>NC_084644.1:1036794-1657294 GCF_019802595.1 Syngnathoides biaculeatus
GTGGACCCGAGGTGCTCAAACATTCCCAGTGAGACATCTTTTGTCTGACGTTAGTGACATTTACCTGACATTTACGTGACGCGTTCATTTGCCTCCACTTTGAACCGATTTCTCGCCGCGGACTTCCAGCTGTTGCCGTCATTATGATTTGCAATTGTTCTGCTCAAATTCACTCAATTTTGGATTTAACTAAATCGAACAAGTAAAAAGAAGAAAGTGACGAGGTCGTGTGCTTAAATCCCCGATTGTGACGATTTGTTGTGAGTTTTGCAGTCACTGTGATTTGTCAGGCGCGTACGTGCCCGCCCGCGGCCCATCGCGCGCCCAAATCTGCGCAATCGAACGCAAAAAATCACACGGGTAAAATTTGTTACGAGTAGAAATACGTAGATGTTGAAAGACGTCGCTTAGTTTGCGTAGTCTTGACCAAAGTTCCCACTAAGTGAACCACAGCCTGAACAAAAAAAAAAGGAGCTGCTGCTCAGCCTACTTCTACTTCCGAGTTTACCTGAAACCGCCCCCCTCCGCTCTTAAAGAAGTACACTCATAATTACAAACAGAGCACACACACCCGCAACTTTATATCTGCGGGCACGACCGAGCACTTTTTCAAATGTGAGCGTCTGGTTTTGCTGTTGGTCTCCATGTCGTCCAACAGCATCACGCAAAAAGTCATCAGGTTGTACTGTGTTATTATTGTTGTAGTAATTTTCTTCATATGAATCCCATCAACCCATCTCTTGTGTTATTGGATGTGAAATTGATTTTTGTCGTTGTTGTAGTAATTAACAAACTAGTGTTTGTGTTCCTTTGAGACGGTGGGCAGCAACAACGTTAACGTTAATCTTTCCGATAACGCGGGCGGACTCGACGCCGCGACAACGAGCGCGTCTGTTTCCTGCCGGTGGCGTCCCGAGCGGCGTATTTATCTTTGCCGTGACAGCGGGAGATTGATTCAAAAGCCAAGTGTCGTAATTAACCCCTCCTGCGGCCATCAATCATCGTCGTGCACAAAAACGCTAATCCGGTTAAAATACGGCAGGAAAAATGAGGCGGCTTTTATCTGTCGATGGGCCTTTGTTTCCAGTGAGCTGGTGAATTACCCCCAAATTCTGAGCAGAACACAATCAATCCCGCAAATGCGAACGAGCCAGAAAAGATCGAAATGAGCGTGACTTTTCATTTCCCGATCGGGCCGGCCGGCGCCGGAATATTCCACGTCGGAGCCGTCGCGGACGACTCAAAACCAAATTCTCAAAGCTTTGCACGCTGCGCCTCATGCTTATTATGATGCCCGTGTCAATAATAAGCACCTGGCAACAATATTAATATTGCTTTGTTGACAACAACCTCGAAAGGAAACTGCAATTCGAAGCGGTGCAAAATTGGATGTTTTGAAAGAACAACGACAACTACCGAGTTGCGATTGGATCCTTTGGACCGCTGTGGCCGTTTCTTTACAGCCGCCGACAAAATATATTCAAGTGCCGGTTTCAATGGCCGAGTCTGATTCCGATCAAAATTCGGGTTGGCAAACAACTTTGATGACTAACAGAGGCCTGTAGATGGCAGCGTTTCATCGCTTGGGCTTGTAGATCAGCACCGCTTTTGCGTGGAAGATCAAGATTCGCCGTCGGCGGCAAATCATTTGGAAGTCGGACAATTTAGTCTCTTCGTCCTCCAAAGAAGAATGCTTGGAAGTTAGAAAGAGATCATGTGCGACGGGAGGTGGCAGAACGTTTGTGTTGCGGTCGTAAGAAAAGATAAAGCACTTTGTGTCAACGACCATCTAGAAAAGACGATGATGTCAGCGTCACTCGTGGCGCCTTTCATTATTGGAGATCTGCAAACAAATTGTTTTGCTGTCAAACAGTTCCAAGGCTTGGGGTTTTTTTTTTTTGTTTTTTTTTTTCCCATGTATTTTGTTTTAAAGTTTGAGGTGTCACAGAAGCAAAAATATTGGTCTCAACATCATCTCCCGGCTCGACAAGCTTCTTTTTTGCGTCGAAATTGGTGCGACACCAACCGATGGTCTACTGCTGATGAGTAAAGAACAGAAAAAAATGGAGAAGGATCCTTTTTTTTTCTGGTGAAAGAAACGTGTTGCTCTCTTTCCATCGGTTGGGCGCGTCTGTTGCGACGGAACGCAAACTTCTTTGCTCTTGAGCGCCTTTCTGCCAATGTGAGGGATTCTGCTTTGATAAATGGGAGTCCAGAAAACTAGGAACACAATCAAACCTTTCAGAGACCAGACCAAATGGTCCCGAGTTAAAAAAAAAAAGAGAAAAAAATGAAAAAGAAACATGAGCAAATGTACCAAATCATGGCAAACTCACAAATGAGGAGGACAAAGCCAGCACCGGGGACTGCGAGGTCAGGATTGAGTTCTGACAGCAACAAAGGGAAAAGTTCTCATCCATAAAGAAGTCGCAATCACTGCGTGGCTTTTATTGTGGACATTTTCCAGTACTAACCTAATATGATCATGTATTTCAATACACACACCCCCAAAAAATCAAATCTGTCTCCGGTTCAGTTGTTTGAGCGAAGCTAGTTAAGTTTTCATTTTCCCAACATAGCCCAGGAGCCGAAATGCGTCGGGTCGACGTTTAAGCGCAATCCGAGGAGAGATTTATTTTTGTTTTTGTTTTTGTTCAGCCACTGCCCTGAAACAAAAGGCCGTCATTTTTCATTTTGGCATCACGGCGACGAAGGAAGGAAGGAAGGAAGGAAGGAAGGAAGGAAGGAAGAACAAAACCTGCCAGGTCGTAACTCAAGTGACGAGCGGGCGAGTAAAAGCTCTCTTGGACGGCGTACAAGGAAAGGCTTTTACACTTTTCCAGCGGTAAACGTTCGCCGGCTGCCGATGAGCGGCTGCTCCTCGACGTCGCTCCGTGCGCACCTTTGCGAGCCAGAGGAGGCCTCGCTTGATTCAACGTTCACCGTTGGACGTTGCTACTTCCAAGTCGTCGTCATCTGCTTTTCGCATTTCAACCAACTTTTTGTTTCATTAATCAGTAACTGGGATTTGACGGGCGCGCCGTTGCGCTCGCAAATCTGTGCAGTCGAGCACAAATAATCACACATGTGACATTTGTTACGAGTAGAAATACATAGATACTGAAAGATGTCGCTTTTTTAGTGTAGTCTTGACCGATGTTCCCTCTAAGCTGCGCCACTGCGTAATCCCGCACTTGTCGCACACTCTCAGCGCACGTGAAAACCGATCCAGCGCGTCTGACGAGCTGCTGCTCAGTCTACGTCTACTTCCTAGTTTACCTGACACCGCCCCTCTCTGCTCTTAAAGGGGTACAACTCATAATTACAACCACAACCTGCAACTTTATATCTGCGGGCATGACCGACCGCACCCGTACATTTTTCCAATCGGCGTGACTGATTAATACATTTGGGTACGACGAGAGCGTGAGACCGTTCACAAACCTCGTTGATGGGGAGGGAAACTGGGGGAAAAAATGGGACAATTGGGATGTGGATTCGGTTCTGACTGTAGTCGATGTGAACCCCCCCCCCCTTTACGTGACCAAATTACAGACTCGAGTGTCATTTTTGCACCGCACGCCGATTTATATTCTGTAAAATTCCGACTCAAGCTAATTTGACGGCCGTTTCCATTTCCATGGTTTCGTTGCAATTTTTGAAAATTCAGCACCTGAAGCCAGTTTCACTCGCCATCTTATTGTTTGTCTATCGTGAGCGGTACCCCCCAAAAAACGTACCCGTGCCCAAAAAGACAGATAAAGTCTTCCATTTTGGTACGGACGCGAATAGACCCCTTCAATGTTCCGCAAAGCTAGCTCGAAACTTGAAATTTCAGCTCCCGAGGCCACGATGCGTTCATTTGGTAGCCGCGTCTGTCCCGTGAGGGCTGCCAGCAAAAACCGCTCGAGAAAGCGCGCGACAGGTCTGGCGGTTCGGTCCAGCCGCGTCGCCGTGAACGTCCGCAGGTGAGCGCTGGCGGAAAAAGCTCACGCTAGTAACTGGGCCGCTTCCGCGACCTCCGTCGTGTTAAGGCCGCGCGAGCGCTCGTCAAGTCCAACGAGCTAATGGAATACGATCCACACAGTTCCTCCTTATCTGCGCATCTGAACATGACCGACCATGACACCCCCCCCCCCCCCCCCACCACCATCTTCTTCATCTTTTCTTACAACGGCAGCCTGTCATTGTTTCCTCGGTACCGCAGGCGGAATCCACACCCTCCCTCTAATGATGCCCGCATTAGCCCGCCCGTCTGCGTGTGCGATCGTCACGCTTTGGGCAAACCCAGAATCGATGAGGTGTGCATGCACGAAACCCGATCGTCCCGTCGGGGAAATCCGAGGAGGAGTTTTGGGGGCCGCGGCTGACGTTTTGCCAGCAGCGCTTGCCAGTCACGCTTACCTCTGACCTGCCAACGTGCAACAGAACCGCACGATTTCTTTCCATTTCAGAAATGAATTCATATATTTTATCTGATGAAAACATGCGGAACGATGTCGGAGGTCACAGGTCGTGGGTTCTAATCCGGGCCCCGGCCTCGCTGCGTGGAGCATTCGTGTTCCGCCTGCGCCCGCGTGGCGTCCTCTGGCGTCCCCGACCAACGTCGAAGACGCTAAATCGTACTGTCTAGTATGCGCCGCCTCTCGCCCAAAAGTCGGCAGGAATATGCGACGGCACACCCGAAAAACTTGTGACAGTAAGAATGGATGGTTGGAAAATCCCATCATAATCACATCATTCAATAGAAATCAAGAAATTCAACTGCTTTTACATGTTTTGCTTCCATTCAATGGACATTGTGCTCTTCCTTCTGCTGTCTGCACCTTGGCCACTTGGGGGCAGTACCGGTGCGGCTGATACAGTGTATAAGTTTTTGTACGGAATAAAGTATGCAGTAATTTGCTGGTGTCTGACTTTTCAGGAAAGCATCAAATTATCTTTTTTTTTTTTTTTGAGCCTTTAACGTTCCAACTTCAAAGAGAGCAAACTAAGGAAAATGTCAACTAGACCAAAAAGCAGTGACGCAAAGCGGTGTGGGATTTTGGTCTTCCTCTGCCGAATTGGATGCAACCAAAAACGAATTATTTGAGGATATTTTCCGTCAGGATTTGAGGAATGGAAGCAGGAAGGAGTGTGGAAAAAGTTTTGTTTTCAGTAAAGCAAACAGTAACCAAGGCATGTGGAAAATTCAAATACTTCATCAACTAAAATCCAATTTCAAAATAACAAAGCAACCAAACATTCATCATAATAGCAAACCATAAATAAATCCAGATATGTGACAAACAGCAGCCACAATGATGCAGAGCACACGGGACAAACGCGGCGAGAACCCAACGCGAGACAACGAGGCACACCTGGACGAGGCGCAAGCGTCTGGAGGGATCGGACCGCTCGACACCGGGAGAGGGCCCGGCTGGAACTAAACCATCTGACAAGACGCAGGAAAAGGTAAGAAAATGTCAAGAAAACTCCGGCTGATCAAAATTGAACGGATTGTGAGCATTCGTGATATGAAAATCGTTGCCAAATATTTACGTTTGTGTAAAAGTCAAAGATGCGCCGCAGTTGCAGGAATTGTCGTGCGTGGGATGTTTGGGGGGTCTTGAGAAGGCCACAGTGTGATTTTTTTTTTTGGGGGGGGGGGCGTGGGGGGAAAGTCGTGTCCGTGTGGCAGCGCGCTGGCAGACAAGACGTTTTCAGTCTCATTGATGATGGGAAGGGAGGGAGGGAGGGAGGGAGGGAGGAAGGAAGGAAGGAAGGAGGGAGGAGGAAGGAAGGAAGGAAGGGAGGGAGGAAGGAGGAAGGAAGGAGAGGAAGGAAGGAAGGAAGGAAGGAAGGAAGGGAGGGAGGGAGGGAGGGAGGGAGGAGGAAGGAAGGAAGGAAGGAAGGAAGGAAGGAAGGAAGGAAGGAAGGAAGGAAGGGAGGGAGGGAGGGAGGGTCGCTTTTCCGAACCAGAGCAGCCACTGAAATATTGCTGATGTCTGATGAGCTGAAATGAAATGAAAAGCCATTTGTTGGACTCCTCATTGTCCAAATATTGAAATGTTCAAGAGCTGAACGGCCACAAAATCAAACGAAGTTGAGAGCGTTTCCGTTTCTTCTGGAAATTGCACCCCAGGTCCCAGAATGGCCCGATATCGCAAACGTTTTATGAAAAGTGGATTCAAAAGATGCTTTCCTGCCGAAAATAAAAATTAGGTCGAGAATTTTGCCTTATCCTCTCAAGTACGAGGGAGAGAAAAGTCGGACGAAAGTTTAAGCGCTCAATATAGGATGTAGGTGATATAAAATATGTATGGAGTGTGTGTTACGCTCGGTCGTAGAAAGTCCGTATCGACATGGGAAGAAAAGAGGACGGTTGGGGGAGTCGGTGGCGAACGGCATAAAAAAATAAAAAAAAAAGCGCCGTTTCGTTTTCTTTCTCACTTTTGTTTTTTGTTCTTAGATGTTTGGAGGATTCGCAAAAACAAAGAATGTTTATGTCACATTTTTTGTTTTTGTTTTTTTTTGTCTACAAAATGCTCATTTTGTCAGCTCTTTGGCCACAAAAGGATAATTTTTTTTTTTTGATGAAACCGGGCCACCATCTTCTGCTAAGTACTAAAGAACAGGGAAGGTTTGTTTTTCTTTCTTTCTTTTTTCTTTCTTTCTTTCTTTCTCTCTTTCTTTTTGTGGGTTTGCCGCTTTGACATTTTGTGGGTCTTTAAAAACCTCAGTCAAAATCTCTCGAACGGCTGCCGGTAATCGAGCTCCTGACAGGGATGACGTCATATTAAGTGTATCGTGCAAATATGAAATGTCCACCAACGGTTTCGGAGGCTCGCTTGGCACTGCAAGGTTTGCTTTCAGAATTTTCCCTTCAAATTCAAATGCTGTTTTTCTTCCTTCCTCCGCCGAAGCGCATTTCGGCGCCGAGCTCGTCCGACGTGCAGAAAAGGCCGTTTGGCTTTGTCCAAAGTGCCTGAAAGTTCCCAGAAGTCGGGCCTTTCGGTGCTCACATTAATGCGGGCCCCGGAGTCTGTTCGGAGCTTTCTGGAACACGTGCGCTCCGCCCGTCTGCAACTCCACTAGGAAAAGTCGATAATCAAGCGCGCGGCGGGAACGTTAAAATCCTTGCGCTTATTAGCGGAAAATACACGAGAAACAAGAAGGACGAGCGAATCGCACGGATGGAGCCAGCCAGCCAGCCAGCGAGCTTCCCCTGGGGGGGGGAATCAGTTTTCATAAATTTACAGCGGCTGTTGGCTGCTCATCTTGGGAGGCACGAAATAACGTTCAAAATATGCAACGTTTGAAAAGGCAAGTTGAGATGAAATGAAATGCACAAGTGGATGCAATGCCATATATGCAAAATGTGTTTTTATATTTCCAAAAGGTGTATAATACAACCTGCTGGGTTGCCATCAGAGACAAAATAATGGATGGAGTTCGTGTACGTTTTGGGGGAAGAAGAAAACGTCACGTTGTGCAAGCGACGCTTTCCAATAAGTCTGCCGTGATTTCCTCGAAGAGCGTCGCTGCCTCTGCTCGAATAATTAATGCCCCCCCCCCCCCGCCCCCCCAACCCCCAACCTCTAACAGATGCCAGCTACTCTCCGCTAATATTGACACAAGCACCTTGTAAATCTTTAATGAAGCGTTATGAATGACGAACGTATTGACAAGAGTAAGTCGAGCATCCGAGGACCGCTGCAGCTTGAAATTGCCGCTCATGCATGCGTCGTCCGGAGCGCCAGACGATTTCAATTCATAAGGAAATATGAGCGGCAGGGGGAAGACAAGGCAAGAAGACGGAGAGGAGCGCGACTCCCGTTGGAGGTCGGAAGTCACTTTTCTTCTGCGGCCGTTCTTCAAAACTTTCGTTTCCTGTCAGAGGCAAGAAAATGACGGAAAGCTGTAAAGGTGCATTGGGACGAGTCAGACGGCAACGCGGGTCCGTTTGAGACTTTGCACCTTGACTCTCAACTGGGGGCATCAGATGAGCCCGCCTATGGGTGGGTCACAGACAGCTAGTAAACAATGACAGCACTGTAAAGTGCGATGCGGAATTGTTACCATATGATGGCGCTCACGAGGCCGTGTCGATCAAAAGTATTTTACATCGGGAAGGAGAAGAAGCTCCCGTTGGCCCCCACGCTGCCTTTGTAGGCAGGTCACGACCGACGATGTCGTACGCACATCGGAATTCAAATTTTCACAGCGCAGCAGACAACATTAGCATCAGTAGCAACTGGCTTTGCGGCGTCGAGCGCGCTGGGAGCACGTCAATAACATTCGCGGTGCACGGTTTGCGTCGACTGCTTCATGACAGCCGAGAGAAAATGTTTGTTTCTTGAGGCCCGTGTTGAAGAAAGATGAACAAAATGGCCAAAAAAACACAAACTAAAAATGTGCGTCAGCGCTCGCGTGATTGGGTGACGCTCGAGTGTCCGAGGGAAACAAAAGGCATCATGGGGAAGCAATGACGTCCCTCCTACCCAATGGGAGGTCAGGAAGATGCTATGGCGATAGCCAATGGGAGAGCGGCTCCATCCAAAAAAAGAAGACGTTTGCCTTCGCTGGAATTTGGGAAATCCGGCGGCCATTTTTCCCTTCTGTATCCTGGATTTGGGTTTTTCCGAGGAGCCGTTGAGCAACCTGAATTTTTCCTTTGTAAGTCGAGGTACGCCTGTTTTTTTTCTCATGACGAAAGTCGCAAGTGTGACTTTTTGATCGATTTCCATTGCACGCAGCGTCACGTTGCCGCTTGTTAACCCCGAGGCCGCCGGGTCAGACCCGCTCGGCGTCTTCGGCCTCAGAACTCGGAACGCCGCGGCGACCCGGATCGATTTTGCCCCCGAGAGAGCGTCGCTGCCGCTATTTGATAACGTTCATGAGAAGATGAACTCGTCATCGTTGCCCGCTTCGCATTTGCTGTGCCAGGGTTCAACTTTTACTTCGAGCCAAAGTCGACCGAAGCGATCGTTATTCTGCTCCTCCTGCGCGCAAAGAAATCAATACACTGCTAATCGTCGTTTATAGCGTGATCGGGCGCACGCGTGAAGAAATAAGTGCTGTTAGTAGTTTTTCATATCAGCGAATGAAGAGAACGTTTGGAGTGCAAGTTTTTAACACGACGCTGCTCAGAGGCAAAGATTTGCCAAAACGGTTTTTACGAGCTCTTCGGCGCACATTTTTAACATAACCCTGCCCGGGAACCAAAAATGTGTTGTTGTTTTTTTTTTTACATAATACTGTTCCAGTTGCTGCAACGCCGTCCGTTTCACCATCAAAATGTGTTATTAATCCGAGCAACAGAAAAACTCCAAGCGAGTTGGGCGTTTTTTTTTTTGTTTGTTTGTTTTTGAAGCCGAGCAAACTGAAAGTCAAACGGCAGCGGGCCCCAAAGCAAGCTAAGCTAGGCGAGGCTCATTGGCAAATTATGCTAATATGCGCATCCCACAACAGAAATATGTCACCACGTCAGACAGCTGGGAGAAGTGAAGTGTATACTTTTTTATGGAAACTAGCCTTCTTCTGTTCAACATAATCCAACCATACTGATTTTTCCCCTCGAGGAAAGGAAAGCGGGAACCAGCGGCAGTGGCGTCGGCGGCCCTTCGGGTCCGATCGATGACCCGGCCGTGTCCGAGCAAACTGGCGATTTCTGGAAAGCCTTTCGACACCTTCATCGCCTCGGCCACCTTCCTCCCGGCGCCTCGGGTGCGATCTTGCCAAAGGTGGCCTTCTTTCAAGTCCTTGCAAGTTCCGCCGGCGAGCTCGCAAATTCTCGCAGACGTGTTGAAGGAAACGCTCAGTCTGGGTGATGTGGCTGAAAATGGATGGCATTAGAAATAGTTCTTATAAATCCTTATCCATTTTTTTACCTACTCGTTACAGTGACCCGGGGAAAAAAATGACTTTTATTTTAAAATGTAATCTATTACCTTTGAAGAAAAAAAAAAAAAAGTCATCTCATTTATTATGACAGGTTTGAATTTAAATAATCTTTCAAGACCACACTAAGAATATTCCAGGACTCTACCAGGTCTAATCTTTTTCTGTCATCTGGTTGAGCGACTGTCAAATGTTCGGATATCAAAGATCTTTCTTTTCATTTGGAACAAAAGAGCGAGTCCGCCTGGACATTCTTTTGGCGGAGTCCTCGGGTGGTCTAGTGTCCCCCTCCAGAACTGGTCTGGTCTCGCGTACGCTGTGAGATGGCAAACCCGATTGGACCAGACCGACTGACCCGCCAACGTTGAGCGATTGGACGCAGGCCGCCGTAAAAGGGCGGAGTTTTCCTCCCATTTTCTTCGACGGAACATTTTATTGAACATATTTTCAATCGATATGGATCATATCTCGATTGCGATGCATCTCATTTGTCACCTTTCCAGAGTCTTTCTCAAAGGTCTTCGAGGCATAAGCGATGCGATGAATAAAAAGATGAACTGACTGCATTCATCCGTCATCCGTCCATCCATCCATTCATCTTCTACCGCCTTTTCCACGGTGGCAGAGTCTTTAGCGGGGCTACCCAGACTTCCCTTTCCTCGGCCGCTTCATCCGGTTCCTCCGGGAGGATCCCGAGGCGGATCCCAGACCGGCCGTCCATTTTCAACAAAACAGGTTTACTCAAACTTCTTTTTTCCACTCATTGCACAACACGGAGACTTTCCATCTTGAGACAATTCAAAAGAGAGAGTTAGTACATTTCTTTTTACACACTTGGCCCATAAACCTGATTCTGGTTCTGGTTCTGGTTCTGGTTCCAGACAGACTGACCAATAGTAGTGAAACATGGGGGGAAAAAAGTTAAATTGACCGTATTTGGGCGTACTTTGTTTTTAATTCTTCAACTGCATCCGCTTTATGAATGAATTTGGGTTTTGAAATCAGACAGTGACTTCCTGTGAGAAGAAAGGTCGGCGTACAAAAGGGGAAAAAGGAAAATGGAGAGAGAGGGAAGAAGAGGAAGTTGTGGAAGGGGGCCAGCGAGAGGGCAGTTGGCGATTTGGCGGCGGCGGCGGCGGCGGCCTCCACCTCCGCTCCAGGACTCCGTGAAAATCCTCTTGATCGGCAAGAGTGCTCACCCGAGTGCCGCCGCCGCTCGTTTTGGCCTCTCGGGGGGGAGAAAGAAAAATCTGCAGGAATCGACAATGCGGTCGACCCCGTTAATTCACCTCCCATTTTTTCGGCACACGTTCGCAAAGCCTCGATACGGTTCAATTGATGATTTTAAATTGGGAAAATGCCGTTGGCGAGTTCCAGTCTTTGAGGGCGGGTACGGCGATGCCGACAAGCCGTTCAGCGGTTTTGATTGTCCCTTGCAGTTGGAGTTTGCGGCGGCCCCAAACTAGACTCCGACGGGGGTACACAGTACTGACTGGATGGCCGCCGTGCGGAACCGTCTCAAGTATTCTCGTGACAGGCCGTGCTTTCTCAAAAGCCGCAAGAAGTACGTCTTTGCCGGGCTTTTTTTGAGGATGGAGTTGATGTTCGTCTCCCACTTCAGGTCCTGTGAGACTGTAGTTCCCAAAAACTTGACCCTTGCAGTTGGAGTTTGCGGCGGCCCCAAACTAGACTCCGACGGGGGTACACAGTACTGACTGGATGGCCGCCGTGCGGAACCGTCTCAAGTATTCTCGTGACGGGCCGTGCTTTCTCAAAAGCCGCAAGAAGTACGTCTTTGCCGGGCTTTTTTTGAGGATGGAGTTGATGTTCGTCTCCCACTTCAGGTCCTGTGAGACTGTAGTTCCCAAAAACTTGAAGGTCTCGACACCAGTTGGACAGCGTCAGCGGCAGCTGTGTGGCGTAGGACGCCTCCTGAAGTCCGCAATCATCTCTACAGTCTTTAGCGCGTTCAACGGCAGGTTGTGTCGGCCACACCGAAGGGCCATTCTCGCCACTTCCTGTCGATACGCAGCCTCGTCGCCGTCCTTGATGTGGCCAAAGACTGCGGTGTCGTATGCGGACTTCAGGACTTTGACAGTTACCAGTAGGTCCGGTAAAAAGGCCCGGCATTCATGTTGTAGAGTCAAGACTCTTTCTTAAGGCTCTGCAGTTGGTCAAGTTGTTGAAAGGAGTCTGCCGTTGATGTCACAAAATTGTTTGTAGGATTTAGCAATCCTTTGAATGACTAAACTAATATTTAGTGGTATGGCCGCAGTTTTTGAGTCAACCAACTTGAGGTGTTTTTCCACTCCAGGAGCCGATCATCGGCATTTTGATGGTTGTCTTCCGGTTTCCCGCCACACGTTCCTGGTTTTGCTCTCCATTTTAAGGCACAAGCGATCATTTGAGCTGAACAGCCAATCGTATTTTGCGCCTCTTTATAATATTTCCCCTCTCCAATCCAACTTTTAATCCAAGTCTGCTGTTTTTCCTGAACAATGTGTCGAAGGACGCCTTTTCCTCGGTCTTTCAAGGAAAAATGCATGTTCAACAGGTGCCGGTTTCGCCCTTAATCAAGGGCCACCTGTTTTTCATCAAATTCATGACCTCGCTGATTCTATGCCAACATTATGATTAGAATATGAATATTTCTTGAACGCACCCCTTTCAAGAGTGTCTTTATCACGAATGCTGGGTCTTGTTTGGTTTTCGGAGAATCGACTGCACCTACTGCGAACTTGTTGGGCATGTAGCAATACAAAATATCCAGAAAATATGGCTTCATCTGGTTATTGGAATTGGGCTGCTATTATTTTGAACACTACTCTTAGTTAGTTTGGACTCGTCCGCGTACTTTTAAAAACTCATCAAAACTCACCGGCAACCTGATATCTGGCCACATTGTGGCGTTGTGCTCCCAAATAATTTCGACTTGCCCGTTGGTCTGCCGGCGGTGCAGAGAAAGTAAAAAAAAAAAACAACAACAACAAAAAACGAGCAGCCATCTTTGGTTTTGCGTCCTCCTGCGTGTAATCAATGGCCATTTGGGCGACGTGATTGCATTATGCCGCCTGATTGAGTGCGCGACTGCGTCTCGCCATTACCTCGCAATTCAAAAGCGCACCATTTTTTTTTTTTTCATATCTCTCGCCCCCATGCTGGGCTAAATATTGCGTCACGTCGCTTCAATTTATGCTGCTCAATTTGATACCCCCCCCCCCCCATGTTTAAAAAAACCAAGGGCGTGAACTTGCAAAATCACAATCTCGGGACCAAGTTTGCACTGAAAGTCCTTTTTGGGGTGATTTCGGGATTAGGGAATGAGTCAATGATGAGCAAAATAGCGACAAACATTCAGCATTTCCGAATTGTCTAGTGCAGGGGTGTCAAATTCATTTTTATCTCGGCCCGCGTTGTATTTTTGGTTTCTGTCAGAGGGCCGTTATGACTGAAAGCGTGAAAATCTTTAATTGACCCATCATATTTACGCATTACTGTAAATGTATCAACTAGTTTTGAAGTCAGAAATCAAGGGTAAGTGTTTTTTTTTTTTTTTTGCGACCGTTGTTGATGTTTGGTAACACCAGAATGCTTGCAATATCCCAACGCCATCGTTTATCATATGACAGTTTGAAATTTTGGTTCAAATTTGAACAAAAAAAAAAATCATGGAAGTTGATAGGATTTTCCTTTGGGGGCCAGATGAAATCATGTCGCGGGCCGCATCGGGCCCCCCGGCCTCGAGTTTGACACCAGTGATCGAGCGGAATGTACGGCTGAAAAGATTCGTCGAGTATGCCCTCGTCGTGAAGGAGACTTACTTTCTTTTGAAAAGGTCCTTGTGGAGCTCCAACGAATGCTTATTATTCGGCTCATTTTTGTTTGCGATCAAAGACGGGACAATTATGTCGAGTTGCCAGTGGAGAAAATGCACAAACATAAACCAAGATTGCGGAATCCATCAGAAAATGTGCAGAAGTGCCACTCGCTGTTTTCCAAAGTAAAGGCAAAGATTTGACGGGGGATGACGCACAGTGAAGAAAATTTCCTCCTGTCGAGGAGAAAATTCTGAAAACGTCGACAAAGTTACGCAAAGATGTTGTCGAGTTATCTGATCACGGATGACTTTTTAGTGGCGCACGTCTACTTGCGACAGTTTGTAGTAATGGAAAAATTGTGATGTGATGTGGACCACCAGACGTGTGGGATGCGTACCACTCTGAAGCGGTCCGACTCGCTCCCCGTCTCCTTCCGCCACTTCGGCTCGTGACGGCCATGAAATATGAATTAAAAACCACACGGGCCTCTTTGCCATTACAGGTCTTCATGTAAGCAGTTTGCAGGGTTGCCCCCGGAGACCGGCCCGGGCGGGGGCGGGGGCGGGGGCAGCTCAACTGCACGTGTGCGTCGGGGGTGTACAGATGGGCCGAGAAGACGAGAGGATGAGTGCAACGGCGCAGCGGCACGCGGGGCCTAATAGCGTCTGAAATGGAATCCGCATTACGGCCGAGTGCACCACTCCAGCGTTCGCTCCCCGAACGCGCCGTCGTGCGTCCGGCTAATAATGCGAGCGCGCCCGCTGCGCCGCTCAAGTGGCTGCTCGTCAGCTACTCGCCTTCGCCTTTCATTGTACAGCCCGAAGGCCAAAAAGGGGACAAGCGTCCCAGCTTCAGCGCCGCACTGGTTTGTCCTGCCGGTAAACAAATGCACCATTGGGAATACATGTCATTAGCTTCGTTTTACAGCCCTCCTAGTAGCTCCTGCTAATAATACCCGTAACTACCGTAGTTCCTGGCCAACAGGGCGCGCCGTTACAAGACTCACCGAGTACATTTGTAAAGGAAATACCATTGGGTACGTACGTACTCTGCAGCTGTGTAAAATCCGCAAGTGCGCACATTGAAAGCTGCAATGAAACCCGAGATACTGACAAAGAAAGACAGTTCACAGAAAGAGTTTAACACTAGCACTAATGCTAGCGCTGCACTACAGATGACAGCTAGCACCAACGCTAACGGGACGGGTTAACTTATTGGCTAACTTACCGGTAAATATCACTGAGACACGCCAGTAACAGCAGCAACACGCGAGCACAGCGCTAACACTGGCGCAGCACTAACAGGGCCGGACCGGTAAAAGCCACTTCCTCAGCACATGTATTCCACCGGGCTCATTCTTACCTTTTCCGTTCGAGTGCCCCCTTGCGGCCGTTAATGAGCCGCATCACCGCATAAACGGCAGGGTTGAAAGCGTGTGGAAAACAATTTGCGGCCCTGAAGGCTGGAAATTACGCTAGTAGAATGTCAGGTGCAGTGGTAACCGCTAATAGCGGTAGTCGTCGTAGTGCAAATATTCATTGTAACCGGGGTAATGTTCTAAAAAAAAAAAAAATTTCATCTCAACAATTTTTTTTGTAACGCGAACTAATAGAAAAATAATAGCGCATAGAAGCATCATATCAGTATGAATGGGAGAGCGTTGGGTTGAGTCCCGGATTGGAGCGCCCTCGAGCAAGATTGCGAACCCCCGACTGCGTCGTCGCGCGCCGAACGAGGAGACGGCACAAAAAGCGCTTTGTAGAAAAGCGAGCAAGCGGGAGGCCCTTCTCAAAGCCTCCGAAGGCCGCACGCAGCGAGCGGCCCAATTCGTTGGGGTCCAAATGGAAAACGTCCCTGGGCCAGCGAACGCACCGCACCGTTTGTCACTACCTCGGCGGTGCAACGAGGACGTACGCGAGGGTACGAGTCCGAACGTGGAGGCAGATGTGGAGGCGGGGTCACGTGACCGGCCGACCGCTCAATACGTCGCTCGGTTCTGCAACACAATCCGCCCGGATCGGGTTGGCAAAAACAACGCGCGCGATGTGGAATTTATCGGCTCTACACTTGCTCAGTGGGACAAGATTACAAAAAAATGAACAAGATTTTCTTTCTTTCGCCAAAACTCCAAAGAGACAAAAGCATTCAAGTTGGATCGCACTGGCACGTGCGCACACATTTTGGGGGGCAGGTGCTCAAGCCCCAAAAAGCTACATTTTAAAAACAAGGAGATACTTTTGCATTTATTTCTGTAAACACAATCAAACCAATCAATTAAAAAAAAAAAAAAAACTCTTAACAAAGGAGTAGAAGGGAAGCTATCGTAGGGTATAAAAAGTCTACCCACCCCTCTTAAATAACCTCCTTTGTGGTGTTCAAAAATGAAATTAATATAAAGCATCTCATCTTTCTCCTCTGTTACTTAGCTTATAAATTGTAAGACTCACCTGAAAAAGACGTAAAAATAAACAACTGCGATCACGTTGCACACTCGTTGATGAGAATCTGTTGTCCCAGTCTGGGTTTTGCTTCTCCGCACTTTTGCCTCCACGTCTTTGCTTTCCTCACCTTCGCTAGCTAACCCTAATCGTCACATCTGGCTGCGGTCTGTATTGAGCAACGATGTTGAAATTCATGTTCGATGGGGCTCAGTGCACACCTGCCATGATTGTAAGGAATCGGATCAACCCCAAATAAATCAAGATTGAAAAGTATGTACCAGTCTTTCAATTTTTCAAATAAATGACCCTCAAATATCCAAACACTGTATTAGGAATCAATGACAGAGAGAATAATTTCATCATTTTCCAAATGTACGAATGAAGTGGGCACAATGGCTGAAGCAAAAAGGGCACTTATTTCACCCAGTGCAATGGCGCAGGTGCTGGAGCACTACTTCACTCTCTATGTGTGCACTTTCCTTGTACTACAATACAGTGAGTTAGCATCACTCACGGTGACTTGTATATTTGTACATAAATGATTGTTTTGCACTCCCCCCCCACCCCCCACCCCCATTTTATCACTTGACGCAAATGTTCTTTGCTTTTTCTGCTCCGCAAAAGGCTCTTTTCTTTGCTTTTTTTTTGCGAAGAAAGCAACTCATGTTCTGCCGCCGATGACCAAACATCAGAAAAAGCAAGAAAACAAACTACTCGCTTCTTTTCCATTGGTCGAATATTGTGCAGGTTTTGCACGGCTGTCGGCGTTCCAACTCGACACGTGAGTACATGGAGCAGCCGGCTCGCGTTCAACGGCTACGGGAAGTCAAGTCGTCTCCGTGCGAAAACGCCTTCCGCGCCGTCTTCGCTCGCCCGCAGGGCGCCCAAAAGCAACGCTAATATTCACCGCTGTGCGCGCGCGCGCGGGAGTCCACTTAGAGGCCGTCGGTTTCTGAGGAGGCCATTGTGCTTCGCCGGTCGCTTAGCAACCGTCACCAAGGCCAGCGCTCCATTGTTGAGCGCTGAATTGCTCGCTGCCTGTTTCTACTTTTCCAAATTGTACTGTAATTTCACAAAGCGCTGTTTGGCCATTAGAGAGAGAGAGAGAGAGAGAGAGACGGAAAGAGGAATGGACGGGGAGCGAGGGAGCGAGGGAGAGAAATAAAAGATGGAGACGAGACGAGCAGGAAGGAAGCGCTCGAGTTGACGCAAACAAAACTGAGGTGTTCCTAATATTTTGGAGCAAATATTTGAAGTCGTGTGGCTTTATTGTTGATGTATTACCGTATCGTAACATAATGACAATTCTGAGGTTGAGGGTTGAAATCCGGCCTGTCCCGTGCGGTGTTTTGCATGTTCTCCCCGTCGTGCCTGCGTGGCTTTTCTCCGGCTGGGCACGCCGCTTTCCTCCCACATACCCCCCCCCAAAAAAAAAAACATGCATTTGTTGGACACTGTAAATTGCCCGTAGGTGTGATTTTGGCTGCAAATGGTGCTTTGTTTCTATGTGGCCTGTGATTGGCTGGAAAGCAGTTGAGGGTGGAGCCCACCTGCCCGAAGCTCATCCTCCAGCACCCCCGTGGCCCTTGTGAGGATAAGTGCCTCAGATGACAGATGACAGATGGATTACAATGCTTTCAAACAAATTCATTTGCAGTACATGTACGTATATTGTAAAGTCATGGATACACGCGTTTTACAAATAAAAGAAATGTAAACATAATTAAAATACATTATTATGTTTACAATATATAAATGTACAGTAATACAAAAAAAACAATGCAAAAAAATCTTCAGTCTGTTACCCTCACAAATGGATATGTTCTACAGAGGTATTTTTAAAATAATACAATTAAAAATATGTTTATATATTACTTTTAAATCAATAAAATTAGCAAAAAGTACACATTATTATGTCAAATATTTACAAACTAAATGTTAAATGAATCCAACTGAGGAATTTCCCCTGGAAATTATATTTACAATGTCGTTATGATGTAACTATAATTCTAATTATAATTTCACAAAAATAATCCAACATTTATTTGAAATGACGACCTCTCGAGCTGTCGATCAATCGCCAACATTTGGACTCTTATTGTCCATATGAATGTCGCGGTGCACCAGGTTTATTCAGATTACATCTTTTCAATTCCATCATGTCCCGTTACCGTTGGCGTTCCCCAGGGCTCTTTCCTTGAGCCTCTTTTATTCCTCATTGACTTCCTCCTTTATGGCAGTATTTTCTGCAGTTCGGGCATTTTTTTCCCCGACTGTTTTGCGGTTTAGACCCAGCTCCCCATTTTCGACACAGCCAAGTTCAACCTTTTCTCCTCCTTTCCATTCAGAAATCTTACCTTCGTTCACTTCCTGTTTTTTGAAACGCAATCGCGATAAAAGTGAATTTCTCCTCATGGGAACCAAAACCTGACTGTCCAGATTTGACACTTCCCCCTCACAACGGACAATTCCTCGGCAGCTCTCTAACACGACCTGGGCATCAAACTTCGACCCCCCCCCCACTGGCGCAGTTCTTGGACTATTGGAATTTGAAACCCACTCCATAAACACCATCCGCTTTAAAAACCCCGAAGCCGCACCATGTTGTTCCCATCGCACAGCAACTTCATTGGCTTCCACTTGCATCCAGCCATCCACTTTCTGAGCCGCTTATCCTCACAAGGGTCGTGGGTACGCACCCTGAACTGGTCACCAGCCAACCACCATTTGCACCCAAATTCCCACCTACAGGGCAATTTAGAGTCTCCAGTTAATGCATATTTTTGGGAGTGCCCGGAGAAAAGCCACACAGGCGGGGGCCGGGAATTGAACCTCGGTTCTCAGAAGTGTGAGGTAGACGCTTTAACCAGTTGACCACCGTGGCACCTACCAATAAACCAATTACCGTAATTTCCGTCCCATAACTTGTAACTTTTTTCACACTCTTTCAACCCTGCGGTTAATGCGGTGACGCGGCTAAATTGTGCATTTTTTTTCGAACGGGCGCAAGGGGGAACTCGAGCGCTAGAGGTAAGAGTGAGACCGGTGGAATATATGTGCCGAGGAAGTGACTTTTACCGGTCCGCCCCTGTTAGCGCTGCGCTAGCGTTTTACTGCCGTGTCTCGGTGATTTTTATCGGCATGTTTTGTTTTGTTTTTTTTTTTTACCGGCCCTGTTAGCTAGCATTAGCGTTAGCCGCTGGCGTTAAACTCTCTGTTTCGCGTCTTTCTTTGAAAACATCTCATGTTTCAAGGTGGGCACTTGCGCCTTTTACGCAGGTGTGGCTTATGTATGTACCAAATGTTATTTCCTTTACAAATGTACTGGCTGAGGCCGGGAATTACGGTAGTCTTCCACTTCCAGACAATGTTGTGCTCACATTTGTGGGAATCTTGCTCATCCTTCTCGCTGGCGTCATTTCTGACCTCTTGACCTTTGGGTTCCCCTCCGCGGCATCGCGGGGAGCAAAACGTTTCGCCGCTCCGCTGCGTCCGCTCTTGTCCCGTTTTCAAAACGACCCCTCCGGTTTCCCCGAGCCGGGTACGTCTTTATTGCCGGTCTGACTTGTTTGTACGTTCCCGAATGTGCAGCCTCCCTTTTCTCTCGTTGAGATTCGAACCCGTCTTTTGTTGTTTTCTGTCCTCGGGCTCTCTGAAAGGTGCTTGAAATCAAACAAAGTATCGTTCTTGCCCGGGCCGTGTGCGTCTGTGAGGTTTTGGTGAGGGTCCTCTGCCGAAACGTACTCAAGGACGCCGACTGAAAAGCTCACATCTGGCTCAGCCGCGCACAAAGACCAGCGGCAAAAGAAAAAGGGAGAAAATTGAAAATTCCCAATTGAGCAACATGTGGTGGGCGGAGCACGCACACGGCCGCAAGGGCTTCGTGTTTTCTTTCTTTCTTGGTGACGTCACGTTGGCACACTTCTTTTTCTCCTTGAGCAGCACCTGCGAGTCCGAGTTGTCAGCCAGTCGCCAGAAAGCGGAAAGCGGGTTGACGGGAACGCCCGGGCCGCTCCGTCCCGGCCCGCTCACCTTCTTCCTCTTCTTTCCTCTCGAATTGGCCTCCATTTTACTGTACGTCCGCCAACGTTTTCTTGTGTTGATTTTAACAGGCTGCGTGTCCTTTGTTGCCGTGGGGGGGGGGGGAAATTCCTGTTTGGACGAGACCGACCCCCCTGCTGGCCGTTATTGCACCTCGGGTAAGTGTCAATCATTTCTTCCCCACATCTGTCCAACACTTTTTTCCTTTCATTTATTTTATTTTATTTTTTTTTTTTGGAAGGCCATTCCCCATCACAGTCCAAAGATTCGGAACCCTTCCTCACATTTGAACGATCGTCGCACGCCACGCAAAAAGATTCAAACGGGCTCCTGGCGGTACCTCGTGGAGTGGCGCGTGTTGCTTTCAAGGTCAGTAGGAATTTGCCATTGCGAAAGTCTTCCCAGATGACCTCCTTTCTTGCTCGTATTGCCAAAACTTGACAAAACGAGAAAAAAAGGGGATTCCCGATGACCTCGAATGCGGCGTGAGCCGCCGGGACACTTCATTAGGTACACCTGCTCTTCTCATTTCGACATTTTTCATTGACGTTTTTTTCAATATGTTTGTGATTCCAAGTGGAGCACCACCACATAGGTAGTCGTTTATGACATTTTGGCTCTTACGCATAAAATGGCAAATGATTGCGTTCTCTGTAAAGGCAAAATTGTATTTTGCAGTCCATTGCAGCGCCTGTACCTAATGAAGTGGTTGGCGTTACGTTCAAGGCCAGATGGATTTTTTTTTTTTAAAAATTTTTGTCATGGTAAAAGTGCTCCTGAACGTGACATCCTCTCTACATTTTGATCGAATCACTCACATTAGTTTTGACAAAATGACAAAAAGAGATTATCACTGACCTTGAACGCTGATCCTCACCAGGACACCTCATTAGGTACCCCTGCTCATATCATTCGAATGATTTTAATCGTCACATGTCAATATCAGCTGCATAATCGCATTTTCGATTGCTTCTAATATGTGGTTGTATATGTTTTTTAATAATAGCCCAAAAGATAGTCAATTATTACCAGAAACAAATTTGGGATGTGAAGTGCCGCTTTTGACAACACACCGGCAGGCCACTTCATTAGGCACAGCCACACCATCATCCCAAATTGTGATCAAAAGATAATAATTGCTACTTTTGAACTATTTTGTGTACGCTTGTGAGCAGGTGTCCCTCAGGACGTGTGCCGGGTGCTCGTAATGTACTGTACGCGTACATATCCATCACTTTAATGTGTCCGAGTATTAACAAGAATGGCAAAAAGCCAGCCGGCTGGCCTTTATCGTCATCGTTAAATTATTGATCATTATCGAGCGCTTTTGTGTACTTGTGGAGTGGAATTGTCACAGAATGCAACAAGTGGCAGATCTTGCGGGGGGGGGGGGGTTGGGGGGAGCCTCAAGTCATCTTGTTGCTATTTTTTTTTTTTTTTTTGGTCTATTTTTTCCCCCGTGTTTTTGTATGGATTTGAAAAGAGCAAATATCGTTTGAGAGGTGACGTCAGCGACGCAGCCGAGCGGACAAAAGCGCCGTATTCATCTCGGCCGGGCCCGTCCCGGCCCGTCGCCCTCGGCCTCGGAGCGGGGTCGGGCCGGCCTTCCACGGCCGTGCGTCCCGCGGCGGCGTGGAAGACTAGTGATTTTGTTGTTTTGTCTGGGAAAGGACAGCAAGTCATTGTCTCCCGCACCGCTGCGGAGGCAACAGCGCCATCGAAAAGCGTCGTGTCGTCACTTTGCTCCACGTTTTCCCGGCCAATCGATACAAAGTGGAGCCTGCCCATCGATCCGGCGACAACACGACATTTTTCTCTTCATTGACTTTTTTTTCCTCTTTGTTTTGTTTTTTGTTTGTTGTTATCTGCGCGTACACTCTGCAAGCTTGAAGTGATTTTTTTTAAGCACCTTTGATGTCATGCAAAGTGACGCCATGATTTGATTTGATTTGATTTGAGTTTTATTTCTGTCAAGGTGAGGTGACAAGAATGTGGGGGGAAAGCAGAAAAATGATGAGTCATTATTCATTTTTACATATTTTTATGTATATTTTTGCAATTGTAATGGGAAAAAGTCACATTATTTTGTATTTTTTCCACTTTATTTTCACAAATTTTCAAATGTTATACATTGGCATTTGAACAATGGATTCATTTTTTTTTTTAATCACAAACGTGCTCCTCACCAACTGTTTAGCCAAATTATTGGATGGTGCAGGTGTACCTAATGAAGTGTCGGACCGTGCAGTCATTGCTGCATTTTTACGCTCGATGAATAATTTGATGACGCGAATTAACGGACGGACGAGGTTCTTCTGGCGGGCCCGACGTGGACTGACCCGATGCTTAAGCTGATTATATTTGACTGGCGAGCTCGGTGCTCCTCAAACTATTTACACCTCAAAAATACCCCAATTTCTCCCGTATATTGCGCACCCACAAAATTGTCCTCAAAATTCTGAAATAGCTTTCTACCTATGTATGCGTGATACATTTTTACAAGGCATGATTCTGATGCTTCTACCCGTATGATCAAAACATGCACCATCGTCTTTATTTTGTTATTATTTTTCAAAGGTCTAGGTCTGTAGTTCAGCACTTTTTTAGAACAAACAAAAGGGTCTAATCATTTTATTTACCTGCTCTTTCACAGCTTTACTTTTGTTTTATGAATGAGTAAATATATTCTCATATTTGGTTACACAGGAAAAAAAATGGTAAGGTTGGTACTATTCTCATTTCATTTTATTACAGGTTCAAATTAAGCCACCAATCCCATCAAAAAAGGATTATCCTTTAAAAATACCAAAGAAATGAAATATGGCTCTTGTTCAAGTCATCATTCATACATGCATAACGAAAATAAGATTTCACAAATCCTGGCAGGGTGTGTAAACTTATGAGCCCCAGTGTACATGTGTGCAATCATGCGTTGCGCTGTCATATTGAAAGGAAAGTGTCGGCTACACCTTTTTCCTCACCTCCAGGTGGCGCTGGCACATTGGAATCAAAGTGTGCAGCTTTTTCACTGGCATACATTTATAAAATATGAATGTATTTTTACATTTTCCCATTTACCTACAGTGTGTATTATACACAGTATTGATTTTTGATCTTTTACATGAGATGACCATTTTCACTATATGACATCATAGACTCCGTCAAAAATAAGAAAAAGTATACCAGTAAGACTCTATAACATTCGGCACAATTTCGACAACAGTGTGCTTCGATATAGGATCATACAAAAAAATGTCTTCAATAAATGTTGAAAAACATTTCTTAAATGTAAATGTTTTGTGCTTTCAAGTTGAATACAACTGAACTGTACTTAAATGCACTGTAAGTAAAAATGTATTCAAACGTGTGAAATACTGAAAGGTTACAAACGGATTGCAAGTGAAAAAAAACGACATAAAAATGTACTGTACATAAAAGTCGTTGCTTCAAAAGTGAACCAAAAGGAAGATAACAATGACATTTCTATAAAAGTGAAATCATTCCTTTCGGTTCTTCGAGATGAAATGCAAAAATCTTGGACCGAAAGTTGAGCTCCAGCCGAACGATGCACAGAAAATGTTGCTGGACTTTAAAACGCAAAACATATTGAATTGAATTGTAATTTTTAAAAACCTTAAACTAGCTCTTTCAATTAAGATGCTACAAGCTTCCATCTAATGTTTGATTGAAATATGAATTTAAGTGCATTTCCTGCAAGAAATCTTTTGGGGAAGAGAATCCCTCCAGTCAGAATGCAAACCCCCAATTTTTTTTCATTTTTTAACAACGACAATTAAGATCATCGGAGGAGCCGGCGGTTCTACTGAGGGGGCAGCGGGTCCTTGGTCTGGTCCATCAGCTGCTTGAAGAAGTTCTCCATGAGCCGGGCCGGGGGCTCGACCCGAGTCTGCAAGTCGCCCAGCGGGGGCTTCGGCCGCCCGCCCGTCCGTGTCGGCCACGAGGGGCGAGACGCCCTCCTGAACCTGGACCTTCTCCACCAGGGGCAGGATCGTGGCCCGGCCGTTCTCCGCCAAAACTCTGCCACCAGGTA
Source organism: Syngnathoides biaculeatus (assembly GCF_019802595.1). Lineage (NCBI taxonomy): Eukaryota > Metazoa > Chordata > Actinopteri > Syngnathiformes > Syngnathidae > Syngnathoides > Syngnathoides biaculeatus. Next base: position 1,061,028 of record NC_084644.1, read on the forward strand.
GAAACAAAGCTCGGAAAGTTCCAGAACGAGGCCGTACTCAACTCTCTGGGCCACTTGTGTGCATCAAACGGCGGGGTAACCGGTTACAGCATCTGCCACACAGTTCGGAGGACCCAGGTTCAAATCCCGGGTCCACCTGTGTGGCGTTTGTGTGTTCTCCCCGTGCCTGTGTGGCTTTTCTCCGGGTGGGCACTTTGCTTTCGTCCCACATTCCAAAAACACGCAAAATTGCCCCTGGGTGTGACGGCGAGTGCGACTGTCGCTGTGATTGGCTGGCAACCGGTTGAAGGTGCGCCCCGCCTCACTCCTGGGACCCTTGTGAGGATAAGCGGCACAGATAATACTCTAAAATGTCGCAATTCCTCAGGCACCCCATTTTGACCACTTAAAAAAAAAAACAGCAACAATTCGGGGGGTGGCGACGTGGAGACCTTTGACCTTCCGCACCACATCCTGGGCGGCGCCAGCGACGAGCCGGGCGAGCGTGCTGGCGCCGCCCTGCAGGTGGCGCTTCACCAGGGAACCGCACTCGGCTTCTGAACGCGAGAAAATTGAGCGTTGGCTTTATGATGGGCGGGACCAAATACATTTATATACGTATAAATATATTTATATTTTTAAAAAAGCATTTTACACCAGATGCTGCGTGATTTCGTTTTTTGTAACCATCGGCACGCTTTACCCCCAAGTACCCCCGTTGTGTGGGGCAAAAAGTGCCTCCACAAATGTCAGTTTCCCTCCCACGTGAAATACGTAGTTCAAAGTTCATTAGTCCCCCCCCCCCCAATTTGAAAAAGTAACACTTGACATTTATTTATACCAAATTCAGACTAATTACTGACGATTATATATAATAATATTTGATGAAACAAAAAGACAAGCTCGCAATTGAGCGAGGAAGAGGCACCGCGTGCTTGCTTTTAAGCTTTTTGTCACTCCCAGTGGAAGTTTTGTTGACAGATAAAACAACATTGATCCATTTCCATTTCCATATTTGTCCAGAATACAACTAGAGTCCTGTCTGAAAGTGGGCTAGCTGGAAGCCACACGGAGAAGCAAAGCATCCAAATAAAAAATGTACAAGGCTCAGGATTCTGTTATTCAGCAAAGCCGTGAGCTTCGCAGTCAGCATTTCACGGAACGTCGCTTACGAATCGTCTTACCGTGGACCAGAGCCAGGAAAAAGCCCAGAGCGGCACAAATGGACAATTTCATGACTACGGTGGTGAGAGTTGAGTTCTTCCAGGACTCGGACTGAACAGCGCCGCGGGTCTTTTATGGCCCTCCGAGGATGAGTGAATCACGGCTAATCATCGAGCCGTCGGCGCTTGAGGCGTGTCGGCCACCTCGCCCCCACCCCCACCACTCGCGTGCTCCCGTCCTGTTGCCAGAACCTTGACGCTTGCTCGCTGACGACGTCCACGACTCCAAAAAATTGGACTCATGTGGACGTCCGTTCGGGGTGAAAAGGAATCGGGAGTCTTGAATGATTCTGAACACAGTGACTGATTTCATCATTACTCCCCAGTTACTATTATGCGATTATTAATATTATATTGTGGACCACATTGTAAATACCTAAATACGATTATGGATTTTTTTTTTTTTTTTATCCAGCATTCGACTCTGACGCTGAAACGATTAATAATGGCTAATATAGCCAAGAGAGTCTTTTTGGAATCACGGACTCATTCCTGACACCTGAAAAAGCTACCGAAGGATTATATTATATTCCAGGTCATTTCAATTTTGACTCTTGGGCTGAAACAATACATCAGATAACCTCTAACACTGTCAACGGAGTCGAAATGCGTATCTGTGTGGGCAATCTTGATTTATTCACAGCTACATTATGTAGTGATCGCTTTATAATCCGAGTAAACGCAGAGCGACTTCAAGGTGATTCGTTAAAGGGAGATGACTCCACGGCGCCGATCAAGTGGTCGCAATGAAGATGGGAGTCGCAGATGAGACACTCGCGCTGTGTGCAGGAAGAGCCTTGCGGCCATATTTGTCACCCAGCAGTTTGTTTTTTTTTCTTTCACACGTATCGCAATTTGATTCAAACAATATCAAACATAAGAGGGAATCAAAACAAATAAAATAACCTACAAACAAGGGGAAGAGTGGGGCGGCTGTAAAGAGCTGGCCTCACAGTTCTGAGTACCAGGGTTTGAATCCCGGCCCCACCTGTGTGGACTTTGTATGTTGTCCCCGTGCCTGTGTGGCTTTTCTCCGGGTGGACACACGTTCGCTGGACAGTCTAAATTGCTCGTAGGTGTGATTGTGGCTGCAAATGGTTCTTTGTTTCTATGTGCCCTGTGATTGGCCGGCGACCAGTTGAGGGTGGAGCCCGCCACCTGGCCGAAGCTCCTCCTCCGGCACTCCTGCGACCGTTGTGAGGATAAGTGGCTCAGATAACAGATGGATAGTTTAGTGTGATTGTGAGTGTGACGGTCGTCTGTCTCCATGTGCCCTGCGATTGGCCGGCGACCAATTCAGGGTGTACCCCGCCGACTGCCGGGTGACAGCTGGGATAGGCTCCTCCAGCACTTGTGAGGATAAGTGACAAAGAAAATGGATGGATGGATGGATGGATGGGTGGGTGGGGTTTAAAAAAAAGAATAAAATAAAATTCAAAACAATAGAATTAAAAACAAACGACCTCGTTTTTCAGTGATATGAATTCAGAAGATATTCCCTAATTATGACAAAAATGTGACAGGACGCAGTAGAACTCGCGGTTGGTCCAGACCGCAACCAAGTGGTCCTGAGGCTGATCCAGGACCGCGCTTGCTGCAATAGTGACCTCTCCTGGAGAATATTAAGGGTGATTTGTTGTTTTTTTTTTTTGTTTTTGTTTTTGTTTTTTTCCATTCGAGCGACATTCCCCGCTGCTTTGCTTTGCCTACCTACCTACCTACCTACGTCACCCCGCGCATGCGCACTGACCCTCCCTCGCTCGCAGGCAACATGGCGGACGTTCTCGAACTTCACGAAGCGGGAGGCGAAGATTTCCCTATGGATGAGGACGGTGATTGCAACCTTCACATTTGCGCTCACTAAATAAGCGGGGAATGTTTTATTTCGCCAGTGGCGTGTAAGTATGGATGAGATGTGGAGCGAAAGAAGCTGAAACGCGTCGCTTGCGTGAAAGAAGGCCCGAGCTAGCAAGCTAAAAGCTAACAACGCGCTGCCGGCTCGTCGCTGGCACCGAGTTGGCTTTGCTCGTCCACATTTTACTTTATGAACAAGGCCAAAAATAAATTGGGGGAAAAAAAAAATGATTGCAATGTTGATCGCGTGGTTTTGCGGGCTAAATGGTGTCGCACTTGGAAGTTCGTCAAATCTTGTGGAGTAACGTAACCCTTTGCACTCCAGAAAGCATCCACAAGCTGAAGGAGAAAGCCAAGAAGAGGAAAGGACGAGGTTTCGGTTCTGGTGAGCAGTGACCGCTGATGGTTGCGATCGTGCCTTCCGGACTGAGGCCTCACTCCGTGTTTGGTTGTTTGCGTGTAGATGAAGGCGCCAGGTCTCGCATGAAAGAAGACTACGACACCGTGGAGCAGGATGGAGACGAGCCGGGTCCTCAGAGATGTGAGTGCTGCCGGCTTACTTCCAGCCACGATGGCCAAAGATGCGTTCGTTGTTTCTTACTGCATTTCTGGAGCCCCCGTCCGCTCGGGTCAATAGTTTGCCACCTGCCACTGGAATATCTTAATGGGCAAATGTGCAGAACACGCAAGGAATTTTTCTCCAGCAGTCGGTGCTGCCCGATGTGATGCCACTGTGGATAATTGTGCTTACAGTACAGCCTCGGTTGTCAAACGTCCCCGTTTTCAAACAAATCTGTTTCCGAATGAAAATCTCGAGACTTTCTTTTGCTTCTGTTTTCGAACGAAAAGCGCTACTCGAATGCCGCCCAAAAAAAAAAAACGGAAATAACATCATGCACGCGGCGCAAGAAGCTAACCCAGTCGTGATGCGTTTTGTTATTGTCTATTCAAACACTTCCCGAAGAAATTGGGAAATAACATTGCGTGCGGCGCAAGCGGTCGACCCACCCACGATGCATTTTGTTGTTGTCAATTCGAATGCTCCCTGCAAAAAAAAAAAAAAAAACGGAAACGACATAACACGCGCGGCGCACTTTTGTTATTGTGTATAACGTAGCTTCTGTACACAGACGTGTCCCGGTCGTGACTGTTATTTTTCTACTTATCGAGGACGACCGTATTAACCCGCAATCGTGGCTCCGAAGAAGCCAAGTTGCTTGTTCTGCACTTTTGTTTAATTAAAAAAAAAAAAAAAAAAGTTTACAAGGCTGGGGGACAGATACGGCGATGCGCTCCCAGCCTAGCGTGCTCTACTACTAAAGCATGCATTTTTTGCCAAAAAAAAAATAAATATATTATTTTATTATGTAAAGTATTTAAACTATACATGTATTTCTACTATACAGCTAATTATCAGGAAAAGCTAAATAACGGCTTTAAAAAGCCTAATTCATTAGGCTCGGAACGCATTATTTCTTTTTCCATTCATTGTAATGGGACACATCGATTCGGTTTTCGAACAGATTGCGGTCGAGAACCGAGGCATCACTGTATTTGCGTCCCGACGTTGTCTGTGCAACCGCGATTTGGAAGCCGGGCTGGGTGACGTTTCACCATTTTCAAGCACGAGCATGTGGAAGCTAAAAGCTAAGATGAGCTTCAGTGCTGTCGGATGCACGGAGCAGCCGAAGGGACGGTCAGGAAACTCAGCACAGTTCCTCGTCCAAGCGTAGTGCTTTGCTGCACCAACTTGTCCAATGGCCATTACTCTGCGGAAGGTGCCCTTGAGCAACAGGTTTTGTTTTTGCTCTCTGACCTGGTAGTCCCTGTGGCGTGCAGCAGAATTTCAGTTGGTCATCTCTTGATGGATGATAATCTGTATAATAAATTCAAATGAAGTCCGGTACAGTGCTTCGTTTATGGGTTTAATTGGTTTTGTGTCCACGCTGGTAATTTAACACTTTTCGTGTGTCTGTCCCCATTGAAAAGGTTAGAAAAGTCATTGATCCATTCGGTGCACAGACAGACAAAAAAAAAAAAGTGGGACTTCATTGTTATGAAGAAAAATACCACCGACTGTATTGCACTGTGCAAATGCACGGACTACTAGCCTAATTAAACGCAACAAAAATAATTAAACGGTTTGTGCATCATAATGTCCTGCTTTAATTCAGTGGACATTGTGCGGGTCTTGTGGTGTGTGTGCCTTGGCCACCAGGGGGCAGTATAATTCAGGTATAAGAAATACGACCATCACAAAGAAGTGGCTCAGTAAGCTGCAGTAATATTTGTCATGCTTTGCATGTGAGTGTTGTTACTAGCCCTCTACAAGGGTTGCAGTAGCGTTTTTGTTCCAGTGTCCCGCCGCTTCAAAGATTCGTTGCTCATCATCGATTTCGTTAGCCTGTCTTTCTTTGCGTTCTGTGTTAGCATTAAGCTAGCAGAGGTTCGTAAGTCCAAGTTACGTGCTTCAATGAAATATACATTAGTTGTTGATTATTTGATGTCAAAAACTGGCTGAAATTATGAAAGAAATACCGAATGACGTGTGACTCGTTTTGCGTGTTAGCCGTGGAGGGTTGGATCCTTTTTGTGACGGGCGTGCACGAGGAGGCCACGGAGGAGGACATCAACGAAAAGTTCTCCGAGTTCGGCAAGATCAAGAACCTCAACCTCAACCTGGATCGCAGGACGGGATACCTCAAGGTGAGACCGCACGGATGCAGCGCTCATTCCCAAGACCGTCGTGGTCCGCTCAAAATCCCTTCGGAGGGAAGGATTCTTGGCTTTGCTTGGATTCTCTCCCCCAGAAACACTCCACAGCAACGGTTCTTAGCCTCGTTGTATGTACGGAACCCTTCAAATTTTGTCAAATAAAACACGGTATATTTTCGATTCCAATTGTAGATTCTCAGTCGTCCATTTCGTGGAGAATATGAATCATGCCTCAGTTGCGCAATTGCAAATCATTGCGACCGAAACCAACAAAAAGTGAATTTTACACGCGCAACAAAAAATAAATTCAGTAAAAAAAAAAAAAATGTTATGTAAGTGAATGTGAATTTTGCTATTGCCACTCTCAGAGAAATGGATTTAGTTGTGAAAATTCACAAAATCTATTCCTTTCCTGTATTTCTACAATCATTGAAAAGGCTTCATAGGTAAGAGCAGCTTCTTTGCGGGCTCTTCATTTATTTTTCTGTATTCCGCCCGACGCAGCAGCCGTGCTATCAACTCAAGTGTACGATGAAATACAAGCGCGCACTCACGGACGGTGGGTGTCGAGTCCTCGGGACGACCCAAGCGACTGCCTCACTGAACCCAGGTGGAGAACCACTACTCCAAAGGGATTTTGCATTTTTAATGTAGCAAAAAGAGCCAAGGAAAATTCCCATGTAGGGATTCAGGATTAGAGAATGAGTGAATGCTCATCACGGCATTTTGAATCATTCACTCGTTCCCTTCTCTCGACTCACTGGATGTGGATTTTGGTGAAGCGGACTCGAGTTGAATCAAAAAACAGTTTTGGGCTCGTCATCGACCTCAGCGCTTCCACTTTTGAGCACAAGAGGGCGGGATTGCTTTGAAAGAAGCCGAAAAGTTGGACAAATCTCTTCACGTCAACGTGGGCCGCCCGCTATATTATACTCTGTCGACCGTTTTCCACTCTTATTCCATGCTATGGGTTTTTTAGTATATGTAAACAATAGATGGCTGTTAGCTGAAACGTCACGAAAGACTTATTTTTCAATCAACGTGTCTGATGAAATGTAATATACAGCCGGCTTGAGCAACGTCTTCTTTCTGACTGACTCGTCACACATTCAAACCTCCAAAGTCGAGAAAAGGCCTCAAATGATCATTCAAACCATTTCACCTGTTTTTCACACCGGCTCGGCCTTGATCACTTGACTTGGAAATTAATTAATAACCCCCCTCCCCAAGGGTTACGCTCTGGTGGAGTACGAGACCTACAAAGAGGCCCAGGCCGCCATGGAGGGCCTGAACGGCCAGGACCTGATGGGCCAGCCCATCAGCGTGGACTGGGGCTTCGTCCGCGGGCCTCCCAAAAGCAGGCGCAGGTGAGTCCCGCTCGACGGACGCTCGCGCGAGGCTCTGTCGGCGTCTCGTTAATCCGCGTCGGTGCTTATTTTTAGAACCGGCGGGCGACGACGCAGCAGGAGTCCTGACAGGCGGCGGCGTTGAACGAGGAAGTTGGCGCCGTACCTGAAGGCCTCTGGCATCTTCACGCCAATTTCTCCTTTTCTCTTTTCTTTTCTGTTTGGACACAACTCTGGTTGAGGAATTTCAGACACAGGGAGATAATTTTTGCAATTTGATCAGTGGGCTTCAAAAAAACTCCATTGTCATCTCTTTGGAAAAAATGTTGATTCCCATTATTTTGATTGCATTGTATTTTAAGCCAGTGTTTGTTTTTTTTTTTTTTATATGACTTCAGGGGAGTATTAAAATTTTCAAAAGAAAATAAAGTGGTGTTGGATTATTTTTTTAGATTGTTTTTGTTTATTATTATTAGCGTGAATGAGAAAAGTAGAGGGGGAAGAGTGAGGCTACAGGGAGAAGAGATAGCGAGGGTGGACGACTTCAAATACTTGGGGTCAACAATACAGAGCAATGGAGAGTGTGGTCAGGAAGTGAAGAAACGGGTCCAAGCAGGTTGGAACAGCTGGCGAAAGGTGTCTGGTGTGTTATGTGACAGAAGAGTGTCTGCTAGGATGAAGGGCAAAGTTTACAAAAACAGTGAAGAGGCCGGCCATGATGGACGGATTAGAGACGAGAGGTGGCACTGAAGAAACAACAGGAAGCAGAACTGGAGGTGGCAGAAATGAAGATGTTGAGGTTCTCGCTCGGAGTGACCAGGTTGGATAGGATTAGAAATGAGCTCATTCGAGGGACGGCCAAAGCTGGATGTTTTGGAGACAAGGTTAGAGAGAGCAGACTTCGATGGTTTGGACATGTTCAGAGGCGAGAGAGTGAGTATATTGGTAGAAGGATGCTGAGGATGGAGCTGTCAAGGAAGAGAGAGCGAGAGGAAGACCAAAGAGAAGGTTTATGGATGTGGTGAGGGAAGACATGAGGGCAGTTGGGGTGTTGAGAGAGGAAGATGCAGGAGATAAGACCAAGATGGCAAAAGATGACACGCTGTGGCGACCCCGTACGGGACAAGCCGAAAGGAAAAGAAGAAGAAGATTATTTTTTTTTAAATATACAGTATATGTACTTTTTGTCCAGTTGAAGTTATACCTGGGATAGCCTCCAGCACACTTTTGACCATTATTCAAGAGAAAAAACGCTAAAGAAAATGCCCATTTTTATACTTAGAAATAATTTTAATGGAATTTTAATTTTATAGAGTTATTTTTATCCCTATTTAAGAATGTTATAGGATCAGTTTTATTTAAAAGAGAATAAAAATTAAAAAAAAAAGGGCTTTCAATTTTCGACTGGTGACGTATGCGTTCGCCACATCCGGGATGACCTCACCATCCGGTCCCCAAACACCTGCCTGTCATTATCACCGCTGCAACGCACTCATAGGCTGGCCTAGGACACCGCCCCCTGGCCTTTTTTTGCGCTGAGCCAATTAGAAGAAACATGTCCGGCTGTCTCCCGTTCCCATTGGTTTACCCCGACGTCGATCAAAACGCAAGCCTTTCAGCCACTGGCTGCGACCGGTGTCACCGGAAGATGTTCTCGTGTCCGATTGGTCGCTTTGCTGCCTGGGTGGGCTCCTCGAAGACTCGGTTGACGTTGTTGTTGGAAGTGGAGTGGAAATTACTTTGTCGTTGCCGATGGTCCGGTTTGTTTGGGGATTTAACGTTCACTTGCGCCACGACAACATGCTCCAAAGTTAAAACGCCGTCCACTTCGTCGAGTGGGGGGAAACAAGACAACGGGAAGGATGGAGACGTCTGCAAAGGCCCCCGAGGTAAAAAGCAATTTGGTGAGTAAAAGCTCTTGTTTAGCTCACAGCTAACGTCGCTAGCTTCCGATTAGCCGCGGCTTCAAGTCGCCTCAAAAACGACGATGTTCAACTCAAACTAAAACGTTTGGTCATTCGGGGGCCAGTTGAGGTGTACGATGTTTTTTTTTTTTTTAAGGGCCTCGGTAAACTTGTAACACACGAAGAGGACGACCGCCGCATGGACTTGAAAGGCTCTTTTTTTCTATGTAAGCTTTGTTCCTCCACATTCCTCCACCCGCGAAGATCCAACACAAACACATCGGATTCGCTTTACAGGCGCTAATTTGGACAAGTTAGCTTCCGTGTGTGTCCACTGTGGTGGTGCGTTTAGGTGCTTTTCAATTGTGTGTGTGTGTGTGTGTGTGTCCCCATCGCTTTGGGAGGGGTGTGTGAGTGTAGGGGGGGGGGGGGGGGGGGGGGAAATGTCTCCTAAGTCCGAGCGGACGTTGACTGGGATGTGTCACGATCACGCAGGAGGTGTGAGCGACCATGTGTGTACGCGTCCGTCTGCCGGTGATGTAATCCACGCTTAAGGCGAGCGAACGCCGAGAAGTCTTGTTTGTTTTGGACTCCGGGCGACAAAGCAAGTTGCACCCTCGCTTCAATGATGGAAAAGTTGCGTTCACGCGCTGACTCGCCGAAAACGAGAAAAGACAACAAAAACGGGGACGTTGAGTCGTCAGCGATGCGCTGCAGTGACAGGACGGCAAAGGTTTTGGCGTGTCGCAACAGGCATTAAACCGAAATATGATTTAGAGGCGCAAAAATAGTTAATATAGGCATAGAGTCATTGATTGACATCCGTTTTGGCAGACAGTTTACAGCTTTTTGTCTCATCTTTCAAGCACCCTCCCAAAAAAAAGTGGACTTCCTAATTCACCAGTTTTGAGCGTTTTAGTTTTTAATAGTAAGAACATGTTCAAAAACATGGATTGGGTTGACCCAAAAATACCAGTTTCTGACCAAAAAGGAGACAAAATGAGCTATTTGTGAAAAGAACAGTGACGATGCTGACGCTGGTGTTTTGTGTAGAACTTTTTGCGGCGTAAAACAACCGAAACAAGACAAAATACGCCGGGAGGGTCAGGGACTCGAACGTCGGCGCTTCTTTTACATGGCGTTCGGCATTAACGCCGTGAAGTGCGTGGGCTTTTCTCACGATTGCATTTCTTCAAATCATCCGGTACAGTGGAAAAGTATTGCCCTTCTGCCCCACTTGAATGTTGAGGAGCAATGGCAAAAAAAAAAAAAAAAAATGGAACGGACAGACATAACAAGTGCATTTAAATGTTGTTTTTAGATGCTGATGTCAGATATTAAGGGATTAAAATATTCCAAATTACTTGGCCGTGTGTGGCCCTGAAATTTAAAAACTGGTTGGACCGTCCTCAGCAGCAACAAGTGAAATCAAACATTTTCTAGAACTGGAAATGAGTCTTTCACATCTCTGTGGAGTTATTTTGGCCCGCACTGCCTTGTAAAATTGTTTGAATTCAGCAACCAACAAAACAGGTGGCGTATGAACGGCATTTTTAAGGTGGGGATTCAAACTGCCGAACCCAAGTCTGGTTCAGTTTGAGTTCACAACCTGAGGCTTGAGGATTTTTCCGTTGAAGAGGTTCCATCAGTCACAACAAGTTGTCCAGGTCCAGAGGAAGCCCAAGTTCCGGAAACTTTAGGGCGAGAGAAGAAGCAGTATGTGCACGTGGGAGGTTTCGCAAAGTCGGCGAGTTCGCATCCAAGTTCGAGTCGGGTTGTTTGTTGTTTTGCAGGTTGCAGGGGTTGACTTCTTTTTACACGTGTGGACATATCGGAAAGTGTCAGTTGTCCCAGTTCGAATGCGCTGATTCTTGTCCAAATAGTTTCCCTGAGCACAGAGGACAAAGCCGTCCTGGGGTGACGAGGCCGCGAGTCTGCCCGGAACGGGGAGTGGGCCGGGCCCGCAAAATGGTATCAAGGAAGGACGCGCTCCTGCTTCTTCAAGTGGGCTTCAGATGCCTGTCCGGCGCCGTCGTCCGGTATTTTACTTCTGCGGTCGCTCAGTCCCTCGCGTCACGCCGGTCGAGATCCGATCTGTTTGGATTTTCAAACAATTCTGCAATTTTGCGCTCGGGTCCTCCTGAGACTTGTGTGGATCGGTAAGAACAGATGAATTATTTGTTATTAGAAAAAATGGGTCACGGCCCAGAGTCCGGGTCCGCACCAAGTCCAGGTCTCGAGTGGACCCCTCACCAGTTTCGGTTAAATGAAGATTAAAAACTGTGCGATGTGACCAGTGGCAGCCATCATTGTAGATTTCTGTAAAAAATGAAAAAAAAAAAAAAATATATATATAAAATTAATCAGAATAATGTGTGCCGGCGTGTTTGTTATAAAATCTGAAATGAGCTGTAAAATCCCCTGAAATAAAAAAGATGACTGGCATATGCGCCCGATTGGCTTGCCCTTTTTCGTCAATAACGTGAACAACGTTGCGCTCGTTAATTGTTTTTAAGGACACCTCCTTTGCAATTTTAGCCATACGAAGGTGTTGGGGCCCATTTTTAACTGTCACTTTTCAGCCAATCAGAAAAGGCCTTTCCCCAGTAAGTCAAGCATAATCCATTCATATTGTTTTCCTCTTATTGGAAGGCATTTTGGAGCAGGTTTTCTTCAGAGTTCCCCAAAAAGCTCAATTTGATTGGCTGGCAACCAGTTGAGGGTTTACAGCTGGAACCAGTACTCTCGTGACCCCCGTGAGGATAAGCGGCTCAGAAAACGGATGGATTATTTTTTCCCCATTTTTTTGCTGCGTTGAAATGCAAAATCCAACCAGACTTAACGGTCACGTCGTCACAAATAAACTCTTTCTTGTCTGAGACAGACAAACTCATTCCAAAAAATTTCTCGACTGTTTTGGAATATTTGATGGATTTATTTTTTTTCCCTGACCTGCGTGTATTACACGAATCACGTGAAGTCAAAACTTGGCTGCTGTGAAATAAACATTTAAAAAATGTATTTATGTTTTTTAAGTAGCTCGTCCAGCCTCAATGCGAAACGGGGCAGCGACGTTTGATGCAGTTGGGCGACACCCTGTAAATAATTGGAAAGGACACCAAAATGATGCCATTTAATGACATCCCGTTGGCAGACTTCGAAGGCACGCCGGAATGTTTTTGCCTCCACTCTCCCCCGCGGCAGGCGTGTAGCAAACTATTTGAACGAAGGTTGGCTTCCGGGTCGAGCGGACAGAATTGTTATCAAATGGCAAACCCGGACCAATCGGGCGCGTCACGTAATTGGCACACGTCAGACTGGTTGCTTTTGCTGCCACGGCGATGATGAATCCACACCCAAGCTCGGCCGCATAGTTTGGCTTGGTGGGCGTGTGGCGGCGGCTCCAGCCTCTCCGCCCTTCCGGCCGGCGCCGCGAGAGGCGCGAGCCGGGCCGGGCGCGACGAGACGCGGAAGCCTCGCCTGGGGAAAGAAAAGAAAAAAAATGTTGGGAAATGAAATCATTGTCGGTGTGAAGGTTGCTTTGGTGCTCCGATCGAGTTTGCTGGCTAAAAAAGCAGAACCCTAACGGACCCGCTGCAGCGCATTACGATACACTCGCCAACGCCGCCTGGCACTGCATCCGACAGTCACCGGAGATTATTCCCCACCCTGCTAAAAGTTGTAATTACAAGTATTTTGCAAATGTTTTTTGACGAGATAATCGACCTGACATCATCATGCCCTGCATGAGAAGGTTTTTTTTTTTTTTTTTCAAAGAGAACAACATTAGTATTCCTACTTTGTGCCCCGCCCTTCCGTAGCCCCCGCCCCATGTCACAAGCCCGCTCGTGACCCAAATTGGTAGTCTTGGAAAACTTATGGAAGGTCATCCTCACATCTTTTGTCAGGAAAGAGGATTTTCGCTCCCAATTGTTCAGGTTTTCCTGCTGCTTTAGGCCACGTGGACTTGCTGTCGCTTGATTGCGTGGGCAGTGGTGTGTAGAGTCCGCCCCCCGTCCTACTAACCTGAGCAACCGGGCTGCTTACTTATTAATCTGACGGCCTTTCAGCCTTCTGGTGGGAACGCAGTCGATTGGGCCTCGACTGGGAGAGCGACACTGGATTCCTCGCCCTCGCCCTCGCCCTCGGCCTGGCGGGCTGAGCCGGCAGCTGTTTTTTGGGTGTCGTCTCCAGACAACTTTAAAATTTGATAGCCCAACGCGTCCCCCGTGAAAGGCAGCACACCAGCTGTGGCTCGTTATCTCATCATATTTATTACCATAAGACAAAAGACATTAGCCGAAAGCAGATATGCTTTGAAACCATTTCAATAACGCTGTGAGTCGTTTTATTTTTTCATCCAAGTATTGTTTATTGCTTTCTCAATTCAAATCAGTCGGCCCGTTGCCGGTTTTGCATTTTCCTCTTCGACTGAATTATGAAAAAGAGAAATGACAAAAGTAAAGAACAAATGATGGATTAGCCTGACTTTTGCCCACAGAGCCGGCCGGCGCTGCTTTTTTTTTTTTTTTTTTTTTTTCCAGTCAGCAGTGGAAAAACCATCCCAAACGGGTCCAAATGGAAACGCAGAAGGAGAACAAGAAAAACTTTCAACACAGAATTAAATGAACAAAAGTGAAACAAGAAGCAAGCAGGACACGCCTTGATTTGTGTTTAGGAGTTAGCAGGCCACTTCCCGCTTTCCGCAAGTTAAGGTTTTGCATTTTGGATTCTTTGCTCGGGGAGTTTTTGGGCTCGCCCACCCCCAGAAAGTTCAAAAATGGCAAAAATGCGCACTCTGCGCACCAATCGACACCAAATTACGGTGACGGGATGCAGGAAAAAGTCTCAAAACATTCGAGCGGACGCAGAACAGGAAGTCAGCCATTTTGAGGGCTTGGACTTTGACAAGTGTCGACTGGAAAATGTTCTCACTTTACCACATTTTAAGGCGTTATCAAATGAAGTAGCTATTTGAGAGCGGTTTTTTGTATGACATTTCTGTACACTAGTGCCGTGACGTCTTGCACTCGTTGGCAACTGCGCGCGACTAATACTACAAGTGGGATGACCCGTTTTCACCTGCAAACTTGAAGTGCCTCATTTTCTGTTTGCCGTGCGTCTTCTTTGCGAAACAGTTCTTCGGTGAACGTTAGTTCCCGAGGTCAACCAGCTCGTCTTTATTCTCGCACTTGCACGCAGTTGGGCAGGCGGCGTATTCGTTAGTTTGTTTTGCAGTGGACCCTTTATTAGGGACAGCCCCAAGCCCCGCCTGCCAAAGGGTTATCGAGTTTTGTTCGTTTTTTTCATGTCTGCCACCGAATAAATACAAACATGTTCAATTGATGTTAAGAGATTCATTCATAAAATATCTTGGACTGTTGATAAAAATCCCAATTTTGGAACACCAATTTATACCAAAATGGAAAAAAAAAAAAAAACCCAAATCCATTTAGTGAGAATGACATAGACGGAAAACGATGTAGTAGGCCGGCTCTGGCCCCCGAGCCGCATGTTTTGGCACCCGCGCATTAGAATGTCAAAGTTGCGTGCGATGAAAAGTAAAAAAAAAAATATGCAAATTGCATCACCTCATCTTCAGAAAAAACATCTGCCTGCTTGGAATGTTTTCTTTATTTAAAACGTAGTTTATTATTGGTAAAAATGGATTTCAGGTTGAAATAAATTGCTCGGTCATGGCAATACGTACTGTTTATGCCCCCCCCCCCCCCTTTGTTGTCTTCAAGCCCAATTGGGAAAGGAAGTGTCACACGCTCGCTGGCTCGTTCTGCTTTGCTCGTAATTGGGCGTCGCGTTGCGCAGCAGGTTGGAGGAGACGACGGAATTGTTGGTACGCGCTCAATGCGCAATTACACGTTCACTTGTACACTTTGTCCTGCAGATGTGCAAATTAGGCCCAATTATCTGTGTGGGTCAGGGGTCAACCGCTGTTAAGAAACTGAGTGCGACTTCTTGCCAAGCCCTACCAATTTGACACGGATTTGTGACATTTTTGCTCAAAATGGATTCAATTTTATGTGGTTATCCCTAATTAATGAAGATCATTTGTGCAAAAATAAAAAGCTCACGTTGATGATTTTCTCACAATAATGACAAAAGTGTTTGATTAGCAGTACTTTATTTTTATAAATCTCTGCCAGCTTTAACATTTTCCAACGATCGCTTCAACAACATTCCTAGAAAATGGCAACGTCAGATTAATGGCGAGCTATTTTTAGAACGATGGCGTATCCCGCTTAATATTGCAGTTTTAGTCGCTGGTGGGTTTTTCCCGGCAGAATGTGGAAGAAACACGACTCTGGACACCGAGACGATCGCCCAGGACGGTTTTGCCGGAAGGGGGAAAAAGCTCAACGTGGACACAATTGTCTGTCCGTCTGCCTGTCTTTGCGGCTAAGGAGGCCAAAGTTGGGACGTTCCACTCGGGTGTTTCTCGCGTTATGACCCATCCGAATCCTCGTTGGCAGGCAGCGGTCCGACAGTGGGTGTGTGCGGAATCTCTGACATTGGGGCTGGCGTGTCTTTGTGTTTTCCGCACGCTAACCTTTGTCACGCTGCCAGAGACCGCAAATGTTGTTCATCGTGACTGGCGGAGAGGATCGGACTAGAGGGGTCGGTTGAAGGGATTAACGCAGCCCAGTGGGAGGCGGGGCACACCCTGAACTGGTCGCCAAACAATCGCAGGGCACACGGAGACAGACAACAGTCGCGGCCACAATCACACCGACGTCTCTATGCGTGTTTTGGGGATGTGGGAGGAAAGCGGAGTGGCCACCCGGAGAAAAGCCACACAGGCGGGCACGGGGTGAACATGCAAATCCCGCACAGGGAGGGCCAGGGTTTGAACTCCGGTCCCATGATTGAAACATCTTGAAAGTTGAAATTGGGCAATTTCACCTCTCGAGGCATCCACGCCCAGCTTTTTTGGGGAATTGATTCGCCAAAGCCGTCGCCAAACGGTTGATTTTTGTCTCTTGGAGCATTCAGCGGGCATCCTCGGGCACTACCTACAACGTAATTCCCACCCGTGGTATTATGTAAACCCCCTGCAAAGTCGCATGTCCATCCTCCAGCGCGCACTCGTGGACAGAAAGCGGTTGTCTCCCGTTTAGCCCATTTTGTTTTCGACCTACCAAAAGTGTCACAGTCGTGGATTAAAGACGCTCCACGGACAAACTTGCGGTGGCCGTTCCCGAGCGGGCCTCGCCGGCCTTCTGTGTTACGTAACCGCTGACCGAGGGGAGCTGAGTGGTTAACCAGATTAAGCCGAAGGGCGGCCAACGCGCTCCGCGCACCTTTTCTTGTTTTCTTCTTCCCGCTAAGGTTGCGTCACGCTCCTGACAGAGGCTGATTTTGAAAAGTATTCATGTGTGCGGGTCGCAAAAGATTTGTTTTGCTCTGACCAGCCGATCAGAGGACGGACAAATGCTGGCGTGATGGGTCCCGTATTTTGGGAGTTGACTGTAGAACACATTTAATTTCTCTGGTCAGCAGCGCGCGGCAGATAATAAGCCACGCCCACTCTGTGTAGCCACCCCCCCCATACACGAACCGCGCTGGACCACACGCCGCAGATGTATCCCGTTCGGATCAGAACGTTGTGGAATTAGATATTCCCACAGCTTTTGTAACTTTTTTTGTTTCTTTACATAGTTTGTTTCCAACGTTTCTACACACAAATGCAATTATTAAAGGCATCAGCAGAACCCCATTGAGGGAATTCTGACATTTTTCATTTCTTCTTAGAGTTTATTGTGATGCGTACGCAAAAGAAGACTTTGCAAAGTGTTCCAAGCAAACCATACAGTAGTAAATGTCTCGTTTCCTGTCCTTTCTTTCCAGGTGTGACTGTAGACGTCCCCTCTGGCTCCCGTGTCCACCGCCCCCACCCCCCTCCAAATCCCCCCCGTTTTTGTCCTCCCCATATTTTGTTTCGTTTTTTTCTCCTCTCTGACTCTGGCCGGACTCCGACCACCACCGTGTGAATTCATGATCACATAACCGTGGATATGGACACGGTCCTGTCCCGCTTTGTCCAGTCCACAGGAGCAGAACCAGGATTAGCAAGAGACCTGCTAGAGGGTACGTAGGCTGAGGGGTGGAGGGGGTCAGCTGGACCTCCTCTTGTGAGCGACCGCATTGGCAAAAAGCCCGTTCTTCCTCCCCCGCAGGCAAGAATTGGGACCTGAACGCCGCCCTCAGCGACTTTGAGCAGCTGCGACAGGTGCATGCTGGGAACTTGATGTACTCCTTCACCCAGGAGAGGACGTACCTGCCCCCGGAAAAAGAGATGGCCCGCCTCGGACGGCTCATCCCGCAGAGACAAGACGAAGTGACCCCAAGTGAGGCCATCTCGAATTCAATTCGACGTTTATATTTAAATGCTAAAACTCAACTATACCACAAAAGTCTGTTTGCATGTTGTGTTTTTTTTTTTTTTAATCTATCCGCCGTTATTTGCTGAAAAACTGTCATAATTTAATAGCAACTTTTAAGAATGATACACTTGATTCATAATACACATTTATATTTTCAATCAATCTCAGTGCTACAGAAGTATTTAGAAATTACAACAAATGGCTGGAGAAGGTAAAGGCAGAAACACTTGGAAGAAGGTTGGAGATTAAAAGTTTTTCTTAATTTTTTTTTTTATTTTTTATTTTTAAGTATTACACGGCGGCATCTTGTGGTTTCTTGATGACAACAAACTAAGTAGATGTGAGGGAAGAAGCTTCATTTTGTCAGATGCCAAGTAGCACTTTGCAGCCATCAATAAATCTTTTTAGGGAGAATGCTGGAAGATGAAATGCCACAGACTGGCTAACAAAAACGAGCCAGATGATGAAGTCATCTTAACCTTCAAAAAAGTGCTGCAACATCACAGGTGCAGCAACACATACAAACTGCACCCGGAAAAACTCCGGCACGTATATTCTCTCCCAAATACTGGAGTTTGGTCGGGGTTCTTCTTTGCTTCTTTTTCTTGCTGTTAATTATGCTGGGTGTCCTGCCAAGAGCTAAAGTGCCACCCATTTCAGGCATGAGCATTTCACGGAAACGATCGTTCCGTTAGCGTGTCGTTACCCAGCCTGAGAAAACACGGAACCGAAAGTCCGTTTCCCAGATCTCAGGGCTTACTTTTAATAAAATTCGCCCATGTGTGGAATGTAAAACAAGTTCTGTATAAACCGAAACTACATGAAGCCCTTTATTTTTAATGATTCAAACGCCCAGCTTTGTCAGTGTGGTTTACAAACAGCTTCTGCGCTACGCATGCGTAAGGTCGAGTTATTCATATCCGGGTCACTCAAACGCTAGTCAAACATGTCGGTTGCTAAGCGTAAGAGACAAAATGCTCATGCCTGCTAAGGCTTTATTCTGAAGTACATGTCAAAACCGGTTCCCATGAGCATTATCAATGGGAACCGAAGAATCGTTTCCCGCCGTTTCCCTGGACAAAAATCAACGGAACCGAAAGATCGGTTACCGTACTTGCCGAAATCCTCATGCCTGCATTTTCAAGGGACATAATCTGGTACCACACCTAAGCCTCACAGCCCAAAATCCAGACTCGCCTGGAAACTGTAAAAAAAAAAAAAAAAAATACAAGTGCTTAATTTTTTTTTTTTTTTTTCGCAGCTAATGAAAAACGTCAGCCGAGAGGGGTCCCGCCCCGCGCCGCCTCCCCCGTGGTGGCTTCCCTGGCTCGCAGTCACGCCTCCGGCCCCGCGGGGGGCAGCGACGAGCAGCTGCTAAACACGCCCGAGTTCACCTTCCAGCTGCCCGACCTCAGCATGTACCAGGATGACTTCCGGGTCAACGAGCGGGACCTGATCGAGAAGTCCATGATGGTGGCCCTGGAACACGCCGGTGAGACCGCAAACGCTCGACGAGCAACAAAACATTTGTAAAACTTTACGCCGGGAATTGTTTAGAAATTTCTTAACACACGAGACTTTTTGACTTTTTTTTTTTTAAGTGACCCCAATTCTGTAATATCGGAATTCCTGGCAAAAGTTTTACCTTGGAAAAAAAATAAAATCATAACATATATGTATATATACACACACTACATTTTCTGGTAAAAATCCAACTTGATTTCTTCCTCACATTTTTAAGCCATGTTGACAATTTTTCTGATAAATATGTTGGCTTTATTACTCCAACATTCCAAAAAAAAAGTATTTCCATACAGATTTTTTTTTTTTTTTTTTACACCGATTACAAATGCTTAAATTTGAGTACTTACCGATGCAGATTAGCGATACGTGATAATGCATTACTTCTTGCAATTGGAATGAGAAATTCTCAACGATTGCAGTTATTTCACTGAAATAGAGCACTTTTTAGACTTATTACAGCATCACAACAAACGAAAAACAAGCAAATAAAATGAATTATGACAGCTATGGTACAAAGGTTAAGTACTTGGTTTGATATGATTGTTCAGAAAGAAACAAACGACGGTTCCCGAACGCGGCTCACGCGGCCGTTGCGCAACTCCTGACGTCACCGACAGTGGCGACTAAACACAACAACTGTAAGCCGCCGGCCAGCAGCATTAATGACACGATAGACAGAATAATAATCATAGTAATAATCCAACAGCGATGACGCAGCCGGAGCATGGCGTCACCTGCGACCCAGTTACCTTGAAAAAGTCACTTAGTTACTCTGATGACTTGATTTTTAAAAGTAACTTCGATGACTAGCTGCTCATTTTCATCACAAGTAACATTTTCAGTTATTTTTTTAGCTGCTGCCAAGTGGCACGAAGATCACTTATCCGCACGACAAATACAGGCGAGGATTAGCTTAACGGCATCTATTACCTGCCAATATTGGCCAAACACTTTACACAGAATGACATCATCATCATCATGATCACCACGAAGCAATAAAAAGAAATATTAGCCTCGTCGAAGCCACACACACTGAGCAAGTTTGTGCGCACTTGAGACGCCATATCGAGTAAGCACGTAAACGTGTAAACCAGCCCCCATTTCTCAAGTGCACTTCTCCAAAAGAATCTTCACTGAAAGACTGGTTCTAGACTAGTTCTGCGGTTTTAGCTTATGTGCCGTAATTTTGTTGCGGAGAGCGAGGAAACATTTTGGTTCCCGGCGAGCAAAGCCGGCCGGGGGTGACTTGGGGGGTGCCGAACGTCAGCAATGCGATGCGACAAACGGCTCGTCATCAGTTGGAAGATCTCATTTTCAATTTAATATCAATCGAGTCTTCGCCTCCACGACGACAGTCAACCCACAATGCATTGCGGGCTTCAGCTCGCCAGTTCAACTCCATTTTTTTTAAGTGTTCAAAAGAAAAAGGGAACAAGAAATGCACTCTTTATGAATTATGAAAATAGCAAAAATGGTGTGGCGGCAGTGAAGCGATGCAAACTTGCATCCGTCCTCAAGTCTGCCTTTCTTCCCCTATCATTTGCTGGCGAGTATCGTTTGTGGTTTTTGTGTGCAGGCCGTCTGAACTGGTGGACCAAAGTCGTTCCCAACTGTCAGAGTTTGCTGCCCCTGACGACCACGGGAGACGGAAACTGCCTTTTACACGCCGCCTCGCTCGGTCAGCTCTCGTTCCTGCGTCTGGCATCCGCGCGCTCGCTTTCGGGATTTCCGTACTCGGGCGGGGGCTCCGCGTACAGCTGGCCCGACGGTGTGAGCGGACTTCACAAATAAGCGGCACCGAGGGAGCGGTTACTTAAAAAAAAAATAATAATAATAAAATAAAAAAGGCTTCAAGATCTTTATTGCCCGCGTCCACTACGGTGTCTGTTCAGCTTCAAGCTAACAATGCAAAACACCTTTGACGTGCTAAAGGTTAGCATCGATTGTTGCTCTTTTACAAGTAACGGATATAGATGGCATACTGTAATGAAACTCGCAAGCATAAATTCTTGATCTTGTGCGAAAAACGCCAAACGTCTCCCTGAGTGACACACGGGGCGATCGATGACGCACAAACGCTTTCATTCTTGACATTGTATTTGAGATATTGCTTAATGTTCTGTAAGATTATAGAGTGCTATTCTTAGTTTAAAAAAAAAAAAAAAAAAAAGGATGACAGGAATATTTCGTGGGGGGAGGAGGCTGAAACGGACTAACTGCATTTCCAAGTCGTCTTTACGCCGATTTTATCAGCCTGATCGGAATCGGACGATAATTGGCATTTTTTTTCTGACCGGTTAATCTCTGTGATCGGCCGCCAAAATTGTCAATGGCGCGAAGGCTCGTTTCCGTTCACGCGCTGTGAGTCGGGCGCGATCACCAATTCAGCCGGTATCTCGACGTGTTTCACATTTGTCGTCATCTAAGATCTTCTTTTGCTTTTTTTTAGGCATGTGGGGCTGTCACGACCGCGACCTGTCGCTGCGCAAGGCGCTGCACGAGCAGATGGATCACGGCGCCGAGCAGGACGCCCTCAAGCGCCGCTGGAGGTGGCAACTGACCCAGCAGAACAAAGAGGTCCGTACCGAAGGCCGTCAGATGAAACTCTGGACTCGTCGTCTTCTTTCCAGACTTCATTTGCGCAGAAGCAGAAGCCCGTTTATGAATGATGGCAACTTTTTTGGAAACAATTTGGCTTGTTAACGTTGGCGGTTCACACTGAGTGCAGGATTTAAAAAAAAAAAAAAAAAATGCTGCCTGGAAATTGTGTTGCGATAAGATCCAACATAAACTTCAACAAATGGGCTAATAATTGTGTCGTAGTCACAGCAGCTAGCGTAGGATGGGACAGTCAAGGACTTTCTTCCAGTTACAATTTCTTGCAAAATATTCCGACCTTTCTGATTAGGGGGAAAAAAAAATTGCCAGAGTGAATTTTTCTAAACATAATCATACCGTGTTCCCCTATCATTGCAATTTTTGAGGGAAACAAAAGGACTTACTTCCTCTAACTTGTTTAACATGAGAAAAATGTGTCTCCATAGCATGCCAATATTTCCCTATTTTATGCCACTAACTTGAGTTTTGTTTTTTTTTTTTTTCATTTGACTTCCTCCACTTTTTGTGCGTCGTAGCTCATTTATTTACCTCGCATTGCGTCTTTTATCGGGCGTCGCGGCGGCAGCTAATTATTGACTTTGAGCGCGTGCCCTCGTTTCCATTGGAAAGGCCTCGTAACGCCTGCCACCGCGCAGAAGTTTGCGCTGCAGGTTGAGCAGGTCTTCACGGCCGCAAGCCGCTCACACGTGTTTGACTTTCTGTTCGCTGCCACGTCAGCAAACTGCCTGAAAAGATGCCACTTGAGTCAATGACTTGACCACAAAGTTACATCTTATTAAGTCCTTCACTGCATGTACATTTTTAAAATATTTGCCAATGAGGTATAGACATTATTCATCAAGCACATTGGCCCCACCCCCACCACTACAGTAACTTGGAAGTTGGTTGAAGGCCTCGACTTGACCCTCGCGACTTGCACGTACAGTACGTGACTCACTCCCACCTCGGCAAATCAATTTCAAAAAAATATCCATTTTCTTTGCCGCTTATCCTCATGAGGGTCACAGTGCTGGAGCCTATCCTAGCTGTCGTCGGGTGGGAGGCGGGGTACTCTCTGAGCTGGGTGCCAGCCAATCGCACTCGCAATCACACCTCGGGGCAATTTAGAGGGTCCAATTCACGTTGCATGTTTTTGGGATGTGGGAGGAAACCCGGAGAAAAGCCACGCAGGCACGGGGAGAACGTGCAAACTCCACACAGGCGTGTCCAGGATTGAACCCGGCACCTCAGAACTGCGAGGCCAAGGCTTTACTAGCTGAACCATCGCGCCTCCTAAAAATACAAAAAAATAGTCACATCAAAGTCAGTTCAGTTCCACAAAAAGCTTGTTTTCCCCGGGTTTTATGGGGGGTGTTTTTGGTGAAGCCAAGCCAAGCCGAGAAGAATAGGAAAAAGCTCAACCCAAACTTGACATTGGACGAGCCTCCGGGACGGACGGCGTCAACGTGCGCGTTTCCTTTGCAGTCGGGCCTGGTCTACAGCGAGGAGGAGTGGCAAAAGGAGTGGAAGGAGCTGCTGAAACTGGCCTCCAGCGAGCCCCGAGTCAACTACAGCAACCACGTCAACAACAGGTGAGCCGGCGCCGATCCGCGGGCCCGCCCCGGCGCTAAAGCCCGCCGTCGCCTCCAGGGGGGAGGCGTCAGACGAGCCCGTGTACGAGAGCCTGGAGGAGTTCCACGTCTTCGTCCTGGCGCACGTCCTCAAGCGTCCCATCGTGGTGGTGGCCGACACCATGCTGAGGGACTCCGGGGGAGAGGGTGAGATGTTGCGGAAAAAAATGCTTTGAAAGATGTCACCGATATTGACTTAACGCGACTCGCATTTTTGGATGACGAGCTAAGCGCGTCAAAAGGGGCCCCGTGTCTCCGTCGGCAACGCAGGCGACGTGATCTTTCAAAAAAAAAAAAAAAAACCACCAAAAGGCTCGTCGTGGAAGCATGAGAGAGAAGAATTGTTATTTGACGTGAATTGAAAAACAAAGTAAAAAAAAAAAAACCCAACGTTCGCCTGCTTCTTTCTTTCGATCAAAAGTTGAGGTCAAGAAGCGAGAGGCCCGACAGTTGTCGATTTGTAACGTAGGCCTCACCTCATGGTGTTCAAAGCGAAGCTGAACACACAAAACGTGTCGGGTTGAAGCATTCCGCCGTGTGCTTGTTTGCGCCAGCGCAGCCTTTGCCCCCATCCCGTTCGGTGGCATCTACCTGCCGCTGGAGGTGGCGTCCGCCCGGTGCCACCGCTCGCCGCTGGTGCTGGCCTACGACCAGGCTCACTTCTCGGCGCTGGTGCCCATGGAGCAGAAGGACGGCTCCGACGAGCGAGGTGCTTCGGCCGGCGCCGTTCAAAGTTCGGACAAAAAAAAAGCACTCCGGCGGGATCCGAGAAAGAGTCGTCACGTGTTTCTTCCGGCTGCTGTTTTTGCGTTGCAGCGGTGATCCCGCTGACCGACTCGGAGCACAAAATGCTTCCTCTGCACTTTGCCGTGGATCCGGGAAAAGATTGGGAGTGGGGCAAGGACGACAGCGACAACATCATGCTGGGCAGGTACTGCTCCCGTCGTCGACTTGAGCCCTTTTACGGGGAAAAAAAGCTGCACGAGTGCAAAGCAGACGTATTTTTTTTTTTTTTCGACCATCCCCGTCGGGGTGCAAAGCTGCGGCAAAAATCACGATGCACTACGTAAAAGAAATGTCCTTTTTCATCAAAATAAAACTGGACAAAAGACACTCATCTTTTTCCATGAAAGGACTTCTTATTTTCTCACACTAAACCTCTCTTGTACTTGTGATTCTTAAAGAAAAACAATCCACTGACCTTTTGAATTTATTTTGAAAATCACAATACTTGTTTTTGTTGCAAAAATAGGACTTTATTCTTCTTCCTAAAAAAAAAAAAAAACAGAACAAAACATCTAGCTTTCTACTCATTTTCTGCGTTCCTTTTTCAAAATATGACTAGAGTAATCTCCACCATATCGTGTGGCACACGCACAATTTCCATAAGTGTTATTACAGCGCCGTAAACGCGATAAAAAACATACAGGGTGGATTTGAATAGTGAATTTCTATATCGTGGCTTTCGCTTATGAATTCCAGCGGCGGGGCTGGGGGGGATTACTGTATTCCACTGACTTTATTTTATTTTGGTAACTTAATGATCTTTTTAATGCAACTTTATTTCACTAGCTGACTTTTTAAAATTCTGAGAATTGTCTTTTTTGGGGGGAAAAAAAATCGTTGTCTTTCTTGAGCTAAAATTTTTCGACAAAGATTTTGAAATCTTGGGAAAATCGAACTTCCACTCGTTGCGCATGTTGAGTAGCAAGCAACCAACTCGGAATCGGAATGCGTCTTCCGTTAGCCCCCCCCCCCAGGCCCACAAAAAAGGAGAGCAATGAAATGTTTGGAATTTCAATACAACCCCTTTTTGCATTTTGCCTCACCAGTTTAGAGTTGAAAATAGTTTAATATAATTTAAAAAAAAACAACAACAACAACAACACGCACGCACACACTCACAAGCCAGAATGTTTCCAGTCGTCCTCCTCGGAGCGCATAAAGACGTCGTCTGTCGCTATTTCGGGATTGACCCCTGACTCCAGATTAATGCCACTCGCTCACCAGATTAGCTTTAAGTAGTAAACTAGTATCTTGGTAAATAACCTCACGTTTTATCTGCTTTTGCCCGAGAGGACGATTGTTGTTCATAAAACGTGATTTCATACTTCACTTTTGAATGCGAAAGCATTTGTAGCTTTTAGTCTTTGAGACCAAATTCATCAGAATTGTCGGGGCATTCAATCAACGATCATCTGGACGGTTGGATGTTTGGATTCTCTTCCGAGCAGAATTCATCCCTTTGTACAACAATGCTTAGTTAGGACAGCACGAGCGAGTTATTACAATGTAATAACAGCGACTATTCTCCTTCTTCTCAGCGTTGCTTTGTCATTGGAGGCAAAGCTGCAGATGTTGCACAGCTACATGACCGTCAACTGGCTGCCGCTGCCCTGCGAGGTAAGGATGTCTGCAGGCACATTTTACGCAGTCTGGTTTTCATGGAAATACTTGACAAATCTCCAGTAACTGTAACTGGGGTGTGTGTGTGTGTGTGTGTGTGTGTGTGTGTGCGGAACTCAAATGCAATCGGCCAAACCACAGAAATAGTTGGCAACAACGTCTAATATTGTCTTCAAAAGGTCCCAAAGCAAACGGGTTAGCAGCTTTGCGGTTCAAAGTTCCGATAAAGAGTCTCTGCAGGTTTGGTAGAGGTTGAGGGGCCTGGACAGGTAAGCGTCGTCATGCTCTGGAAGCCGCGGGTAGCGAGACGGGGAAACTCGTACCGAGACGACGTCACAGTGAACCGGCAGACAGGAAATTGGGAAAAAAAAAAAAAACCTGTCCGAGCGCCAACAACAGAGCGGAATTGTAACTTGGTTCGTTCCCACCGCTTCACTGGGATTCCTCACCTTGTCCACTGCTCTCCTTCCAGCAAGCGCCGCTGGCCCAGCCCGAGTCGCCCACGGCGTCGGCCGGAGAGGACGCCCGGACGCCTCCGGACTCCGGCGAGTCGGACAAGGAGTCGGTCAGCAGCAGCTCCAACGGCAACGGCGACGCCGCCCCCGCGGGGCCCACGCTCAACGGTTCCGGGAACCCGGCCAAGAACGACTCGTCCGCCTCGTCCACGTCGTCGGTGGCGGGCGGCGTGCCCAGCGCCGCCCAAAAGAACAAAGCCAAGAAGGAGAAGGATAAAAAGAGGGCCGAGTCAGTGGCCAACAAGCTGGGCAGCTTCGGCAAGACGCTGGGCAGCAAGCTGAAGAGGAACGTGGGCGGTCTCATGACGGGCAAGAAGGAGGGCGGGATCAAAAAGAAGGCCTCCTTCCGGGCCGGGAAGGACGCCAAGGACGGCTCCCCGCCTTCGCCCCGCGTGTCCGAGGACTCCGGCAAGGGCTCCCCCTCGTCGGGCAGCGAGCGCCTCAACGGGACGGCCGGCGGCGCGGAGGGCGAGGTGTACAAGTACAGCGCCGACGTCAAGATCAGCCTCGGCATCATGAAGGCGGCCATGCAAGGCGAGAGGAGGTTCGTGTTCGCCGGCGTGCTGACCACCGACAACCAGCACCCGCTGCGGGAGCAGAGGATCCGCCGCTACTTCACCGAGGTGGAGGAGCGCTACCGGGCCGAGCAGGAGCAGCGGCGCGAAGCCGAGCGCAAGGGCGTCCCCTACGCCGTCGGGCCGGAGCTCGCCGAGAACTCGTCGCCCCCGTTCGACCGGCTCAAGACTTCCCTCCTCAGCCCGTCCGTGTACTCCGGCGTGGTCCCCATCCCGCGGCCCACCCTGACGGACCAGCTGCCCCTTCACTTCCACTACACGGAGACTCGGCGCCAGTTGGCCGGCGGCTCCTACCCGTCGTACGTCACCCTTCCGAGGCACTGCTCCGCCCCTAACGCGCCCAACGCTCATCGCGATTCCCCCCAAGGCCCCGCTCCCCTTAATCCCCCGGCCCCCGCCTGCCGCTCCTCCAACGGCTTCCTGGAGCCCGGTAGCGGACTCCCGCCGGTCCGCCACTACTCCCTGGGCAGCGTGGGCGCTCTCCCCGGCACGCCGTCCGGCCACTGTCGGACCCCCAGCTGCGACTTCTACGGACACCCCGAGACGGGCAACTACTGCTCCTGCTGCTACCGCAAGAAGAAGGAGACGGAGACGGAGCCCGGCGTCCAGAGGTTCTGATCCGCGTGACGGGTGGCCTTTTTCACTTCAGTTGGGACTCAATCGGCTACCGCTCCCTGGCTCGGTGCCGAGAATCCAACGGGGCCGTCTCGGACCCGTGGACCCGAAACTGCGCTTCTGTTCCATTTTTGCTGCGGGTGTGAAAGTGTGGAAAAAGTCCTGGCCTCCTAGTGGAGAGAATGTAAATGACGGGACAGGCGCCTCACGGTGATACGTGCGGACAGGAGACGGGGACAGACGGGCGGGTTGTCGTCTCCGCAAGGTTCTGGCGAGCCCTTTGAGCGGGCGTGTCTGCAAAAGCGCCGCTGGGGAGAAGGCCGACGGCTGCTCGACTTGTCTTTAGTTGCGTTAAAAACCTCGTTCGGGAAACCTTTTGGAATAAATGCTCCAAAGATATTGTGGAAAGTTGAGCATTTTGTTCAATTTCCTTGATATCCTGCCGAGGTTTATGCTAAAAGGCAAAAAAGTGTCGCTGTATGGAAAAATAATGTTACAGTAAGTTCTACCGGTGCCTGAGCATTCTGCTAGTGTGCTGGACCGTCTGACCGGGACAAAATACGTACGACTCGAAGATAAACGTCAAGGATATTAAATCATTACTCAAACGGCTTTCCATCCAACAGTTGAGTTTTTCCACTACTGCGTGTGTACGAAAAGGTCTCAAACCCGAACACGGAAATGACGACGACGACGACGACTCTGCACCGATTGCACTTGGTGCCGAGTCCCGCCGGACCGGACCTCTGGGTTGGTAGTTGCGCCGGGTCACCGTCACGTGAGGGGTGTCCAACGGGTTGAAGGCCTTCTCCCAGGACGCAATTCCGGTCGCTTGCGACTAACCCACGCCCCCCAAAAAAATCCAAATGTCGGCCTACGGTCCATCTGGCGGCCTGATGGACTCGTAGCCGACCCGTCGATTGCAACGGTGGACGTTCGGTTTGAGCAATCCCGGCCCCTCGTCACGTGCACATCGAGGCGGGTTCTGGCGAGCTGGCTTCCCGTTTGCCGTCTGTGTTTTGCTTTTTCCACGGCAGTCGCCGCGATGCACTCCGCATCGCACCCGAATGAGCGCTTTGCACGAGTTCCAGGATCCGCAGCTCCTTTGCTTTGACGCGTCGGCCTACGACCCCGGACTCCGCTTTTTCCGAGCGTCTGCCCGTTGCGGCTTCCCGACCGGCATTTTGCGGCGGTTCCGCTCCAAAAGCCAGATCCCCCCCCCCAAGAAACGGTGAACATTTCTGTAATGATTCTGAAAATATCAGTCGGTTAAATAAAATTTGGGCTCATTCCTCTTTGAGTCCTCCTCAAAGACGAGGACGTCCCTCGCAGATACTGGAAAGTCCGACCGGCCCATTTGGTGGATCGACATCGAAGCACTGAAACCGAGCGTCTCAGTTCTGGAGTGGCGAGCGCGACCCCCTCCGAGGCTTGCTGTGTTTTGTTTTGTTTTTTTTTATTTGTTTTGTTCTATTTATTTATGTATTTGATTTGATCTGACCTGAAAGTTCCGCGGCGATTTCGGCCACACAAACGCGAGCACTTTTACCGGCTTTCCGCCGCTGGAAGGCTCCGCCCCCCGAGGCTCCCGAGCTCCTCCCGCTGTAAGATTACCGCCCGGGTCGAGTGTTCCGTTCGAACATTTATTCTAGATCCTCGGCGTGCATGTTTAGCTGCACACACTAGGACGCTCTCGTCGTCACTATTCATCGCACTAGTGGAACGACGACGTCCGAACAATAACGTTTTTTTGCGCCGCTTTACTAGTTTGCCAATGATGTTAGGAGTAAGCAAGAACCACTAGTGAGCATTTTGATGCTACTGGGAGAGTCCAGGAGGCCGCTGCTGCAGTGAAGTGTCTTACGGGTGATAGCAAAGAGTACTAGTATTCAAACAGCATTGTGGGAAGCTCTTTGTCTATTGATTCGATGTCTTTAATATACATCTTAAAGATGTATGTACTAGTAGACGAGTAACACAATTCAGCCAGCACACTAGTAGAGTGACTAGCTTGTACTAATAATAGGACAACTTTCTCCCCACTCATGTATGAGAAATCTTTACACTGGTGGCTATGGGTGTGCTATTAGTGCTACTAGTGAATCGTTAAATGTTAACTCATTTAATTGTATGGCGCTAGTCGTACAAATAGCCCACCATTGCGGAATATTTAGTGTAGTCTGACGTGTGTCTTGCTACTGGAGTGCCGAATTTGGCAACCAAGCGCAGACCAAACGAGCACTAGTACACGAACGTTCAGCTGGATTTCCTCGATGTGGAATAAAAGGCTTTTATTCCAGATCAGGGATAGAATAAGTGCTCAGAGGGCTTCATGGAACTAGTATGCCAAATGTTGTCCTACTAGTCAGCACAAAGAAGGTACTACTATCTTCATAAGTGGACTACTGCTACTTTTGGTGTGAGCCTGTGAGATTTGAAAGCACAAAAAAAAAAAAAAGGGCGCGCACGCGGTTCACTGCCACGCACGGCGGGCGAGCGACGACGACGTCGATTGGTTGCGGACGATTTAAAGCGACAGTACGCCCGCGTTTCAAAAAAAAGAAGAAAAAAACCGCGTTTGCTGTGTCTTGTGTGTGTTTTGTTAACCCTGCACTAGAGTTTGAATCGCTCACGGGGGGGGGGGGGGGGGGACGAAAGCCCGTTTGTGCTCTTTGTTTTTGTGAAAACTCCAAAGAAAGCGCAGACGTCGGAAGGACTTTGCGGGCTTGTTGTTTATTTAAGTCGGAAGGCGACAGAGCGCATGTGTGCTTATTTTTGTAAGGCCCAAAGTTTTCCAGTCTTTATAAAAAATAAAAAAAATGGTAAAAGAAAATCATTTGTTGGCTCCTATCGAGTGGTACAAAGAGCAGAGAGCAATTTCAAAATATATATTTATAACCAGATCTCTTTAAATAGCTTTCCTTAGGGTGTTTGTACATTTTTTTCGTTTTGTTTGTCTCGTTCTCTACCTTCTTCAACCCTCTCCCCCACTTTCAATGGCATTTTTTTTCCCCTGCAGTCAGACAAAAACAAAAGTGGCTGCAAATCGGTTCTATTTTTCTACAGCAGAATGGACAAACTGCGAGGGAGGGGACGGCGACCCGACGTTAACCAAACGTGTGCATTATTTTTAACAAGGTTTTTGTTGTTGTTTTGAAAATAATGTTATTGTTTAATGCTTTTGAAAGAGCCCCCACCCTCACGAAGGATGCCGAGCATGGACGGGGGGGGGGGGGAGACAACCTATTTTGTTGCTGTTCTTATTTTTGTTTTCTTTTTGCACCATTTAAATAAATTCTCATTGTATTTAAAACTTGACTTTTTTGTCCTGCTAATTTTCCAGACGATTTCAAAAAGGGACTTTTGTTTACCCCCCCGGCCCCCCGGTTGTGGGTCCCGTCTTTTTTTTCCCGAGCCGCCTTTTAGTAGCGTTTCTTTGAATGTGAAAATGGGAATGAAAACGGCCCCGCATTCCTGCGTCCCAGGCGGTTTTTCCAGCCTCGGGCAAATCCGGACAAGCCACCAGAGGAAAGGAGGCCGGTCGGCCTTCTTGGCCAAATCCGGACAAAGCCAAAAACAAACGAAAATATCTTGTCTAGACACGTGTGTGACAAAAGCACAGCGTGTTGGGAGACTTTGATAACGAAGTCCGTGTTCGAGACTCGTTCAGGACAAGTTGAAACCGCCAAGTGGCCTTTGACTGCTTTGGTATGCTGGAGGTTCGTATTGGTGAATTCATTTCGTAACACTGATCGTGGCTCGTTTTGAATATTGTCTGCGTTCCCGAGCAACTTGCTGACTTACCAAAGCTCTGAGGACCGGGGGTTCAAAACCCAGTGTGACAGTCTGAGCGCTCCCGGTGCTGGAAAGTCCAGTAAAGCGTCCGCTACGTACCCAGAGTTCCCCTATTAGTAAGGCACAAGGAGACTTTTCAGCACGGGGGAGCGCTCAGACCGTCACTCCTGTGTGGACTTTGCACGTTCTCCTCCTTCCCTGCGTGGTTTTTCTCCAGGTAAGTGATTGAGAACGAGGAAAACGCCACGTGAGATTTGAAACCAGAACCTCCCGACTGTGAGGCAAAAACGGGAACCATTTGTTCACCGTGCTGCCCCATTCTTAAATCTCAATTTTGTGTTCATTTGATAGCTTTTGTGCGGTATTTTTCGCAAGTCGTCCTTGATTTAATGTCGTCGCTGCCGTGCGATGTGCTCACGAGTGAATGACGCGCACGCAAAAAGAGTTGCAGTTATCTACACATACCACAAGATGGCGGCAAAGCAACATTTATACATGAGGGACGCGAGGCTTTGGCCCGTGAGCGCAACCCCGCCCCCCCCCCCCACACACACAAACCCAAGCGTCACCCCATCCTTTAGCGATTTATTCCCAAACCCGTCTCTAAACTTAACAATGGACTGAAGTCGCCATCCGCCATCTTGACACTCCCAAAACAAGCGTGCCGACCTGTGCGTTGATCACCAGTTTGGTGGCTGTGAGAAAAGATTCCGCAGGTAAGTTAGAAAGATTTATTTTGACACTGTTAAAGTTCGTTTGTAAAGTGTTTTTTATTTTCTAATGAGCTTAATTCCCTTGAACAAAATTTTGTTTCCAGTTGTTGTTGTTCACGAATTCACTCTCTGCTTCACTTTTATAGGCCGACGGTTTTTCGCAAAGAAAGCAATGTCAGTATTTTCCCAAACTTCATCACTGGATAAGCAATAAAACGCATTTTCTGTGAAAATTTCGATGAATTTCATGATACAAAACTCTGCAAATTGAATTAGATTTTCAAATGCGAGGAAACAAGTTGAAATTCTCTGTCGCAGAGACAACAAATGAACGGTGCGTTTCGCATGTATTTGCCCATTGCAAGTCCTTATTTCCCAAAATACATCAAACCGATTGACTTCAAATTCAATATTTTTATGAGAAAAATGCTCGTTTTTTTTTTTTTTTTTTGCTACATTATGATGATAGTGCTTCACTGCATATTTTGGGAAAACCTATTAACATGTCACGGAAACCGGGCCCCAGGTAATATGCAAGCTTTCTTGCTAGTCACGGTGTTCAATGTCTTTCCTTTGCACTTCGCCTTTTTTGGCTTACCAAGTCCAATTAAAAATCCTTCATCTTACCAGAACTGGAAAAAAAATGTCAAGTTTACACGACCAGTTTTAATCCTACATGCTAATTTTTGAGAATTACCCCGCCATAATCCAATCTGGGGTCACCAACGCGGTGCCCGCGGGCGAATGGGAGCCCGCGAGGACCCTGTAAGGCGCCCGCGAGGTATATTCTAAAAATACAATCGGTCACAAATTGCTACTATTATTTGCGCTTTGAATTCTTAATCTGACTTTCTTACGTGACTTCAAATTTAAAAATACCTGTAATGTCATTTACTACAATAAATGAAAATGAAACTATTTTATGTACGTGTCTGAAATTTGCCCCAAACAGGTCGCGTAGTGATCAGAATCAGTGGTAGGCTGCATTTCCCGTTCGGCAGGAGCCAATCATGTTTCAGCGGGGCGTGTCCTGTCAAGAACACTCGTGGGATTCTAAAGAACCCGCAAGACAAACACTGCTGCCAGCTGGTTTGTTTTTGTTTTTGTTTTTTTAAACAATGAATAGAAAATGAGGGGGGGGGGAATAAACTGCTGCCACTGTTTTGCCACCACCTCAGGGTGTGCTGTCCTTTTAAGACGCTGGACGTCGCTATTTTCCTTTCGTGGCAATGGCAAAAACATGAAGAAGAAGAAGAAGAAAATAGAAGGAAGGCGTCAACGCTCGAGAGTCACTCGGAGGCAGCAGCAGCAGCAGCAGCCGCGGCGCTGCTCTTCGCTCCCGACGAGAGTGGCTTCAAATGTTTTTTTTTATTTAATTTCATTTTTTTGGGCCTTTTTTTTTGTCGTTCCTCAATTTTGTTGCCATCGTGAACGTCCACGCGCGACGATGACGAGCGTCGTCGCGGGCTCGGCGGCGTTGACGTGCGCGGAAGCCGCCGCCGGTGCCGCCGCCACTGGATGACCGCCGCACTTTCGTCAATTTATACAGATGTACATATATATATATTATTTTTTTTTAACGTGAAGCGAGGACAGCACGAGCGACACTTTTTTTTTTGCCGTATTGTTCTTTATTATTGTTTGAACCATGTTGACTGGATCCAAAAGCACGTTCAAAGTCAGACAAATGGAGACGGACATCAAGGTAAGACAATAAATCAAATTCAAATTGAGGTGATGAGCATTCAAAAGTTGGTTTAAAAATTCAAAATAATTAGAAGAAAAGCTTCGAATTGGTCTCGCTGAGATGTTTGTTTGGGTACCAAATAGCTGTTGAAATGTTTAAACTGACAGATGTGCATATATAGTACAAATGAGTTTAAACTATTATTTATACAAAAACCATGGAAAAAAATCCATATTTATGATAAGGCATGTATGTGTCATAACGAATATGGATTATCTGTGTGGTCAATGGGGCAAATTTGACTTTCATATTCCCCCCAAATAGATAAACTATTGGCCCGCCCCCACGTGACATTATTTTGACAAATGAGTGATGCAAGGAAAGTGTTGAAAATGTTTCCTCTTATTGTGAAAGTCTGGCCAAACTTTCCCATTTTGGGCATATGAGAATTGTTGAAAAAAGATGGACGGGTTGTCATAATTTCACAGTTTGGTGATGTTTGAAAAGATACAGTGAACACCTCTCACCCGCTCCAGCCACGAAAATATTGTCATGTCGCTGAGCATTTATTATTATCATTATGAATGTCGGGAGTCGCTTTTCCAAGGAAATTTGTAGCTTGGATCCAAGTTTGGGTTTTTGTTTGGGCGGGAGCGCAAGACGACGATGAAGCAGGAAGAGATGAGTCACAGCCTAAAGAAAGAAAGAAAGAAAAAGAAAGAGAGCGAGCGAGCTGTCCCAGTTCCTCCTCTTCTTCTTCTTCTTCTGCTTCTGCTTCTTTTCAGCCGCCACGGGGCAAACGCTAACAGATGCTGGCGTACGGCAACCTCGGGAGCGGTGGGGAGGCCCGGGGCACATCTGGCGGTCGCCATGGAGACTGCAGTTGAGGAATTTTTCATCGTTTGAAAGCATTCGATTACATCCGCAAATGAGATGCGTTTTCAGGCATTCCCGTTGCGTTAAATTCACGTGGCGGTCGGTCACGTGATTCGGCCGCACGCGCGCACAAACTTGGCGACGAAGGCAGAATTTGTCCCAGATGGCTTTGCAGTTTTTGTTTGTTTTGTTTTGTTTTGTTTTTTTTAAATCTCCTTGTGCTGAGACGCTTCTGTTTAGTCTCGGATTTGAAAATACTGCAAGTATTCTTGGATTTGAGAGTTTCCTCGTGTATTATTGATATACTGTTCGAGGTTCTCGGCCATAAATGAATTTGTTTATGGAACGTATCGACAGCACTTTGGTTCAGTCCGCTGCGTAGAGAGTTTTTTTTTTCGTTTGTTTTGACAGTCTGCCAGGGGGGAGTCGGGTGAAGACGGTTTCGACTTTCCAACGCCCGCCCCCCCGTCCGCCATTTTGTCTTGGCTTTTTCGCCCTCCATATTCGACATTATGGCCTCAGAGTCTTTTAGCAATGCTTCTGCGGCCAAAATAAAATCCATTACCATGGAAACAAAGCTCAAGAGAAAGGCGAGACGGCAACACCGCCGAGGCTTCAGTCGCTCGACCGTGCGTGGTGGCAATCACTAAAGACGAAGGCCGCATTTGAGCGCATGCGATGGAAGGTTGCGTTCCTCTTCCGGATACAATGATCACAAAACGAGGTTCTTGGATACTTGCAGAGATGGGGAGGATTGAGGACCAACCAGGTTCCTTGGCAATAGCTCTTCTTCTTCTCCATCCGCCTCTCAGCAGATCATCTTGTTTATTTCAATGTATTTTGATATAAATTCTGACTTTAATGGTGGAATCCGACTTCATTCAAAATTCGAGTTAAGCCGCTACTGGAGGAACGGATCTCAGTCGTAGACCGAGGACCCCCTGTACTTTATTTGAGTGCCCCCCCCCCCCCCGCAAGTGGGAAAAGAGAGAGACTTTTTCAACGCAACAGCTGCTGTCGGCCACAGTTCGCACTCTGACACTCACGTGTCACGTGGCTCACCGCTAAGCTCCGCCTCTTAAAAGCAGACGCATGTACCCAGACGCTATTTTAAGTTTCAATCTGTTCAAAAGTGTGCGGGAGGGATAAAATGATGCATTAAAAATGGCGTTTTGAAGTACTGTAGATTTTCACTCGGGGCACACGTTGACTGCAGTCCGTCTTGTGCCGTGGCAGTCGTCGTCACGGCTGTGTTATCACGACGACAACGCGTTCAGCAGCAAGTTGGACAGCGGCGGGTTAGCGTCATTGTAGCTTCATCTTGTTCTGCTTTTTGAAGCCAATGACAAAAGTGGCAAGAAAAGAGAACGCCGTGATCGGATCGCAGCCTCGGTTGCGTTTTTGGTCACTTTTTCTGTATTGTTTGGTAGCTTTTGCGCAATCCCTGTTTTCTGCTTGCATAAATGTCCCAAAATGGATGCTTTGAACGTCGTCGTCATCTTGAGCTCTTTGTGAGAAGACTGTAAACACAAATCCAGGCCGGTTCCCACCGGCCCCCGCATCGCGCTTTAGAGCAGATTTACGGGTACGGGTACGTGTTGGTCGTTAGGCGGGCAATTGATAACGGAGCAGCTGTTAGCCTTCGCCGGAGAGGGAACGGCCTCGCGGTCGTTTGTTCGGAGCAATTAAAAAAAAAAAAAAGAAAAAAAAAGCACTGATGGTCCTCTCGAGCTAATTAAGAGCCACGAAAGGGAGTTGCACCGAACCACAACGACATACCTTAGCTTGGAAGCAATTTGTCGGTGTCGTGTTGGATTTTTAGCGGCCGCTGCGATCCGGTTAACGTTTTGCCGGCGCCGGGTTGATTTTGCATCTGTGCGGGTTTTGATGAACTCTCAAGACGATCGAGATTCCGGAGGGAAATATTGCTAAATATTCTATCCTTGTTTTTTGCCGAAGGCGGTTGAAAAATAGCATCAGCTTCAAAGTAAACTCACAGGTTTCCTCCTTCATCGTCGCGCAGCCGTCTGACTTTGTCATTCTCAAGGAAATGCGTGTCGACCCCATGTGACCTTCCTGTCAGCTGATGTGTATTTAAGTGGGTGTGGTGGAGTCAGCGGATTGCGGTTTAAAGTGAGAAGAAAACTGCTCACGGTCGAAATGGTCCAAAATGAATTCAGGCATTTGTTTTGAGACGCGCTCTTCATATTTCACGACAATTGGCGGACAAATGGGCAAAGACTGACAATGTTGTCGTTTTCAGTGGCGGACTCTTCCGCCATTTGGTTCAGCAGTTTGCTAGCTACTCCCTACAACCTGAAAATACACCTTCCCCTTTTGATAGTCGGCTGCCGTGGCGACTTAAGAGCGCCTCGTCGGCGTCCGTGAACGTACGCAAGCGACTCACTCAGCGGAAGGCGCACGCAAAAGCGAGGCCAATGTGAAGTTTTTTTGACTTGACAAGCCAGCATGTGGAGACAAACGCTTTTCACTCTGGTGTTTTGCTCTATAGAGCGCCTCGTTGTCTGCTGTGTGCGTGCGCGCGCAAGTGACCGAGAAGGTGGAATAGCGAGGTGAGATTAAGAAAAAGTCCGACGTGGCGGTCAGCGTGTGGACCGGGGTTCCGTGCAGCCGCGGCGCCTTTAGAACGCCTCGTTGTCACGGGGTGGACTATATTCCAGCCAGTGGAGGCTTGAAGGGGGGATGTATTTTCCTGCCTTTGGAAAGGAAGATGCCGG
Source organism: Syngnathoides biaculeatus (assembly GCF_019802595.1). Taxonomy (NCBI): domain Eukaryota; kingdom Metazoa; phylum Chordata; class Actinopteri; order Syngnathiformes; family Syngnathidae; genus Syngnathoides; species Syngnathoides biaculeatus. The sequence goes on from NC_084644.1 coordinate 1,098,121, forward strand.
ACAAAATATTGTCCATTTTTTTTTTTTTCAGCTTTTAGTCGTGGTATTGGATTGATAGTTGAGCAGAGGCCTGCTTTCAATGCCCTTTGGCGGACACGCCCACTGCATTGGACGCCCTTCGTTTTTCTCAATTTTCAAGGCGTATTTTAGTGCACATACTTTAAAAAAAAAAAATTGAAAATTCTTAAGTTTGAGAGAGTCATCAATCACACTTCTGTGATTTTTGTCAAATTTAGAAGACGTATTTAAAAGTTCCGAGATTTGGGTAAGTGCAGTTGGCATCAAGCTGCCAAATGGGGAAACCAGCAGAATGTTCCAGAAGGCGCAACGGCGCGTGATGCAGATTTTCTGTTTCAGAAAGAGGGAAGACGTGAGCAATGGAAAGTGCAAAAATAATAATAATAATAATAATCATCATCATCGTCAACAAGTCAGGACGGGCGGCTCCTCGAAGGCACCAAAGGAGGCCAGTCGAATGCGACGTCAGCAAATGGGAAATAACGGGGCGGGGCGGGGGGCGTTTCGGCACATACGCTTTTTTTTCCTCACCGACAAAACGAGATTCTTATCGCGGTTGCGCCTCCCAGAATGCAATCGGTTCCAAATGGAGCCAGCGAGGCCGATTTCATTTCGTAGCACAGAATTTGGGAAACGGGCCTGGCAAAAACGGTCTCAAAATGCCATGCTGTGGGGGGGGGGGGGCATTTTCATCTGGAAAAGCCCCCCCCCCCCCCCCAAAAAAAGGGGTTAGAATCCCCAATAGCTGTGACAAGATGATTACACGAAGCCCTCAACTTATCCCATCATAGTTCCTTAGAACCAGGATGCCAGAATGTACTTGTGATTTTTTCCAAATGATTATTGTTGTGGCCTGAGCACAAATACCTGACGTGACTTTTTCAGCAAATATTGAATGAATGGATGGAAAAGAAAAAGCAAATGCATCAAACGGCGAATGGCGACTGTCTGCGTTTTACTGTGTACTCGATGCAATCTTGCTACAAATGTGCTTCTGTGTCCATGCACTGCAGGTCATTTTGCCCGTTTTCACGAGTCCTTGAAGTGTGAAACTTTCATCCCAAAAAATTATTTGTCCAATGGCTCAGATGATGATGACGATGGACGGCTCCAATTTGGAACTGCACAGATGGCGCCGGCAAGTTGCCGAGAATTTCCGTTTCCGTCCCGGCGTGTGGGGAAAGCTTGCCGGCAAAGTTTCATGACTCGCTGCCGTTACTTTGTTGGATTTTTCTTTTTTTTTTAAATTTGATGTATTTGTTTTAGGTCATTTAAGCGGGGTGGGACCATTTTTTTTTTGTAAAGAGTTGCACTCAAAAGTCTGCAAGCCATGTCGAAAATCAACCGGACGTCGGCCATTTTACAGTCGTTTTGGCCTTTTGTGCAGGTCATCCAAAACATTTGACCCGATTGGTTCCAAATTTGAAATATGCACAGTATCCTGGACAGAGAAATCACGCTAATTGGCTCAGGATTTGAGTTATTGTGCGTGTGCGCCGTAAAACGTGCAATTCCGTTCCAAACGTTCAGAGTCCAGCTTGTAACTTTGCGCCCCCAGATATCGGTCACAAATACATACTTTGATGAGCAACTTGGACGTCTGACACTCTCATGAGGAATCGTTCCTATGACCTGAATGAAAGTCTCTTGTTCCGTCTTCTTGTTTGTTCTTTGTTCTGGACGTGGTCCCGGGCCGGGCCGGCACCGAGAAAAGGACAATTGCGGGAAATTTGAGCCCATTGAATGAAGTCAAGTTGACGTAATCTTCACGGGGATTGATTGGTGGAACTCGGCCAGTTCCTATTTCCCGTGTTTTTATTTTGGCGGCACGTTGGCCGACTGGTTAGAGCGACCTTTGTGAGGATAAGCGGCTCAGCTGACGGATGAATGGATGTTTTTCATTTTGTTTCCCCTAATAGCGCAATTGCACAAGTTACCGCCACGATCAATAAAAAGATGGCTTCTTTCTCTTCTTTTTCTTCCTGACCGTCTTTTGCGAGTCATTCAGGTTGTGATCATCCGACGAGATTTTTTTGTTTTCTTGTTTTATGAAAAATAACAGGCAACCAATGCTATCTGGCTCACAGTTTGTTTGCGTAGTAAAAGTGATATCGAGCGTTGTGATCGTTCGGGACTGCCGAGGCGATTGTGAAGCCGCGTTTAGTCGCCGTGGCAACGGTCCTCCGACGCGGTGACCTCCGAGGCGGGTCGGCCCGGAAAAAATCAACGTGGCCAACGAAAATGTGACTTTCCAGCCTTTAGATGAGCACTAGTTATTATGGTTTTCACGGGCGGAATTTATCACCAGCTGTAATCATAGCATGGAACACCCCCCCCCCCCCCCCCGAAGCGTCAGTTTCGAAGCCTCTCAAAACGTAACCCTTTCTCGGCCGGGGTTTGGGCACTGTGGCATTAGCAGCCTCGCTGTTCCTGTCCAAGGCGTCGTCGCTCTTAAATGAGAAATTGATTGTCACTGTGGGGGTGGGGCGGGGGGGGGGGGGGGGTTAGCAGTAAACCAAAGTGTCTCCACATGTTCTGGCAAGAGCGGTCACCGTTGTAGCTTTGTGGCTTTGGATTTTACGACGACGCAACGGCATCTCGTGAGCACTTGAGCTAACTTGACGGGGATACTTGATGTAGTTTCACGTTTCGTTTGAGCAAACGTCATCGTGCGTGATGCCTGAACTTTGGGATCCCACAAAAAAATTGCAAGGTTCTCGGGATACCAGTTTCAACGATCGACACGAAATTGGGCGGATATGTCTGTCATAACGGGACTTGGTAAAAAGTCTCGAGAATTTGAGCAGGAAGTGGAGGATTTGAGTTTGAAGTGGCCATTTTAGGCAAATTCCAAGGCTCGTGCTTTGACGACATCCCAGACGTGCGGACCGAACGGCATTGCCGAGCTCTTTTGCTCTCTTGGTATGGCTCGAGTGTGTGGATCGCTGTGTCAAATGATGAGTTCAAGAATTCTCAGGAAACTTGAAGAACAACAAAACATGGCTGGGGGGGTCCAAACGAGCCTCGAGGACGCGTGCCCGAAATGAAACGGGAAGTCATTTTGGGCCAATCCCCGAGCTTGAACGTCGGCAAAGGCGTTTGAAACGAGTCGTACTTCTGTCCACAGGAGAGGCTGCTGAGTCAGAGCGGGATGAACGCCAGGGGTCGAGATGTCTTCGAACTGCGATGCCTTCCAGGTAAGAGGAAGCTGCTGAGCTTAGCTTTTCAATCCAACAAGTTTTAGCTGCAGCTCGCTTTTTCGGGCAACCTCCCCCAACGTTGGCACGTTTGCTCGACCTCCCGGAGGACGGCTTGTCAGCCGTTATCTTATCTCACGTCGATCATGTCAATGCCGGCGGCGCTGAGTTGAAATGCAGACTGGGAGGACGGATCGTTCGGGACGGCTCAAACAAAATTCTGCAAAACCGAGACTTTCACGCGGCACTTCGGGCAGTTTGCGTCTCTTTTCACGCAGAGAGCTGCGCAGGCTTATCGGTCTTTGCCTTTCACACGGAACACAGTTTTTTGTTTTTTGTTTTTTTTCTTGTGTTTTCCGGATTAGAGAATTTTTGAATGCCAGGAAGTGGTAGTTTGCAAGATGGAACACATTTGGCATTACTCATTATTTGAGCTGTCGAGGTGACAGGAGAGTGGGGGGGCCGGGGGTGGGGGCGGGATTTCCAAACTCAAAGTTTTGGGCCCACCAAAGCAAATCAATTGTGGCTACTCGAGTTTTTATTCCTGATTTTTAAAAGAAATTGAATTTCCTTTTCTATTTTAAAAGTTGTTATCCCTCATTTTTGCGGCGAATACTCGAGGCTATTTTGACTAACTGAGCAGTAGAAAGTGCAGATATTTTCTTTCAAACGGGGATTAAAAGTCTTCAAGGTTGGCGTGGAACGAACAGGTTCTTGCAAAGCGGACTCGAGCGCAGGAACGACTGCCCGTTTCACCGCGAGCGCCAACGTAGGCCGATCCCGGCGTTTGCTGCCGGTCCGGCAGAAGTCCAGCCGAGGGAATAGGCGAAAGAAAATAAAGAGAGGCGAGCCAAGAGAATACGCCTGCGCTGTGTTTTCTCATCCCCGTCCTTGAGATGGAGCTCACCTCGCGACCGCAAGATCAACAGAAACGAAGGGAGCGCTTCAAAACACTGGCGTGATTGTTTCGACTTGGCCTTTACACAAAACAGCTGCTCAAAACGGGCTTAGTCAGCATTTTGGGAGGGCGAGCTTCTCTCAGTCGTACAGCGTTGCCTGGCAGGTTCCGTTGCGGTACGTCGTGAGAGTATTATCGTATAATATTGAATTCTTCTTGTTTTATGTGCCAGTGTTACATTAAACCTCGCCAGAGAGCGACAAACAAGGAGCTTTTAGAGAACTTTGTGGCGAAAGATGCCAAAGAATCATTTGGGGAGGGCTCCTTGTTGTGGGTTAGGGTCCGGAACACAACCGCTCGTGATGAAAAGACGTCGGTCTCGCAAATGTTCCAGTCATAGTTGAAGTACAATTTTTCTTCTTCTTCTTCGTTTGTCTCTGCATGACGATTATACTGCCTCCCGGTGGCCAAAGCAGGCACATCGGAAGCCGCAGCTGGAAGAATTGGACTGCAGTGTGCTATTAGAATACACAAAGGGTTTCATTCTTTGTTCTATTTAATTGTGTCGTAGCTCTGTTATTAGAAAGTACATCATTTAAAAAGTGCGATCTGTCCTTTGTAACAAACGTGTTTTGGACCATTTCAAGCGTTCGGATTCGCTGCAGCGCCGTACTCCGAAGGCGTCAAATTGTGCCCTTGGCTGGCGCAATGTTCGGGGGGGAAAATTTCATTTTTGGATTGCAGATGGGCGAACGAACGAACGAACGCGACGCGCTATTCAATTCGGGAAAGAAGGCCTGAAAATAAAGGACAACAACGGGGGACGTTTGCTACTCTGAGCTCGCAAGTGCGGCAATTCGAGACGCCGTCGACGTGGTTCCGCTTCCTCCGACGGTATAAACGGGAGTGGCAAAAATGAGCCTTTTCCTGTTGGGGTTGTGGAATTCCCTCACGGCTTCATTGAGTGACGTTGGTTCGCTTTCTTTACGACGGGCCGCTTGTTCCTCACACGTGCGCCGGAGCAGAATTTCATTTTTCCTCCTGCTCTCCTTTTATGCCAGACATTTTTGTTTCTCCCCTCCTCACGGTCGACAGCGTCCGGTGTTTGCCGGCGGTTTCGTCCTCTTCATCGGTAGCAGTTGTTGTCGTTTCCTCCCGCTTTTCCGCTTTGCGCTTCCTGTTATGAATCCCATCAGAAGGCCTCCAAAGAGGAGGCTGCCATTTTGTTTCCGCAGGCGGCGTTCCGGAATGTTTTTGAACTTGTTCAATTTGCGGCTAATCCACGTTTCGCTTGTTTGGTCTGAAGTGGCGACGCCTCGTTCAGGTTTTGAATGGCACAAAAAAAGTTTCACATTTGATCGTTGTCCATAATTTAAGGCCACACTTGACAATTTGCTTCTCGCCAGTTCAGCTGGTTTCATTTCCACCTTTTTGGGCTGACTGCTCCGCCGTTCAGCATTTTTCCTTTGTACCGAAGATCGACGGTGATGCCTCGGTTTTCAACCGCAATTCGTTCCAGAAAATGCTTCGCAAGTGAATTGTTAGAAAACCGAATCGATGTTTGCCATTACAATGAATGGAAAAAGAAATGATGCGCTCCAAGCCTCCAAAAAAATGTGACTTTTGAAAGCTTTTTTTTTTTTTTAGCTTTTCCTGATAATAAACATGTACAAAGTCTGCATTAGAAAGGATAACAAAAGTGCGCTGATTGCGCCGGGCGCGTTATGTCATTTCCGTTTTTTTTTTGTTTTTTTTTTTTTTCCCGAATAGAGCAGAACAAAACGTGGTCATGGGTGGGTCAACTGCTTGCGCCGCGTGCGATGTTATTTCTGTGTTTTTTCGGGGGGCGTTGGAATAGACAATGACAAAGCCTGTCGTGGGGGGTCTGCTGCTTGGGCGGCGTGCATTATTATTTCTGGGTTTTGTTGGGGGCGTTTGAGTACCGATTTTCATTCGAAAACAAAAATCTGACCGTTTTTGTGTCCAAAGGGGAATGCGTGCTGCACCGGGCCGTCATGGTGAGGAAGAAGCTGACGGCCGGCGAAGGGAGAGGTTGGCTGTCGGGAACGCTCTTCTGCACTCACTTCCGGGTCGCCTTCGTGCCCCAGGACGCCCCCAAAGGCGACGTGAGAACCGTTTGTCCGACGCGACGTGACGACAAGAAACTTAAATACGCCTTCCGGAAAATGTCGTCTGTTGCAGGACGATGCCGACCCGATACTTTTGGGGGATCATGACGTGGCGTTGGCGTCTATCGAGAAAGTCGTAGTTGGTAAGTCAAGCGACAATCGCAAAGCGTAGTTTTCGTGGGTAATCATACCGTGCAATTCGACTGGAAGTATCATTTATGATTTGAGTTATAGTAGATTAAGATCATTGGAAAAAGGAGTTATTTGCTCACTTTCTGTCACGGCGAAATCCTGCCCGCGTGTTGTATTACATTTACCTTCGGCTGAAGGCGGCCGTTTACATACACTGTGCAAAAAGACACATTTCGTGTTTTGTCTGAAGTCAGGAATCGGCAAAATGATTTCATTTTGCTAAATGCCACGATAATATTTGATGTTGACTTATTTGACTTTATTTTGCAGACCGCTTGAACAACATAGCAACAAGAACAAAGACATTTCCGTTTGTATGAATTATTCCCTGGAAGACGTGCAAGATGCGAAATCTTTCCCGTCATGATGTGTTTGCAGTGGGCCCCAACAGGACCAAGCTGGTGACGGCAAACTCTTCGCTCAAGTTCACTCCGGAGGAGCTGGTGCTGTACTGCCGAGACCTGAGAGTCGTCTGCTTCCTGTTCGACCGCCTGACCCCCGACCCCCAAGTCATCGAGGTGCGTCCGCCGCCCGCGCTAGCGCCGGCCTCCTTCTCCAAGTCGGCTGTCGTCTTCTCCTTTCCAGATCACGCACGCCATCGCCAAGACCTACCAGCCTCTCAAAGCGGGCTCCGTCCTGGCCTTCCAGAACGCCGCCCTCGGCAGCGTGGGTATGCGCGCTCGTGCCGTCGGCTTCCTCTCGGGCAGATAAATAATGCAAACGTCCGCTTGAAGGACGTCCCCCGGGTTCAAGCGTGTCCACCGTGTGACTACGCGGACACACTCGTGCAGTTCAGTGTTTGTGCTGTTGATTTTACACAATCACTTTTTTTTTTTTTTTTTTGAGACGGTAGTACGCAGGCAATTCCTATCAAGAGTCGTGTGGCACCTCGTGCCAGGCAGCACTGAGCTGTACTGGAAGGGAGGCGACGTACCGTATTTTCCGCACTATAAGGCGCACCTAAAGGCCTTTCATTTTCTCAAAATACACGACGGTGCGCCTTATGTATATGGATCAATGTTGAGGCTTTAGCGCAGCGCCATCTAATGGATGCATAACGTAACCCCGGCCTCTACTGTAACGTCTACTCCATGCGCCTTATAATTTGGTGCGCCTTGGTTATGAAAAGGTTTTAAAATAGTCCAATTAGTGAAGGTCCGCCTTATATATGAAAAAAAGTTTTGGAATAGCCCATCCATTGATGGTGCGCCTTGTGTATGGAAAAGTATTCAAATGGGCCCTTCTTTGAAGGTGCACCTTATAGTGCGGAAAATACGAAAAGAGTGTGAAAAAGACTCAAGAAACGGTGCTCAACTGGTGTTAGCGGCAGCCTTTGGGAAAATAAGGTGCCTGTGTCGCGTCGCTGTATTTTGCTGCTGTGTGCGCGTTAGAAAGTCGACACGAACGTCTGTCAGCTTTAAGCCAGCAGACTTTTAATCTGGTCGGCTGGACTTTTGCTCTGTAAATGATCAGCCTTTGCTTTTCTCGTCCGTTTTCCAGCAAACGTGTTTCGAGCCAGGATGCTTTGGCTCTCGTTTGGAGGACTCTTAACAGCAATTTGTTATGTTTATTCAAATTTAAGAGTCCCATTTCTCGATAGCAACAAACTGAGAATTTTCACAAAGAAATATGTGAACAAATTCACTTTAAATAATTTTTTAATCAGTTGAAAATTGTTAAAAGTATGTAGGAGAAGTAAAACTCGCGTTTAAAAAAAAAAAAAAAAATTTGCAGATTTTCAGGTCTTTTTGCGTGTTAGACTGTGCGAGTACAAGAATCTTTTTTGATGGTCTCCCTTTTCCTGTCGGTGAAAAACCTCATTCAGTCATACTTTTATAAAAATGTCATTGAATCCGTTTTTGGACGGTCTAAACGAAAGGCCTCGCAGCTTTTGACCGGTTGCAGGCGGCCCTGTGACTAAAGTGAATTGACTTTCCTCGGTTTTCCGCGCGTGCGTGTCCCCGCTCCAGAAATGAAGCAGTTTCTAAGCAACCGGCGGCGGGACGCCCACATGAACTGGCACGAGTCGGCGGCGGACTGGCAGCGCGAGCTGGAGCGCTGCGGCGCCACCGGCTGGAGGGTCAGCTCCGTCAATGACCGCTTCGAGATGTCCACCAGGTACCGTTGGAGAAACAAATTTTTCTTTTTCCATTTATTTCACTTAATAAATTTAGCATCTTCAAACCCTATGAAAACAACAAATAATATATTGAGAGTGCAGGAGCAATGGATTAAAAAAAAAAAATGGTGTAAATATTAAAAAAAAAAAGTTTTCCCATCCTACAGAGTTTACTGCACAATTACCTGCTGTCTGGTTTAATTTTTTTTCAAGGGTATAGAACAATTTTGAAAAATTCTAAATAATGGGATAGTGAAATAATAGAGGCCTTTACTGCATTTTGATGAACTTGGGTAAAAAAAAAAAAAATAATAATAATAACCCCAATTTTTTTTTTTTTGGTATTGTGCAACAACGAGCGCAAAATAATTGTACTGTTTGTTTTGGGTTTTTTTTTTTGGGGGCGGGGGTGGAATTTGAAAAGACTTCTGTCTGATTGATTGAAAAATGAGCAACAGATGCATTTATGAATCAGGAGATGCAGCCCAAGCACACATGCCAAATCTTTTTTGCATACTATTTTACCGCTCTTGCATATGATGATAACATTTTTTTTTTTTAGCCTCCCAAGGTTCATCGTTGTTCCACAGAAGGTTCTCGATACCGAGTTGAAGAAAAGCTTCGCCCACTTCAACGACGGACGCATCCCCGTGAGTTTCCTTTTCATGGTCGGCCTTGATTTGCTTTTCTACCTCCAAATTGTCATTGGGTCGATTTTTCTTTGTTGAGTGGAAAATTTGTGCGTTGGAGCGAGCTCTTTTTTTTTTTTTTTGTTGGTTGCTGCGGCTGGAGCGGGTGGGAAAACCAAACAAAATGGAGCAGTGAGGCGTGAGGATGCCCCTCCGTGTGGCCAAGCAGAGCCTGATTCACTTTCAGCCTTCAGTCAAATGCAAAATGGCAACGGCGAGCCCGGCTCCTCGCGCCGCCCGCTAGGCCACGCCTCTCAGGCGACACATTTCAGATGGAAATATTGAGCGTGTGAAAAGGAGGAAGTTGTTACTCTGCCGTCGCCGGGCAACCGCGACTGAACGGCTCTCCAACCGGAAATGCAATTTTCTTGCCGCTTGTTGTCGTTGCAGCGCTGGTGCTGGCGACACCCGCGCGGCAGCGACCTCCTCCGCATGGCCGGCTTCCAGAACAACATCTACCACGAGAAGGACGACATCAGGTGCCGCCGTCGTCTCGCCAGTCGCGATGAGGCGACGATTCCGACACGTTTAGTTCAACTCCGTCGGCCAAATTAGTCGTCATTGATTGACGTCGTTGTGTCAGACGTACTTTGTAGTTTTGCGCCTCGTTTGTCCCGCACTTGATCAATCACTGTAAAGTCAAAGAAAAATTCCAATTCCAGTTTAAAGCTTTTAAGTTTTTCACAAATAAGTTTTACATCAAATTTTAGAAGGTTTTGTGTGTGTAAATGTCTCCGGTGCTAAAACAGCCACACGTCGTCTCATTTTTAAACGGTTACTGATGATTTTGAATCAGCAAAGTTGGGAATGAGTCAAGATTCCCGACTTCGTTGTCGTTGCGTAGTTTAGACTCTTTGAGGCGAGGTGAGACATTTATTTGTTTCGGCACAAGAATCGCTTTGACCAGTCTATATTGCCGGCTGTTTCGGGAATCATCGCCGTGGGGGCTTTTTGTATTCGCGACTATGTCCGTGCGTGACTCCCTGGCCGAAGTATTGAAGGGAAAATCGGCAAATGGAGCCGACAGAATCCAAGTGGCTGACTTTGTTGGAATTGGTTGCCTCGTTTCAATCACGTTTTCGAAGGGACGTCGTCGTTGTGGTCCGTAGGAACCTGGAGCTCATCCTGTTCGGGTGCCGCTCGTCGCTGTGCGTGGTGGTGGAGCTCGGCGAGGATCTGCCCTCCGCGGCCGACATCCAGCTGGCGCACGGCCGCCTGCGAGCGCTTTGTCTCGGAGGTGGGGGGCCCGCACGCGTCCGCCGCTTCCCGCACGATTCAAGTATTCTAAAATGAAATGAGGTGCAATGAAGGTAGTGTGATGCCCAAGCATGTGGGCAAAGAGAACCGCTGCTGGCGCCCTTTCAGGTCTTTATTGAACGCTTCGGTCAAAAAGAGCAAACGCTCGCACCGAAACAAGCAAACGATTTCAGCTCATGACAGCTTTCACTAGGCCACGCCCCTTAAAGGCAAACATGCAACACTGTAGCAGTGTTCCAAATATTACTCTACAAAGGCAGTTGCTTAGAACTACTGTTAAATTGTAACACTTGGCTCAATATTTCAACACATTTCTGATACAGTAAACCCCACTTCATTACATTCCAGGTACCCCCCCCCCCCCCACCTCCCTCCGGCCCCCTGCAGGAAGTGAAATTCCACAATATCGAATATCTACAGAATATATTGAGGGAGCAAAATCAATGGATAACGTGGTCAAAATCTCAAAATGAATAGCATACAATACCAAAATTATGGTGTTTGCAGCCGAGTCGCGTCTTAAAAACCAAAAAAATCAAAATGGCGTGCACCGGAATGTAGCGTACATTTGCTGACTTAATCTTGAATGAATGCATCGATGGGACCCTTGGATGTTCTATCCAAAAAGGTAATGAAAACCATAGATCGTTATTTTGAAAGGTGACATCTCCGGCTCATATTTGGAAGTGGATGTCACCTTTGTATTGAACATGGCCAGCATGTGTCGCCTTTGGAAGGGGAGGAAGTGATGAGATATATAAAAAAAACAACAACAAAAAACTCACCTGTCCATCAAAACAGGGCATCATCATCATCATCATCAGATCTCATTTCGCTGATCGTGCTGACATGCGTATTTACGAGTCACTCGAACAAATATTTAGTGACACGCGAGGAAGGGGCTTTGGTAAAAAGTACTTATTTGTTATTTTCACCACTCAGACGTGCACACGCTGCACAATCCTCGGGCCGGTCAAGTAACAACATGCTGACATTTCTGGATTATAAAACGCACCCAGTACATTAAAAAAAAAAAAAAAAATTGTGCACACATAAGCCGCACCCGTCTATAAGCTGCAGTCGCCCACATTGAAAACACGAGATATCTGCAAAGAAAGACGGTACACGGAAAAAGTTTTCAAAGCTTTAATAATAGATCATCCGCCTTTCTTTCCAAACAGTGGCTGTGACGCGGTAATAATACGGTAGTAACACAGGACCAACATACCGGTAAAAGTCACTGCGACGCGGCAGCAACACCGGGCCAGGCCACTTTTGCGGACGCGGGTTCGCGACTGTGTGCGATGACGAGTGCGTTTTTTTTTTTTTTTTTTTGCGCAGACATCTCCACGTCTGTGACTGTGCCCGACGACAAGTGGCTGTCCACGCTGGAAGCCACTCACTGGTTGGACTACACCAGGTAAACAAAGTCCCTCCGCCTCCGCCGCCGTCGTCATCTGCTAATTTGTAGTTTATATACACAAGTGAAAGGTCACGTTCTTTCCATGAATATCAATAAAAGACAAATAACATCCAATGCAAAGGGATCCATTCGTCTGGTTTGCGTAGTGCTTCTCATCGCGCGGGTGTGCTGGTGCCGACCTCAGGCGAGAGACGGGTCACGCCCTCAACCAATCAATTCTAAGACGCGCACGCTTTCAGAGAGAGAGTTTTTTTTTTTTCTCTTTTCTCTTATGCAGGTCACTTTTGGTGGAGCTGCATCACAATATCTGAGATTTTTCTTCCCGTTTTGCCTTTTGAGAAGGGAACGAACGTGTGTGTGTGTGCGTGCGTGCACTGGATTCTGTCAAGGCCAATAACGCGCATCGCTTGTCTCCGGTGTAGGTGGTGCCTAAAGAAAGCTTCGGAGGTGGCGTGCCTCCTGCGCGGTGGTCACATGACTGTGGCCCTGCAAGGTGAGTCACGTGACACCCCCCCCCCCACCGCAAATGCTCCGTGAGCCGGCGGCCCGCTCGGGCACGCTTAAGCTGCGCGGCGTTCGCCCGCTACAATTTTCTTGCCGGGGATTTTAACATTATCCCCGTTTTTGAGTTGCACGCCGGGCAGTTCCGGGCTGAACCCGAAGATGTGCCGCGGAGGGAAGGCAAATAGTCGGAGCGGTCGGCCCACAACTGAGTCCTGCCGCTTAGAGCGAAAACCTGCCAGTAGTTGAAGGATGGCAGCAAAAGAGTTACAGTTGCTTATAAAGGCCGCAAAATGCTACTTTTGTCCAAACAAAGCTTCTCAACTCACTTCAACACAGTGTAGTTCCTTTGCCCCAAGATGTACGATTCTGGCTTGAGCACAAAAATGTAATTGGTGAGGTATCCAAAAAAAAAAAAAAAAAAAAAATTGCAGATCTATGAGTATTGAATCACAAGTAGTAACTTGAGAGTTTTATATTTTTGAGCTACTGTAATAGAAACTCTTTCAATTCATATGCTTTTTTTTCAAATAAGGAAATTCTAGAATTGTATTTACATCTTTATTCACTTTCAAGTTAAATATTGCAATTAGTGCTAAACCTGGACTGAATCATCATCATCATCATCATCATCAGTGTTTGAATGAACAACAAATCACATTTACTTTTCAAATGTGAAATGTAAAAATACGTGTCCTAATTCCCATCATTCCTAGTGAACAATTTTCATGTATTGAAATAGAAATTTTTGTTTTTGCAGTTGTCCTCACTGTCAAGTATTTAGTGGCTTACTCAGTTGTCAATCAATAAAATGAAGTCACAGAGGAAAGGCTTCATTTCCTACATTTTTCTTCCGTCCTTTTATTTCAAACCTTTACGTTACTTTTCCAGTAATGTTTGACTGTGAGTGACAACTTATTAGCTTGAAGCGAGCACGCCGGACCTCTTCCCTGGAGAACGAGACTGAAAGCCGGTCCAGGAAAGCTTTAAAAAAAAAAATGCCGACTCGTAGCTTGAAATGTGTTGAAAGCGCACGTTTAAAAAAAAAAAAAATTGGGATCATGTTTTCTTCACTGCAGATTTGAACCTACCGGGGGCGCGTCTCAAAGGGGCCGAGGGGGGGCTTTGAGGGTGTCGGCCTTTCTTTGCAGAGGCTGAGGATCGAGACCTGAGCTGCGTGGTGTCCAGCCTGGTCCAGGTCATGTGCGACCCCCACTGCCGCACCCGCCGAGGCTTCCAGAGCTTGGTGCAGAAGGAGTGGGTGACGGCGGGCCACCGCTTCTACAGCCGCGGCAACTATCACCGTGACAACGACAAAGAGGAGGTGAACCCGCGTCGGTCCTCGGGTCAAAGTAATCTTTTCCGTTTCTGACCCGTGTCGTCATCACGCCTCAGAAATGCTCAAGTTTAAAGAGATCAAAAAAACAGAGGAGTTCAAGTCCCGTAATTGGCACCGTCTCAGATGATGACGATGCTGCTGCTGCTGCTGCTGTGGGCCGCAGCTCACGCGCAGACCCGTCCGGTGTGTGCGCGCAGGCTCCCGTCTTCCTGCTCTTCCTGGACTGCGCGTGGCAGCTGTGGTCTCAGTACCCGTCTCGCTTCCAGCTGAGCGACGACTTCTTGCTGGCGCTGCACGACAGCGCCCACCTGCCGCTCTTCTCCAGCTTCCTGGCCAATTCCCAGCGGGAGAGATGCAGACGCTCGCAGGTACCGCAGAAATGGCTTTGGATTTATTTTTCTTTGAACCTAATCGGGATCGGGATTATGGCAGTACTTTTGCCACCTGCGCCCGCAGAACCAGGGCCAGTGCTACACGCCCGTCAACGGCTGGCGCGACCCGCTTCACACGGACGGCGCCCCGGAGCCGCCCGACCCCCCGTTGCCGCCCGTGTGGGACTGGTCTCTGCAGTACGGCGAGCGGCGGCGGGCCGGGTTCACGCAACCCGTCCCTCCGGCGCCGGCGCCCCGGCCCGCGCTCAACGGGAACCTCAACGCCGACCTGGACGCCAACAGGGTAAAGATGTGTGAAACGCTGCCACCGAGTGGCGCCGCGGTAAGATTTTGGACGACTTGCCGTGTCCAATTGTGGCCTGCAAGAACTTTTGTGCTGATTCTGGAGTGTGACATGCTGAATTTTTTTCCGTTTGGACAAATTGCTAACAAGGGATGAGAGCAAATCCAGTTGGTCCCTAAAATATTCACTGGAAGGCTTTTTTTTGGGAGTCCATCACAGGAGGGACAGCACATCTGTCAGAGCTGCTGGCGTCATACGACGGCAGCATCAATAATTCCACTTAGCGGTAAACAAAGCCTGGTGTCGGTGGAGCACCATTGAGGGGAAAACGGCAGAAATTGCTTGAACAATTGTCATATTCAGTCCTCCTTTTCCAAGTTTTTTTTTTCACTTCTTTTCTACGTCAAATATGAAATGTTTTGACGAAATGAGTTTCCTGTGCCCTGAAAATATTCCAGCCGAGCGACGCCAGCCCCGGCTCCGTCTTCCTCCTGTCCCGGGGCGTCTTCTCCTGTCCCGCCAACCTGCTCCCCTGGCGGGGGGGCGTGGGGGGCGGTATTTCGGGCGTTTACCGGAAGAGCCACCGGAGGGCGCCGTCCTCCGAGAGCGTCCCCGGCCTGGAGAGGCTGCTGAGGGCTCGGTCCCTCGCCGAGGCCCGCTCGGGGCCGCCGTCCCGCCCCGTGCCGGACCCCTACGAGCCCTTGCTGCCCCTCCTCGTGGGGCCCTGCGTGGGCCTGTGGAAGGAGTGTTACCACCGGGGGGCGCTGCATCCTCAGGTATGCGCTGAGGTGGGAAAAGGCCACACTTTTTTGCTGCTTTGATTTTTTTTTTTTTTTTTTTTTTTGAGTCGTGCAGAGGAAGAAGGAATTACAGAAAAGTGCAGAGTGCAGTTGTTCGCTGGGTCAGGCTCCGGCACCACCGCGACCCTTTTGAGGATAGGCAGCTTGGACGAAATGAGATGGATGAAGCTCAATCTTGACGCTGCGGTCGATGGTTCCCTCGTTGCAACGTCGGGGAAAGGAAAAACTTGAGATGCTCCGCTTGCTTTTGTTGACAGTTTACTACTCAACGAAAGTACCACAAAGTCAATCCAAAGCACCTAAAATGAAGAAGTAGGAACATTGAAAAGCATAATCACAGCGATCATTCAGCATAAATGTGACTCAGAACGCCCTTGCATATTCTGCAATATTATAAACAGTATTTGAAAAACGAAACCTTTGTAATTATCCGCAGATGGTTTTTTTTGTTGAATTTAAAAGTGAACTACTTACTTAAATGTGAGCTTTCACTTTTTGCTTTTAACAAAAAAAGTTTTTTTTTTTAAATTTGTCAGAATGAGTTATTTAAAAAAAATGAGGGAAAGAAATGCTGCACAATTAGTTGCCAGTATAAAAAGAAATAAATTGAGTTGCTAAAACAATCAGAGGCAACCAAGTTTGAATGAGTGGGGGCTGAAACAACAACAAGGCACTTTCAATTTTCAATCAATGTTGCCATAATAATAATAATAATAAGAAGAAACAAACGTATATTTTTTTAGCCAGTTTGTGGAGTAGCGACAAGAAAAAGCAAAGCAAAGTCGGTTCGTTTCTAGCATGAAAAGAAGAAATTGGAATTAAAAAGATATTTTTGATTAATGCTCATAATAATGAAAGCACAAGAACGTGAATAGTAACATTTTGGAAATAAAGCCGTGATAATGACGTTTGGAAGAAAAGCAATCTCAGTGACTTGCTGGAATCATAAAAGAAATGCATTTTTTTTATTCATTCATCTCAGCCAGTACATCGAGACGGAACGATGTGATGATGTGACGTCGGCGCCTCCGAGATTTTATTGTTCTGTAGTCGTTGACGTCGCAGAATCAAACGTGCGGACGGAGGCCGTCAGCGACGCGAGTCCGGGTCCCGCCGTCTCGTAGTCGTCGTCGTCGTCGTGGCATTTCGAGGATTTGGTGCGACCGAGCCGACGTTTCCTTTGTCTTGCCTGTCGTAAAGCGCCGTTGTCGGACTTTTCGGTACCCCGTCCGTGACTCTGTGGTAAAGTTTGGCCGCCCTCGCCTTGTGTCCCGCCAGGCTTTCTCGCACCCGCTCAGCGCCAACCACCGCCACCCGGTGGAGCTCCTGGCCCGGGAGGTGCAGCGCCTCCAGGAGCAGCTGGACCGGGCGCGGCCCCCCTCCTCTCCCGCCGCCGAGACGGCGGAGCCGCGGCCGGCCCCCTTCGCCGACCTCAACCACAACGCCAACAACGGCACCTTCCTCTACCCCAGGTATCACGGATCCGCCGGCCCCCCCAGAGCGCCCCCCGCCCCCTCGGCCGCACCCGCGCCCAAAGACAATGCGAACAAACATACCTTTCTCTTCGGGCACACCGCAGACGCCCGCCCGCGACGCGCCAACTCCAAAGTGGGCAAAAACAAGGCAACTTAGTCGTGTGCCCACCACCCCCGCCGGGCTTCTTCTGCAAATACCTGGCAGGAAGAGGACGACGACCCACAATGCACTTGGAGCCCTCCCTGACACATTTTCTCCATGAAAGCTGGCGTCTTTTTTTTTTTTTTTTTTAGCCTGTCAGGTGCTTGTCATGGGAATTCATTTCAAGTCGTTCACTGCTCGCCATTTCAAAATCCACGTTGCCATCTGGGTGACAATATTTTCAACCGAAAGGGCCACTGGTGGTAAAAATGGATTTCTTTATCTCCAAACAGGCTCAAGTTGAACGTCAGTGGGGGTTTTTTTGTTTTGTTTGTTTTTTTACGACCTCGGCCGTCCACTCCGTAAGCTTCTGTCATCTTTTCTCACCTCACACTTTCTTCTACGTAGCGTGACGCATACTATTTCTATTCTACGTATAAACTCAGTCCAGCGTCCGTCCGTGTTGGTGTTTGCCTTCCTCACGTTCGACGCTGCCCAATTTTGATCTTCTCCTCAAAAGCTGTGCTGCTGAAAGTCCACAGCAAAGCAACGGCGCCACCTGCAGGGATTTATCGGGCATTCAAGTGATTGGCAAATCGCAATTTCACGGATGAGCTGGGCGTGGCGTTTTTCCAGACGTGCCCCTCGAAGTCGGCGGCGGTCAACGGTCGGATTGAAGTTGCCCAAAAGGTCGACCCTACCTACCATATTCTCATTTCTTCAGACGGTTCCCGCGAGAGGTTTTGAAGTCCATTTTCCAGGCGCGATCGTCCACTTGACGAAGTGCGCCTACCTGCGCTCACTGACGAAGCATGCCGAGGCCGAGGCCGGCTGTACCTAATGAAGTGTCTGGTGCCTTTGAAGTCTTATCCGAGGCGGAGGAGTACCGTGCCCACTGACTTTTCCTCGTGGAATTTAGGGCACGAGAGTTATTTTTGTATTCTGCTCTCACTGGAGCGCCGGCAGCCCGCACACGAGCGAGCCGGGCCGGCCCGGCCCACATTCCCCTAGCGCAACGGAAAGACCTGACAGTATTTTGAGTCCTACCGTGTTCTGATCTTGGACCAAATGTATTATTTTTTGTTGTTCAATTTGTGAGATGATTTCACTTTATTTGCCCTTTTCTCATCCATTCTGTTGAAAGCACAAAGGGAAGAAGCGCACGGATCGATGCCAGTTCCGAAAGAAAAATTCCACTTTCCGTAACCCCAACCGCGGGTTGGACACACTTTAATGCTGCTACTGCCACAAAAATAGGTACGCCTACCCTGGAAATACCTTTGCAAAATTTGGTCTGCCTTTTTCTTAAACAAAGCAATAACAGTAAGAAACCAAATTTCAATTTGTTCCTGAGTCAGAAGGATTTCTATTATTTGACAGAAACAATAAGAAAGAAAGCAACTCTAGTGTAGTCTTTGAAATGGTTACGATGAGAATCAAATTAGTTTAAACTGTCAGGAATAAAATTCATATGCTGGAAAATTACAACCAAAAAAAAAAAAAAAAATCTATAATGAAAATAGCACCACAGTTATCTGCTGTCTTGGTTTGCAATGGTGAGAATTAAAGCCTTATTTTTTGACGTTAGGAATTATGATTGGCCCGAAGGAACAAATTGATTTGAATAAGAAGAAAGTGCATTGTTGTTATTATTTCATGTGGTGGGAACAAACAATTTGCCAGAATGGTCATAAAAATTGAAGCGATTCCATGTTAAACGAAGCTATTGTGTAAGTCATTTTCTAGACTAATAATCATAGCAAACAAAGCAATTATGCAGACGAAGATGAAGCAGAATATTGTGCGCTCGAATAACCATTTCAAATGAGTGTCTGTAATTGTAACGGTAAGAAACAAAAATGTATTTTCCGCAAGAGACTCGATTAAAGAAAAAGATTGATGAGGGCTCAAGTGAAGGAAATGGCCGCCTGTGGCAAAATGGCTCCCACCGTTTGCCCGTCCTCCTTATCTCGTTTATACCATTTTGTATTTGTAAGATGATATTATTTTCCAATTCAAGACTTTTTGGTACGGATTTACCGGATGTACATTTTGTATTTGTATGCGGCATGTTTTTGTTGTCATTTGACAAAATAAAAAGCAGCACTGGGCCCTTGTGCACCACACAAAACTTTATTCTTTCCTTTTCTTAGACAAAATAAATATGATCTGGACCAGTTAAAAACGTTTGCGTCTCGTCCGAACGTCACAAAACGCTCGCGCGGCGAATCCGATCCGAAGCGCTTTCGAAAAAAATTGCACTTGGCCTTTGACCTCGTGTAAACTTGAGACTGTCCGACTGTAAAACGTTTCAAGTAGCTGTTTAGCACAAAAGCAAAGCAACGGCAAAATTCACAACAGCGCTTTGAATATTTTCGAGGCGAGGACTGACTGGTACGTACGCCTTTCTGTGACTCCTCCGGTATGTGCTCTTTGGCCCCGCCCCTCAGAAGACATCTCGCAATGGGCAGGTTGCGACGGACACCGGAAGAGTCACAGAAAGGCAGACGGGGGGGGGGGGTCGTCCGGCGAGAGCTTCACCCCCACCAGCCGGCGGGCTCCACCCGCCCGCCGCGGGGGCCCCAGAAGCACCCCGTCGCCGCGGGCCGGCTCAGGGACTTGCACATGGGGCAGGGGTAGTCGGAGAGGCCCTCGATGTCCCGGAAGGCCAAGTTGACGATGCGGTGGCGGCACGCGTCGCAGTACAGGTGGCCGCACGACAGCCGCTTGAGGCGGGCCTCGTACGAGACGCAGCACTGGCAGTGCGGCGCGTCGGGCCCCAGGGACAGCGAGTCCGTCAGGGAGCTGCTGTCCGGGCTGGGGCTGCCGTGCTGGCTGGAGCTCAGTTTGCTGGGGGACCTGAATGGGGGGGGGGGGGGGCAAAAAGACTGAAGTGCCTGCCGTACAACAACCGTGCGGAGTCGCAATTTATATGGGGGGGCGACCCAAATTCCCTAAACTCTGCTTATCCTCAAAACTTCTTTGAAACAACCGCATCATCTTTGTCTGTTGATGGGATGACGAAGCTAAAAGTGACGTTGCGACGCCCTTTGAACACAAACGGTGGTGCAACACACATAAGTACACTATTCGCTCCTCAGGGTTGCATCCAGACCTGCCCTGCAATCAGTACAAAAATACTGAAAATGCACGCAAGAAGATGACTGCATTTATTCTACTTACATTTTTAAGCTTTTTAAACAATACAAATAGATTTGAACACTATTTTGAGGAGACCACACGCCAGATAAATATTGAACAAACTAAAACTATTCTGGGACCGAGATGTAGTGGGTGATTACTGTATATATTCTTTCTCTTCTGCAAAGAGTATGTAATATTACTACAGCTTGCCGAGGAGTTGCGTCTGTCCCCACCCCCCAAAACAAGTATACTGCCCCCCAGGTGTGCACAGCAGGAGCAGCACAATGTCCATTGAAATGAAGCAAGTTTGTCAAAAGGTCCCTTTCACAAAAATTTGTGAATGATAGACACCCCTAAAAAGTTAGGTACCTAAAAATGCCTCAAGATGACAAAGTACTCCTATCGAAATGAAGCCCCTCAATTGACTTGAACGTAGTTCCAGATAATACTTTGAATCCTGTTGCATTTTTTTTTCCCCCTTTGGACTTGACCGATTATTGTTGCATGTGATTTTAACCTCAAAATAATAAATCAGATGACTGAAAGTCCAGAACTTTCCCTTTTGTGACTTTTACCAGGCCGATGTGATACTTTGCATCCTTTTGTCACTTGTTGCCCGAATCAAGTCAGATGCAGTTTTCCCCCGCGTGCATTCAAAAATGAACATTTTAGTCATTACGATCAAGTTCAACTATAAATGATCAATAATGAATCAATGGCAGAAAAGGACGGGAGGGCCGACTTTTGCTTTCACATCGTTTCTCCTTTTTTTTTTTTTTTTATGCAATCGGAATCCAAGGATCACATTTGACGTTTTTAGAAATGAACAAGACTGCATCTTTTCGGAAAAAATTGCAGAATTAATCTTCAAAAGACTAACCCGAATATGAAGTCAAAACAACAAGAAGAAAAACGCAATTTCAATCAATTGTTTGAATTGCAACAAGAAGAAAGATGGAATTGCTAAATTCAATACATTTCATCGAGTCCAACATTAGATCGGAAAAATATTCGAGTCAACTGGAGAAACAAACAAAAAAAAAAATTCAATCAACTACTGCGACAATAATAGATAAAAAAAAAAAAAAACATTTCCATCATTTTTATCTCGCGGATGCCGTGAGGAACATTTGTGATACCAACGAGCACAAGCCGCGTTCAATTAGTGACGTCACTAGAGAGCTCGAAATCTCAAAGTGCAACAAATGTCAAACCGATCCAGTCGCGCTACGGAACGTTATCATCAAATATGACATCATTTAGAAATGGGGACGTTTGAACTGCACGGCAGAAAAATCGGCGACCAAAAAGCAAAAAAACAAAACCAAATTATAAACAAAATAAACAGCAACGCCAAAGAAAGCGCCGCGCCGTCCGCGATGCGCGCAAACGTTACGCAAGCAAAATCCCGCGCGGCATCCGAATGGATTTATGATTTCAAAATCAGTGATGGGGATGAAGGCGAAGGCGCACCTGCTGGACGAGGACGACTTGAAGCAGTCGAAGGTGAGCGCGGCGAGGATCCTCCACAGAAGGTCCATCTTCATGTTCGCCCGCGACGAGAGCAGCGCGCATGCGCACAGCTCCTCATCCTCATCATCACGACCATCATCGTCATCGTCACAGGGGGCGGACATTTCGTCGGGATTCCCGCGAGTCAATGTCGCTCCAGTAATCGAGACTTCCGGGACACCGCTTGATTCACTTTATTGGTGTTGGCAAGTAACTAATTACTACATGTAAAAGGGTGCTGCCGTTTATAGTAGTTGTAATCCGTTACATTGGAAAAGAGAGAAAGTGCGCCGGTGAATTGCAGGTGATTTTTCTTCTGCGTCAGTAGTTGAGCTCCAGCCACTTCGTCCAGTTCTGGACCCAGAAAAAGGTGTTCCCGGGCCACTTGAGAGACGGAGTCGGGCCCCGCATCGTGTCCCGTGTGGTCTCCTTCCGCTCGGACGTGCCGGGAACGTCTCACCGGGGGGGGGGGTCCGATTCCCAAGCCGCCTCGAGTGGCCCCTCTCGATGCGGGGGGGGGGGGGGGGGCGGCGGTTCGACTCTTGAGCCCCTGCTTCTGCTTCTCACCCGTGCGGAGCCGACACACATATGTAGAACTGAGCCCGTTTTTTTTTACACCGCAATCGGATCCGACTAAGTGCCCCCACTTGTGAACGAAATATTTGACCTCCTCCGTGCACTTGAGGCGGGATCTGATCCATGCCCGACCTGGAAATCCCACGTAAATTTCCATCATTGCAAATTACTTTCATTTGTTTTGTTGTTTTTTTTTTCCCCTCGTAGCTTGAACATAAGAGAACAATTATAATCATTTGGATCGTTGCTCATAAAAGGTGATAATTGTGCACATTTGTCATTCGGTCAGTAGGGTACGGTTTTCCACATTCTATACGCCAAACATTTTCGATTCTCTATTCGCGTTTCGTAGTATTTTGTGTAAAGAACCAATCCACAAATCATGATTTCATCCACTTTAAAAAAAAAAAAAAAAAAAAAAAACCTCCAACAATCCTCTTGATGCATTCATTCGAAATAAATGCAATGAGTTCCATGACTTAAGAGAAAATTATTGCAATAGTGACACGACTATTCCATAATCATCAGGTAGTAGGAGGGGAAAGGGGCGGGGGGGGGCAATAATTTATTGCAGCCAATCAGAAAGTGCCTTTTGCCCATTGCGCGATTATTATGATTGACATATTCTCTTTGATTTGGACTCCGATCAAATCGGCATTTGAACGTTTTCACCTGTCAGAATCCGTCCGGTTCGACGTCGCGTCGGTGCTGTTGGTTCCCCCACAAACCCCTCAGAACCTCCACTGCGAACAAGTGGGCGTGGAAGAATAATGAAGCCCCCACCCTCACCCACTCGGGATTGGACGGGAATGCTGTCAATCTTTCGTGGGAGAGGAATACGCGCCTTTATTTATTTACTTATTGAAAGCGTCCCACGGGATTGGGCGGGACTGGGATCGGGAGGGAGCCCGAGCCCGAGCCCGAATCCGAATCCACTCCCGCGGAAGCCTCGAGGAGGACGATGGAGTCGCCGACCGGGACCCAAGAACGCCTCAAGTCCGAGCTGAGCAGCAAAGTCAGGAACCGGGACCCGTGCGTCCAACTCAAAGAGATTCGGGGCAAATCGGCCATTTGCGGCAAATTCGCCCGAATCGAGTGCGACGGCGTCGACACCGATTACGCCGCGTGTCGGACGTGCGCGGTCCCGGTCAAGTACACGAGCGACTCGGGCACGAGCGGCCTCATTCGCCACAGATGTCCGACCGCGCCGAGTCCCGAAAAGGCCAAGTTGCCCCCGGGCGTCAAGACGCGCCTGGCGGCCAAGGTGGCCCGCATGTGCTGGCGGGATTTGCGGCCGCCGGCGTTGGCGGACGGCGGCGGCGGCGGCTTCGCGGACGTGGCTCGGGAGCTGCTCGTCATCGGGGCCAGGTTCGGCAGAAACGTTCCGCTGGGGGAGCTGCTGCCGTCTGCGAGCGCCGTCTCGCGACACTTGCGGGAGGAGTACGACAGAACCAAGCGACACGTCGTGGACGAGCTGCGGCAGGTCATTTTCCGCCGCTGGCTTAGACAATGCGGCGGAAATCCCACGTTGGTTGCGGCCAGGACACGCCCCGCAACGCGATTGGCTCCTGCTACGAGTAAAAAAGATTTCATAATAACTTTTGTTATGAACGTTAGCCTCGTTGGGGTCGAGCAATAAGAGAATAAATTAGGTGGCAGTCACTCATTTTCCCTTCCGGAAACAATAGCAGGGTGTGTACGAAAGCCCCCAAAACAGACAGCCATAACCGGAAAAGAGCTCAAGTCCGCCGCACTAAACTATCCGTGTCGGAACCAGCAAGAGAGATTTTGGTTCCCGTGGGTGGGCGCGATTACTGAACGTCAAACCAGCGTAATAAGAGTATAAACGATAACAAACAAATAAATATAATGAGAATTTCATTTGATGCGAAATTGTAAAGAGCTGCTGAATTTCCTTTTGAAAATCAATTCATTTTACTGCTATAAATATTTCGCTTCTTGCCACTTGCTCGCCATTAAAAGGACACAAGTGTCTCCAGGGAAGAAGAAAATCATATTTTGAAAAACTTTTAACGCCGAAATGTCTTAAGCGTCACATGTCCCAAGTAAAGTGTCATGATTTCAACGTTTTGTGATAATACTCGTGACATTTTTAGATATTTGGGATTTTTCTCCTTTTTTTTTTTTCCACCTCACCATGAAAAACTAAACCAAATGGATGGACTTTTAAAAAAATACATATATATTTTTGCTTCTTTCATAAACTGTCACTCAAGCTGTTTTTGACGTTGACGCCACTGCAGATGTTGCCACAATACACCAGAGGGATCGGTGAGCTGATGAGGCGGCGGGAGGCCATTTGCAATCACGCAATAGCATATGATCAATCTTAAAATTAAGCGCGGGAACTATTGCAGGTCTTTGCCGGCGTCACAATTGTTTTTGTGAATAGTCAGGATGCCAAATAGGCATTTACGATCTGCCGAAAAAATTTGAAATCCTCAGTAAATTTTTGAAAATGGGACCGTCTGACCGCGTGAGCCTTCCACGTGTAGTTTCCGACAGCATCCCAAAATTGCTAAATTAGATTTTTATTTTTTATTTTTTTGCTGCCGTGCGGGCGAGCACGACGTGATGCTTTGTCGCTCCAGTGCCAAGGCCGCGCCGTCAGCACAGACGTTTGGACGGAAGCGAGGGGCGGCCGGCGCTACCTGACGCTGCGGGCCCACTACGTCCGCCGGTGGCGCCCGGTCGCTCGGGTCCTGGCCACGCGAGAGCTGCTCGGCGCCGAGGACGTCGAAAGGACCGCGGGGGAAATCCTTCAGGTGGGCGTCTTCGCTGGCGGGACGGTCTCGTCTTGTCGGGGTTCTCCTTTCATGCTTAACTGCTGGACCTCGCGGGGGAATCGAGATCTTTCGGGGGACTCCGGTAGAACCGAATGTCCGGTGGTGGACCGCATCCTCGCGCTTCCGTCCGTGGCAATTTTTTTTTTTTCTTTCTTCAAATTCTGATGAGTTTTATCACTCTATATGCATCCAAGGCACCAAAGTATCAAGTATTTTTTTCCAATGACAACTATTACTGCTCCTTGCGTGATTATTAATGTTGTCGCCCCTCACCCGGCCGGTAGGAATTCGGCATCCCGAGCGAGGACGTCGTCTTCGTGACGGACGGCGGCCCCGACGCGGCGGCCGCGTTCCGAGATCGCACCGCGGTGTCGTGTGCCGGCCGCAACATCACCTCCATCCTCCGAGAGGTCTTTGAGGCCCTGGACGAGAAGAACCCGCTCCACGGGCCCGTCGTCGAGCTGCTGGCCGCGACGAAGAACCTCGTCGGCCACCTTAGAAGCGCCACGTAAGAAAAGTCGGCCGTCAATTATTATTATTTTTTTTTTTTTTTTTTGAAATGGAAACAATTTGTCAGGAAAGCTTTTGGTCGTGTGTTATCGACGTGGATTTGGGCCGATTTGTAACAAGCGCGCATCGTCGACGTGGACTGAATTCTAGTCTGGAGGAGGAACTGGAGCCGTTTTTGCAGCAAGCCGCGGAGACCAGATGGCATTCCAAACTGGCCACGCTCAAGTGGGTCGACGACGCCCTGAAGTGCGGCAAACTCTACGATGTCCTGCTGGCTCGAAACCAGCTGCGTTTCCTGGACGACGTGGACGCGGCGCTGCTGGGCGACGTGGTGGCGCTCTTGACGCCGTTCGACGAGGCCGCGCGGCACCTCTCCTCCGACGCGCCGACGCTGCACCTGGTCCTCCCCACCAAAGCCACCTTGCTCAAGGGTTTGCTGCGCTGCGATGAAGACAGTCTGATTGTGACAGAGGTAATCTAAGCGACCGCTGACGTACCCGAACGATCCCCTCTAAAAGCCAAAACAAAAAAGAAATCTCGTCTTGAAAATTTGAGACGGTGTTGTTGAGTCAAGTTATGGTACAGTAAAGCCTCCTTCGTCCCAACGGAATCAGAACAGGTGGTTTTGCGGATTTACAACTGGTACTACTCCTCACAACTCACGGCATTGCGGATATCCAGAACTTCAAACTGCAGTTGTAGAAAATCAAGCTAAACGTTGCTCTTGACTTACATTTGTTCCTGTCGTTATTGTTATGAGTGCGTTTGCAGTTCTTAATTTTGGGTTTTGAGGTTGGTCTTTTTGTATGGATTTCATAAAACTCTGACAGTGACTTGCGTCTTAAACGTGCTGAGTAATGTTTCCATTTCTGGTAAGAGGCAACCAAAGCGACGTTTCAATCAATTGGCCGATGAAGCCGCCTGTCAGAGGTGAGACCTTCAAAAGAAATCTCCAAAGGACGTAATCTGCCATAAACCAAAAACTGGACTGTAATTACCGTGTCTGGAATGAGGCTCCAAAATAACGAAGCATCGAGCTTTTCCTCCAGCGGTCGACGCCGCCAATCGAATATGTTCGTCCGTTGGCGATGTTGGCCAAGCGTCTGTCGTCAGCTATTGATTGATTTGAAGAATTCATTGTCAAATCCGTTGCATGCCTGAAAATTAGCGCAGGACTCCTTTGGTGTGAAACCGGCGCGCGTCAAAATCCTGGACTTGCGATGTCGCCCCCAGCTAAAAGCGAAGTTGACGCAGGCGCTGGACTCGCGCTTCCAAATCCATCTGTACCACAAGGCGGCCACGGCCCTCTGTCCCGGCCTCAGGAGTTTCTTGAGGAAGAGCGTCAGCGTGCAGGACTACGAGGAGGTCATCGGGACCCTGGCGCGGCTCACCGAGAAATTGGAGGCGCCCCAGGAAGCCGCGCTCGGTGAGTCAGCGTCCCGCGGGGGGCCGCGGGGGGGTGTACTTCGTCCCCCATACGCTCTTTGTGTGTATGCAGCGGAACCCTGTATAATTTGGGGGGAAAAAAATAATAATTATAATCCCCCCCCCCCCGACACGCACATTTTTCTTTTTTTACCCAAGAATATTCTTTGTGAAAACAAGCGTTATTTATTATCTGCTTCAATGAAGCTTTTAATTAATTGATTGACTGACAGGAAATCATAGTAGGACCAGACTCATATGGACTTTATTTATTTATTCATTTGTTTTATTAGGCTGATTCCAAAATTCCCCAGAGAAATTCTGATACTGAGTTCATCTGTTGATTAATAAAAAAAAAAAAAAAACATGGGCTGAAAATAATGTTACACTTGACGCGTACAACAACAAAGATACAGAAAGATTACAGGGAAACTATTTGACTGCTTTACACAAAAATTGTTTCTCTTGAAAGCCATAAATAAAACTGATGCGAGCGTAATACATTTGAAAACTTTTTGTTGGAGGACTTGAAACAAACCATGTTGAAACTTGCAAAAGATGGAACGTTGTTTGCTCAATGTTTCGGGTCGGATTAATAATAACATGAAGATGAGTTCAAACATTTGCAAAACTGTCTTTTTTTTTTTTTTTTGCTGTGTGTGCAACGCACACATATTTAAAGGCAACGTCGAGAGACCGATATGAAAGGAAATAAGTGCCACCAGGATTTGAATTTGAAATGTAAAGTCATCACATTTAAAATAGTTGCTGCAATTCGCTGTCTAAAATTTGCGGGTCTCTGGCACCCGGCGGGGTTACTTCAGGTCAGAACCGAACCACTCAGCCAATCCAGTTACGCTTTCTTCGTATGTGACGTCACGTGACTAAGGAAGATTAACTGCGATTGGCTGGCTGTTCGGTTCTGACCTGAGGTAACGCCGCCTGGTGGCACAGACAGCGAATTGTAGCCGGTTGAATTTTGAACATTGAAACGTTACAGCCAAATGCAACTATTGAAAATGTGATGACTTTACGTTTCAAAACCAAATCGTGGTGGCACTAATTTACTTCCATGGGCCGAGTGATCAAAAATGGCCAAAATATCGAAATTTGTAACACAGCAAAAAAAAAACAAACAAAAAAAATGCTGTTTAACCCTTTCCAAGCAGGGGTTTCATATAATCGAAAATTTTAAGTCCAGGGTATCATTTTTTGAAAATAATTTATTTGGTCCAGAGAGGGTTGAAAAAATGACAGGAGCGGAGGGGCAACGTATTGAGCAATAACAGTACAAAAATGTGAAGTAGCGGGACAGCGAGGGGTGATGGAGCGGGGGTTTACCGCATTCTTCATTTCTTGTTTATTTGAATATCGTTGTCGTCTTCAAAAATGAAAACGGGCAAAAATCTGGCCCATTCAGAGTTCTTTTGTCGATTAGTGGGGGGGGGGGGGGCGTTCAACAAGGCAGATTGGCTCCATTTGAAACCACAATTGAAGGCCAGAACCAACCCGTGCGGGTCTTTGTGTCAGGTCGACCCCCGGCGACAGAAGTCTCGGCGCTCGACGACTTCTTTGCGGCCTGCATGGAAGCGGGAGACGAGGAAGAGGAGGAGGAGGAGGAAGAGGATCGGGGGCCGGAGCGCTCGTGGGGGCGCCACCTGGTGCAGCACTACATGAGCGAAAAGATAGCCGCCGCCCACTCGCTGCTGGACTTCTGGAAGGACCGGAGCGGCGCTCTGGTGCCCGTCGCCAAGAAAGTGTTGGCCATCCCGGCCACGAGCGCGCCGCCTGTGCGATGTTTTAACGTCGCGGCGGGCGGGCTCGCCGAAGAGCGACGCGCGACGCTCCAGCCGGAAAACGTCGACGTTTTGTTGTTCCTGCACGGCAACATGTAGACTTCGGGGCTCCCCTTCTGCGCCTCTGGAACGTTCCGTTCTTCTCGCTGTTTCGACTCAACGTGTGGGCAGCGTTCTTGTTCAAATGTCGATAGCTTTCTTAATAAAGTTGAATTTTTGGACCGTCTGACTCGGTTCACGTTCGACGCCGGACTTTATTTGCTCTGTGACCCTGTGGAAAACCAAATCCAGTCTTCGTGGCGCATCCAAGTCACGTGCGAATGATGACGGACTCGCGCTCGTGTCCTTTCCACTTGCGGGAATTGTACCGCAGCCTTTTCATTAAGGCGCATCATTCGTAAGACTTCGGCCGGCGTTCTTTTGTTATGTGATACATTTTTTGCAGATTTTAGCAAGAGCGACGGAAGTCGATTTGCTTTGGCGGGCCACATAAAATGAAGTGGAGGGCCGCATGTGACTCCGGGCCACCAGTTGGACACCTGCGACATATTGGCCCAATTTTCGTAAGCTGCCAGTTACGTTTCCATCATGTTGGCCTGACAAAAGTGGAACGAGCCACACGCTGCGTCTACACACGAAGACTGCGGACACCTCGTAAAACAACAGGCCTCGCTAGCTAGCTAGCGAGCAGTCGTCCGCCGCCGTGATGGAAGCCGACGAAGCAGATCGGCGCAAGTAGCCTCGTCCGTCACTTGGATGAGTATTAGCAGTCGCTGTGGTTTGATTCCGGGCTTTCCGGTGTGACGTTCTGAGCGTTCCCCGTGCTGAAAAGTCTCCTTGGGATTAATGCGCATGCGCGTCTATTAATGCGCATATTTTGTAAACTTCCGGCCAGTCTGCAACATCCCCATCCGTGCTTCAACATGCGCCGAGTGTTCATGTTCGCCGTGGACGTCTCAGAAAGACGCAGACAGTGAACCCACATCTATGTGTACATCTTTTTATCAACTTTTGTTTTTATTGGGATGTTGGCTACCTCTGTGTAGAAGAAGGGGAACGATGAGACCGGGGGGGATTTCCCAGTACGCGTCTTCCCCTGTTAGTAACATTCATCAACATGCGCATTCATCAGCTCTCAGACCGTCACGCCGGCCCCTCCCGTGTGGACTTTGCATGTTCTCCTCCTTCCCTGCGTGGTTTTTCTCCAGGTAAGTGATTGAGAAGGGGGAAACCCCGCAAGGAGACTTTTCAGCACGGGGGAACGCTCAGACCATCACAGCGGTTCTCATGTGGTCGTCGTTAGCAGCCTTTTTTTTGTTCTTCCTTCTTCTTTGAATCCATTGCCGTCTCCTTCCTTCCTTCCTTCCTTCCGCATTTACCTTTTCAATTTGACCCCGCCCCCAGCTCCCGTCCACGTACTGTAAGCCGACGTCCACCAGGGGGCGCCGTCCAGGATGTCGACACGGGCAAATGGAAAGGCACGAGCCCGGCTCACGTGCGGCGTGCACGCGCCACTGCGCCAAGCCTGGCCGGTGCGCATGCGCAACCGCACGGCGCACTCCACGCCGCACTTGTTCTCTCTCTTTTTTTTTTTTTCCATGATGAAGGATGTATTTGAGGGGCGTGGTCATCGCGACGACGTCATCGGGCATTTGGACGTCGACCAGTAAAGGAGGAAAAGGAGGAAAAAAAAAAGTGAGGGGAGCGAAGACAGCAGAAAGGAGCCGCTTCACATTGCCTGCACGAAAAGAGACATCAAATCCTTAGAATAAGGTAGGAATACATAATTCCGTTGTGAATATGAGCAAATGTAGTAGTGAGGTTTAAAAAAAAAAAAGGCAATGGATGGAGGATGATCGAGAGGAGGAGGAAGCTAATTATCATCAATTGGCTCCATTGAATTGAGAAAAGGAGAGACGTCGTCGTCTTGCGTGCGTGCGTGCGTGCGTGCGTGCGTGGGTGCGTGGGTGCGTGGGTACCTCCGCCAAGGGGGGAAAAAATGATGAAAGGTAATTGAGAATTAAAAAAAAAACACACACACAAAACAGGGTTGAGGATGAACGTCGAGAGGGCGCTTAGGGATGCTTGGACCGCCTTTCTACGAATTAATAGCAAGCATATTAGATGACGATTATCAATTTCTGGTGACACATTGCGTGAGTTGCATGCGGCGAGGGGTCGGTGGGGGTGAGGGTGCTCCCACGCTCTGCGTCGTGCGTCAAAATGACCTTGTCTTCTGCACTTGTGCATCACCGCTGCTGGTTTACCCCCCCCCCCGCCCCCTTCCGTACATTTTCCATCAGAGAATCGTGCATAACAAATGTATGAAATAGAGATGAATGATATGAATACACACAATGGGGGTGGTGGTTGATATTTGGCGACTTTGCCCCCCCCCCCCCCCCCCGGCCACTGTCGTTGATGCTCATTTGCATCCGAGCTTGTGCTCATCTTCACACCAGCATCATCGTCATCGGCGTCGTCATCATCGCACACACACACACACACACACACACACACACACCGGTTATGATGTCACACGCTTCGGTAGAAGGAAATGTAACGCGCGCTTCCAGTGCGACGTCACGTTTCCAAGAGGGTCACAATGCCACAGGTTCAGCGTTACGTTACGACATTTGTATAACGCGACTCGCGACTAGCTGCGAGCGTTAGCGTGTCCGCAATCGGTGACGTGAATGTCCCAAAGCGGCTAACGAGCGAGCGTGGTCCCTGGCAGCCTTCCCGGTCAACATGGAGGTTTGACTTCTAAAGCCGTCAATGGCAGTGAAGGTGATTTGAACAGCAGCAGCCCCAAATGTCCCAAATATTTTGCAGATTGTGTAAAAACAAGAGTTGGACAAAAATGGTTTCCAGGTCTGTTAGCCGTGAGCCGTGCATGAGTGTTAGCATAGCGGCGGCGAGCGCAAAGATTGATAACGTGCATGCCTTGAAATGTCACGTTATTATTTGTGTAACAATGAGATTTTTAATCCACTTTTCAGACAAAGCATGAAAGAGTCAGCTTGATGCAGTTTATTCAAAGTAAAGCGATGTCCTCCAAAGTGCCAACTTTTTGTCCTTCGGCTGAGTCATTTTGCCGCTTCAACACCCAAACGCCGACGTGCGCTTCCTTCCTTTTGCCGCCATTGGTGCAAATCTTGCTCCTTTTCCCAATCCGACGGCCAAATTTGTCTTTTCGCATTCTTCACACCCAACTCGGGAGCCACTTTGCCGCCCCGGCACCAAACCGGGGATGCGCCCTGCCGCCTCGACAGCCACATTTGTGTCCTACCGTTCTTTCTTCCGCCGATGTAACGACTGGATGGTGAGTTCTGTGGTTGCCATGGTAACACTGAGGCTAGCGCTGACAGTACCACAGCGCAACGTGTACAAGGAAGCCGATCGCAATTGATATTAAGAGATGTGCTCAAAAGTTGTCTTGCATTTGCAGTTCCCAGAACAGCGGATGCGCTTGAAAAAATGTCAGCGGAAAGTGCTGGAAGCTCATCAGTGTGTGCGTTTGGACCAGCTAACGCTTGAGCTAAGCGCTAAGCTCGCTTAGCGGAGGTGTGAGCTGTCGTGCTAATGACATGTATCCTATTCCTTCGCCACCGACGGCAGGCCCGCATCTTAGTGACAACTTAGTGAAGTACAATCCAAACGGACCTACTGCACTTTGACTGCATCACCAGAACCCTTTGGAACCCTAAACCAGGCTTGGACTTTTATTTGAAAACTGCAATCCTTGTTTGGAACCCGAAGCCAGACTTATTTAAACCCCTCACCTTGTCTTGATAGCCTTAGCCTGGTTTTGAACTTACCTCCGTCTTGAAACGGCATTTTGAAACCATAAATGATTCTTTAAACTGTGATTTTAAAAACCCAGCCGAGTCTCGATCCCGAAAGAGAAGCCCTAACACAGGCTTGAAACGCTAATTTGAAACTCGGGGATGAAGCGCTACTTTGATGCTTTAACACAGATTTGAAGCCCCGATTTAAAAGCTAACCTGATCTTTGAACCGTCAACTTAATGTTTTAGCATGACTTGAACCTGAAACTTTCAGTACTAATTCGAAACCTCAACCTTGTTTTCCATTTCAGCCCTAATGTCAAACCTTAATTATGGTTGGAAACCGTTTTCCACGCCTAAACCCGAATTTGTATTGAAAGTTACTTACCCCAAGTTCAAAACCCAAACTC
The DNA here is from genome assembly GCF_019802595.1 of Syngnathoides biaculeatus. Taxonomy (NCBI): domain Eukaryota; kingdom Metazoa; phylum Chordata; class Actinopteri; order Syngnathiformes; family Syngnathidae; genus Syngnathoides; species Syngnathoides biaculeatus. The sequence continues at coordinate 1,130,945 of NC_084644.1, forward strand.
AAAACGCTAGCCCAGTCTTGAAAGCCTACTCAGAAACCCTAGCCTGCCTCAAACCCCAATTTTAAAGCAGAACCCCAGTGAAAAACCCAAATCCCGTGCATGTCTGTGGCCTTGGTGTTTTCCGGGAGTTTCAGTATTTGCAGGTGGGCGAAGACACTGTAACGGTTCAAAACGGATGTTTGTGGCATCAACTCCTTCCCGTTTGTTTCTTCAGGGTTGGTCGCACACAGGCAGCACCGTCCCAGGAGTTCTCCGTGTTGCCTTCAGGAATCCACTTCACCCCTGCCTGATGTGTTTGGACCACTCCTGATCCCGAAGCAAACGAGAACGAGAAGTCAGCACCTGCGCATCCCGAGATGGACGACGACAGCCGTTACCGAGACAATCGCTCCGACTTCATCCGCGGCGCCAAGGACATCGCCAAGGTTGCCAAGAAGCAGGTGGGCAAGAAGATGGGGCGCGGCGTGGACAAGATGGCCGACGAGTACACCCGCCGCTCCTACAAGCGTTTCGAGGAGGAAGACGACGACGACGACTACGCCGGGGTCCCGGGCGGCGAAGATGGAGGCGGAGGCTACTACCGCAACGACAGCCGCGCCAACGACGACGACGCCCACAGCGACTCCACCGAGGGCCACGACGAGGACGATGAGATCTACGAGGGCGAGTACCAGGGCATCCCGCGTGGGGACTCGGCCAAGGCGGATGGCGCACCGGTGCAGGCGCAGGCGCAGCACTTCCGCGACCTGTCGGCGTACGAGGGCGAGCGCAGGAAGGACCAGGAGGAGCTGGCCCAGCAGTACGAGACCATCCTGCAGGAGTGCGGCCACGGAAAGTTCCAGTGGACGCTTTACTTCGTGCTGGGTTTGGCGCTCATGGCCGACGGCGTGGAGATCTTCGTGGTGGGCTTTGTGCTGCCCAGCGCCGAAAAGGACATGTGCCTGTCGGAGCCCAACAAGGGCATGCTGGGTAAGAGTTGGTCCCGTGCTTTCCACCTGCAGGGATTTGGTTCTTGTGGAATGTTCTACGTGGATGTTCCCAGTACTAACCCTCGCAATTTCCCAAAATGGCACAATTGAATTGCGTTAAGAATGTCTCGCCTTGATGCTAAACACAAACCCTGACCCTGACCCTGATCCCAAACCTTAAATTTAACCGGCTCACAATCACAACCCTTAATCCTGACCGTTCCCATGTAATCCTCCAATAATCCGCGAATCCACCGGGATAGGACTTCTTCCCAAAAAATATTCCTTCTATTAAGATGAACACTTTTTAAGGACCTTTCCGTTGAATTTGAGCAGGAATGAGTCGAGAGCCTGTCGCCATCAGGTCAAGCATCACAACATCTTCTGGAAACTCCTGCAGCCGCCCTGACATCGGTGTCGCTTTCGGTTCGCCTTTTCCTTGGGACTCTGGCGGTAGGGCTGAGAGGGGAGCTATAATTATTAATATTTGAATCACAGGATTACTACCAACTTCTTGTGACACATTGTGAGTTGCAGTGGGTCCTCCCACAGTCTGCATCCTGTGTCAAAGTACATATTTGACGGGAGATTGTGTGAAATATATCTATTTTTAAATCCAGATACACAAGAGGAAGATTGGCTATTTGGGAACTTCGTCCCCCACCCCTCAGGTCGCTGTCGTGGTTACTCATGAGCGTCCGAGCTCGTGCAAGGCTGAGACGGAACAGACCAGGCTTTCCCAAATCTTCACCCGGGCATGCATCTGCAGAGATCACATGTGCGCTGGTGTTCCAGTGACAAAGTCACACGGGAGAGCCTCCTGCATTGGGTTCTCCGGATCGGCAAGCGCTTCAAGCCAACTGTGGACTGATCCAGTTATTGACTCCACAGTCTCTTGAGACAGATGAATGCCACAAATGTCCAGAACCCATCGCAATCCTAATCCCTAACCCGAACCAGGTCCGTCTAACTCGGACAAGAATCCGCACCTAACCGTGACACAAATTTTTCCCGAATCCCCAAATCTACTGTACAATGTACCCCATCGTGCAGAAACCCCAGCAACAACAACAACAAAAAATCAATCCCATTTGAGACAAATCGAATCTCCATCTAATGTGACCCAAAACCCTAACCGGCCCACCAAAAGACCTTAATTTTACCCCCATCAATCCCAGCGCTAACCCTTCAAACCCTACCCCTTTTCAAAACAATAACATTACCCTCCCACCACTAACTCGACTCGTAATCCGTAATCGCTGTCCCCAACTTCCAAAATCCCTCAACCTTACCTAACACTAACCCCAGAATTGACCAGAACTCGTAACCCATCAGGAACACCAAATACCCCCTCAAAATCTCCAACCCCTTCACTCTTAACCCCTAACCAAATCCTGAATCCTAACTCATGAATTTAGGCAAAAATCTACATGGACTGATCTCGCTATAGCCTGTACCATAAAAACCCCAACCACCTACAGCTGACCATTAACCCACACAAAAGCCAAAACAAGAACCCTCAACCTTTTAACCTGGGGCCAAATGCTGATAAAACCAAAGCACACCTTAACTGACCAATGAATTCCGTGAATCCGCGTTTAAAGGACCCGCATCATTTCCCCAAAACCTCATCCTCAACCCCAACTCTCGACATCCTAACTAAACATGAGCACTCATTCGAGCGGAAACACCTCCGCCAAGCTCTGGCGGTCCTGCTCTTCTCTCTCAGAAACTAAAAAGCGGTCTCGACGTGGCTCACATCCCTGCTGCGATCTCTCCCCTCGCACTTATTGACAAGCTGTCGAGAGTCTTGAGGCTGATGGCGCGTCCCGTGTGCTCCGGTGAGCTCATCAACACAAAAGGCCGAGTGGGCGTTCGCCACCTTTGCGCCTCGCAAGGCGGCCGATCTCACTTCTGAGCCAAGCTGCGTCGTCTCGCTTGCGCTTTTGATTGTCCGGGCACAAATCGTGAAGCGGCACTTTGGGAAAACCGGCAAAAAAAGTGCCATCTGCCGCCTATTTCAGACTGAGGCACACTCGGGTGGATTCCCTCGTGGGAGGACATCACGGGACGAGCTCAACTGGCCCAAAGCGGCTGCTTCAAAGCGACACCGTTGACTTTCCGTTCAGTTTCAGACTTTTTGGGTTGCGTCCTCCGACTGAGGCCCAATTTGGCGCTGCTGGGTCGAGCTGTGGTCGGGGTCTCATTTTTGTCCGTGTTTTCGTGGGGCCACGACTGAGTGACTCACATCTCAGTGACCTTCTCACTGACCCTGAGCCCAAATCCCAACCCCTACCCACTGAACCCCGAACCTTACCAAAGGCCCTACCCTGCCTCCAACCCAAAGCTGAACTCAAAACCTTGACCCGTACGTCACCCACCTTGTTCAAGCTGAGCTACTTCTTGGGAACTGATTTTCGCGATTGTAGTGCAGTCAGTTCCACACAAACTTTGGATATTAAATCATTTGTAGGTAAATCTCATTGCCATTGTGTCAGCTAACTTGTCTCCTCCGATGCTCAGTCTTGTGCCACAGGATTGACCTTTGAACTGTCCTTTTTTCGACATTCTGATCCCTTCCCCTCATCTCTAAACCTTCACCCCAACCAATGTGCCAACCGACCCAGAAGTAACTCTCTTTCAAACAAAGCACGTCACGTTTCCTGTTCCTTCTCATTTTGTTTTGGACACCTGAGTAACGCCACCAGGTGGTTATTTGAGGGCAGCATGGTCACGTGTCCCCGTTTGCTTGTGAACTGGAATGGACCACGACGTGAAGCAATTACAGAATACTTGCCGGTACTTGTTAGTTTAGTTTCTTGATGCGAATGGACGGGCGTCCTTTCGAGGCTTCAGTGGACTGGGGTGGCCGCCGGTGGCGCAGCGGCAAGGTGACTTTCACCCTCTCCCTCCATCCGTTGCCGTCTGCTGGTGTTTCCACGGCGACGGCCACGCGTCTTAGCATCGTAGCTCGTGCATTTGCTCGTCGGCCCTGAGCTGCTTCGCTCGAGCGCGGCAGAAAAACGCGGCGAGACGTCGCCGCAATGCAGCAACGTGACGACGGTGGGATGTGCGCTGCCCCGGCCGGACGTGACGAGGTTGGGGATGGGCGCCTTTGAGGTTGTCGGGTCCTGTCCAACCGGAAAGTGGATCAGCATTTCTAGCGGATGGACCATTTGGCGTGGTTCAAAATGGCTGCTTTGAGCTAAAATGGCCAACTTCCTGTTCACTTTCAGAGATGGGTCTGGAGTTTTTATTTTGCTTGGGTTTTTTTTTTTTTTTTGTGTGTGTGTGCGCGCGCACCTCATTACGACACACGTCCACTCAAATTTGCGTCCCAAACTATCCGAGCCCCGACGTTGACTCAAAATGTGTTTTTTGAGCCAAAATGTCCGACTGCCTGTTCAATTCCAGGGAACTTTTCTTCAGCCTTTCAGATGTGGTTTTTGTCCCGATAAACGTGTCCAATGTCCAATATCATGTCCACTGGTGAAATTCATGTCCATGGCTGAATATTTTTAGCATCAAAGCTTCAAAAGTATGAGCCAAGGAACGCAGCCAAACTGTCTGCTTGGAGCCAAAATGGCCGATTTTGCTTTGCAATGAAGCGCATGGATCCTCGAGATCCTGTTGTCACAAACATGCTCGCCAAATTCCTGATCCACTGGTCAAAGTAGCGTCAGGGGCCGAATTTTCTAACGTCCCAGGATGATATCCGTCCATATTCCGCTTTTTTTTTGTTTTTTTTGTTTTTTTTTCCGGGGCTTGGGAAAACCTCCAAAAATCATCTCGGACAACAAAGCGCCACCTGCGCAGGCCGATGACCAAATAGTGATGACAAGAGCAGGATGATGGAGGGAAGGTGGGGGCGAGGCGAGGGAGGAAGGGGGGAGGCAGAGCAGCTGAGCAACTCTGTAGGCTTGGGGGGGGTTGGGGGGAGGACGATGGAGAATCTGTGGCAACGATGCTGCAAAGCTGCAGGCTTTGTGTGTTTGTGTGTGTCTCACTACTCGTGTGTGGTGTGCAGGGGGGCCAAGGGGGGGGGGGGGGGGCGGCGACTCTATAAATAGTCAGGGAGTGTCCCCCCCCCCCCCCCCCAGCTGAGGAGCTTTGACTTGTGGAAGTCGCTCGGCCGTCTCAAAGGCGACATTTTCAGAGGAGGAAACCGCTTCGGCTTTCGAGTGTCGTCCTTGCACGAAAAGACGAGCCGGAACAAATTCAGTGCGCGAAGCTCTTCTTTTTTTTTTTTTTTACACAGAAAAGAGCCGGCGGATAGAGAAATAACAATATGTATTGATCAAAATCAAGAGAGAATTTATTTGATGGAATGTTTATTAGCGGGCGGCACGGTGGATCAGCGGGAAAGCGTTGGCCTCACAGTTCTGAGGAATCCCGGTCCCGCCTGCGTGGACTTTGCATGTCCTCCCCGTGCCTACGAGGGTTTTCCTCCGGGCGTTCCGTTTTCCTCCCACATCCCCAAAACATGCTCGCATCCGTTGGAGACCGCGATTGGCCGGCGACCGGTTCAGGGCGTACCGCGTACCGGTGGCTCCGGCACGCCTTCGACCCTTGTGAGGATAAGCGTAGAAGAAAATGGTTGGCTGGAAGGTTCAAGAGGAGGATCTCGAGTCACGAGTCAAGAATCTTTGTGTCACAAATAATTTCTCGGAGCCGCGACGTCATCAAGCAGTTCTCTGAAGAAAAAATGGGGGGGTTGGAACCTGTTGCGCTCCGTTGTCAGGAGCCCTCCTTGACAGCCGTTCCACCATGTCGCTCCCGTCCTTGCTTTGACTCGATGAGAATTCGCACTGCGAAACGGCAGCACGGGTCTTTGGGACTTGTTTTGCGCACGTTTTCAGGCGTTCCTTCTCCTCTCCCGCCTCTCAGGCCTGATCGTGTACCTGGGAATGATGGTGGGCGCGTTCGTGTGGGGCGGCCTGGCCGACCGCATCGGGCGGCGGCAGACGCTGCTCATCTCGCTGTCCATCAACAGCGTATTCGCCTTCTTCTCGTCCTTCGTGCAAGGCTACAGTTCCTTCCTCTTCTGCCGGCTGGCCTCCGGAGTCGGGTAAGATGCCGCCGGCGGGGACGGAATTGGTCCGCGTCACCGCTCCGAAGAGTTGTGAAATATTTCTTGTCTCGGCGCCAGCATCGGAGGCTCCATACCCATCGTGTTTTCCTACTACTCTGAGTTTCTGGCTCAGGAGAAGCGAGGAGAGCACCTGAGCTGGCTCTGCATGTTCTGGATGATCGGCGGCATCTACGCCTCGGCCATGGCCTGGGCCATCATCCCACACTACGGTCAGATTTTGGAGTTTCACGCTAACCTCCACATCAGTTCCGTGTCATTTGAATTGCACGACATCCCATTCCAGTCGGCAAGCTAGTTTTAAAACGTGCAATTTGTCTTTTTTGTGTCTTGAAGGGGCGTGGAACCGGACTCAATTTAGTTGGCGCGTCTGCTCGTTCTCGTTTTGGACTCGACTGATTGTCCCGTTTAATTAATGTCCGAAAGAGCATCAGACACTGGGGTTCAAACTCACCCCAACTTAGTTTTTCAAGAAATGTTGTCATCATTTTCAACTTGATTTCTGTCTCCTGAAAACTGACTCCGGGTGCGCGACCGCTGTCTCCCGCCACCTTCAGGCTGGAGCTTCCAGATGGGCTCGGCCTACCAGTTCCACAGCTGGCGGGTCTTCGTGCTGGTGTGCGCCTTCCCCTCGGTGGCGGCCATCTCCGCGCTCACCACCATGCCCGAGAGCCCACGCTTCTACCTGGAGGTCAGGCCGACGTGTCAAGTCATGAAAATACTGTCAAACCCCCGTTTGCTGGTGTGCCAAAGGGGGGCCCGGGGGGGGGGGGGGGGGGGGTGTTCCTCAGGGGGGGCGGGTGCCCCCGTCATACATTTGGATGGCCACCCCACTCATCAGTCAGTAACACGGATCCTAGTCTGAGTTTTGTATCCCCACCTCAACATGATTGGTTTCGTGGGCTGAAAAGTTTGACCGGGCCTCCCCTCTCAAAAAGATGGACGCACCCCTGACCATTTTGGATCTCGACACATCAAGACCGAGAGGCGGACCTATCGTTTATGAACTATTAGCTTCCTGCTGGTATATGTAGCATGTATCACGTCTGATCATTTCTTCCTGCACGTCCAGAATGGGAAACACGACGAGGCCTGGATGATTCTGAAGCAGGTGCACGACACCAACATGAGGGCCAAAGGATATCCCGAGAGGGTCTTCTCTGTAAGTCGCAATTGCTCAACACAAACATTCAAGATATTTCATCCGGGAACATTTACACATTACATTCCTCGTCCACTCACTGTCGTCGTCTCACCGCGTTGACCTGAGTAGCATCTGCGCCATTCGCACAATCGACTGAGAAATACTGCGATTGGCCGGCAACCAGTTCAGGGTGTACCCCGCCTCCTGCCCGTCGACGGCAGGGATACGGAGCCTATCCGGCGACCTTTGTGAGGATAAGCGGCAAAAGAAAATGGATGGACGGACTGAGGAATATCTGCAACATTTGCACAATCGATTATCACACATAATCACTTTCAACCTCATACGTTCCTTGAAGTCTTGACACCCTTTGTACAAATCGGCATTGGACCGGACTTTTGGTCTATTCGGTAGTCTTAAGTACTCTGAGGACTCTGCGTCCTTTGCACAATTATACAAACAAACAAAACAATAATTCTGTCATCGCCAGATGACTAGCAGCCCTTATTGCTTCGTTGGTGTCATCACAATGTCTTTGTTATCATCACGTATGTTGTACCGGAGCAGCTGCGACTACCCGAGACAAATTCCTCGTTTTTGACATCGTTGTGAATTTTGCCGTCCAGCTGCTTGTTACAACAGAACCGCAAGTCAAAAATATTGGAAAGAAACACGAAGAAAAATTGGACGGATGAACCGTTGGGCATTTGCGTCGAACAGTTCAGAGGTCAAATTCAGTCCAGCTCGGCAGCTTAAAGTAGATTTTAGGCTCGTCCTGAAATTTCACCCGAGAGTCTCTAGTTGGAAGACGTGTATTTTCCAATCACAATCTTATCTTTCCTGTTTTCTTTGGCTTGCATCGAATAAAACCGACACGATGTCAGGTGACCACCATCAAAACGGTGAAGCAGATGGACGAGCTGGTCAACCTGGGAGACGGCGCCGCCTGGCACGAGAAGTGGAGGATAAAGCTCACCTCCCTTTTCCATCAGGTATTGGAACATTCGTCCAGCAAAACGCGGCGAGTGCGGGACAGAAAGACGGACGTTTGATTTCAAGCAGATGTTCTGGGCAAATTTTTAGCCTATGCCGCCTTAACGCCAGCAGACCGCGGTGTCAAAATGTAATGAGCATTTAAGCCAGAAACCACTTTCACCAATAGACGTGAAATTAGATGGACATGTTGTGTCGATCATAACAGAACAAAGAAATCTCAAGAACCCCTGCACGGAATTCTTTAATTTATGGGCTTGTATTGGACAAACTCCTAGTAGGGAGGCGCCTCCCAGGTGAGGTGTTCCGGGCACGTCCCACCGGAAAGAGACCCCGGGGAGGACCCAGGACACGCCGGAGAGACTACGTCTCTCGGCTGGCCTGGGAACGCCTCCGGAAGAGCTGGAAGAAGTGGCTGGGGAAAGGGAAGTCCGGGTATCCCCGCTGAACCTACTACGCTCGCGAGCGACCCGACCCGACCCGACCCGGAGAAGTGGTAGAAAATGGATTGATAGATGGATGCTAATTGATATTAAAACGGGATCTTTCAGGTGTGGAGTAATTTCCAGACAGTTTTCTCCCCTGAGTACCGCCGCACCACATACATGATGATGGCCGTCTGGTTCTCCATGTCCTTTAGGTAATCTCACTAGACTGTAATGACCTGGGACCCAAAGCGTACGGTGTACTTTGGTGAAGCTCGTTCATGAGGACACTTTGTTTCCCCGCCACAGCTACTACGGTCTGACCGTATGGTTCCCGGACATGATCAAGTACCTTCAGAAGCAAGAGTATGCCTCACGCACCAAAGTCTTCGTCAAGGAGAAGGTGGAACATGTCACCTTCAACTTCACTCTGGAGAACCAGGTGCACCGCCAGGGGGAGTACTTCAATGACAAGTTAGTCTACGACCGCTCACAGTAGTGCTGTCGCAAAGATGTGGGTGAATAAACTGACTGCTTTCCAGATTCATGAACCTGAAAATGAGGTCGATGGTGTTTGAAGACTCGTTGTTTGAGGAGTGCTACTTTGAGGACATCACCTCCAGTAACACTTTCTTCAAGAACTGTACCTTTATCGCCACCCTCTTCTACAACACAGGTAAGGGAAGCGTGGTTACCGTTCCCAATTCCGTAGCAGAAAGCTGACCTGGGGGTGTTAGTGGGTCGGGATTTATCCTCATGACCCACAAGTTTTGGTCTTGTCCACTTGGTAGTTGTGGAGGACACTGGTAGTGTAGTGGTTAATGTTGCTGGATATTATGCAGCCAGAGCGGATTCAGTTCTTGTGCCTGAACACCCGACCAGTAGCGATGCAGATGTCTCAATGTGGGTTGTTTCAAGAAGGCGGACAAACTAAGTCTTAACTATTTGTGAGCGTTAGAAAAAGATCTCACTGATGCCCAAATTCTTTTATTTTGGGTCATCACAGCTTGACGTTGTCATGTTGATGACATCGCGGCGCCACTCTCTGACGTCATGGCAGAGCTGTCGAGTCGCGACTCGCCAAAGCGGACAGAGGTGTCTGACGGTCACCGGAATTGTCCTTGATTGGAAAAGTTAGAGAAGTTGAACTGGATAGACAACGCGAGAATTTGACTGCACCATGCCGGTGTTCATCTTAGGTGCCCTGGTTGGGTCTGTGGTAACCAAAGCTGCTGGCCAGTACCTGGGCTCTCCTGCGTCTAAGGACTGCGTGTCGCTTTTGGAGACACTCTTCAAGATCCCCCGCGAAGGAAATCTGATTCTGGAAGACGACAGGGAAGATTCCCTTGACCCATTCTCGTTTGTGAACCACCTTGCTGACACGGTCCCGGACTTGGGGAACCCTCTGCGTCTTGCTTACCTGGCTGATCCACAGGAACCCAACTGGGATGAGGAGGTGTTCTGGGGTAAAAGGCTTGAGCCTCAACCACGCAGGGCAGTGCCAGTCATCGGGAAGTCATTGGCGATTGCCAGAGCTATTCTTTACCCCATTGCTGAAATCGCTTGGAGGAATGTTACCCTGTGTTATGAACACCTGAAGACCACACATCCCTGCATCCGTTTCAGCAACTGGTTCACAAGGTTCTCGACACCTCCCCGAATCGCCTTCCTTTGCACCTCAACTCTTGTGTCATTGTATCGACAGAGAGCTTTGCAGCTTTTCCGCGGCTCCCGGGTGGAAATGTTTTTGTTGGTGCACAAACAGCGCCTGCTTGCCTTTTTGTTCTTTCCATCCTCCATCCTTCTACCTCTCCTCTACTGTTTGCTTCCCTGATGGACTGAAAGGACCATTTGTCACCCACCAGTCTGATTGGATTCATCTTTTCGATTTCATTTCGGTTCATCTTTATTTGTGTAGCGCCAAATGATAACAGAAGTCATTTGGTGGCACTTTACACATGGAGCAGGTCAAAGACCGAACTCCTCCCTAATTGAAAGGTCAATTGAACCCCGGGTACGCAAGCGCCAGGCAACAGAGGGAAGGAAAACTCCCTGTTGGGAACAATCGCCAAGCAGACACAAAAGTCCCGATGCTACCGTCCATCAAAAAACAGCTTGACAATATCGCAGCATGTAAAACCAAACCAGAATACCTGTTTGGGTTTTGGTTACTGAGCATTCTGTTGTCCCAGCCTGACGCCGGGTCCCCTGGTGGGCTCTGGGTTCTCCCAAGCCACTGCACTGGTTTTTGTGAGTTCTCTTTTGGGTTCTTGAAACCCCAAGGCTTCCGTCCACCACTTCAGTTCTGATGTAGGACAAAGAAGTCCCTCTGAAGAAACAAATACAAAAATATCTACTTCAGATCCAACATTCTACCAATCCTGTTAACTCAGCCTTGAGACTCAAGAATGCCAGTGTGTACTTATTTTTATTCTCGTGCATATGGCAGAGAAAAGTCCCTCTTTCCTGAGCCATGGATGGTGGAACACAATTCCGGGCAAACCTCCGGGATCAGAAGATTACTTACTGAGTGTTCTGTTGCCCGTTTTAATGTCCATCTTGACGTTAGCTTCTCTGTTGGGTCTCCAGAACGACTGTTGACAACTTCATCTTTCATTTGGCTCAGACTGGTCTTTGGATTCCCCAAAGTGACCCTCAACCACTTCACCTCTGACGTGGGACCAATTTGAAAGACAATTCCGACAACACCTAACCCTAAAATCAACCCCCCTGGCAATCATCCCATGAACCCTGCTTTGTGACACCAGAATGCCAGTTTTGATTTTGGATTTCCTCGCGCGTCCTGGCTATTGTCCACTGCTCCCTCCATCTTGGATGTGTCAGAAACGAGTTCTGTGGAACGCAAGTCCAAGACCATTTCATTGAGCTGGCTTTGAGACACCAGGGTACCAGTCTTTACGGACTCGTGGGTTCTGGTGCCTCCAAAGCTACAGTCAAGCGTGGTCCACTTTGGAAGTCCACTCTCGACCTCGATCCTTCCTCACGTCTCGTGGTGTTTTTAATTATTCCCCTTTTCTCTGTGAGGTCGCTTTCCTTTTTTTTAGTATTAGACGAAAACCGCCTGAAGCACAAGGAAATATATACGTGTATGAATGAACTTTTGGAGTACCTGTGTACAGTAACTGGAGTTTACTGGCATGTTTCCTTTGTAAACGTTACAATAAAGATGCGTAGGCATGTTGTTCTGGGTTCTTTTGGCTGCCCTGACATCTGAGTTTGGTACCTTTTGCTCCCTTAGCAACCAACGTTTGCACTTTTCTTCTGTCTTAACACCCACATTGAGCGAACTCCAAAAGTCACACTTCCAGACCCTGAACTTACTTGTGGGAACCGGAAGTGGGAGACTTCACCCAAAAAATCCCCCTCGCCTCACCGTTCATCCATCCATCCATCCGGTCTAAGGCTTCTTTCCGCTATTTGTGGTCCCCTCACCCCTCACCCCACCCAGACCTGTTCAAGTACAGGTTGGTCAACAGCCGGCTGATCAACAGCACCTTCCTTCACAACAAGGAGGGCTGCTTGCTGAGCGACGTGAGCGACGAGAACAACGCCTACATGGTCTACTTTGTCAGCTTCCTGGGCACCTTGGCCGTGTTGCCGGGCAACATCGTGTCGGCGCTGCTTATGGACAAGATCGGACGGCTCCGGATGCTCGGTAAACGCGGCTTCTGCTCGGCCGGCGTTCCGCCGTTACCCTTTGTCGGAAGGCCGGCGGCCGTGCGTTCGGCGCTTCGGCCTCGGGAGGGGACTGACCGGACTTAATCCGCCCTCAACGCGAGCGCCATCACATTGGGATTACGTTGTATGCATGCCACTGGGCCACGTACCCGCTACATTATCTGAAGTGATTGAGCGCAGATGCAGATTCTGTAAAGTGTGAATTGATGTGCGCAGCGCTAACGACGTTTGTTTGTTTCCGTTTTTGGGATCTCCAGCGGGGTCCAGCGTGATTTCCTGCGTCAGCTGCTTCTTCCTGTCCTTCGGCAACAGCGAGTCGGCCATGATCGCGCTGCTCTGCCTGTTCGGCGGCATCAGCATCGCCTCCTGGAACGCGCTGGACGTGCTGACCGTCGAGCTCTACCCGTCCGACAAGAGGTACGTCCGCGTACGGGGGACTCTCCTTGACAACCCCGACGGCTGTGGGGTTGATTTTTTTTTTTTTTTTTTTTTTTCCATGTGCTTATGCCATCGTGCTGCACCCAAGTGGCTTGACAGTGTATCACAGGAGATGTATTTACAGATTTTTTTTTTTTTTTTACAGTAGGATCTTATTTATGGATTGATTTATAGATGTATGGATTATTTATTTTTTGTCACGCCGTGCCGACCACTAACGGGACAAGCCGGAAGAAAGAAGAGCTTATTTATGCATGAATGTATAAATTGGATAGATAGATAGATAGATAGATAGATAGATGATAGATAGATAGATAGATAGATAGATAGATAGATAGATAGATAGATAGATAGATAGATAGATAGATAGATAGATAGATAGATAGATAGATAAGTTCTGATAAATTTATTCCTCTATTAGTTTTAGATTAGCATAGATAGATAGATAAGTTATGATAAATGTATTCCTCTATTAGTTTTAGATAACCATAGATAGATAGATAAGTTATGATAAATGTATTCCTCTATTAGTTTTAGATTAGCATAGATAGATAGATAAGTTATGATAAATGTATTCCTCTATTAGTTTTAGATAACCATAGATAGATGGATAGATAAGTTATGATAAATGTATTCCTCTATTAGTTTTAGATTAGCATAGGTGGGCGGACAGACAGATAGTCAAGTTGAATCTAAAGTTCTTCGATTCACGACTGGAGTCACAGATACGCAGATCTATTTCTCGGTCATAGATCCACGGACAGACAGATTTAGAGACACTTGGAGGTGGAGTGGTCGTCGCGGCGGTATTAAATGTTAGCCACTCGGCTTCCCTGACTCGCAACGCCACTAACGTCCACCGGTCGCATTCAGGACCACGGCCTTCGGCTTCCTGAACGCGTTGTGCAAGCTGGCGGCCGTGCTGGGCATCAGCATCTTCACGTCCTTCGTGGGCATCACCAAGGCGGTGCCCATCCTCTTCGCCTCGGGGGCGCTGGCGGCCGGCAGCTTCCTGGCCCTCAAACTGCCCGAGACCAGGGGTCAAGTGCTGCAATAGTCAAACGCCGCGCAGGTGAGCGAGGCGGCGCTTGCGCTTCTGGCCCAATTGGAATCGTGACGCAATTTTCTACACGCCTCAAAAAACGGATGCGGATGTCGGGGGTCCGAGGACTGGGGGGCTCCCGACGGTGAGCTGCGCAAAATATTTGATGCCTCTTTGTTGTCCTTTCTTTTCTTTTGTTTTATTTTTGAGGTGATTTTGTTGACAATGAAGCGTTCGGGCTCCGTTTTGTTCCGGCAGCGCTTAGCGGAGCTCCCTTTTGCCCTTTAAAAAGTTTCTTTACAATCGAGTTGAAAGTCATCAAGCGTCCGTGGAAAGCACAAGCGAAAGCGTGCGTTCTCTCATTTTGTGAAACCCTTTCCCAGAGAAATGCCTTTTTTTGTACTTCCCCCGACACGTCTTACGCATGTCAAGTGGACGGATGTACTGGATGCGCACGTATATAAATGTGTGTACCGTTTGTACGCGTATGACCGCCGGGAGCTCCCAACGCACGGAACGGACGTTTCAAAATGGCGCTGCAAAAGGGAGACGGCGAAAACCTGGCGACGTCAAACGCGCCGTTCGTCGCGTGGCGAACGGACGACGGCAAATGAGGAAATGGAGGGAGGTCGCGTTAGTCCAAAAGGAGGAGGCGGTAACGATAAATCAATGAATCGACACTTAATCCTTATTCAAATTTATCGGGGGACCTACTTTCGTTGTCAATCGTCGGAATCCTCGAAAATTTCAGCCTCTCCGCGGCAAATATTCTCCGATTTCCCTCGTCCTCTACGAAAGCGGCCCGATTATCGTTTGTGTCGGAAAACATTTGCAAACATCCGCATTTGTGCTGATTTTCTGACGCATTACGGACCCGACCAGCCACCGAATCGTCATCCATTTATGGAAATGAGAAACAATTGAGCAAAATGATGGTTAATTGCAGGCCGAGTATGACGTGTAGCGGAAACCCGAAGCCGCCTCGGAAGCCAAATACCAAACGGGTCGTCGCGGCTCTCAGTTTGAAAAATGTTGTTTGAATGCTTCTGGCGTCAAATCGCTTCACTTTGGATTTTCTTTCATCACTAAGCAAAAATAATCAGCGATTAAACACTCATCGGGGAGTTAAAAAGTTGTGCAATAGTCAAGTTGTGATTTGATTATTGGAATTATGGATGGGAAAAGCCTCAGAATGATGGATCGCGACCATTTCCGCAGTCTCTACTTTGCCGCCGCGTTCGGAGCCGAAACCAACGTGAAATTTGCATGCGTGGATTTTCTTCTCATTAGCGAAGCATGAGAAGCAAAACAGAGCAGCCAAGTGGATCACAGCTAAAGCTACGCTAACATTAGCATCAGTTTTTTTTTTTTTTTTTTTTTTCTGCCGTCCGTCGCAGGTGCGCAGATGACGTGGTGAAAAAGCCGCGTTACTGGCTTCTCGCTTTTTGGAGCGCGAGCTATTTGGAAAGTATTGACAGAAACGCGATCAACTCGATAAATAATCCTAATGACCTGTGTGAAGTGAAACGTTAGCGTGATCAGTGTGCAATATTTAACCCCTCCTGTGCAATATCCGCCACCGTCTTGATTTTTTTTTTCAGATGTGTTGTGTTTTGGGGCAAAATTCCAGAAACAGATTAGATGTACCACGCAGGGCTTGACCACTAGGTGGCGCTCATAACGTTTCTAAACAAGATTTACTGCCAAGGGCTGAGAGGGTAACAGCACAGGGTAGACTCAACAAAAAACGCGGCAAAAGTCATTCACGTACGTTCACGAGCATCGTTTA
This sequence comes from Syngnathoides biaculeatus, assembly GCF_019802595.1. NCBI lineage: Eukaryota > Metazoa > Chordata > Actinopteri > Syngnathiformes > Syngnathidae > Syngnathoides > Syngnathoides biaculeatus. The sequence continues at coordinate 1,146,532 of NC_084644.1, forward strand.
TGTCCGAACTGCCATTTTGTAGGATAGCAGCCATAAATAATAATAATAATAAATACGACTTTATATACAGTACAGGGTGGCCGCCAAACTTTTTGCAAGCGCTTCATTTTTTGCACATTTGATGTTGTTACAGCCTTGCTCCAAAATGCATTCCCGTCATTTTGCACCTCAAAATTCTGCACACGACTCCCAATAATCACAAGATGAAATTGATTTTCGGGGGGCAGTAGAAGGGCGGGGAAATATTGTGTAAATTCTATTTAAAAACAAACAAACAAAAAAAAAATCATGTTTTTCATCAACATATTGGATTGGATCGTTCTGGCAAGTCCACATACCCAGAACTTAAAAGTTCCCGATCTACTGTTCTGGAAAATCGAACAAATTCATTTCTCCTCCCTGGAAAAGTTCGCCACACAACAGCAAAATTGTTGCCAAAGTGAAATTTCAGATTCAGATGTTTACTTTGTAATGCTGTGGAATTCTGAGGGGGGGGGGGGGAACATTTCAGTAGAATTTTTGCGGATGTTTAAAAAAAAAAAAAAAATCACATTTGTCGCAATGGGGTGTTGTAATGTGTCCAATTGAGGTGGGGGGGGGGGATATATAATTTTTTCTAGAACAAGATTGAAATGTAAATCGAAGAAAGACAACGAAGGTCACTTTGAGTTCTCGTTACTGGGAAATAAAATGAAAATAAAAGCTTCCGTTCGCTGACATAATTGTCAATGATCTTGTTTTTCCATCCTTAACATATTTTTTTTGAATTCACGGATGATGTGTGTACAATTCTGAGGATGAAAAATTTTAAAAATCCTTTTTGGCATAAAGCTGTGACGAGAAAATGTGTAAAATGTGGCGTACGAATAGATTGTGGATGTTTTGTAAATAAAATAAATGAAGTTTGACTCCAGCCAGGCGGACCACCCGTCGCACTAAACGGACGCATCGCACGCAAGAATAAAAGAGCACAAATTCTACCCAACCGGACAATTTCAGCACAATCGCGAAGGCGCTTTCGACCCGCCGCTTCCGTTTTAGTTGATTTTTTTTTTTTTTTTTTTTCCCTGTGCCATTTTGTCACGTGCTTGGTCATTTCTTGCCTAATGTTTTCTACGCCGCACGTCATCTGTGCTCTATAGATATGAAAATATGTACATAAAAATGAACACAATAGTGCAACATAACGACCAGAAGATAAACTTTTTTTTGGGGGGGGGGAGGGGTCGTCAGTCATGTGACCGCCAGATACGGCAACTCTCCATTTTCACGGATTTTATCTCAAAATGCCCCCCCCCCAAAAAAAAAAAAAAAGAAATCCAATCAAATAAAAGACTTAAGCGGGGTTTCAAGCAAACTGTCAACACAAAAAAAAATAATGTTAACCCGCAACTATGGAAGGCCTTTTGAAGCGACCTATGGATTGGATCCATTCAGTTCCAGGAAGCACAGCGACCAAGAACTGAACCTGCCCGGAACTTTAACTTCCTTCAGCATGTCACGTTCAAGCAGTCCGAAAAGTTAAAAGATCCTCAAAAAAAAAAAAAGACTTCAGATGGCCTCATCATCTCTTCATATTTACGTTTCGTCCCTGGGTAAAAGGAACATCCTATCAGTACGCGCTTGTGAACAAATGCATCTGATTGGATCCTTCCCATGGCGGTGACCAGAACCAAAACCCCCTCCAACTTTAACCTCACATCCGATTGGCTTCGATTACCCTGCTCGACGTATCTGATTGGACCCGTTTTAGTTCCCCGAGACTTTGGCCCCCTAACTTATGTTCAGGGTTTATTTTGTACCCCCCAAAAAAAAAAAAAAATCTGTTGCCATGGCAACAACCGTCAGTCACGAGCGCAAAAAGCTAACAAAGCAATAAGTTGGGTGGATATTTTTCATCCGCTAGCGTCAAAACAACAACAACACTAAAAGTCCTTAAATGCCTTTTTTTCTTTGTTTTGTTTTCAATCAAAATAGATCACCAATGTCATTCAACGTAACAAAGTATTGATCACCTTTGTCAGTGTGTACTGTGCTGTAGGATGTGTAGTTTCATTGGAAGCATAGCCAACTGTGTGTGCAGTCATAAATATGAACGTTTAAAAAAAATGTAAATTCTGGATGTTGTCTTTGATTTTTTTGTGTGTGTGTGTTTTTATTTTTGTTTTTTTAAAAGAGAACTGAATATATCATTCAATATGTCAATGTTACGGATCATAGTAAACCCAAGTGAGACTTTGGTTTTGTTCAAAAGCTGTGATATTTTTCTGAAATCTCATCCCCGGGGTTTGCACTTGTTGCGCAACCAACCCTTTAGAATCACCATGGAAAAACCACAAAGAATAAAAGTGATGAGGATGAAAAGAGCATATTTTTTGTTTCCGCTTCCCTTTCTTTCTGGATGTTTCTATTTTATGATGACTATTTTTTTTTTTTTAGCCTGTTCCTGTGCATGAGAGAACACGTATGCGAATATAAGACAAGACAATCGAACAAAACTTCTTTAATTGCATGCAAAAATGAAGATTTTTGATATATAATCTGATTCAAGCACCCCAACCACCCCAAAAAATTACTGGACTTGCAATGAAAATCAGTTTCGCTTGCGATTATGATGATGATGATGATGATGATGATGATATCTGCGCATGTGCTGCTCGGCTAATTTCTTTTGAGTGACACCTTGGATGTTTTTTTTTTTTTCATTTCACACTGAGCCGCAGAAACTGCGACAAGAACGCACGCTTCAATTGTAATCACCTTAAAAAAGAGTAAGCGTATCTCATATGTTGTCAATGCTATACTATAGGAAGAAGTGATATTTTTTTATCCAATAATATAATTCTCAGCACAACAAAAGACTAAAAAATATTAGCAGTGCACGTGTGAATATTGCCACATTTTTTTTTGCAAGTAATACAATAAGTATTTTTTGCTCGAGTTATCTTCGATCATTCAAAGTCTTCTTTTTGGCTTCCAGTTCAATACGTTTTTGTTTGACCAGTTGAGAAATTAATTACGACTCAATTTCAATGTGCACATAATTGCCTTTGACGGGAAACTCGACCCTCCCAACATGGCCGCCACGAACGCACATTGTTATCCGGGCTGCAGCAAAGTGCTGCAAGAAAAAGAACGTCTCCGCCTTTTCTTCCTCGTTATGCATTTGTAAAAAATATCTCTTATCATGATTATGTTGAGGTTTTCAAGTGACGTGTACACAATAGAAATCCTTACGAGCTAACACAGCAATGGACAATCACTAAATATTGAATTTCGGGGAAAAAAAACAAAAACTACAAATTAACACTTCCGGTGCAACTTTTCGTCACGCAAGCTACGGAGTTAGCGTCACTAGGAGTACGGTGAGATTGTCATGTTCATGCTTTAATTATAAACAAAATGTTTTCGATTCCCGCATAGAGTCATGGTTGGTTGACGTATTGTTGAGCGATGTACAACATTTTTTCAGCTTTAATATCGTCGTGAACCAAAACGTACTGTTTACAGGAACGCTAGCAGCTAATGCTAGCCTACCAAGCGAGTCTTTTGCTAGTTTCCTTGCTAAGTGCGAGATACGTAAAAATAACCCATTAAAATAAAAATGTTGGTACGTTTGAATGGGAACCTTACGAAAAAGCTAGAGCTGTAAATGTTCACTATTGAATAACATTCACACTCCTAATATTAATTTTCTTGTTGCCTCATGAAAGGATCCTTTCACCCTTGTAAATATGACCAGATTGAAAGATTGCTATTAAATTGGGAATGGGAGTTTTGCCCCCCCTAATTTGTCAAATTGCTACCTTATTAATTTGTCAAGATTCTGATCGACTAATCTGTTTTTCCCTCACCATTCTTAGAACAAATGTAATGTAAAATCACAAATTTATTCGCATAAAATTACCAGTATACTTGTCATATAATCACTTCTTTTATTCTGTTTATTTTTTTTTTTTTAAAACATAATTGCTTGTAAAAAAATGCAACTTAATTCATACATTCTATTTTTCAAAATTTTCTTCAAATGGAATTTCACTTAAATGTAAAAACATACATAAGAAATATAGTTGATTAATAATGAAATATAATTGTATTAATCGCCTTAAAAGTGAGCTCCAACTGAACTGAATTTTCTCAGTGATCCCCCCCCCCCCTTCACGTACCACGAGCCTGATATGCGTATTACACATTTCCAATATTTATACGAGCGTTCATCTGAGCTGTCACGCTGCGGCGACCCCTAACGGGACAAGCCGAAAGAAACTTTTATGTATGCCTTCTGTGCTACGTAGACATCAGGCGGCCCAGAGGGCACATCGTCCTATGTTGCCCGCCATCCTCCGCTTCCCTCTCGCCCGGTTCGCCCCGGCGGCCCGCTTCGCCACCCGCATGGACCCCGCTCGGCCCGTGGAGGGCGCCGTCGTCGCCAAACTGAGGGCCGCGTTCAGTCCCGAGCACCTGGAGGTGCGCAACGAGAGCCACATGCACGCCGTGCCCCCCGGCTCCGAATCGCACTTCCGCGTGCTGGTGGTCAGCGCCCGCTTCCGGGGCCTGACGCCGCTGCAGCGCCACCGCCTGGTCAACGAGACGCTGAAGGCGGAGCTGAGCGCTCGCGTTCACGCGCTGGCCATCCAAGCCAAGACCCCCGAGCAGTGGCGCGAAGATCCCGGCGTGGCCGAGAGCCCTCCCTGCTTGGGGGGGTCGCGAGGGGACGACGCCGTGGAGGACAAACTGAAAGCGGGACCTTGACATTGGCGGGGGGGACGGACGGACGGACGGACGCTTCTTGGTGGACAACTTGGGCCTTTTAGCCGAATAAATGATTAAACCTTGACTGTGTTTTTATTTTAATGCAAGCTGTCTTTTTTTTTTGTGATGGGAAGGATGGTTAGCACATCTGCCTCACAGTTGGGAGGTTGCGAGTTGAAATCTGGCCTCACCTGTGTGGAGTTGACATGTTGTCTGTGTCCCTATGTAGCTTTTCTCCTCCCACGTCCCAAAACCTGCACGGTAGTTTCAACCATCCATCCATTCATCCATTTTCATTGCCGCTTATCCTCACAATGGTCGCGGGAGCGGTGGAGCCTATCCCGCCTGTCAACGGGCAGGAGGCGGGGTTACACCCTGAACTGGTTGCCAGCCAATCGCAGGGCACATCGAGACATACAGCCACAATCAATGAATATTTTTATTTATTTTATGTTTTTTTTTGGTGAGCCTTGCGATCTGTCGAGGGCGTACCTGTTTTGCTGCAGTGGGAAATGGCGCTCGTCATCAAATAAACGGCATCGCGAAGAAAGAACATTATTAAAACAAAATCCCTCGACCGCTAAAACTTGAGCGCAAATACTGCCAAAATGCTTCCAAAGTGGCTTGAGGATGACAAAAGTCAATGTTTGCAATGGGCGTGACAAAGGCCTGACCTGAATCCCGTCCACAATTTGTGGGCACACCTGTAAAGGGGGGTGCGAGCGAGCCAACCGGCAAACCTGACCCGCTTCCAGCGGTCCTGTCAGGACGAATGGGCCACGATTCCAGCAGAGTTCTTGCGGAAGGTGACCCACAATGTTTGAACCAAAGTCGCGCGGTTGAAAATGAAATGCGACGCGATACTCGGGAAATGGATGGCAACGTCCTCAAAGAAAATGATATAAAATTCTGTAAGAAATTGTCTCCGTCATTTTTGTGGCATTTAACAAAACGGAAGTAATTTTTGTGGTCCTGACTGACCTGAAACAGGAGAGGATGAGTCAGATTTCACTTCAGACGCGTAAACTTCCAGCTTCAACTGTGCGTGTGTACATATGTTTTTATATGCATAAATATGTGTGCATCTTTTTATATGTACATAATCTGTGTGTATTCAGGTGTCGCAAGATTCCACGTTTTTCAGCTGTTGCCTTTTATTATACCTCTGTCTATTTTATTGTTTTAGATAAAGCAATAATTTCTTCATATGTCAGAAAATATGTTCATTAAGCCACATTCCTCGGGCAAACTATACCAGTCAAAAGTGATTTATTATTTTTTTGTGTGACACTTCTCGTCATAATAATGTCAATAGCACAACTTGACCACATGAGGCCAGCATGCACACAAACAACTTGCCGACAGTACACATACGCCGTACGCACACAATATATGGCCCGATAGCTTCATGATTATGATTAATATTCCCAGCGAATGCATGCCAGCATTAAATGAAATCTTACATAATAATATCGTCTCGTTACATTGGGTGGTCGTTAGAGGATATTTGAGATTTGATTTTTGCTGGAGGACAAAAGTACAAAATGTGCTGTGCTGTTTATTTTTGTCCTGGGGTGTGCGCGTGCGTGCGTGCGTGCGTGTGTGTGTGTGACACGGAAGGTCTCGCCGTCCTTCCCACGTGACGTGCGAAGGCGTCAGCGTGCGTGAGAACAGCGGGGGGGGGGGGGGGGGGGTTATTCCACAATGGATCGTTGTGACTAATATTCCTGCAAATATTGCGATGCCCCCCTCGTGACCACGCCGTCTTCGCACGTCACGTTTTCAGACCTTGCATATAAAGAAAAAAAAAAAAGATATGTATGTATTTTGCACACATGTCACGACCTTTGCCCCGGACTCCCAAGGCCCGGCCGGCGGGGTTGTCCTTTCATGTGTGCGTGTGAAACTTAACCAAGTACAAATAATTAGTTAGTGGACCCACGTAGAGTTTTAAAATGTCTGTACTTTTTGTTTTTCTGTCATATTTGAACCTTTACACCGTACATTTATACTGTAGATATGCCAATATACTGAACAAGAGAAATAACTTCCGCAAAAAACAGAGCCAAGAAAAAAAAATATGGTCTATGTGATGTACAGTTGTGCTCATAAATTTGAAAGAAAGAAAGCATGCGTAATCTATAACAGGCCCCACACCCTCTTTTAATCACCTTTCAAGGTGGAAAAAATGATATAATAAACCTTTCCTCTACAATTCCCATGTAGTAACATTGTCGTAACAGTATCATTGAGTCACCACAATTTTTGCTTAATTCCGGCCTCTCCGTTCCAGGCGCTGTGACGGAGAGACGTCGAGTGGGCTCGTCTGGAGCCGTTTCAAAAATCGACCCGCCGGGCAGGTGAGCGGCACTTGGGGGCAAAATAGCGAAGGCGGGAAAGGTCAACCCCTCCTGGCCGAAGGTGGGATGGAAGCCATTTTTCATACGCTGCTAATTTTGGTTTGTCATCACAAGAGTAGTAATTTAGTCTGTTGCTTGGGAGTTTGACAAGAGCAGCCTGCAGTGATGCAATTAAGCTAGTTTGAGAGTTTGAACTCACCACGTACGCCACCGTGACACTTTCCCCCCTAAACGGTCCCTTTTGAAAAAAGATACACAATGTTCGTGTTTCACAAGCCAGACGCACTTTAATGGCGACATTTGGTCCCCGTTGTACAGAAATGGAACAAAATGCAAAGCTTACAACTGATTTTGCTGAAAGAGTAAACAAACAAACAAAAAAAAAGATTTCATGTCGTTTAAACCAACTTTTATAGAGCCAAGGCACATATTTTAAAATTGAAAAATCCCACGGCACACCAACAAAAGTAAATGTCACCAAAAATGGATCGATTAATTACTGTATGAGGATTTTTTTTTCTTGTTCTGTCTCTGATTGTGCCTTACTGGCATAAATAGATGAATAAACATACATTATTTCTTGGAAATATATTTTTTTTTTAGCAATTGCATAAAATTGGATAACTTGCGCCCGGCGCAGCGTTTGGGAATCACCGCATAACTTGAAAACTGCGGCGCAGTTATGATATGAGCGCAGTATTGCGGTTCAGTTCCCGGCTCTCACTATTTCTTACTTTGTTCGCACGATGTAGTTCATTTTTTTTTTTTTTTTTTGGGCAGTATACAGTGGAGCAATATTTGAACGGACTGATTTATGTGCAATTACATGTGCCAGGGCGCATGCAAATTAGCAACGCGCTCGCTGTGCCCTCCAACATGGCTGACAAGGGTTCGCGTCCCAGTTGGACGAGGGAAGTTTGGATAAACTTTCGAGCTGACTTAACCCGATCAAGCATTTTTCTAATAATGAACAGGAAGACAAATCGTGTTTGAAGTTTTAAACCCGTTTCGAGAAGGTCTCTGAATTGCAGACTTTCACCAGTTGGGTCGCAAAAGTGTCGTCTTGTTTTTGATATTGAAAATATGCCGTGGTAAAGTTACGTACGGACTGGCCGTATATTGCGCCAAGACGCCGTGACCGGCCGATGACCGACCCGTTTTCGGTCGCAGGTCGGACCCGGTGGCGCTGCAGGGTGCGCCCGGGTCGCTGGGAACCTGGTCCCTGCGTCACCAACCCTGGCCAGGACCGACCGCGCCAGCCTGGGACCTGAGGCAGGGCGGGATTCCCGCGACGGAGATGCCGCTGATTTATGGCCACGGATAACTCACGGTGAGGGGGGGGGGGGGGGTTACGACAAATGGGGGCGGTTGGTCTGGTGGGCCGGGAGGGGGGGGGTCGGCGTGCGTGCACAGAGCAGCCTGCTAAACACATTTAGGTGCATTTGCCTCCACAGAAGTTGCAACTCAACACTGTTGTTTCGCGTTCGACGGATGATATTAAGATATTCTAATTGGAAAGGACCCCCCCCCCCCCCGGCCCCCATATCTAAGCCCACACCTCGGACTAATGGAATGAGTGAAAAGACGGCTTGAAAGCGAAGGACAAAAGTGGAGATAGAGAGAAGACAATATCCTTGTGAGGGAGAATTAGTTACACTCACTAGTCCGAGTATTCAAAGCCCAGAGAGGAGGCGGCTGGGGGGGGGTCGAGAGGGATTAAGAGCAAAGTCCACACATGTGGCTCGGGTGGCGGGGGGGACGTGGGGGTCACATGACAAGACGTTACCTCGTTTGATAAACACCAGGCGGGAAGGCCCCCTGGAAGGAGGGGTGTGGGGGGGGGGTCAGAAGACTTTTATAGGAGGAATCAAAAGCTCGGCCCGCATCGGGTCCGCGTTGCGCCGTGCACGCCCGGAAAGACCCAGAACCCTCCTGGTGGTTGGAAAAAAAACCACACAAGCGCAGCAGAGAAGTGGCCCGGGAAATACGTCTCCACGACTAGTAATTCATATTCAAGAGAAATAAGGATCAGTTTTTGGTCGATTTTGACAGCAAAGTGAAGACGTGTCGTTAGCCACGCATTGCAAAGATTCCGGAGATGCGGCCGCTCTCAAGTGACCTGAAATACAAGTTTTAATACGAGCTGACGTAGAGCCTCAAGTCACTGGACAACAAGTAACACTTTGGCAGAATTACTCAATAATTGTTTCAAGCGGAGGCTCAAGTTTTGTTTTTGTTTTTTTGTCTTTTATTGCCACTCTCAGTCGATGTTTCCTGTCCAACTGCAAAGAGGTGCACTTAAAACAACGGCGTTGAAAATGCAGTAGTCACCGGTAAACGACCAGCATTGACCATTGATTGCCGTTTTTTGCAAGCTGGGCTCGACATGAACTTTTTTTGCTCACCGTGGCGGGTGGCTTCCCAGAGTTACTCGCCACTCAGCATTTTCACCAGACACAATTTTCTCATTTCCCCAATTAAAATGCGCCAAGACACGCTTGACAAGTTTGATTCTTTTCCAGATGCTCAGCGTTCCTCTCGTTTGTTCTGTTTCAATGGTGGCAAAAGGCTTCAAAGTGGCCAATGATCAAACGTTGTGGCAGACATTGCGATTGGTTTCTCCTTATCTGAAGGAAGTACAAACGAGCAAGTCTTGGTAAAATTCAACGTGACTCGTGGGAGTGACGGTGTTCCCCATCACTGCTGAAATGGTTTCATCGACAGATATTTGACGAGAGGACAGAATGGGTGACAAAGGGCAGCCCCCAACTCTGATGCACCCTGAAGGATCCTTTGAGGGTGTCGAGCTGGTCTGCTGTTCCACGGCCAGGACCGAGACCGCGTCGCTCCCCCTCTGAATCTGTGATTCGACTTCCCTTGCCGCCGGACCCTCCTCTCCAGCACCTCTGACGAGAGAGGACTGGGATCCCCCTGTTGTCCTTTAAAAGGGGGACCACCAACCGGGCCCGCCAATCCAGCGGCACTGTCGTCCCCGATGCCCACGCCATGATGGCGTGCCAACCAGGACAGTCCCGCAGCATCCAGACCTTTTAGGAACTCCACGTGAATCTCGTCCACTCTCGGGGGGGGTTTTCCTAACCACCTCGGTGACCTCAACCCCAGAAATACGCGAGCCTGCCTCAGAGAACTCAGACTCTGCTTCCTCATTGGAAAGCGTGTCAGGGGAACTGAGGACGTCTTCGAAGTATTCTCCCCAACGAGGTCGGGAGCGCCCCCATCCTCACTGTACACGGTGTCGATGGTGCTTCCCCCTCCCGAGACGCAGAATTTCCTCAAAGCTGTCCAGAAGTCTTTCTTCGGGTCGTCCCTGAACTTTTCCCATTCCCGAGTTTTCGCTTCCACCAAAAGTGCATTTCGCTTGGCCAACCGGAATTGATCGGCAAAAGGGCCCGATCGGACTCCTCCTTCGGCTTTACGGCAAAGACTGTTGTGATTCTTTGTCAAAAAAAGAATTCAGATTCAGATTTATTTGTCATTGCATCAAGTGTCAGGTTAGCGTTCAATTCAGGATCAGCAAGCAAAAAAAAAGCCAAGTGAGTTTTTCCCCTCCCGAGCGGTCGGGCGGGTTTTTGGAGGTTCCGCGGCCTTCGTGGTGAGCCCTGCTGACACTCATCCGAGCCCCGCAGGACACAAACCAGAGGAGCCTGCACGTCAAGCCGGATGGCTCGCCGATAAGGCTCCCTGCGAGCTTCTGCAAAGTCCCTCGCGAGCCCGGTCGTCCACTTCTGACCAGAATTTGATGACTCGCCATAAAACCCCACAATCGAATTTCAAGCAATTGGGCTTTTGGGGTGGAATTTCAGTCCACTTTTTGCCAATGATGGGGACAAAGTCAAAAGCAAACGAGTTGTGTACCATTTGGTGGACTTGAAATCTGAAGCGATTCATCGTGGAACAGAATCGAATCAAAGTCGAACCATCGTCGACTTCTTTCCGACTCCCTAATCTGACAAGTTTTTGGACCGATTGAGTGATTCGAGAACTGCAACGATGAATTCACTGTGAAGGGATTTTTCTCGTTATTACATAACTTGCCGTTCTGGACAAAGCGGCCGAATTGTAAGATTCCCGGCGGACGTTCGATCCGCGAATGAACGGACAAGCGCGTTTTTTGGGTCCGCTTCAAATTTCTATTTGAACTATTTGAAGAATCTTCTTCATTGTTGTGTCGACATCCCGACAGAACAATTGAAGAACAGTTACCGGCCTTCAGACGGGAAGTGGCCTGTGAGAGAGAGAAAGACTGGAAGACTCACAGAAAGTGGACGTCCTTATAAACATTTTCACGGATCAAAGATCTCGCCCTGAACAGGTCGCCCGCTTTTTCATCTTCATTGTCTCACGTGATCCCCAAAGCGGCTAAATTGTCCGATTGTTCCTCTCCGGGTCCTTTTAAGAACCCGTACGGCGATTTGTTTTTTGGGGGGGTCAAGCGTACGCCGAGGTCACTGAACTCTGGGGTTAAGCTGTCCTATTCCACTTTGCCACCAAAAATGGGATTTATTCTTCACGTGTCAGTGGCGTGGTGATATATTTGTGTTTTTTTTTTTTTTTTTAAAAAAAAAAAGAAAACGTTGACGATAATTCAAAACAAGATGGGGTGATGGTGGACACCAGGTGCTTTGACCTCGGAGGGGGGGGTCGGGGGCCCTCTCGAAATCCAGCCACCCCCCCCCCCTCCCCAAGCCCCCCGCCGCCACCACACACACGCTTGCATCCCAATAAAGAAATGAGCCCCTCCCTGTTTGGTTTATTAGCACGCCGGAGGCTTCGTATTCTTCTTTTTTTTTATAGGGGGGGGGGTGCAGCGGGAAAAAGTAATCACAAGAGGCCTCAAATAAAAGGCCGAAGGTCACGGGTGGGAAACGAAGGCTCGGCAGGAAGGAGGGCGCGTTATTACCCCCCCCCAGCCCCCAGCTCGCGAGGATCGCCGAGGTTTTCGGAACGTAGCGCCGCCGCTTAAATCGAGAGCTCCGGCTTTCGACTCGGCTGGGACCGATGCCAAGTCCGGGTCGCCGCCGCCGCCGTTCTTCCCTCGCTCGGGAACGAGACCCCCGAGATATTTGGAACCCCCCCCCCAGCCCCCAGATCGCGAGGATCGCCGAGGTTTTCGGAACGTAGCGCCGCCGCTTAAATCGAGAGCTCCGGCTTTCGACTCGGCTGGGACCGATGCCAAGTCCGGGTCGCCGCCGCCGCCGTTCTTCCCTCGCTCGGGAACGAGACCCCCGAGATATTTGAACCCCCCCCCCCTCCCCCCCCCCCCCCCCCCCCCGCGCGCCAATGTCGTGGTCTTCCTTCCTCTATTGAGATTGAGATCCTTGACGCAAGCTCCTCGAGTTGCACCTCAACTTCCTCCCGAGTGGTTTCTCCCTTTCAGCTTTCTCATTGTTTACTAAACATGTCACCCTCCTCTTCCTCCTCCTCACTTTTTGTTTGTGCTCATCAGTGGACAAAATGTCTCTCACCTCCTCGTCCTCCTTTTCTCGAGGGGGGGGGGGGTGGGCCGAGCGGAAGGGAATGTTGACACTTGACCATTTTGGCCCGCATTTTACAACCCTCGGTGATCGTTTTCCCTTTTGGGGTTCTCAAGCGTGCCCGCCACGTTTCAAGTATTTGGTAAAAAGCGTTTCTCGTATTTTGATCCGGACAATTTTGAAAAAGTCATCCGTGATTTTTTCATTGTCGTGGATACATTTCACACCCACACTTGGTGGAAGTTTGCTAATTCCGGGAATTCATTCATCCGTCCGTTCATCCATTTTCTTAGCCGCTTATCCTCAGAAGGGGAGTGCCGGAGCCCGTTTCAGCTGTCAACGGGCAGGAGGGTGGGGTACACCCAGCCAATCTGTAAAATGGAATATTAGAAAAAGTTTTATCGAGGAGTGAGGGCTAAATAATTGAACGTGAGAGAAAAATGGAAGCAAACTCATCGTTCAATTCATTCAACAAAGTCTCCTGGGTCTTCCGTCAACAATAATTCCTGCTGTCTGATGTCGGTTCGCAATGTAGATGATTTTAAAGAAAGAAACACATTTTCATCCCTCCGTGACCCCACGACGTCTTCCGATAAAGGTTAAATGAAGGTCGTGTAAAGGGAGGCCCACTGACGAGTACTCCAACTTGGTTGGGGACCTTCTCTGCTTCTGCGTCTTGCTTCCAGTTGAGCTCAGTGCTGCCCCCTCATGGTGTGACACTAAGCAGTACTACACTGGAGCCCCGCAACTCTTCACACTGTAAAAAGCCAACGGAAACCAAAGGATGGCTGAAAATATGCGATGCGGGGGCACGAATGACGAAAGGCAATTTTGTCGCGGGTGCAGGCGGTGGAGGGAATTCTGTACCCTGCATCTTTGCACGTACACAAACATTTCTTTTGTTTTGTCGGCGTTTGGCCCGACAACTGTCTGGATTTGTATCCTTCACTCCACCTCGACGCTCGCACATGCCTCAGTGCGTGTCCGCATCCCTTTGGGGTGGGGGTCTATGCAACGCGCTGTGTGTTTCTGTTTCGGGGGGGGGGGGGGGTTATTTCACGCTTGACCTTCCCCACGCTTGCTTTGTGCGTGCTGTCACTCCCGCCTTGAGTCTCTTGACCTACTTGGTCATCTCAGAGCAAGCCACTTATAATACCTCCCATAATACGACGTACCTCCGTGTCTACTGTGTCGCGCACATCCACATCTGTCTAGCACATCTGTCCACCCCCCCCCCAACATACAATAACACACAGCTAGAGATTTAATCCCCCCGCGACGATTGTTGCTTTTTATTGAATTCTGGGACATCCGTTGCCGGGGTGCCGTCCAATCCGTCTGTTTATTTTGATTTAATCCAAATCTCCCGAGATGGGCCGTGTGTTTTTGCATCTGCGCATGCACACGCATTTATATAACGAGCAGTTGCTTTGGACAAACAAAGTTGGGGGGCGGGGGAGGGGGGTGGCTTGGCTATTATTACGGCGATGTGTGGAAGCTCTCACAACAAGGGCTACAATCACGATCACTCTTTTTCTTGGTTAAAATATACGGGACGTGGTAGTTTCCCAATGTATTGAATTCTATTTTGCATTTAAATATGCTAAAGACGATGTTAACAAAATGCTTAGTTACGCTATCTACAATGTAATAGTAATTGTCATGAGCCGACAGGACGGGGGCGGACCCAAATGCGAGACTCCGAGGCAAGGGCACGATCTTCAGAGTGGTTTTATTTCAGAGAAGAGGTCGCACACAGCTCAGCAGTCCAAAAAGGCGGAAGCACAAAAACGTGTGGCAAAAAGTCAAAGTCCAATAATCCTGAAACAAGGTCCGAAGTACGAGGCAAAGCTCGGAATAACGCAAAGTCAGAGGGAAGGTTCAAAATCATGAGACGAGCTCCGATGACTATAAGGCAAACGAAGAAACACGTCAAGACGTGGTCAAACTCAAAAGGCCGCAGACCCGTCGTGACAAAGGGTCGCTAGACGTCCAAGTTATGCACAGTAGCACCGTAACCGGCATGCAGTTAAGCATATGCAACGAACTGGCAAATTCATCACTCAGTTAGAGTCCTGAATGCAACACAGCTGTGACATCTGTCAGAGGTGGCACCGCCCGGGACAGTGACCTGGCCACGCCTCTCACAGGAAGCGCCGGGCCACGTCCGCGACAGTAATAGGAGTAGTAGTAGTTACAATTAGCGTTCAAAAATGTAATGAGTGGCGCTTTGCGAGCGGAAATCAGCCGGTTAGCGTGCTCGGTAGGGAGTCTGTCGTATTTATTTCATCAATTGGTGACACGCTAACGTTCGTAGCTGCTTTCAAACTGTCAATTCAGCGCCGTGTTCTATTCACATTACTTGGAAATTGTCAAAGAGTGACGGGTTGCATTCTCGTGAATGCGATGCCGTCGTGGAAGTAGCGCCTCCTCGGCCGGCCACAATTGGGAAGCTCATTTTGTGCATCTTTCCTCTCCCGAGCCACGGTAAATATGATAAAAACGCTGATGATTTTGAAACCGCGCTTATATATTCATACTGTGGCGTGTGGCCATATTGAAGTTGACGTGAACGACCTTCAGTGGCGGAAATGGTGAACAAAGAGGCAAGCGCTCAACGGGGTTGCGATGGCGGGCCACATTGTAGTCAGGGCTTCCTGTGGACTGTGAGCCCACATAAATATGTGATCCCCTCATATCAGTCCAGATTTGATTGATTCAACCATTTTTTCGGGAAAGTCTAAATTGCCCCGAGGTGTGATTGTGAATGCGATTGGTTATCTCTCTCCACGTGCCCTGCGATTGGCTGGCAACCAGTTACGGGTGGACTCGCAGCCTGCCCGATGACACTTGGGATAGGGTCCAGCGCTCCCGCGACCCCGGTGAGGATAAGCGGCTCAGAAAAGTGATGGACGGATGAGACGAAATAGGTTTGCAGTACGTCGACATTTATAACAACTTTCAGTTTTGTCGACGCACGTGGGCCACATTGAATGACATGGTGGGCCGGATCGGGACCCCGAGCCTTTAGTTTGACACCTGTGGTTTGGCTTCGGGACGCTTGACTGCCTCGCAACTGTCGGCTCACGTCTTTGACAGCTTGTAAGTGGCTAACCGTCGTAGCCCGGCGGTGGCACGACACGCACAATCAGACGCGATTAGAGGAGAACGCAAAGATCTTCGGCCGGCTCGGCTCGGCTCGGCTCTTTTGTACGCCGAGCACATTTTGTGATCTTTGGCAGCCACTTGACACGGGACGCATTGTTTCCACATCAGCTGCAAATGGGGCTCCTTTTTTTGTCGGAAATAAATAACTTGGCCAAAACAGATGCTGTTCAAACCAGTTGAGCTTATCATAATCATCCTTCAAATCCATTCTGTGAATTGCCTCTCACGAGGTTTGCGTCGGACTCGATCCCAGTCGACGATGAGCGAGAGGCAGAGTAACGCGATGAACTGGTCCGCGAGGCAATCGTATGCGATGATGATCCTGAAAAAATGCACATAAATAGAAATTAAATGATTTTAGTGAACAGAACATCTGCTGTAGGATGAATAATGAGGACTCTCCGAGGGACACGTCGGCCGGTTGCGCGAGCTCCCGTGCACCATCGGCAACGGCGCAGACCCGGTCCGCTGTTCCACGGCCAGGACCGAGACCGCGTTGCTCCTCCTGAGTCCTCTCCAACAAGACTTGACCATGGAGGCCGAGGAGTGTGATCCAGTCCCCCCCGTTGCAGAGGCGTATTGAATTCAGGACCTCGCGGCAGATCTCGTCCACTCCTGGGGTCCTTGCAACCGAGCAGCTTTTTAACCACCTCGGTGACCTCGAACCCAGACCCAGCTTCCTTCTGGGAAGTCGTGTCAGAAGAATTTTGGAGGTCTCCCCCCCCCCCCCCCATCGCCACTTTACACAGTGTTGATGGTGCACTGCTTCCCCCTCCACGTTGGCCATGTTGGACCAGAATTTCTTCAAAGCCCGCGGCCTAGCCGAACCCCCCACCTGACTTTTTGCCTCGGCGACAACTAAAAAAGCCGCGTTCAGATTGGCCGGCCGACACGCGACAGCCGCCTCGGGAGTCCCACGGGCCAAAATGGCCGATCGGACTTGTCCTCATCTTGACGACGTCCCTTACCGATGGTGTCCACCAACGCTTTTATGTGTGTGCATAAAACGATGATTATTCTTCTGAATTTCTTGTTTCGTACATGCCCACCCCCCCCCCACCCTCCCCAGGCTTAAAGTAGAATATTTTTCACATGCTTTTAATTGATACTCGTCGGTAAAATATTTAAGCAAGTTTATAGCATCCAAAGCTTTTCTTCTAAATTGATTTTTCCAATGAAATAATTTGTTGCTATCTCTAAAACACGACTGACTATCAAGACTTCAGAACAATAAAACATTTTTACCCTATATATTTGGAATGATATTTGCCTATGTGTCGCATTTTTCACCATTCTGTAAAACATTCGTAGTGCACGTCCGCGTCTCCGAACGTGCGTGTGGCGGAGGTGTTGTTGTTGTTGTCGTAGCGGGTCAGCGTGCAGCACGGCGGTGGGCGTCGGCGCCCCCTCCCACTCGCGGCGCGGGGGTGGGGTGTATGGAACCTGTCATTAGCGGAGGTGCGGGGCAAGAGAGCCCTCGGCGGGGGCGGGCTTTGTCCCGGGGGGCGGGCGGCTCTTTAGTGCCTCAAATAACACGGCCCCCGGCGGCCATTGTGCGCCCCAGTGAAAGGGCCCGATCGGCGGGGGTCATGGGGGGGTTGAGGGGGCAATTCTTGAGCAGTGGTCAGCGGGAGAAAGGCGCACGGGGGGGGGGGGGGCTTTTATACACTTGTTGTCCTCCTCTCATCCAGAACAAGGAGGTGTCACTTTTTTTTTTTTTTTGGTCCGGCAAAAGCATCTTGCTCAAAGAAAAGATGGGGGGGGGGGGGGTCGTCAGTGAATGGGGCTGTCGAGTCAGGACTTTTTGGACTTTTGGGGCGGCATGTCATGCAGCTGAGAGAGAAGGAAGAAAGAGCAATAGTTTCCTATTTTTTCAGCCGGTCGTAAACGTACCATCGAGCTGCTGTCGATGAGATGACCGACGGCGCAAGTCCGTCAATTCAGTCGGCACCGCCTGTAAAACGGGAAAATCGGCGCCATGGAGAGGCCGAATCGTAGCTGCCGGACTCGCACCGCCAAAATGAACATTTCCAGGAAATCAAAATCGGATTCCCTTGGACACGACGTTAAAATCCACAAAAATGATCGTTCTTGCTTCACGCTCTGATTGATTAAAATGTGCGCATCAAAGTCTGCTTCCACGTCGCCCGACCGCACAAAAGGACGGCAATAAAACCAATATAAAACCAAACACTGCGGTCACAAAATCCTTCACAAATATTTCCCAACCTCAGGAAATGCAAACTAAAATGACGAAGCCGTCGAATAGGCGGACGTGAGTCTCACCTTTGTGGCTGACGTGTTCCTTCTGCGTTTGGAGAATTACAGCAATCCATTTTTCACAAAACCGACTTGCCTAAACTCGTCTAACCTAACTATTTTCACACATTATTGTCTTGAAAAAAAATCATCTAGACTTTCATTGATGAGGTGACGTCCACACAGTTCTTCAAGCTCCTTTCAACACGACTGACCAATAGTAGCGATTTTTGAAAAGTGAAAACGACCGTCATGTTCACATAATGTTGCGACCCAAAGAACAAGATGGCCGACGCAAGCGGCTGAAATGGGTTTCATTGGCGGGTTATGCGGGGTTCTGTTATCGGGCAAGAGCTCAGAGTCGGGCCCCTGCTCCTCCGCATCGAGTGGAGTCAGATGAGGCGGTTCGGGCATCTGGACCGGAAGCCCCCCACTTGCGTGCCTCCCTGCTGAGGTGTTCTGGGCAACCCCCACTTTAGGGAGAGCCGAAGGATGACCTGGGGCACCATTTGGAGACAAAACACGTCTAAACATTCAAAAACGCACTAAAACCTAACCAAATAGCCCATTTTTTTTTATACTTCTATCGATCATTTGATCGATTTGGGTCTTTTCATGGGGACATTCCGTCACTCCATGGACCCCTTTTCCCATCCCTCCATCCGTCCGTCTGTCCGCCGTCGTCATCGGTGCTAAGTCAACATTTGCCTTAGCATTGTTGCACTAATGAGGCACAAGTTAGCATTAGCATGCTAATGGGCGACATGCTAGCACTTAGCCGGCCTGGGTGGTTTTCTCACAGCTCATTGACACCAATTACTGACTCCATTAGAAGGAGGCGGAGCGCTGATGACTTTAGAGGGCCAATAAAGACCTTAAACGTGCAGGGGCAGCGGGGCCGTGACTCCGGGGTTGGGGGGGTCGGGGTGCGCTTTTTGCTCACCGGGGGTCACCACCTCGTACCCAGACACCATCCGGCACCGTGTGAACGTGTGACACTCGCCGTGTTCTAGCCGACACTCAAACTCTCCAGCTGCCCGACAGATGAACGCACTGGGTGCAATATTAGCAGGTGAAATAAAAAATATGTGCTTCACGATAAGACATAATTAATCAGACGACGCAAATGTATTGATGATTATTTTCTACAAACACAAAAACAATCCTAAAAAAAAAAACCAGATCCTTGAGGGGCCCCGCGTGTCATTCAACGTGTTCCGGCAACATCGTGATTAACGCTCACGATATCTCCACGTGTACTTTGATGTGTTCCTAATCATCTGTCTTGGCCCAGGAAGAAAACATCTCGACACAGCCGCGTTTTGCACACTCGCTCACCTCCGCGAACACGTCAAAACAAAGCCCGTTTGGCGCAAAACACTTTTTCCGCGTCGTGCGTCTCACCCCCGGACGAACCCCCGTGCACCCCCTGTCCAATAAAAGAAAGTTTAGTTAGTTGTCGGCAGAGGGAAGGAGCGAGCGTCCCGAAAAATGTTCCAAGTGGATGTGGAAATGGACGGAATGAAGAGAAGGGAGAACAAGAGGGGCTTCGAATCACTTTCCCTGATGCCTTCACGGGGGGGGGTCAGTTTAAAGATCACAGCTCCGCCGGGGGTGCAAGCTCGTCTCCTTCGGGGATTCGGGGAGGACGGAGAGGAAGATCGAGGAGAGGAGAAAAAACAACAACAACAAAAACCCCAACTCCGATCATCATGAATTATCTCAATTTCATGACATGAAACTGAAATTGAAAGTACAAATTTGTTGTTTTATTGATGCAAATTTATCTGCCAGGAGAAGAAAAGGGAGCGAGGAGTTTTTCAAAGCATAACAACAGGAAAAAAAAAAAGTGACAAAATGAGAATTCATTTATGTACAATTATACATTTTCTGAAACAAAATTAGACTGGGGAAAAAAAAAAAAGTTATTATTTTCTTCATGAATGAAAAAAAACGGACTAACTCAAGCAATATTTTCAAAACATTTTGTCAGCCTGCAGGAAGTCCTGCCTGCTGCCTGCTTCCATTTTCTTGTGCAATCAAAATACATTTCCTGCATATCCAAAAGAAATCCATTTCTCGAAATTTGGAAGGTCACAAGGAACACGTTGCTAGAAAGAAAAAAGTTTACCAACCAAAAAGTTTTTTCCTTTGCCAAATGATTTCGGTTTTTCTTTCCTCAGTTCATGACTTTTTTCTTATTGTTCAAACTGACTTTTTTTATTTAGCTTTTTTTTTTTTTTCAAGCATTTTGAAGAATTCTGACCAAGTAATTTTCTTCTGTTCATTGGATGATAATTGACTCATGAACTATTTAACTTTTTTCCATTATTGGTTTCTTGTTGTTGAAAGCACCCTTTTCAATCCGTTTATTGACCTGCTTTTTTTTTTTTTTTTAGTCTGAGTTGTGAATGTTGCGTCGGCTGATGATTGAAATTTTGCTCCTCATTTCATCGCTTCTCATTTTTCCAAGTTGACTCGATTCCTCGTTTGAAGAATTCTATCGACACATAATTTTGTCACAATGAAGCGAGGCCTTTTTTTTTTTTTTTTTTTTGCTTCTTTTTCCTCGTCTTTCTGGTCCCACAACGGAGGAATGTCACGTCCCGTCCCCCCCCCCCCGCGCCTCCCCCCGGGGCCCGAGGCGGAGGACAGATGCGGAGGGCCTTCCCTTTCCCAGCATTCCCAGGGGAGGACAGCGACAGGTCTTAACACCCTCCTGGAGCCTCGGAGGGGGGTGGGGGGGGGTGGGGGGGTCGCGTATTGCCGGTCGGGTGATGCATAAGTAATGCTTTGTTTGGACCGGTCCGGGGGAAGGAATTTACTGGACTTTGCCCGTAATTCGGCTCTTCCTTTTGAAATGGCGAATGAAAAGAGAGGGCAATGCATCATGGGAAGTATTTGCTTCGTTATGATACATGCGACATTGTACAGTATACTGTTCGATATCGCACACGATGGAGTGCAAAACTGCCAAGCTGCGGGGACCGCACACTTCTATTATTACGTAAATTATGCTCATCTCTTTTTGAAATTTGGCATGGCTCGCATCACCGCACCGATATGAATATTTTTCAAATATTAAGCTGAATGCGGCATCAAATTGTTACGTCCGACTGAATCTTCGTGACCTTTATGTGCTTTGTACAATTTGTACAGTTCGCGGGCTTGTGGTCAAAAATATGAATTGCATTCGAATCAAATGGAAACCGAATGAATCAAAGTGAATCACAATCGAATCGTAAGGTTTTGAACATGCCTCTAATCCATCCATTTTCTTTGCTGCTTATCCTCACGAGGGTTGCGGGGAGTGCTGGAGCCAATCCCGGCTATCAACGGGCTGCACCCTGAACTGAACGCCAGCCAATCGCAGGGCACACGAAGACCGACAACCAATCACACTCACAATCACACCTACGGGCAATTTAGAGTCTCGAATGAACGTTGCATGTTTTTGCGACGTGCCCGCCCAGAGAAAAGCCACGCGAGCATTTTTATTTGTGAATGATTCTTGTCAAGTGCAAGCTCAGTATAGGCGCTAGAGGTTGAAAAGTGACGTTAACTAAAAACCTTCTGAGCAGTGAATGAGTTTCACATTTCGCTCTGAAACTTTTGTTTATCTGTCGTACTTTTCAGCCACATTTTTTCATTCAAATTGTATGTTTGCATTTGTTGGACGATCACGCGTTTCTTCCGGAATGGCGTGAGAAGTAACGATTCGATTCCGAATAACAAAATGGCGGTTTGGCGGGCGTGTCCAAGCGCTCCTCGCTACGCTTCGCAACAGCGCCGACGAAGGTCCGAGGTCAGGTCTTTCGTGGGTGTTTGGACCCGAAGTAAATGTTGGACAACTCGACCTTCTGTTGACGTGAGATGAACACAAAAAATACCAAAAATTGGGGTTACGGCTTCCTTCCGGGCAAAGACGACGTGCAGCAAATGTCACGGCACTTCATCATGGCCGCGGAGTTATTTCGCCAGACAAGACAGCGCCGAGCCTGCGGCTGGCGAGGCTCGATCCGTCTCGGCGACACTGACGTTCACGTGGGAAGTCCAAAACATAATTCTGCTCTCAGGCTTGTGGATTTTCTGCGGGCTAGTGGACACCGCTCAGTGTTTTTTTTTTTTTTTTTTTAAATTTTATTCAGGCAAAGATGATGGCGATATCCGCCGACGTTAATTTGATCTCCACGCCTCAAAATGCCCCAACGGGAATTCCGAGGATGCCACCTTAAAGGCATCCCAATGCCTTTGGGTGGGCATTGATCGGACCCCACCCCCGATTGATGATTTGATTTCAGTCGCATAAAAAAATATTCCTTCACCCCTGACAGCACCGGAAATTTGACGCCACCCTGCATTTAAACGAGACAGCAGAAAATTTGATAGCATAAAGGTGCAAAACCCCCACCCGAACCGAACCCCCCCCACCCCTAGTCAGAGTTCAGAATTTTCTGGTTCAACTTTAAGATGGGGCGGCACGGTGGGCTCAGCTGGTAAAGCGTCGGCCTCACAGTTCTGAGGTCCCGGGTTCGATGCCGGCCCCCGCCTGTGTGGAGTTTGCATTTTCCTCCCCCGTGCCTTGGTGGGTTTTCTCCGGGTGGGCACTCCGCTTTCCTCCCGCATCCCAAAAGCGTGCAAGATTCATTGGACACTAAATTGCCCCTCCTCCTCCTGCAAGTTGACAGCTGGGATAAGCTCTCGCACCCTTGTGAGGATAAGCCACAAAGAAAATGGATGGATGGATGGATGGATGGAGCTTTAAGATGATATTTTTAATGATTGTTGTCTTTCGTACACACGTGGGATCGATTCCCGCTCGGCGACGGCGTCGACATCGGCCCTGGCGACCGGTTCAGGGGGTGGTCCGACTTTGGGCCAAAGCTAGCCGGGGATGGGCTCCCGGCTTCCCTATGTGAGGATAAGCGGCGTGGATAAGGACACGACGCGTTGTTTTCGCTGCTTTGAGTTTGAGTCCTCGGGACCCGTCAGTCACATCGTCCTTGTTGGCCAAAGCCGAAACTCTCGCATAAAGCGTCCGATTGTTCCGGCGCTGTTGGCGCCCACGCTGCCGCGATTCTTTCGCGGGGTCGTCTGTACATTAGAATTTCAAGCTTACGGCCATGCCAATTACGGGGAGGGCGGGGGGCCGTCGAGACGAGTGGAGGTGACGTTCACAACGCACTCCGACAAAGAAGTCCATCAAGAGGCCGCGACACACGCCCGTCGCTCCGCGGCGGACACTCGGCCGTTTGTCAGCGTGCGCGAACGCGGCGGGCCGGCGGCCATCGTCATAACGGGCCTTTTCACGCAGCTGCAACACTGAATACTTTGTGCCCGGGCAAGACCGGAGCGGCCGCGCACAATGCACAAATGCCGCCGCGGGTATTCGGAAACGGGGCCCTCGCGGGCGGGACGGCCGAAGCTCCCTCCGGGCCGGGGGCCGCCTTTTCGTGCTGACCCGGCCGTAATTTGGGAAAACGGCTGCACAGAAAACTTCTTTTAAGCTTTCTCACTCTTGTTGGAGGTACACACGCCTGCCTTTTGGCGCGGGAACGTGGGATCGATTCCCGCTCAGTGATGGTCTCGATATCTGTCGTCCGCCTTTCGCCCCAAAGCTAGCTGGGATAGGCTCCGGCTTTCCCGCAACCCTTGTGAGGCTGAGCGGCTTATGAAACTTTTGTTGGTGACGAGAATGGGGAGCATTTTTCTTCAAAAACACAAAAAAAGATTCGACCCGGTTTTGGCACTTGTGTAGCAGCATTGCATTTAAAATGGGCGGGCACCACCGCCCCCGACGTCACTCTCGTCCAATGGAGGCGGCTTCTTTCCTCCCCTTTAAACGCGGCGCGAAAAGTCGGGCGTGGCGACGTCGTCGACGGGGACGAGCCGTGAACGGGAAACGACGCAAAGCCGTCGACGGACCTCATTGATTTGGGCTAAAATACATTTTTCTTCCATCAGCTTCTTACAAAAAGACTTTACTGCCCTGACAAATTTTTGTTCCGTATCGATGAGACTCAGCACTTGAATCTGATAAAGTTGGTT
Organism: Syngnathoides biaculeatus; assembly: GCF_019802595.1. NCBI lineage: Eukaryota > Metazoa > Chordata > Actinopteri > Syngnathiformes > Syngnathidae > Syngnathoides > Syngnathoides biaculeatus. The sequence goes on from NC_084644.1 coordinate 1,170,614, forward strand.
ATTTTGGGGGGGGAAAATTCTGATTTTATTCTACAACAAGACTTTTTGATTTTTTTTTTCTGGACTTTATAGCCCTGAATTCACAAACTTAATTTTCCTCATTGTCTTGTACCAATAAAACTTTATCTTTTAAACGTTTCTTTACTTTATTGGGCGAACATTGGCACTTCTTCATAATAAAAAAAAAAAATCTTCACTTTTATTCCACCCAAAAATGTTTTCTCATCAAAAAATTACATTCTGCCAGCACGAGTCATTTTCTCCTCGGAAAAAGCGTGGCTTTATTCATTTAAGGTTCTTTTTTTTTTTTTTGAAAATACTTCATTATGTTAGCATTGCAATATTTAGGGTTTAATTTTTTTGTTTGTTAGTTCTAAAAATACTACTTTAATGCCAAGATGTAACTTGAATTCACCAAAACAAAATAGCATTCCCTCGTTCCCCGTTTTTTTTTTTTTTTTTTTTTTTTAATAACGTTGCAACTTTTTTGCAAAGGTCCGAAATTGTCATCATGTGTGTGTGTCCGAAACAGTGGATTTTTTTGTGTGGCGGCCGAGTGAAGCTCGGGCACTTCATCTACTCCTGTGTGCGCTGCCAAAAAGGTCAAAGGTGAAAAGTCAGGGCGATTGGGAGAATTCCGCACTGCATGCCGGCAGATCGAGTTTCAAGGGTGGGGGAGGACCCCCCGCCCAGAGGGCCCCGAAGGGATAGGTGCTCCCTTTGCGTGTTTGTGTATGCGTGCACATGTTGCATGCGTGGACAGCCATTTTTTTTTTTTTTGGTGTGTCCTTCCAAGTGTTGTCACGCCGTTAGCGCTCACAACAGTTGTCATTTTCTCTTGATTTTTTTTTTATTTTTTTTTCCCCCCGCCAGCTCGTTACGATGACAATATTTGCGCACGACGTGTCGCAAATGTGCTTCAGATCCATTTTGGGCCGCCACTCGGGATCTTTTGAATACGATTGCTCGTAATCGCACGCAAAAAGCATTAAAAATGTGGAGTAGTGCTCTAGTTTTCTAGTTTTCACTTTCTTCGCGCCAAGAAACGGGAGAGGAACGTTTCACATCACTTTGAGAAACTGAAAAGAAGACTTGCTGCTTGCTGAGTTCTCCGAATATGAAGCCAAGCGTGCTTGCGTCGAGTTGTTTTACTGTAAATATGACGCATAAAACAAAAAAGCATTGATGTCCCCCCCCACCCATTAAAAAAAAAAACACTTGCATTTTTTTTTTTTATAATAGAAAAATGTCCAAGTGAAAGATTGGAGCATTAAAGATGAGTGTACCTAACGGTTTGGCTTTGCGCTCTTCTTCTGCGCCAAAGCAACCAAATGAGCGAGTCAGCCAAAATGGCCGACTTCTTGTAGTTTGGGGTTGAGCTTCTTACAATTGACCCCTCCGTACGGGGCACTTAGCCACGCCCCCTGAAGCGACGTCACGCCACGCGCGCTGACGTAAGACAAACAGTAAAAATGGCAAATACAATACAATAAATACATTCTGCTTCTGATTTCATTCAATCGTTCACACGTAGCGGTGTTATGCTAGCGGAGAACGTCTCATTCATTTATACGAGACGTGGATTAAAAATCAAATTTAGGGCATATCTTCGTGCAAACACCGTCTGGTTAAGCTTCTGGCCGGGAGCCGGCAAGAAATCGACACGTTTGCGCAGTCCGATCATCGCTAAATATCGCTCAACAAAGAATAAGTGTGTCAATCGTTCACACGTAGCGGTGTTATGCTAGCGGAGAACGTCTCATTCATTTATACGAGACATGTATTGAAAATCAAATATAGGGCATACCTTGGTGCAAACATATGTGTTCCGGTTGATATTAGATGGATTTAGTTGATGATGCGGTCTTCCACAAAGTTTGATCCATCGAAGGCATTTTTCGTACCGGGTCTTCGGTTTTGGAAAGGGTACGAATGGAACTCCACCGACTGGCCTTTCGGGATACCCGTCGTCACTATTACAAAGTCCGTGACTACACCTCTTAACCATATTTTTTGTTAAAGAACCCAAATACGCGATAAAACGCTAACAAAAGCCATACTGGACCATGCAACGTTGTCTGAGAAAATGGCGGGAGCAAAAAACGGGCTTTGGTCTATGCGGATCTCTGGCCTCTGATTGGTCAGTGACGCGGATTGCGCAATATCCACGCAGGGGTCAATTGACAAGCCAAAAACGAAGTCAGAGATGAACGACAGCGCCACCAACTGACGTTGTGGTCACACTTCAAGGAAACCAATGTGACTTAACGGCGGCCGGATGGGAAATTTGCCCCGCCGATCTGGCAAATTTGTGATTAAAAGTAAAGTTCAGCGGTAAACATCACGCGACCGACCCTGGCACGTGTTGCAGCCATAAAATTATAAGTTCGTGATTATTTGCTGAAAACAACACATTTTTATCACTTTGAACATTAAATATCTTTGTCGAGTATTCAATGAAAATCTATATTGAAGATGACTTGAAAATCCGGGTATTTTGTTGCTTTTTTGTCCAACAACATCCATCCATTTTCTTAGCTGCTTATCCTCACATCGGTCGCGGAGGTGCTGAAGCCCATCCCAGCTGTCAACGGGCAGGAGGCGGAGAGCGCCCTGAACTGGTCGCCAGCCAATGGTAGGCCACACGGAGACAGACGACAGACGACAGTCGCACTCACAATCGCACTTACGACTACCACAGAGCATTCAAACGACACACAGGCGGGGCCGGGATTCGAACCCAAGTCCTCGGAACTTTGAGGCCATTGTGTATTTTTTTTTAATGGTAATTTTTTGATTTGGATTCAAAGTTCATCGTTCACTTCCATCATACAGCGCTCACAAAAAAAAATGTCCAATTTTTCACTTGCAAATCAACCCAAAAAAAAAACTTTTGTCCTTGAAGAAATTCTCTCATGTTTGTGGCATTTAACAAAATAAAATCATTTTGTTGCTCTTGACTGACCTGAAACCGGTTCAGTCTCATTTAACTTCAGACTGTGAGACCAAAAAAAAAAAAAAAAGGTACGTAAACTTCTGGCTGCAACTTTATTTAGACAGCACGGTGGTTGACTGGTTAGTGCATCTGCCTCACAGTTGTGTGGAGTCGGTTCAAATCCCGGCCCTGCATGTGTGGGGTGTGGTGTACCCCCCCCCCCCCCCCCCATCCTGTCCAGCATCCCCGCGACAGTCCCGAAAGTTCATGGATGTATATGAATCCCTTTTAAAAACATTTTTCCAATGATTCCCATCAATTGGTCCTGGATTGGTTGGGGCCGTAGTCGCATTTAAGACATAGCAGCGTCTCACTGTGCCCCCCCAACACCGAAGTTTTGTCGACAAGGCAGTTTGAAACGGGACTGAAGCCGGGCCGCATGGATCTGCCGGAACAAAGACGTCTTCAGCGAGCCTCGAAGCGCCGAGTCGGCCGTCATCCGTCAATCGGCCGACGCGTCCCGCTTAGCAGAAGCCGCGCTCGATGCTGGCACGTCGGCAGCCCGGCGCCATCTTGGGCCTTTTGTCAGCCGTCACTAACAAACACGAGCTCCGGGGGTCCAAGGGGGGGGAGGAGGTGGGGGGGGGGGAGGGCCGGGACCTCCGTCGGCTCCCGGGGAGCCGGGACTGATGACCGCAGCTCCGGCCGCATTGTGGCCCCGAAACACACACAACGCAACACCCGGGCCGTGGCTATGTGCTGGAATTGATTGGACTGACCTCCCGAGGCGTTCAAAAACATAGACAAAAGTAGACGCGCGGCCTCGCGCAAACCAGCCTTTCGTTCACGACGTTGCATTTCTTCCCGGCACGTGTTGACACCTCGCGGTATGGCGCCAAAGACACGCAACGTTTCAAATTCCGACATACTCGAACACGGCAAAAGTTGCGAAAAATTGTCCATGTCGCGACGGCGCTGACAATGAAGCGCGACATAAACTTGGGGTGGGGCGACTGCGCCGCTTGCCCGATTTGGGCCGTAACTCGCGTTGGTCGTGTCCCGTCGTCATTGGCTGGTCGATGTGGCCCCAACGAAAGCGATGACAAATGTTTTCCCCTTCTTTGACGCTGCCGTAAATTTTCTCCGTCGTTGTCGTCGATAGCGAACGACTTTGAAATTTGACCTCCAAAGACAAAATCGGAGCCTGCGGGCCACCAAATATGGATGATGGAGTTCGCGCAGCCTCAGTTTGAATCTGATCCACAACTGGATCAATTACTGTGCGTTTTTGTTTCTTTTCAATGAACTTTAACACTGGAACGATTCATAAATTCAACTTTTGAAGGCACCAATATCTGCAAATTACACGTGGCTGACTTTGCTGTTGGGATCGTGGGTTCAATTCCCGATCAGCGATGGTGTTGATATGTGCCCCGCAAATGGCGGGCGCTAGTTTGATTTGCGGCCAAAGTTAGCTGGGTCCCCTGTGAGGATAAGCGGCTTGGAAAATGGACGGACGGAAAAATGTCCTTTCTCCCAAATACGATTTTGCACTTCTGACCTTTCACTTTTGTATTTTATGATTCCGTAAATAAAAACTATCCAATTAACTTGAATCCAACTTTTGGAAGTGAAAAGGCGGAAAGTGAAGGATGCAAACGAAATAAAAGATTTTGAAAATGGACTCGATTTGAAGAAAGATGAGAAGAATGCCGCTACACGACACAATTCAGATAAATCCTGCGCGTGTGGTGTCGTTTCCCCGCTTTGCGGCGAGTCGTTGGCGACGTTGCATGTGAGCGTCACGCGTTGCCGCTCATTTGCATACAGAAACGGCGGACGCACAAGAAACGTTTTGTGCGTCTCCGTCGCCTCTTTGACCTCCTGTGAGAGAAGCGTTTGTTCTCCCCACTGCTGCCGACGCACGACTCCGCTTCCTGTGCCCGCCCGGACCGCAAAGAACAAGAAACGGATTCTCGAGGCCCGCGGGTGTCAAACTCGCAGTCGCGGGGCCAGGGCCGGCCCGCCAAATCGGTTTACGGGGCCCGCTCACGTCAACAAAGTGAATCCGCTTTGTGTTTCTCGTGAAAAGGGATTTGTTCTTTTCATTTTAGCAGAAAAGTGGTTTGTTTCAGCAGCATTTTTGAAGGTTTTGGGTTTGGGGCTTTAAGACCTCAGAAATTTGATCCGCCCCCGCCTCTGAGTGCAGCGATTACGAAAAGGTGGACCGACGCGGTTTTGGTTTTTCACGGAACGAGAAGACGTCCGACGCACAATTGAACGGAAACTAAAAATGTCATTTTCTCGGGGAGTATGATTTGGAACGTTGCTATGCAAAGAAAGTTTCCGCCCGAGGAGAGCGGCACCCACGGCTAACTGTAATTTCTTTCTTTCTTATCCCGGTCGCGGCTCACACAAGAGAGCAAACGGGTCATTGATGGATTGATGGATGGCCCGGAGCCGCGTAAAACGTGGGACTTGACCCCTTCAAACCCGAACACCCCCCCCCCCACCCCCACCCCCGGCGCATAATGGAGGCCACTCATTTGCCAAGAGGGGGCTCGTATCTTTGATGCCAAGTCCCCCGGCTAACAATGCGGCCTTTCTATGCCAGGCGAGAAACGGCCAGCGGGGGTTCCGAGCCGAAAGGGGGGGGGGGGGGGGGCGTAAACTGGGGATTATCCGGCCTCTCGGCCCCTCCGCTTGTCGCTTAAGACCTTAATTAGCGTTAATTAGGAAGCGCTTCATTTGGCGCCTCGCGCTCAAAAAGGTGCGGCTGTTTTGCAAACGTCCCGCCTCCCGTTCGCGCTCCCGACGACCTTTCCTCACAAAGCGATTGGACGCTCAGAATGCGGTTAGGGTTAGCGATACGAGCGCGGGGAAATGACCGACGGATTGCGTTTGGGTTCGAGTCTTGCCTCGGACGCGCGGCTCTTTATTTGACAAAAAATTTCCACAGGTGTGAATGTGAACCCTGGTTTGTTTGTTCCCAACTGCGAGCGACTTCATTTAAAAAATACAATTTCCGCATCATGTGATCAATTTGGATGTGATCTTATGCAGTGCGTTAATCTCACGAGACCTCAGCTCAGATCCACAATTTTTGTCATGTTTTTTTCGCAATGTTTTACGGGACCGACGCCAGTTGTCGGTTTGCGTTCCGATCGCTCTCATCGACAAAAGACCAAATATGTGCAGCACTTTTTGTGACAGCTGTGGTGATATTTTTTCCAAAAATGCGCTATAGATAATTTTTTTTTTTTTTGCGCTTTGCGACCAGTCAATGCGTGCGTCCGTTGATCCATTGGCGGGATTTGAGCTCTCTCTCTCTCCGTTTGCGGCCCCCCCCCCCTTTCCTCCATCAGCCACTTTGTCGGCTCGGTTAACCCCACATTGTCCCGGAGGCCCCTTTAGAGCTGCGCTGCCATTCAAGCTGGGCTACAGAATACCCACCAAAAAACCAAACAAACCGGAAATTCTGCTGGCACATTTAGTCAAGACGCGTGTGTGCAAACACACCCTACACTTGCAGGTCCACATTTGTGGAGCGGCCGAGCGAGGGCGCGCCCGCTTCCCGGACTGACCTGTGGGAGGCAGCGTGGAGTCACAGGATAAAAATACAAAGCGGGAGTAGAAGAAGAAGCTTACGGTGCCAGGATGAAAATAAAACGACAGAAGAGAAAGAAGAAGCAGTCTTGTCCCCCAAAAAGCAGAAATCTCGCCCCATCGAGCTTGCGGTGTTGTAGTATACAAACCGACCTGTGAGAGGCAGTGTGGTGCCACCCACTCATTTCCAACAGCGCTTGCGCTGGTTTGGGTCGTGGGGCGCCGTAGCCTATCCTGGCTGACTTTGGGCGAAAGGCAGACTACACCCTGAACTGGTCGCATCGTCACTGAGTGGGAACTGAACCCACGATGCCTGCACCAAAATCGGGCGAGTGGACCGCTACACCATCAGCGGCCCAGAGCGACGCCGCTACGTTGCAGATTCTGACGCCGTCATTGTTCCTGTGTTTTTACTGGGAGCGAAACCGACTTGTTTACTAGTCGACGTGCCAACTCTGCCGCTCCCGAGAGGCTCTTATAGATTGGGGTCGAGTACCCGCCGAGCGAACCGGCAGTTCCGTCTAAAGCGTAGGGAAATATTTTAACAAAAATGAGACCTCAAATATAACAAGAAAAAAAAAGGAAAAAAGTGCTCTGCACGCCCATCTGAAAAGGGATCTGCCAACGCTAAGCCATCAGCAAGTTCATTAAACGTTCTCTTGTACAGTCGAAAACAAAACATCCGGCTAGCGTGTTCATTCTTGGCCCCGCCCCCAGACACATCCGCCCAATCACGTTTAGTCGCTCGCTCAATCCAATCACATTCAGGTGCTTTGATGTCCTCGCAGACGGTCGGAGCTGATGCAAGTCTTGGCAAGGCAACCGCAGCGTAGCTACGACACGCTGTTGCAAATCGTTGCCTCCTCCCGTTGCTCGTCGCGGCGCCGCCGTTATCGTTTGAATCGGTGTCAGTTTTACGCCTTTCGGTCGACCGCGTCGCCGCGACGATATCGGAATGCGATCGGATGTGAATTTGATTTGACGGACGAGTCGGTGAACTGAACGTGGCGCCGAGTTAGCATGCTTCTGCTTGCGAGGACAGACATCGAGTTAACGACTGGACAAAATGTGAATTTTTTCGTCACCGTTTGGGCGATATTTAATGAACTATCAACATCAGAGGCTCACGCGGGGATGGGTTGCGGCTCCCCCGCCCGCAAAGATTGATCCTATTTTAGCCAACATTTGAACCGAAGTTTCCAATGACGTGACTGTTCCTGTTCCTGTTCCTGCGGCTGCGTTGTCACAGTTGCCGCCGTCGCCAGCTCCTGCGTCAGAACCTCTGACTAATTGTGAAATTCACTCCCGTCTCACGAGACCCGGTGGGAACCCCGAAAAATGTCAGCCCCTGTCGGGTATGTCCCATGGAACGGGGCCTGCTGTAAAGCAAGAAGAAGAAGGCGGGGGGGGGGGGGGGGGGGGCTGCCTCTCTGTGGCCGACACCTGGTATCACTTAATTAACCCTCGGCTGTTTTGACCCCTGAGAGCCAGGGAAAAGCAGAGCCCAAAAGTGGGGGGGGGGGGGGTCGTCCAAAAGGTGTACGGACGTCACTGCGCAGCCTTTGAAGGGGGGAAGCAATGCGATGACTTTAGCAGTACTCTGACCCCCCTTCACCCCGGAGCCCCCCTCCCCCCGATCCCAAAACCGGCAGCTGCCGGCCGCCGTCGCCTTTGCCGTTCGGCGTCCCGGCCAAAAAAAAAAAAAAAAAAGGTCAATTGTTGGTCAGAGGTTTTTATTGGGGAGGGGGAGCAGGAGAATGTGTTAAAGACCACCGTCTGAGTTTTTAACTGGAGGGAGGGGAATGTGGCCTTTTTCCACTCCGTAGACATTTCGCAGCGAGAGGAGTCCACCTGGGTGCCGGCGGCGGCAAAGGCGTGAAGTGGAGTGACGCCCGGCCCCCCGCCCCCCCGGCCCCCGCTCCACTTTTTGTTCGTTTATCCAAGAGAGAATTTGCGGGTTGCCATATCAAATTGGGGGCTGAAGTCCAAAATAATCTCGAGGTTGCTACTGAGCCAAAATGGTGGACCACGTTTGTCTTTTCGGGCAAATTTCATGTTGCCGAGTTGGAAATGAAATCCCCCAAACCTGGCAACGGTGAGCCCTCTGGACCGTCGTGTCCCGCTCGGAAATTCCAGCGGAGGACGTCACGGCCGACGGGCTTAGCGCTGATCCGATCTGACGTCCGCGTCCGAAAACCCTCATCGAGGTGCCGATTAGTCCCCCGGCGCGATCGTGCGGGACTTCCACAAATGGGACGTGCAAGAGCGGGCGGCCGACGTTTCGTTAACGTAATCGCGGGAGCTGATGGGGGGGGCTGGGGGGGCTGGGGGGGGGGGCAGCAAACGCTCTTGGCTCGGCTTGAGGAGGGACTTTGACGCTCACTTAGTGTCAAAGAAGTTAGCGATCAAGTGGTTGTTGACACAAGTAATAAGTACAAAATACACTTTGTGGATTCCAAACTTGGTGTGAATAATTAGAAACTACTGGAACAGCAGAAATCTTAGTCAGCAAGTCTTGGGTGTCAATTGTTCGTGGATAATAAAAACCATATTTGAACGTGGTCAGCGCATGTCCAGAATCGCACGGAGTCCTTCGACTTCGTGGGCGCAAATTCTGTCACATCAGATTTCCCACCAGGTGGAAATGTCGCTTTCGACTGAGAGTTGTGCTGAGAGTCGACAGTGAAGTCATCAAGTCCAAAGAGTCCTTGCATGCGGCCGGGACGGATTAAGGGCTTTTCTCCCGGGCCGAGTCGGGCAGCCGTCCAAACTCTCCTGATGTTGCAGGACGTGGGGAAAAAACAAAACAAAACAAAACAGATTAGATTAGACTAGATAGATAGATAGATAGACGGACAGACGGATAGATAGATAGATAGATAGATAGATAGATAGATAGATAGATAGATAGATAGATAGATAGATAGATAGATAGATAGATAGATAGATAGATAGATAGATAGATAGATAGATAGATAGATAGATAGATAGATAGATAGACAGACAGACAGACAGACAGACAGACAGACAGACAGATAGATAGATAGATAGATAGATAGACAGACAGACAGATAGATAGATAGATAGATAGATAGATAGATAGATAGATAGATAGATAGATAGATAGATAGATAGATAGATAGATAGATAGATATAGATAGATAGATAGATAGATAGATAGATTTTTATGCAAGTGACATTCCTGTCGTGGGGGAAACAGAAGCCCTTGTTTAAAGGTGAACCCCCCCGGCGCCCTTCTCTCCCCCACTTCTTTTTTCATCTTGCTAGTTTTGGAGCGTGAGGTGAAAGGTCAAGACCCCCTCCAGCTTCAGAGACATGTCAGGTCATGCGAGCCAGCCGCATAGCTTTCCCTGTATAGCCCCCCCCTCCCGCCGACAAACCGTCTTACACACGAGGCGCGAGAGCGCACGCGGCCCGCCGGGCGTGCGTGCACACGACGCCTTCAGAGTCGCCTGGAATTTTTGGGACTCGAAAGCATTCCACGGCAAGTTGGCTTGGGTCGGGGTTGGAAGTTTTACGGCGAGTCGTCAAAGTTTGCCGCCGTGGTGGGATCGCAGTTGGTCACCATTTAGTGTCTGGTGCGCGTCCTCCAAATTTGGAAGGAGTTGGATGACATTTGGGGGACGAGTTGGTCTTTGAAGGATCCCTGGAAACGACCAAGATGCAGCTGAGGTGGCCATTTCACAGCAAAATGGCCATTGATTGTCTTACAATTGACAAGCCGATGAACCCAATGTCCGGGAGATGTTGTCGACGGTTCAAATTCTGTCACAAACAAGAACGTTCGGATGGATGTGCTTTTCCAGGACACCTGGAAACCCTTCAAAGCAAACCTTCAAACCACAAAGACTCCCTTTCTGTTTGTTTTCAGGCATTGGTTTTTGAAACTACCCAAGATGGAAGATACTCGGACAAATCTACTGTCCAAGAGATTTTCTGGTTCAAATTCTGTAGCAATCGGACGAGAACATTCAGACGAGTTTGCTTTTGAACGACACCTGGAAACGACCAAAATGATCCAGAAACGGCTGCTTCAAAGCAAAATGGCTGACTAGCGTCTTTTCCAGGGTTGCCTCTTGACACTTCTCATCTTAGACATTTGTCAAAAATGCCTTTTTCTTCAGTGAAATTGCAAAAATATAAAAGGCTGCTCTCATTCCGTCGGTCATCTTGAATTTGAAAGAAATCAGCAAAATGAAAGTGTCTTTCCAGCCATGGCTTTTTGGTGCTTCTGCCCATGAACCGAAGTTGACGTCCTCTCTAGTTCAACTCGACTTCCTGGTCCAGTCGACGAACACCGAGACGTCCCGCAAACACACAGAGTTACAGTTCTGGAAGTTCTCGAGTCAGACTGACTGGATCCCCCCCCCCCCCCCCGAATTCCAGGGCAGACGGTGCTTTGGGACCCGCTGCCGCCACCCATCTCCAAACGTAAATTTCCACCAGTTTGTGCGGGCCAGAAAAACTCACAAGGAGGAAGAATTCCCAAGCAAGGACGTGAGAATCCCAAATTAGCCGAGTAAATAGAGCGAAGAAGATGGATGTTCCGATGGCGCCAGCGCCAGTCCAAATAGACTACCGCCTGCCGTAATAAATTGATTGCGATGGACTCAAAGAAAACACCAGCGAGTTCCTCCGTGAAATGATTTAACGGGGGCGGCCCCGAAGCCTTCGCGGAAAACCAGGAAATCAACGGCGATAAATCCAAAGCGTCAGGAAGCAATTAGGACAAACGCCATCATTCCTCCAAACGAGGGCCGGAAAAAAAAAAAGACACGTCATGAAAACAAGCATTTATTTTTTTTTTGGTAGGGGGGTTCGAATCTGCCGCCAAGTGTCACAGGTCAGGAGACCGGCCGGGGCCGTCGCCGGCGTCCTCAGTGCTGACTCGGCAGATGGGACCAGACCACGGCGGCCAGCTAGACAAATAAACGAAGCTCAAGGAACAAGCGAGACGTTTTCCCACCAGCGCCACAGTCGTCAGGCAACCGCTGCAAAAAAACGAGTACAAATGAACACCAAAATCTGAGCTCAGCGAGAGATTCTGTCGTATTCTTCGTTGGGTGCCTCGCCGCGTCTCGTGCTGGCATTTTCCTTTTTTGGATCAGTATTTTGTGCCCGGCAGGTGGGTTTTTTGGTCTTCTTAGTGCGGGGGTCTCGATTCGGGGCAGGGGGTCTCCGACGACCTTGCCGCATCGGCAAGAGGTCGGCTGCGTGATCTGAGCCCGGCACATCCGCAACCGTCGCGGGCCGATCTTCAGTTTCGGTCGGGCCGCACAAATCTTTGCGACCGCGGTTGGATTTTTGGATGTCAGGACGACGGAAATTCTTGCCTCGATGTTGTTTCTGCCCGTCTTTCTGGAAAAAAATAAGTTTTCCCTTCAAATAATAGAGAACAAAATGGTTTTGGTTTTTGACGAAGGGCCATTGCGGCCACGGCCACACGTCAAAAATGCCGCACTGTGTTGGTGTTTCCCACTTTTGGCAGAAACCACATCAAATCTTGCTCAACAATATGTATGGATACATACTTGAGTATTGTTGTAAAACAAAATGTACACTTGGTGGTAGCGAGCTGGAACTGACTTGGTGTAACTGCCAACTCGGTTTTGTGCCAGACGATCATGAGATACAAAATATTTTTTATTGACTGCTACAGCAGATTCCAATTTCCAATCACAGCAAAACGCGTTGGCGGCGTTTACGCTGGGCTCGGAGGAAAAGCTACTCGCTATTTACAGCGCTTAAGCCAAAGCGTCAGGAAGCTATTAGGACAAACACCATCATTGCCAAAAAAAAAATGTGGGGGGGGGGGTGTGCCGGGTGGCAAATCTGCTGCCAAGTGTCACGGGTCAGGAGACCGGCCGGAGTCTTCGCCGGCGTCCTGAGCGCTGAGTCGGCAGATGGCACCGGATAAACAAATAAGCAAATAAATCCTGGGGAAGACCACCGACCCCCCCCCCCCCCAGACCCAGACCCAAAGCGGGGGTCAGAGCAGGAAAAGATAAATCTTGCCTGCGCTTCGCCACCGTTAACCTCTTAATCAACCCCAATCCGACCCGAGGAAACGCGGACGGCCGACTAAACGGCGGCACACGTGCCGAGGAAACGCCGCCACGTGAAAGCCGAGGCCTGCCCGCGACCGCAATAAGTCGCAGGCGCCTTCAAAAAGTTCGTGCCACCAGCGCTATGCGGGTTTTCCTCGTGGACAGGTCTCAAACTCGAGGGCCCGTGGCCACATCCGGACTACTACTGCATTTATAATGCCGAGTGCCGTCGCCATTTAGAGCAGTCTGAAGACGTTTGACAAATTCGGTTCTCCCTTAGAGAAGGGGTCAGAAGAAGCTCGGTCATCCGCGAGGGGCTCAACGTCGAGCCGCTGCTCCTCTGCATTGAGAGGAGCCAGATGAGGCGGCTGGGCCATCTCCTTCCTGGTGAGGCGTTCCGGGCACGTACCACCGGGGACGACGTCTCTCGGCTGGCCGGGGGATCCCGAGGCGACCCCTCCGGAAGAGCTGGAAGAAGTGGCTTGGCGTCCCTGCGAAAGGTGCTGCCACCCCCGACCTGACTTTGGATATTCGGGAGAAGATGGTTGGATGGGTGGATGATTTCCGACCTTTCTTCCATTTCATCATCAAAAGAGCAACGGAAAATTCCCTTCATCATCGCCTTCCTCAATGGCCTAAATCGGAATTCACAATTGTTTGATCAGTGTTACAAACTACTAGACACGTGATATCACTTGATGATGTCGGAATTTGTCATAGTGGCTCGTTTTCCGCGGCCCTGGAGGGGCCCAAATCGCTCGTGAGTCTTGGGACGTACGCGCTGCACGTGGCAAATCAAGAGCATCCGGATTCTGAATTGCGGTCGTTTGATACTGGGTCACATCTTGGCTTCATCTGGCACGTCGCACATGCTAACTAGTGTTGTAGGCAAGGAGGCTACGTGAAGGTGGGGGGGGGCGTCCAGGCGGGTGGTCATACGCCTCCGATTGACCGCCGTCGGAACCTCCGGACGTAAAGCTGTGAGCAAGCAGGTCATTCTGATTTTTGGGGTTATTTGGGTATTTGTGTAACACACTCAGGTTACATACCTGACTTCATCTAGAGGGCGACCCCCCCCCCCCCCCCCGTCCCTGTCCCCCTCTTCCACGGCCCCTTAACTCCAGCTGTCGGGAAACGCCACCGTAAATTAGCGGACGGCCGCCACGTTTGCCAGGCCATCCGGTCCAGTCATGTTTACACCCCACCCCGCCGTAGCACAACACTCGCGGTAGCGGTGGCGTCTACAAAAGCCCCGCCCAGCTCGCCATCCATCACAGGCGCCAAACATTCACTGAAGATGTCGTTGGGAACAGCGAGGCTCGGCGTTAAAGTTTTAGTGTCGCAGTTTGTGTCGGGGGCTGAGGGCAAAGTTTTCCATGGCTGAGACTCGAGGTCACACTTGCAGTTAGCGGGTCGGCGTTCGGTTCAAGCCCACCACGCAGCCGAGCGCGCGGGGTTCGGCGGCAACAAGCGACGTTGCCGACGAAACAGTCAAAAATGAAAAATGCAGCGAGACTTCGTAGAAGAAAAAACAGACAAAGCAGAAGAAAAAATTGCACCCGTGGCTAAAAAGCCAAAGCAAAAACATCGAAAAGTCGTGAACGTACGACATCAAGAAAAAGAAAATTTGGAGAATCTGTAAATTGTTGTAGCTCGCGTTCACGTTAGCATCAAGAATCCGCTCGACGTTCAGGTTGCGCTTGGTCAGTTTTCATTGCCCTGCGATTTCGCCACTTTTTCCTCGATCGCTGACAAAATGTCAGACATTTGGGCCCCCAAATCTTTTCGTCTCAGCGGTTCTCCCGGGCCCGCGGACCAAAGTCGACCCGTCGCGTGCGTCACTCGGAGCGAGCCGCTCCCGGTCTCGCGAGCTGCTTTTCTGTCCCACCAACTCGATCGTGTCGCCTTTCGCTTGAATTATTGGCCTGCGAAGTCCTGGAGAGGCGGACCCGGTCAGCCAATCCCCCTCATAGCGAGTGGGAGTGGGGGGGGGGGGGCCTAATTGGCCGCCAGGTAAGGTTACATGTGACAGCAATTAAGCCGAGCGCGGGGGCAACTTTATGGCCTCTGGGCAGCTTCCCTCTGGGACCTCCAAAGTGGTCTTTACGGCTCAAGGAGGCGCTCCAGTCGCCAAGTCTTGCGCAAGTCAATCACAGATGCCGCTAAACTCCTTCAGGAAAGGTCCCAAAACATCGCCCCCCCCCCCCCCCCCTTTTTGGAGGAATTCCACAGCTGGTATTTTCATGCTAAAAAATAGACCGAGAGACTCGGAATTTGGCGAACGCGTCTATCGGGACGGGAAGCGGCATAAACCAGAAATTCCAGCGAAAGTTTAGGGCGAATTCCAGGGACGCGAAAAACTGGAGTTGCACTGACGGGCGCAGAATTTGGCGAACGGGATGCACAAAAGAGGTCTCGAGGACCTGAACCCAAAATTGAACAGGAAGTCAGCCATTTTGACAGTTTTGGATGAAATCATCTGAGCATCTCAATGGCAACAAGAACAAAAAAGTCGCAATCACGCAGAAAGGAAATCGGCCAGGAGGTCAGCCATTTTGAGCCGTGAAATCAAATTGGGCCCTGCGACAAATGCTTTCCTTCTATATTTTCAACATTTACGCCTGCGACATGTCAAAGACTTTTTTGACTCGAACTTCATTGAAGTGAAGAAAAAGCTTCGTGTTACGGATCAAATGGGGGATTCGAGTCAATTGGGGAAGTTTGACGTTGCTCTTGAAGCGGACGCTCAGCTCCGTGTGACAAATCTGGAAAAAGAATCGTCGCCACAAGCCGCAGTTTCTCGTCGATGACCTTTGCGGACCACGAAGTCCCCTAAAAAATCAACCCTTTCTCAAATGGCTGACAATTTGACATGCCCCGACGGGGCCTTTTGTTGTTTGCTCATGTCTGCTGCTCGTTGTTGTTGTTGTAATACTTTTACAGAGAATTGTATCTCCTATCGTGGGAGCAAAAAAAAAAAAAAGGGGGGGAATAATTCAAGGACAGTGAAAAATAGAACATTTACTGCAGTAAACATTTGTGCACCTTGGCTATTTGTACAAAAAAGATTGGATTCTAACATACTTTTGCATTCTTTTACTTCCTTTCAACAGGTTCAAGGGACAAAGTGCACGCAAATGTCATTTTCTGAAGATCTGAACAATTCAGAAATACTAAAATAAAATACTTCAAACCTACATTAAATGTAATTATTGGGTTTTAGGAGGGGACCCCATAGAATCATTTGTAAATCGTTGTGCCTTGGCTGCTTTTCCAGATGAACATTTTGAATTTGATTTATTGTTTTAAATATACATGCCGACAACATTGCGGAACATTCTAAAGAACTCGTCATCCTACTGAAGCTGTAAAGTAAAAAAAAAAAAAAAATACAAAAAAATGTATTTAATTTGTTCTCGTCAATTAAATATTCAACCTACTTCAGAAATAATGTCATGATAATAATAATTATGTATTTGCTCCATCAGACGATCACCATTGGCTCGTGTGATTGATCCAAAATCAACCCCCCCACGTCAAAATTGATGGGACTCGGTCCCGGCTCCGGCCGATCGCGGCCCCCAGTTTTTTTCCACGCGCGTTCATCCCGCGTGACCACTATTTGGCGCTCACGCACTATAATGACACCCCCCCCCCCCCACGCCCCGCCGCCCATGAGTCGGCTGGAGGGGGCGGAGTCACGGGAGGGCCGGTGCCCCTTTCCCCGCAAATGTACGCCCTTCCTCGGGGAGCGCAGCGAGCGCCTCGTGGTGGATTTCGGCGGACGCGTGCGTGTTTTGGGGCCTGCGTGTATGTGAGTGCACGCTAGGGAGCGCACGGCCACGCAGCCACTCGGTCGGGCTCCCACGCACTCAGTCAGTCGGTCGCTCGGCCACCAGCGAGCAGCGTCAGCCCGGACGTGGACGTGGGACGTGAAATGTGCTCAAGTCGAGCGTGAATCCTTTGGACTAACAACATCATCATCATCTTCGCTGTGGTTAAAAGTAGCTTCGAGCTTTCTTTCTTTCTTTTTTTTTTTTACATTTTATTTGAAATTCTTCTTTTTGGGGGGTGGGGCGAGAGACTCCTTTTTCCCGGGACGCGGGTTCGACGCGGAGGACGCGTTTATGGATCCGTGCGCGACCCCCGGCTGCACCCGGACGTCATCCGACGCTCAGCGGTCGCTCCTCGGTCATGACTCGGCGCTTCTGCCCCGCTTGTGAACTTTGATCCAGAAAATTCGCTTTTTCTTTTTCCTCGTCCGCTCCTCATTTTCGTTTCGTTGCTCCTGCCTCCTGCGTTACAAAAACAAATAAACAAACCAAACGCGTGTGTGGAGGGGATAGCATGGCAATGGTAGTAAACCAGTGGCCAGAGAACATTTCCGGCGACCCGGGCTCGCAGCTGCAGATTTGCGGCCAGGATCCCGGCGGGGGCGGCGGCGGCGGCGGCGGCGGCGCGCCCGGGACGCCCGCCGGCTCCACGCCGGGCACCGTGGACGGGCTGTCCGGGGACAAGCTGCAAGCCAACGTGGACTGCATGGTGTGCGGGGACAAGTCGAGCGGCAAGCACTACGGCCAGTTCACGTGCGAGGGCTGCAAAAGCTTCTTCAAGCGCTCGGTGCGCCGCAACCTGTCGTACAGCTGCCGGGGCAACCGCGACTGCCCCATCGACCAGCACCACCGCAACCAGTGCCAGTACTGTCGCCTCAAGAAGTGCCTCAAAGTCGGCATGAGGAGGGAAGGTAAGCCCGGGGGCGCATCTTGCGGGCGTGGGCTTTCTTTTTCTTTCTTTCTTTCTTTCTTTCTTTTAGGTTTTTTTTTTTTTTTTTTGGGGGGGGGGAGAGGCGTTTTAAATCATACATCATCGGTAATCATTTCAACTATTAAAGCACATCAAGAAAGCAAAGAGTCAGTTGACATGTTCTTCGATTGGAATCATTTTAAACTTTTTGTAATTGTTGAACCCAAATGAGAATTAACAAAAAAATATATAGAAATATCCCCGTGGTTCACATATTTTTGCAACATTTCCAGCCACTGCGAAATGAATGACAGAAAAGAATACAAAATACCGTCGGACTTTGAATTTATTGAATTTGCTACTTTTTGTTTCCATCTTCGTGAGTTTCTTTGTTTTGCTTCAAGCATTTGACAAGGCAGTCATGCCGTGAGCGCTTTTCTGCATGGAAAATGAGATCAAATTTCACTTCGTTGGTCAGAATGGGATTGATTTACAACAAATGAGGTATCTTTGTACATCATTTTATGACAGAACACATCAAAACTCTTCGACTCGACAGCAGAAAGTCTATAATTGACTCGTTTATCCACTTTTTGTGACGTTTTTTGTTTGTTGAAATTTTTCAGATGTAAGATATTTGCTTGAGAATCTCTGTGACAGAGATTTATGGTTAAAAAAAAATAATTTGTCAAAAGTGCCTCAGGTGAATACAAATAGCAAAATGTTTTGCATTAGTCATGAAAGTTTTAATTAAATAAAGTACGTGGGCAGATTTGAAACATTTGAAAGAAAAAAAAAATGTTCCTAACCTACCGCCTATGCGCATAAAATTTTGTCCCTTGTCACATCGGGACAAATATGATCACTTTTTATGCACAACTTTAAAAACAAACTTGCCTGAATTTCCGTTCAGGTGAGAAAGAGAGAAAGAGAGAAAGAGAGAAAGAAAGAAAGAAAGAAAGCACGACGACATCAGAACTTTTATGTTGCATTAGGAACGGGTCACTTGGCGCCAAAAACAGAGTCAAGCAAACAGCTCGGTGGCTGAAACCAGGGAAAATTGTGAATAATTCATAATTGGCAGTGTTGGCGTGGGGTTACGCAGGTCCATAAATATACGCAGCATGGAGAAACATCTGATGATGATTGGATCTCATAGCACAGATGTGCAAAACAAGTTTTTTTTTTCTTTTTTGCTATCCCAAAACAAGATCATTGCAAAGCCATCTTACTTGAAAGTGAATGCAAATATGGATTATGTATGATATATATGACTGGAAGACTTTCTGGAACATCCACTGACAACCCAGGTTAATCCTGGCTCCTCCCTGACGTACAAAGTCTCTCAATCGAGATGTTTGACTTTGACGTACTTCCTTGACACCGATGACTTGTGTTCAAAGTCATGGAAAATAGTGGGGGCAGCGTCGTTTGCCTCCCCCCCCCCCACCCGCGCACGGTGTTTGCACATTTGTTGAAGCACCCGCAGAAAAGCCACACAAGCGCAGGAACGCGTCCGTGTTTGCGTGGTTTTTCTTCCGGCACTCCTGCGTCTTTGACATTTGCATAAGCGCTGTAAAAAAAAAAAGATGACCTGTTTTTTTTTGTTCAAAAAGAATGTGTGTGTGTGGGGGGGGGGTGCAATCTTGCTCCCGTTTTTTTCCTCCCAAAATGAATGATATCCAACGCGAGGGGCCAGATGTGGCCCCAGTGCCGTGAGTTTCAAAGCCAGGGTCAGCAGGGGTTGCTCAAGGACACCTCAGCAGTCTCTCTTAAAGGGTCAACAGCCTCGTTTTTGCACTTTGCCTCCATTCAAAGGCGAGAGAGTCACCTCGGATGATCCGACAACCCCCCCAACCGGCTTTCCAGGTCACGCACTGCGCCCGTCTCGTAAATTGCCCACAAGCCACAGCGACTCGGTCATGCGAGGAAATCTCCTGATGAGCCGCAGTATTAAAAGTAAATTAAAAAAAAAAAAACAACAACAACAACATCCAGAATCCGCTCATGTGATCAAAAAAAAAAAAAAAACAAATTGGGGGAGTCCTGAAATGAAAAGAATGTAAATAAGAAGCACCCCCTCCCTCCCTCCAAATGTAATTGCTTTTGCTTTTGTAGCTAACGGGAATCATATCTATTTTGCTTCAATTATTCAAATGTAATTCAGAGTGTGTGCCACCCATAGTGTGGGGTGCCCAGGGTGTGCCGGGGGGGTCACGCCCTTGTCCTCAGATACGTTAGAAGCACCCTTGGGACAGTCGTCGAATTGTATTTTCAATCCAAGATGGACCAGCAATTGCCACTAAAAAAATAAAGAATACGTATATTTTTTTTTCAATCAGATTTTCAACCAAATTTTACTTGTTGCGGTTTCCATCATTTTTTAAACAAACAAAAAATAAAGTTTAAAATGTATTTACTTTGGTGTTCTTTTTAAAAGTAAATGACAGTCAAGACAGATGGTCATCTTTTCTTTTTCAAATCAATTTTCAATAGTGCTCTTCATTCATTCATTCATTCATTCATTCATTCATTCATCTTGTGTAGCGCGTCCCCTCACGCAGTCAGAGTCCAGACCTAAACCCAAAGGCAAACGTGTTGCGGGCAACGCCACAGACAGACGCTGCCATGGCACACTCGCGTGGACGCGCTGTCAAAAGTATTCCACACGACTATTTTTATGTAGTTTTGAAAATTATATCAATTGAATTTCAATTAAGATGATTTTTTTAGATAATTCTGTAATTTGGTGAGATTAAGATACAGATGGCATTGTGCATCATTCTGCTTCTTACGTGTAATCACATTTTTATCATTTGTTTTATATTCATTTTTACATGCAAAGAGCAAAAGTCTACATTTGACACTCAGATAAGACAAAGTGCTCATTTTGCATTTCATTTATTTCTTTATCATTGAAATTGTTAAATCAAATGAGTAATACATCTTGTCAAGACTTGTCGTGCAGATATAAAACATTTTTATCGATGGTATAATTCATACATTTTCATTACATTTGAGTTAAAACAGAGCAGTTCTAATTCACCGATGTTTTTTCCACAAGTTTTTTTTTTTTTTTTGATTATTCTTATTATCATTTTCCCAACATTAAAACAAAGCTGCCGTTTTAACTCATTGACGGGAAACGAGGTCACGGCCGCCGACGGCTTCAGCGGACAAAAGAGAAAAAGCGCAAGAAACAACTTGGAGCCGTTGGAACCCGACAGAAACGTCGAGTTCGCTTACGGTCGCGTTCGAATGAGACACGAAAACGCTGCAAGTCGTTTTTTCTTTCTTTCCGGCTCTGCGTGCGCTGGTGCGTTTGAGGTCAGCGGGATTAGCGGCTGTCCTCAAATCCTCTTTGCCGTCCCGCCTCGTGTCGATCAACGCGTCCGTCGGGACCCGTCGGCCAACAGGAAGTGCGCTTTGAAAACACAACAGCGCGTTCCCAGGAAAACAAACATTGTCAACGTGAATATTTGAGCACGCCGCCGCCGCCATGATGATTATTTGATGGCGGCGTCCGCGGGAAAATCAAGCGCGCCGCGTACACGGCGTAAAGCTGTTAGCTAACATGTCATTCAGAATGATTTTTTTTTTTTTTTGTAGTCGACTATGAAGTGAGCAAAGTCGAGTCGATTATTGGATGACGTCGTTGATATTGTTTCAGCGCAGCACGTCGGCCCACCCCATTGACATCGGTGTTGTACACGGGTGTTGCGCTCTTCTTGTAAACGGGTGGAAAGCGTAGCCACCAATTTTAGCAGGTAAGACCGACGTTACTTTACAATTACGACTCCGGGACAAGGAAAGAGCAGGACTTCAAATAGTAACTTCAGTCATTATTCCGTGAAAATACAACAAAAGTACCAAAGTACGCAGTACCTGCTTTTTAGTCAACACATGAATGTCAATAATACATGTATTCTTTATAAAGTAGCATAAATTAAGGCAAATGTGGCCACAAGAAATTCTCGCCAATCAACTTTCTTTGTTTCTAGCCAAGACGGAATCATATTCTGGCAGTGGCCAATGCCCGAGTTTCTCTGCTAGATCAAATCATATTAATCACAAAAGTAATAGCAGATTAAAAACATTTGCCCAACCGCATTGACGTCGGTGTTGTACACGGGTGGGAAGAGTAGCCACAAATCTCATCAGGCAAGATTGACGTTACTTTACAATTACGACTCCAGGACAAGGAAAGAGTAGTACTTCTAAAAGTAACTTCACTTCAACAAAAGTACTGATTACCTGCTGAGTAGCTCGTGATTCTTTTTTAATCACCGCATGAATGTCAACTAAACAAAGATATAAATCGGGAATGTGCAAATTGAGATATTTATTGCCCGACAAAGTTACAATAATCTCATGTGTTCTTTATAAAGTGCCATAAATGAAGACGAATGTAGCCACAAGAAATTCTCGCCAATCAACTTTCTTAGTTGATACCCTAAACGGAATAATATTCTGGCAGTTTCTCTGCGAGATCAAATCATATTGATCACAAAAGCAATAGCAGATAGAAAAAAAAAGAAAAGAAGAGGAGTAGCAAACAGAATACACCTCCATCTAATGGAATAAAGCACCGTTTGTTCTTAAGTCAAATAATTTGGTCAAAGTGACGTACGTTGCATTCAGACTCACTAAAACCACTCGGTAAATGTAGCACTTTACTAGCTAGCTATCTGAGAACGTTCTTGCTAGCACACAAATGGTATCCGTGCATATTTGGACGCAACATTTTGGTGAACAAGATGGCGCCGCTCTCCTCGTTTTAGCCGCCGCTGATTGCCGTCGTCTCGCTTGTACGAATATTCAAAGACAAACGATGATCGCGATAGCCGAAGCGAGCGAAGCTAACTGCTACGCTCTTCCACCACCGTCTTATTTTCGTGCTCTTGTACTCTCACTACAAACCAGACAGACACCAAAAAAAAAAAAAAAGTCTTTTCTGTGTTTCCAATCATTCGTCAATCCCTACTCGCTACATGCGGAGTAGACATTTGAGAGACTGGACTACATAATTGACGCGAGGTCTGAAACCATCGATCGAACGCCCCGTAATCACTATACGTACAGGGATTTTAATAGAGTCGACCATATAATCGATCGAGTCATTAAACTCTGCCTAATCGAGTAGTTCAAGGTCAGTTAAGGAACAATTAATGGAGCACTACGTAATAACTACACGGGGATTTGAATCAAGTAGACTATGTAATTGATTCTAGGGCTGGAACGATTAATAACTAATAACTCCACATGGATTTGAATCACGTAGACCATATAATTGACCTTAGGGCTGGAACTGTTTCCTAATCATTTTAAATGAGTGAACTATGAACTACGAGTTGACTCAAGGGCGAAAACTATTAACTTGAAGACTCCCGTTTTTTTTTTTTTTTTTACTCCGTGGATTGCTGAGTATCTGTACTCGGTAATTTCCTCCCAAAGATCTTCCAGGAAGGTTTTGGTCCTTTGGAAAGGAGTCAAGCCGCGTGTTGACCAGAACCCGCCGCGGGGCGGCCGGCCGCATAAAGACGCCGTTCATCGACTGCAAAGTGCGACGGATTTTGTCTGTTAAATAATTAGCACGTACAAGTGTTTGGTTTGATATCGTCTTGACATTTCCAGTAGACACGCTAAAAGTTTAATGACCTCCCCGCATGAAGAAGATTCGGGTTTCTTCCCAGCCGCCCCGAGGGCCACGTCTGACCTCTTCGTATCATTGGACAACGCCGGGTGTCGAGAGCGACGACGTGTCTGCTGCGGCGTTCCTCGCCTGAGCTCGCACAACCGCCGCTTGTTCTCCTCCAATGTTTTGCGTTTGCCTGCGAGAACCAAACAAAGGCGCCGGGCGAGGAAACAAAAAGTCGGCATGACGGGAAGTCGGAGTCACAAACAAAAACGGCAATGGCGGCCTTTGACATTTTGCGTTTGCCTTTGCGGTATCGAGCCATGCGGATCATTTCAATAAAACACCGAAGGCCACGAAACAAAAAGTTGGCAAGACGACCCGACAGGAAGTCTAAAGGCCTCTTTGTACTCACGCGTGCGCCACATAGTTCGTCTTTATACCGCAGTTCGTCTCCTCGCCAGAGGCGGCGCTACGCCTGCTATTGGCGAGGACTCCCCACGGGGTGGGCTTCCCTCAGCGCGTTTTGGCCCTTTGTGAAGCGGCGACAATGGCGAGCGTGGAAGCGCGTCCGCTTGAACAAACGGACCGATGATGCGTCTCGTTATGCCGCAAAATCGACCGGGAAGGCGGCGGCGCAGGTGCTATGCGGGGGAAAAGGCGAGTAAATCATCAAAGCATGCGACTAAAACGGACCAATCACAAAAGATGAGTTTCGGCGTGATTCAAGGCGGGCCTTGTCGGAGTATAAAGAGGCCTTGAGTAACAAACAAATTTGCTAATGCTAACCTTTAAAATGTTACCGTCGTTGTTCGGTGTCCGTTCGGCATCTGGGACGCACAAAAAATGTACTCGGATACGTAAAATATTTGCATCCATCAGCGCATAAATTCACACCTATGTGCAAGTGTAAAATACAACAAAGTGTTTCAGCCGAACACGCAAAATGTTCATCGTTGCGATTACAGCCGGCGCGCCAATCACGACGCAACCAGCCGCCGGCGGAACGGCTTTGGCTTCGGTTTTAGGGTCTTCGAGAACACTTTCAAACAGAATATGTTGAAAGAGAAAGAGTGGAAGAGCGATATATCAAAATACATAAACCGTAGAGTACAAAAAAAAATACAGTGTTTGCATTCCAGAGGGACTCCCCTTCAGTCGTTGAGATTTCCTGATTCACAATGATTTTATTCAATATATATTTTTCAAATGAACGGACCGCTTGATCGGTTATTGGAATTTTATTCTGCCGAATTCGGAAATCGTCACTGGCCTCAAAAAGACGATATCGGTCGGGGCCTAGCGCGAGCGGTGGCCCCTAGTGGCCCGCGGTTGCACAGCCCGCTAAAGTTAGCTTGTTTTGTGCTGTCGTCGTCGGCGTGACTTCGCCGCGTCTCAGTTGGCCAAACGGAGTCGTCGGGCTGCGGTTGTTCTATTGGATCACTTGACATTTAAATGTGACCAGATTGAGCTCGGAGCCTCGGGCTTTTTTTTTTTTTTTTTTTTAGGGGGGGTCGGTAAGGGTTTCGCTTCCATCATGCGTCATCTTTTTTGCTTTTTTGTTTGAACAAGGAAGTTAATGTTTACCTGTTTGGGCACTCATGGATTAAAAAAAAAAAAGAGAGAGGAATAATTGTTGATGATCAAATCAGGAATTTATTCGGCTCATCGGCGGCTGGCTAATACCAAAAAATGAACTCGCGCACCCTTCGCCTCCCGCGCGTGACCCATATTGAGCAAACAGCGGCGGCGAATATAGGTCAAGCAAAACTAAAACATCCGTAGCGCACAAAGCCAGATCCAAAGTCCACATGGGAGAGTATCATCGCCTGGGGGGCGGGGGGGGGGGTTCTCTTCTCATCCCAGGCGCTATGACGCTAATAGTTGTTAGCTTGCACGTTTAGCCCGTGCCAAATCCGACACTTAATCCAAGTGACATCCGCCCTTCATGAGGAACCCGATCCAAAAAAAGGCACGACGGGGACGGACGGACGAAAAAGTGCTTTGTTGTGATGCGCATTGGGAAATACACGCAGATCAAAACGATATCACTGAGCTATTTGTTCAACAACAATAGTAAAAATAATGGTAATAATAATTATGTGTATTATTACCATGATTCTCATTTGCAAAGCCTGACGCTAGCAACCAGAAATCGATTTGAATTTTGAAAGATGTCTTGCATGTATAAGATAACACATAACCCGATTGAAAATATAAAATCAAATTTAAAAGTTATAAAAATGCAAAAAAAAAAAAAAAAAACACGTAGAAAATGCAATTTCCTTCTGATGCGCAAATTTCTTTAGATTTATCAATACAATGAAAAGTTGACGAGCAGTGGGAACAATATTATATAAAGAGTCATCGTAATCATAATGATTGCAATAATGAGCATGTTAACACTCGTGTAAACTTCAAAACAATAACATGCTTTGAATCATAAACAGCGAACAACTTGTTATTAAAAAAAAAAAAAATCAGCTATATGACTGGAAAAAAACAAAATAACAGTTTGAACGTCGATTAAAAAGCAAGAAAAATTTTGGCTGGTCTATTAAATCGTGTTAGCTTTTTCATTTGAGAGTTAATAGTAAGATTTAGTTTGAAGACAATGACTCGGGACAAGCCGAAAGAATCTTACAGTCGAGTTTAGTGAAGGCAATTCCCTTTGCTGAATTTGTGACGCCCCCTGGAGGCCGCTGTGTCCCTAGCATCTGCCAAATAGCCGGCGGAATCAGTAAAACATAATTAATGGCACATGTGTTGGATTCCAAAACTGTTTATTGTTTTTAATGAGGGAGTTATATTTTCCACTGAATAAAAAAATTGTAATTTCAGGAACAGGATTGACTTTTTTTTCATTTGTTTTTTTTTTTTTTTGTTTTGTTTTACAACACAGTTCAATGTCAAATGCTCCCAATTATTTATTATTGAACTACATTAATGATATTAGAAGGCATTCGATTCATCGTTTCAGCCCGACAGTCAACTCCACAACATAAACATCGTCATATTGTGATTTTGGAGTCGGGAATGAGTCCACGAAGATATTTATGTTGTTAATTTATCTTGGCTGTATGAGCTGTTCCAGTCCTTGAGTCCGCTACGTTATCCATGATATAAAAATCGCGATATTTCCGGGCCACATGAGCTGTTACTCGAGTCATCGTTTCCGTCCTGGAAGTCGACTTTTTCCAGTCGTGCGTGATACAAAAATCTCTTTGAAGCGATTCGGGAGGTGGGGAAAAAGTTGAAAAGATTCCAAACGCGGTAAAACTGCATCCGGAATCCTTCACGACACCTTCGTGACTGTGTCGAGATTTGAAGTGGAATCTTTTCGCCATTCTTCAGTTCTTCGTTTGAGCTTCCAAATAATCTCAACACAATGTGAACGTCGTTATACGGAGAGTCCTCGAGTTAAGACGGTCTCGACTTTAAGACGCCCGTCCATCCCCCGTCCGCCATTTTGTCTGGCTCACGCTTGTCCGTGTTTGTGCGCCGGGAGTATCTTCGCATTTTTCGCCCGCCTTTTAGCAATGCTAAAAATGCTAAAGGAAATGCATTACCATGGAAACGAAGCTCAAGATCATAAACGGATTGGAGGAAGGGGGAGACACCGACACCGCCGAGGCTTCAGTCGGCCGACCGTGGTGACAATTATTAAAGTGAAAGCCCGTATTTTAGCGCATGTGATGAAGGGTTCCGTTGCTCTGTTGGATATTAAAAAAAAAAAAAAAAAAAAAAAGGGACGTTTCTTTCGGCTAGTCCGGTTAGGTTTTTCCGGCGGATGCCCGTCCTGATGCGACTTCTCTCAGGTAGCGGAGGCCCCGGCGGGATACGAACTCACAACCCCTGGTTTACAAAACCATCGCTCTAACCACGAGGCCTCACCTAAGTCGGCTTACAATGACGACAAAACCAGGTTCTTTGGTACTTGTCGAGACGGAGAGGATCGAGGACCAGGTTCCTTGGCAATAGCGAAGCGCCGCCTCCCCTTCTTCTTCTTCTTCTTCTTCTTCTTTTCATCCACCTCTCAGCAGCAATGCAAAGTACATCATCTTGTTTATTTCAAAGTATTTGTTTTTTTTTTATACAAAGTATTTTGGTGTAAATTCTGACTTTAATGGTGGAATCTGAGTCGAAATTCGAGTGAAGTCGCTAACTGTAGGAACGGATCTCAGTCGTAGACCGAGGACTCCCCGTCTAGGGCTTACGGAGTCAATGATCGGCAACAGAGGCAATGATTTGGTTAGGCTCCCGTGCATATTATTTGATTCATCTTTTCAGGCCGAGAGTCCACCGTATAGTGCGCAAGAGGAAATCCCGATGTAATGATTGGTCATCGTATTGTGGTGCTTTACATAATTCCCCCTACGGGACCTCGAGTTAGCTGACGAGGTTCCGCACGGACGCGATTGTTGGTTACACTTCCGGCGTGAGAGGAAGTCGAGAGTGAAAAAGGAGGTTTGCTCCTGTGTTCGACGCGCCGCCTCCGCCTCCTTTCCTTCAGCGCTACAGTGTAATAACAGTTTTGAAAGTCTTTCAATCGCACCTATTTATTATTTATTCATCCATGCATTATCTTCTTCTTGTCCTCTCTCACCACATCAATCAACCTTTCCTTTGGTCTTCCGAGCCGCGTATCCTCACAAGGGTCCGTCCCAGCTAGCGTCGAGCCAAAGATGTCAGTCGCAGGGCAGATACGGACGGCATCACTGAGCGGGAATCGATCCCACGCTGCCTGTGCCAAAGTCAGGCGTTTGTACCGCTACACCGTCAGTGACTCATGGTTGATTCATTTTTTTCCTCGTTTTTTTTTTTTTTGGTCATTTTGCCTCAAATGAAGCCAACGTCCTGGTTTGCGCGTTCACGTTTCGTTCCTCAACTCCTGCAAGCCTCAAACAAACGATTGTCCGGCGTGATGCCCGTTTAAAAATAGCTGCCAATCTTTTTTTGTTTTATTTTTTTTTTTTGTCAAACATCTCGGAGCGCCGCGTGAATCACACGCAGCCACTGACTGGACTGACTAATTAATTCAGGAAGCGCCTCGTCGGTCTCAAAGACTGAGGCGACGGCATCCTCGCAGCAAAAAAAAAAAAAAAAGTCAGGCACGCAACGCTTCCTCATCTGTCTGCGTCACTGCGCCCCCCTCCTCGTCTGCTTCTTAATTTGCACTTAATTTCCGACTGAAAGCGGAGCCCACGACTAGCGTTGAACCCCCGCTTATCACGGATGGTCCGTTCCCTTCCTGACGCAACCCTTCTCAGGGAGCAGTATTTTAGATATATTTTGCTCGGCGCTAAAAATGTGCCGGCCGCTTTACGGCGTTGTTCATCGCTGCCGTCGCTGTCCGCCATGAACGACACCACCGAGCCGGAGGCTTTGCGGCGTTGTCGTCGCACGCGGCTGAGTGCGGCGTCGTCAGCGGCGTTGTTCAGAGCCACCGAACGACGGCGAGCCCAACGCCGTCCGACGCGCACATCCAAACATTTATAGCACGCCTGTCATTCGTACGCGGATCTTTTGTTACGTTATGAGAGACGGATTACGTGGTCCGCCCCAAACTATTATTTTTTTTTTTAGTAGCTGTATACACACCTACCTGCTGTCATTTGGAACCCACGAAGCTCTCGTCCTTTGCACCCGTGCGATCCATTTTTCACGACGAAGCGGGTCTTTTGGAAAAGTACGAAGAGCGAATCCGTCCTCCGGACTTTTCAGACAATATCCAGCAATCCAACGAGCCGGCGTTTTGGGCAAGACGCTGAACTCGATATTCCTCTCCGGGTCGGAATCGCAGACGAGACTGGCGTCCCTGATTAAAAGAAGGAAACACACAACACTGAGCTCTAGTTTTAATGTTAGATGGCGTCCTGGCTGGGCCACCATTTTGTTTACGTTGGGAACGAGCGGTTGGCGTGGTCGCCACGGGCGCCGTTGTGCAAGCCAGGGTAGCGTCGATATGACGTGCAAGCTGTCATTCCGTTGGATTCGATTCCTTGAAGCAGTCTGAGGAATATGTCTTTTTGCCGGTCCACAAACGACAGTACGAGGCGGTCGGGCTCGTCTTTGGATGGTCAGCAAGTTGCAAAAGCTTGAACCCTTCTTGCAAGAACCTGCGGCGGCGGCCTCGTTTCGGACCGGAGGCGTCCCGGCCTTCCTGGAAGGCGGCGGCCGCTGCCCCGCCGCAGGCAGACTTCTCCTTCCGAGAAAAGTAAAAGCACGGCTGCCACCCTCTCGTGGCGTCGCCCTCAATTTTGACAAAACAGCTGCGCTTGCCCCCCCACCCCCCATGCGTAACACGACGCCGACAAACAGGTGTTTTCCGAGCACTTGCCATCATCATCATCATCATCAACACTGGCCCACTGGGTTGAACCTTTTGACAACTTACATGGTGGGCGGCCGTTTTTCCCTGACGTACTTGAATGCACCACAAAGAATTGCAGGTAGCGCTCTATGATGTTTTTTTTCCAAACACAAAAATAGGCTCATTTATACTTTGAAAGGTCATTAATCCAGTGCAGAGCCCACTAAAACAATACTCGGTTCTCCATCACAAAGCGATTCAAGAAGCGATTTGTTCGAAAACCAAATCGACGTTTCCCAGTACAATGAATGAAAAAAGAAATAATGCGTTCCAAGCCTAAAAATTTAGGCTTTTTAAAGCATTTTCTGTAGATTTTCCTCATAATAAACTGAATAGTAGGAATACATGTATATTTTAAATACTTTATGTCGTACAAGAATTTCCAAAATATATTTATTTTTTTGCTTAAAATGTATGTTTTAGTAGTAGAGGAGGCTAAGCTGGGAGCGCATTGCCGTATCTGTAGCGACTCGCCACCCAGCCTTGTAACCTTTTTTTTTTTAATTAGCAAAAGTGCAGAATAACTGAAACAAGCAATATTATGAGTGGGGAGCAAAAAATGTTATTTTTTATTTTTACACGAAGTAACACACAAACATTAACTTGTAACTCGAGTTAATGAAATCTTTGAATCAAAACCAAAGTGCAGAAATAACAGAGCATTATTAAAGTTGACAAGAAAGAAGCAATGCAAAACTATCAAGTGACCCGCCCCCTTTTTACAAAGAACGAATCTCGTGTGACTTCTTTTCTGAAGTGGCTCATCACAACCTCATTCGAATTTTGCAGCGCTCCGCTCCATTCGGCTTTTTTGGGTTGATGGAAGTCGTACGAGATTGTGGATTTCGTTCCATTTGATATCGGCACTTGTCGCCTTCGGCCTCATCAGACGGCATCTCTTCCTCCAACGTTTTCTTCTGCTCCTCCTGAAGGTGCAGGAGTTCGTCGCTAGTGAGCTCCCTCTTGCCTTCATTGGAGCCGTGATGAGGGTTAATAGTCGTCAATGGGAAGAAAGAAGAAAAAAAAAAAACAACAAAACAAAAAAAAAACAAAACGATTCTCTCCCGGGCCACGTCTGCGTACAGAGGCTGCGTCATACAAAGTAACAAAGCGCGTCGTGGGTGGGTCAGCTGGTCTATTTCCAGGTTTTGTCAGGGCCGTTCGAGTTCCGACTAGGCACTGAAATTCCGATTCCAGTCGCGTCTTGACATACGAGTGACCTGACTAAAGTCCTGGCTAGGGTCAGTGGATTTGAATTCCCAATGAAGAGACCACCTGACGCCCCCCATCAGGTTAGGACGCAGTCTTGAATTGAACATTTGCGATCAGCAAACTTGGTGACGAAGTGCCGGCCAACTCGCGCGGTCGCCATTAGCTACTTCCCGCTCTGTTGTGAGCAAGACAAGCCGAGAAGTCGCTCCTGTTTTTCGGACTTACTTCATTTGGAGTTTATTTAGAAAAGGATCAACCGACTGTTTCTTTGAATGTGTACTTGAGAGCACATTCAGTGGAAATTTACATCGTACATTTTGGAGCTGCGATCGCAAGAAAACGCCGCACGGTCTCCAGGATGCGACAATCGCTGTGTTTCTCGTCCGCCAGCCGTCCAACGTGGACGCACGTCCAACTCCCAGAGCAGCCCGGGCCAGTACCTGAGCAACGGCGGCGACCCGTACAACAACCAGCCGTACCTGTCGGGCTTCATCTCGCTGCTGCTGCGGGCCGAGCCCTACCCGACGTCGCGTTACGGCGCGCAGTGCATGCAGGGCAACAACCTGATGGGCATCGAGAACATCTGCGAGCTGGCCGCGCGTCTGCTCTTCAGCGCCGTCGAGTGGGCCAAGAACATCCCCTTCTTTCCGGACCTGCAGCTCATGGACCAGGTGAGGAGGGGACGCCGTGGCGCTCGCCCCGTTCGCCGCGCACGTTAGCATCACAGCTGTTAGCATGTTAGCATTACTGTCGTAGGCCCTAAATTCTTTATCTATGCCACTTGGTGCTTTTTCCGCTCAGGCAGCTACCTTGTTACCTCACGTTAGCATCACAACTGTTAGCGTGTTAGCATTTGAGCTCTTCTCTTTTATCATACCTCAGGGCGCAGATTGAAGATTTTGTTTCAATCCCCCATTCCGTTTTATATGCTGTCTTGCTATATGTTAGCATAGCAGCTGTAGTCATTTTGTTGAAAAGTTGACACAAAGATCGGCGTGTTTAATTGATTCATCGGTCACTATTTTTATCACCGATTGTTTGAAGCCATTGTTGAACGCCTTTCAGCCTCTCAGCAGTAAAAGATTTCTCTAAACTTCCATGAAATGAGTCTATTAGATTGGATGAAAGATAATACTGGATTATTATCTTTTGTGGTAAATCAAAATAAAGACATTGGCAAACATCAGCTTTTACTTTGGAAAACAATGATCAACAACTTTACCGATTTTCCACCAGATGGTAACGACCAAACGAAGAACGTAATCACAAGTGAAATGAAAGGAATTTCCTGTCTGTGATAAAAGGAGGGAATTTTCATATTTGTCAAGACAGAAAAGTTGATTATTTAAAAGCAAAAAAAATGCTAGTTGCAGCCCAAGTTAAACCCGTGTGTGAGTGGCGAACCCCCAAGAAAACGTATTTCCACGGGCGCTGTCGATTGCGGATTTTCCCGACTGGGACGGCGTTGACGATGCGGCCCGTCCCCAGGTGGCGCTGCTGCGCATGTCGTGGAGCGAGCTGTTCGTCCTGAACGCGGCGCAGTGCTCCATGCCGCTGCACGTGGCGCCCCTGCTGGCGGCGGCCGGCCTGCACGCCTCGCCCATGTCGGCCGAGCGGGTGGTGGCCTTCATGGACCACATCCGCGTCTTCCAGGAGCAGGTGGAGAAGCTCAAGGCGCTCCAGGTGGACACGGCCGAGTACTCCTGCCTCAAGTCCATCGTGCTCTTCACGTCCGGTGAGTCGCCCAGAAATATTTTCCGATCCTTCCGACGGAATTCCCGTGCCGGGTCGGCGTCTGCTGCTTTTTCTTTGACAAAATTCCCGTCAGCGGTTGTAAATTGCCACTTTTGCCTCATCGTTAAAGTAAGGAAATTGAAGGTACCGCCACAAAAAAAAAAAAAAAAAAATCCTCCGCTCTACTGCGAAGAAATATGCTTTGTAATTTACAACCCAAAATAATGAGAAACGGCCTCGTGCAGTTTTACACCCGCTGCACCGTAACAACCGCTAACACGACTTATTGCATTATAAAATCACGCAATTGAGCCCTTAGCATGGCCTGTGCCTTCGTCATACGGAAAAATTCAAGGTGGCATGCGTACCAATATCGTATTTATGCTGAAATATATGTCGGTACTTGAAAGATCACAAGATCGGTTTTGTTTGTACGGAGCGCTTTGCTGCAGGGGCGGAGCTACCTTGCAGGGGGCGTAGCTGGTGGGCGGGGCCACTTTCGTGTTTGTCAAGGCCCAAAATTTCGATAACCTGATTTCAGCCCCCTCACCATACATTTTTATGGAAAAAAAATTGGACCGTCGTACAAAAATGTTCATTTGGTTGAAATGCGATCAAAGAGAACGGATTAGACTTGACTGCACTGAACTAGTCATTCAATAGCCCGTAAAATGACAGGAGAGCACATTTGACAAGTTTGTATTTCTGATGTGAAGTCAAAATATGGTTCATTTTATGCGCTTCAGATTCAACAAAGGGTATTCATAAAACGTTGCCATGACGACGTCTTCCAAAGTACCGAATGAACGCTCGATCGCACACAGCGAGGATGGCATATGATCATGTCATATTGAAGTCCACATATATGAACATATTCCAGAAAGTCTAAATAAAAGCATTCAAGTGTACAGTGATGAGTGTATTTTGAACTATTGCGCACTTCTTCAGGCTGACGTATTGCCCTCAATGCTTTTATTTTGAAGGTGTGACTTTGGACAGGATGTGTTCCATTGCTGGGTTCTAACTTGGCCTCGTTCGCTTTGACCAATCCCGGACATTTTTTTTGGTACCAAAACCGAGCGGAGGTCACAAAACTGGAACAAAATTTAGATGGATATAAAATTGACGAAAAGCCAAAACTTGGGAAAAACTGAAATTTCCACCGCACGATATAACATCATTGATTCCAATCTTAAAAGTATTTGATCGCGTGTAGCCTTTTTTAACGGAATTATATCACATTTCATCATGTTACGCTTGTCAAAATGTATGACATGTATGATTTATCACGTAACATATTTCAAATTCATATATTGTGGACTTTTGATTTTTGGGGGATCGCACGTACAGTTTTTGAATGCTCTCGGCACGTTGGTTCGTTTCCCGAGAGATTCCAGGACTTCATCTGTGCAACAAGCAAAAAAATATATATATGTATTTACACATGCACAGTTTTGATCTTTTTTATTTCTTGAAATAAATGTCAGGTAATGTTTCATACGGGCCGCGCTTTTCTTGACGCTGATCGCGTGGGTCACTTTGCTCCCGTCGCCCGTGACGTGCTGTCACAAGCCAGACGCCTCGCTGGGAGATCATCATGTGAACAAGTTAACACAAGCCCCCCCCACCCCCCCCCCATCACCCCCCCCCCCCCCGCCTCCGCGTTTGGCCCCCCTCCCCCCGCGGCCCTCCCACCGACACCCCCCATGCGACGTGGATCTTTTGCTCCCTGCGTGCTCCCATCTATTATTCAGTCACCTCCCCCTCGTCTTGCTGCTTAAATTATGGATAGCGGCGGCTCGGCCACAGCGCGGCCGTGACCTACATCGCCCCCCCCCCCCCCCCCGTCGCTTTCGGCTTCCCATGTGACACGCTCACACAAATCAATCAGTTGAAAACATTTTTAGCCTATCGGTTTGGAAAAACACGATCCTGCTAGCTTAAATATGACAAGATGCACTTTTTTTTTTTTGTGGCCGGAGTGCCTGTTTGGTGTCATTTTTGGGTGATTGGTCACATGTTGATGTCAAACCAGTGTGATTGGCCAAATGTTTTGGAGGTGAATCATTTGCCAGGCGGCTCAGCTCTGAAAAGCTGACGATTGGGCAGCCTTAGTTCTGGTGAAAAGTGTTGAGGAAAAATCAGTCACCGAGACGCCAAATTATTTTGGGCCTTCTTCATTTGTGGCGTGACCAATAATATTCATTCATTTATGGAAAGACCCCGGCGAAGTCCGCGCCGTCTGGGTGGCGCGAGCGCCCGCAGAGCTGTCGCTTCGGCACGCGAAGTCGCTTTTTTTGGGCGGCGGAGGACAGCTCGGCTAATCTCCGCCGCTTTGTCACGAACGTGGCCGCCCGACACGCACGGCCCAAAAAAAAGAAAGAAAGAAAGAAAGAAAGCGGCCCAGCTGTCCTCCGAGCTGCGGAGAAATACAGCAGTGATTCACACAGCTTGACACGGTACGTTTTGGGGGGGGTTACATCAAAGCCCACCGTGACAAAAAGGAGCCCCGATGCAAGCTGACAGGTTAAAACGAACGCGGGGAAGAAACACGAGGGTTCACGCGGGGGTCACGGCCAAAAAAAGAGGGGGGAAAAAAAAAAAAAAAAAGAGAGCCTTTGTTTGGACTTCACACAGCGGCAAATCCCTCGTGCCTCCCCCCCCCCCCCCACCGCCGCAAAGAGTGTGAAAAGTGTAGCGTGCAAGCTAACCTCAGCTGTGCAGTGGGGGAGGGAAGCAAGCGAGGGTTGGGGGGGGGAGTCACACGCCAAGGCCCGAGTGCGTGTGCAGTTTACATTCACAAAACATGAATTATGAATTACGGTCTTACCATAATATCACCACGGAGGCAGCTCGAAAACAACCCGGGCCGCGACACGACCCAGCGACCTTGACTTAAACCCGGAGCGAAGCCCAAACCCCGACAAGGCCCGACCCGAACCGCCAACATGACCCGAACGACCGATTCTGGACTTTTTCAACAGGGCAAATTCCGTGTCAGATATCTTGAGAGAGGTTTCGTATTCCAACGTCGGCCCAGAACGTGACCAAGTTCAGTCGCAAAAAAAAAAAACAAATTTTATCTAATTGTAATTGATTAAAATCCAACCAACTCTGCGCCAACCGCGGCGCATCAGTCTGCGGCTCCAGCTGCCCACAAAAAACTTTTAATACCTCACAAACGGGCTCACTTTAGTCATTTCATCATCTTCCCAAGCGCTTTCAAAATAAGGGCACAAAGACAAAAAAAAAAAGAGTCAATCAATGAAAACGATTAGCTGACCAAGCGGTGTAAAAACCGCTAAAGTACGCAAACGTCTTTGTGGCTGACCGGTTCCCTCTGCACAAAAGTGTTAACATTAAGATGATATTAATTTAAGAGATTTCAAAAAAAAAAAAAAAATCCGGATTTTCAATCTTGAGGCGACGTACCCTCGGTTTAAGGAAGGAGGCGGAGTTTGAAAAGACTTCTCAGGTGAACGCTCCAGATGCGGATCCGTTTGCTAGCCATTTTATTTCCATGAATCCATCCATTTTCTGAACCGCTTATCCTCACGAGGGTCGCGGGAATGCCGGAGCTGACGTCGAGCAGGGGGCGGGGTTACACCCTGAACCCGTTTCCAGCCAATCGCAGGGCACACGGAGACAGACAACAGTCGCACCGACGGGACAATTTAGACTTTCCGCCGAATGCGCGTTTTTTGGGATGTGTGTGGAAAGCGGAGCGCCGGGAATCGAACCCGGAGTCCAACGCTGCAACCGCCCATTTTATTTCCAACACTATAAACGGGTGTAAGTCACAGACGACATGGCGACAGATCAATAGTATCGATGCGTGAAAAATCCACAATCGAGTGTATTCGGGCCCACATGGATGAGAACCCGCGTTGACTTCTGACCCTGCTGACCTGACCCGAACCCAATCCTTAACTTTGTGGCACTTTTGTTTGTTTGTTTTTTTTGTCACGCAAGAATTTTATTTGCTTTGACTACGAATGTCCCCCAAAAAACTTTTTTGAAAGCAGAACTTGAAACGCGGCCGGTTCAGCTCGGGAAACCCATGAAATACATTTCAGTGTTTTTGTCATAACACGTCGTTTTTTTTTGCGTGTCCTGGGCGCAGACGCGATGGGCCTGTCGGACGTGGCCCACGTGGAGAGCATCCAGGAGAAGTCGCAGTGCGCCCTGGAGGAGTACGTGCGGAACCAGTACCCGAGCCAGCCCAACCGCTTCGGCCGCCTCCTCCTGCGTCTGCCGTCGCTGCGCATCGTGTCGTCGCCCGTCATCGAGCAGCTCTTCTTCGTGCGGCTGGTGGGGAAGACGCCCATCGAGACGCTGCTGCGCGACATGCTGCTGTCGGGCTCCAGCTACAACTGGCCCTACGTGCCCGCCGCCGTGCCCCGCGACAGACCCATCTCGCTGCACTACAACGACAACGGGCCCTGAGACCAGCACCCAGAAAACAGACAAACAAAATGGCGGAGAGAGCCATGAAAACCACAAGCCATTTAAAAACAAACAAACAAACAAACACAACATTTTTTTGACAAGGTTTTATTGTGCGTTTATACGACAGAGAGAAAAGTCACGATTGTGTCCGTATGTACAGTATGTCGGCCGCTGGGGGGGGGGGGGGGGGGGCTGAGTTCGGCTTCTCGACTAGATGGGCATCAGTCCAAAAAAAACAAAAACAAAAAAATGATCACGCCAAAGTCCGATGCAATGGTTTTTATTGAGGGAAAACCACTTTGGGAAGCACGGCGCCCTAGCGGACGTTCACATCTGCATCGCGATTCTCAGCTTGGCGCACGTTGGATTCACGAAAGATGATATCAAGAAGAAATCAGCGTTACCATTATTTGAGCAGGAACGCGATCGAGACCAGTTCCGACCTGGAGGATGCAAAGGGTTCCGCGTCTCGTCTCGCCCGAGGGCACTTTGGCAGCAGAAAGTCTGAGACGGGATTCCAACTCCCGGCCCGTCGAAGACCACCTTTTCCATAGCTATGAATGTGTGTTTGTCCAAGCGCGCCTCCCTCGCCGAAATTCAGTCGGGACCCCAAATTCTTGCGCGTTGCCAACGTTGAGTACAAATTTGTTTTTTTTTTTTTTTTGTAAACGTGCCCCACCGTCAGATGGCGACCATTCCAGGACGTATCCCGCTTCTGCCGCCAAAAGTCCGATTGGCTCGATGTTGTTTGCCGTCGACGCCGCAAAAACTCCAAATCGCGCTGAAATAAGTACAAAAAGAATTCACAGTGGAGTAAAAAACAAACACACACACAAAAAAAAACTCCACTGAACCTTAGATTTTTTTTTCTCAAGTAAAAATGATCTAAAAAAACAACTGTTTGATTAATCATCGTGTCAGCCGTATAGTCCACTCGGCAAAAAAAATATGTATTCCGAACAACTCAAAATATGTTGTCAAATTAGCGCAATTAAAAGAAAGCTACTTACAAAGTTTTTTTTGGGTGTGTTTTTACCGGTATCAAGCCCATTTTTTACTTGAAATATTGTAAATTGAAAAAAAAATTGCCAGTGGAGTCTGCGGAGACAAAAATCTGCTGTACTTATTTCGAGTAAAATCGAGTTTGACACGAGTAGCAAAACGTCTTCAAATATTTGAACATTTTCAGGCGATGTCTTATACGTTTTATTAGCTTGAAGACTTTTGACTGGCGATGCGTTTTTCATTTTTGCAACGTGAGCAGCGCTTTCCTTCCCAAAAGTCGACTGGCCGCGAGCCGCTGATTGGCGCCGATGTGAATTTGTCGTCGCCGTGCCGTGAATAAAATTTGAGTCAATTCGAGAAGCGGGGCAAACGCTCATTTTTCTCAGTTAGCGTTGCGGCCGGTGGAGGTTTTTGTGGGCGGGGGCGGGTGGGGCTTTTGTTTTTTTTCCGGGTCGGCGGTCGGGTGGTTTTCCGAAACGAGCTGTACTTGCCTTAGAAAAAAAAAAAAAAAAAAAAAGACTTTGTCACATTTATCTTATGACTGTGCCATAATCTGTCGTCGTTACCTGTTATAACAGGTATTAAGTCCAACAACAGCAAAAAAAAAAAAAAAAAAGTTTAGTTTATCAGAGTTTATCGGAACGTGGAGATATGCGTCGCTAATGTCGGGAAAACCCTCAAGTCTTTGTTACTTTCTGATCCAGTTTTTATTCCCGCTTGGACTTTTAGCGCGGGACCACTTTCGAGTTTTCCGTCCGCTTGCTCGTCTTCGCTCAACTTTGCCAACGGACATTTCGGCGGATCGGAGATGGGAAACGGTTGCTCGCCGTCCATTTTTTTTTTTTGCCGGCTGATGACGTTCCGCAAATGTTCCCGGGAGTTTATTTGACGAAAACCACGAATGGACCATCCCTCTTATTGAAATAAAAATTTTGTTGTTCACGCTGACTTTGTGCTCGTCCTTTGCTCACCGGAACCGGTCGAAAGTACCCACACGGGTTTGAAAACCAGCACAGTTTTCGGTTTTGAAAGTGGCGCTTTTGGGCCGGTGGGGCTCGGACTTTCTGGTCCTCGTGAGGAAAAAAACGTGCTTCTCGACCCTTTTTCAAGAAAGGAAATTGAAAGTGAAAACGACTGGCTGGAGACTTTGCAAAAAAAAAAAAAAAAAAGAAAAATCACAATTACACAAAAATGGACTTGTATTTTGGCTCTGATCTTGAAGAATTATGATTACACTTGCAACCATCATTCTGATTTGAAAATGTAAAACCACAATCTGAAGCCTTTAAGGTTTCCTGCAAGCCCTGAAATCCAAATTTCCAACCCCGACCTTCACTTCCTGTTTTGAAGCCCTAATTTTCAAATCTGAACGCGTTTTTGAACCCCCCAGCACACTTTTGAAAGCCCACTTTGAAGGAATAAAAAAACTATTTTGGAACCTGACGTTGAAACCCTGAACCTGTTCTGAAACCGTAACCCCGTCTTGAAAAATCGCCACCCTAACAGGTGCCTGGAACCCCAAATTTTAAACCCACTTCCCGTTTTGAACCCCCCCCCCCCCCCCCCTTGTGTGAAACCGGTCTTCTAACCCTAATCCGAAC
The DNA here is from genome assembly GCF_019802595.1 of Syngnathoides biaculeatus. Taxonomy (NCBI): domain Eukaryota; kingdom Metazoa; phylum Chordata; class Actinopteri; order Syngnathiformes; family Syngnathidae; genus Syngnathoides; species Syngnathoides biaculeatus. The sequence continues at coordinate 1,209,975 of NC_084644.1, forward strand.
TGTTGTTTGCACGGCGCGGTCCGGTGCGGAGTCCAATGACCTCGACGTGTGCCCGAGCAGTCGTCGACCGTCTGATCGCCACCCCCACCCCCCCACCCCGTCCATATTGAAGCAGCGCAAGGCCCCCCCAGGACGAGGCGTCTTTTGCATTAGCATTTGGGGTGCCCGGGCGGCCACACGCATCAATATTAATGCCGGCCCAAGAGGAACTTCGGCCCCCCTCCCATCAATATTGATGCCGTCGCCATACATTGCAGGCGAGGCCCTCTTAAGGATTTATAGGGAGGGGGGCGAGAACGTTTCTCCTGCACAGCAATTTCCACGGCGGCGACGGGGGGGGCGAGACGGGGAGCGGCCGATCCGATTCCCTCGGCGACCGTCGAAAATGAAAGTTTCATCCGGTGACGGCGGCCCGTTGATGCCGGAAAAGCGAAGCGCTGGCGTTTTAGCTGGGGGGGCGGGGGGGGACGTGTCGTTGCGTCGAGGGGGCCGCCCTGCGTGAAGCCTCACAAAGCTACGAAGGAAATTTGGGACAACAAGAAAGGTCAAGCCAAAGAATTTGCAGTTATAGTTTTATTCCAAAATGGATTCGATTCATGTTTCCCCAAAAAGATTTCCACTCGAAAACCCAAGACAACGGCATATTTTTTGGTTTTTGACTTTTTTTTCCACATTTGTGTTGATATCAAAGGTATCATACATACCGTAAGTATTCACAGAACTTCCATCCATCCATTTTCTTTGTCGCTTATCCTCACGAGGGACGCGGGGAGTGCTGGAACCTTTCCCGGCTGTTAACTGGTAGGAGGCGGGGTTTACCCTGAACTGGTTGCCAGCCAATCGCAGGGCACAGAGAGACAAACAGCCGCACTCACAACCACACCTCGGGGCAATTTTGAGTCTCCAATGAATGTTGCATGTTTTCTGGGTGTGAGAGGAAACCCTGAGTGCCCACCCGGACAAAAGCCACGCAGGCACGGGGAGAGAACGTGCACACTCTGCACAGGCGGGGGCCGGGATCGAAACCGGGTCCTCAGAACTGCGTGGCCGACGCAAATCCCGGCCCCGCCTGTGCGGAGTGTGCCATTCTCTCCCCGTGCCTGCGTGGCGTTTCTCCGGGTGGGCACTCAGGGTTTCCTCCCACACCCAGAAAACATGCAACATTCATTGGAGACTCAAAATTGTGTAATTTTGAGTGCGACTGTTGTCTGTCTTCATGTGTCCGGCAGTTGGGGGTGGACCCCGCCTCCTGCCCAATGACAGCTGGGATTGGCTCCTGCACTCCCGCCACCCTCGTGAGGATAAGCGGCTCAGAAAATGAACGGCCGGATGGAAGGGGCGGCGTGTCGGACGCGACGCTCGCGGCCTCATCGTCTCATGGCCGCGACGCTCGACTTGTGCAAACACGCGATTACGCCGGGGCGCCTTTCTGGGTCACAAAGTTAAATATTTCAGAAGGTTTATTTTTAGCCGCTCGCGCTTCTGCGCACGCACACAAACACACACACACGCCGGCGTGCGTGCGTGTTGTCTGCAGGCCGCGTTTGACCCACTAAGTCGTGTTCACACGGCCCCCCCGGCCCTTATCGAGCGTTTTGTGTCATCGCGGACCGACAAATAGCAAACGCGACGGCTCGCGCTTGACGTTGTTGTTCCTCTGTGGCAAAAAAAAAAAAAAAAAAAAAAAAAACTGGATTTACAGTATGATTTATGCATCCCAGTCGCATGTAACAAATCAACGTGGCGGAAATCGAGCAATCGTGTAGGAGTGAAAAAAATAACACGCACACAAGTGACTTACAGTTAGCCGAATTTATGGCGGGAGATTTCATACAGACCAGTACACACACACAAACACATGAGGTGAATATTTATGATATGCATTTTTTTTTTAATGATTTACTCCTGCAAAACTCATCCAAAGTTATTAGAGGAAAAGCTCGTTGTCACTTTCTTGTTGTGCGTATGACACAACGGAAGCTGGTTGAAGCTCCAGACCACCTGTTTGAAAATTTACACTCACTACTTCTATGCTCGTTTCCGTTAGCATGTCCGTGGCGTTTGTCATTATAGCAGGGCTCAACGACCTTTTTGAGGCTAAGGGCGACTTCGTGAGCACCGATCGTATGACGGGGGACGTGACTTGTTTTTCGGTAAACTTTAGACTCAGTTCATTATGCGTACATAAAATATTTTTCTTTTAATTTATTGTGGTAAATAACATTACAGGTATTTTAAAGTTTTTATTCACGTAAGGAAGTCAGATTCAGAATTTAAAGCACAAACAAACAATAGTAACAATTTGTGGCCTATGTTATTTTTGGAACATACCTGGCGGGCGCCTTATATGGTCCTCGCGGGCGAACGGTCGCCCGCGAGCACCGCGTTGGTGACCTCCGCATTATCGGTTCATCACGCTAGCAGAATTTGAGCGCGCGAAACGAAAGCGCAGAAATTCGGACGCGAATGAGGTCCTGATCCCAAAATGTTTGGAGTCCCGCATTTCCCTTTCCATCTCACGTGTTATTTTCAGTTACGCAAATAAGGTTGGATTTTATCCATCCATCCATTTTGTGTAGAGCTTATCCTCACTAGGGTGTCTTATTTTGACTGACTGAGATAAGTCTGACTATTAACCTGTGACAGTGTACAGCGCTATTTCTCAAAGTAAATATGTACACATTTAGTTGGTGGTATATGGAATATAATTCTTCTTCTTTTCCTTTCGGCTTGTCCCGTGAGGGGTCGCCACAGCGTGTCATCTTTTGCCATCTTGGTCTTATCTCCTGCATCTTCCTCTCTTAACACCCCAACTGCCCTCACGTCTTCCCTCACCACATCCGTCAACGTTCTCTTTGGTCTTCCTCTCTTTCGCTCTTTTGCCTGGCAGCTCCATCCTCAGCGTGCTTCTACCAATATACTCACTCTCTATATGGAATATAATATCTTAAAAAAAAAAAAAAAAAAAAAGAAGATTCAGAGACAAATTAGGTGCAATTGGATCACTTCCAGCAGCAATCTGGTGTAGGGAATTGGGACTGGTCTTGTGCCACATACTGTACTGCAGATTCATTAACAGGGCAAATCAGAAAGAGGAGGAGAACCCAATTCTCGCCTGCGCGGGTCACAGCCGACGCGACGCCCGGACCCGTCCAACTTCTCACCTGCGCCATTGTGCGCCGCGCCGCGCAGCGCCCTCGCTAATTGGGAGCACGGATTCCGGGACAACTTTGCTTTTTTGTTCCGTCGGGCTGCGAAGCGCTGACCCGGACGTGTGAGGTCACAGCTGCGCTAATTGGCGCCGATGACGACGGCGATGGTGTGTGCGTGCGTGTGTACTGTACAGTACAGTGTGTGTGCTGTCAATTCCACACGCTGCACATAAACAATGCGAGCCGTCTGTTGTTGTTGTTGTTGCTTTATGTAATTGAACATCTTCACACACAAAATGGCCTCCCCGAAGCAGACGGGCGCTTATGAATGGCCGCACGCAGTTCCATATTTCACAAACGTGCCGTTACACGATCGTTTTACATGCCGCCTGGCACGTCGCGGCACGCAACTCAAAATTGAGATTCCAGGGCTGAAACGTCGTCGTCGGTATGTTTTGAAGCAGCGCTGAAAAGCGATAAAAATCGCCCAAAAATGTCCAGATCGGAGCAAAATGGCTGACTTCCTGTCTCTTCTCGGGATTTTGTGCAAGTCTGCTCACGATAGACGTCCGTCCGTCTAGCCGTCATCTGTGCCGCTTATCCTCACAAGGGTCGGTCCCAGCGATCTCCAGGCAGGAGCCGGGCTACACGCGCCAATCATAAACGATCATTTGCGCTCACGTTCACAATTTTTTAGACTTTTCGCGTCGCGGGAGGAAAGCGGAGCAGTCGGAGGAAACCCAAACAGGGACGGGGAGAAGAGGCAAACTCGGGATTTGAACCCCGGTTCGCAAAACTGTGAGGCAGACGCTCTTGCTGTTGTCTACCAAAATTCGTGTTGCAAAGTCAAGACCAAAGTCTTCAGAGGTTGAATTTAATTCTTAATTTTTTTTAAAAAGCCTCAGAAGAAAAGCTGAGAATTGGCCAAAACGAGGCGAAAATCGCCACTTCCGGGTAAAATGGCCGACATCCTGTGCCGTTGCCTCATGAGGCGCCACGACGGTCTGAATTTTCAACAAAAAGAAATGCAGCGTCAAATACCTAAGATGCTTTTTGAGGCACAAATACGAGGAGATGCAGACCAAATGCCATAAATGACTGCAGGGGAGGATTTTTGGGAAGATGAAAATATGAGAATTGGCCCCGAAATGACCACAATCCTCAAATGATTGGACTCCGCCCACCTGAGGCACAACACGCCGTCCCTAATGGAGCGGCCTTCAGTCGCCAGCCGCAAAGCGGTCGATCTCGGTCCGCTCACGCCGTCGCCCTTTGGCCCGCCGGCGCAGTCGTGTCAAAAAGACACCACGCGCGCACACCGCCACACAATCGCGCCTTTCGCCGGAGTAACGGCAGCCGTGTTAGCGGTTTTATCTCCTCCCTCGCCTCGGCGAGAGCGCGGTGTCGGGTCACGGGCGGGTCAGCGCCGAGCGAGACTGCTCGGGTTCTGCCTGGTGTCGACCTGACGGAGCAGATGGATGAAACGCCAGGGCCGGCGGGGGGGGGGAGGGGGCGAGATGACGAGCCAGGTCGCGCTCGCTTCGTGTCAACACAGAAACGATCTGGAATACGATCCTCCGAGACGGGAAGGGAAGGAAAGCAAAAGATGGAAACGGTCGAGAAATACAATTCACAACGCGGGGGATGAGGGCTTTTTTTTTTTTTTTTCGTTTTGTTTTGTTTTATCAGAAAATCTTGAAATAAAAACGAAAACCAAAAAAAAAAAAAAAACCGAGAGAGCATGAAAGAGGACTTTGTAGACAAACAACGGAGAAGCCACAGGGCGAGCGGCTGCTGTTTCCTGCTTTGAGTGGGACGTTTGTTTTCATTTCCATCATCACGTCGACATTTCGTTTCATTTATTACGCCGCTTTCCGTTTCACGTGTCAAGTCAGGAGTCGGCAGTCGGGTTTCGCTCGTTGGGACTCGCCGGTCGCCGCGCCAAGATTTTGGATTATAGCCAACGTTTAATATTTCACATCGTCGCCGAGGTCCGTTTCAGACCCCATCAAACATTCGTGAGACGACGTGCCAAAAAATGTGCCCCTCGACAGCTGGGAGAGGCTCCAGTGCTCCCTGTGACCCTTGTGAGGATAAGCGGCGAAGAAAATGGACGGACGGACTATTCAGTGTGGCAATTTTCAATGTGATCCAATTAGTGAGGGACGACTGGTTGTTCCGTCCAATGGCGCAATTCACATACGCACTGTCAAAAATGAAAGGAAGAAGCCACTGGTTTCTTTTAGGCGGCGCACGGAACTTTCTCTAACAACGACCGCCGCTCCGCCAGGCTCTCTTTTTCCCAGTTTACCTTACACCCGCCCCCCTCGCCCGCTCCAAAAGACGTACACTCATAATTACAAATGTTACGGTACTTACGCAGCCCATCAATGCGCCGCTGCTTTAGTTAGCAACACGGTCCGGGCAACGTAGAGCAAAGACGAGCTCGACGTGCTGCTTGTGTTTACTTTCGATATTAATTGAGAAAGTTCTAAAAGAAATGCTGTTGTTCTAAGACGCAGTGGCTGTCGGAGTATGTCAACAATCGAACAAAAAGCAGTTAAAATGGATGAGATTTTCTCTAGTTCGCGAGAGGCTGGCTGCTTGAAAAGTAGATCTTGGGGTAAAAAAAAAAAAAAAAAAAAAAAAAAAAAAGTCTGGGCACCCATGCCTGAGACCAAGATCATTTTAGCTGATAATCTTGAAAAAAAAAAAATAATAATAATAAAATAACCTGCCGTTTGTTGTTGTCCTTAGCTGGGAAGGGGACAAAAATCGTGACAGAAATAAAAAAGGAGGATCTTTACGTCTGCCGGCAACATTAAATGAGGCCACCGACGGAAAGCATCTCACCTGCTTGTCATTCCCATGTGTCGCTGCTGCACCTTTGTTTTTCCTTCGAATAAGATGCCATCGATGACGACCCCAACCGCAGTTGACTTGACCTATTTTTGTCTTTTTGATATGATATCGTTGAATAAGGCAACGAGCCCCTTTTTGTAGAAAGTCCAGACATCAAAGATGAGTGAAACATTTCGCAGCGTCCCCGCGGGCAGTACCGAAAGATCCAAAGCGGTTCCGTTTCACCCCGACATTAATTCGACGAGGGAAGCTCGCCTCTCGCCCACAATTACATCACCTATAAAAAAGTGCTGAATAATTACCAGCTGGCTTTACTTATTTAACCTTTTTTTTTCTTTAAAAAAAAAAAAAGACCCGGACTGGTTTTCAGATCAGAACTCCGTGCCGGCGCATCTGTGGCCGCTGTCTGAACTTCACCGGCGGTCATTTGGCGCAAACCGAGGCTCAAACGCTTGTCGATATCCTGGCTCAAAAAAAAAAAAGAAAAGTCAGCTCCGGAAATTAGCTGGCGTCGTCTGTGGGCCCCGTGGGACGGGACCACGGACCAGACCGGACCAGAGAGACCACCGCGAAGCAAGAGAGGGGTCGGGACGTTTGGACGGGTGACGGGTTGGGTTCGGACACGGCGCCACCTACCAAGGACCGCCCTGGACTTCCACTCACTGTTTGGGGATCAGCTTGCGGCCTTTCAGAGTCATCAGGAACCTCAATCCGGACTTTCCGGAATCGTGACCACCAGTTTATTTCTCTTGAGAAAAAAAAAAAAGCCCACTATCAATGCGATGTTTTACATTTTTCATGTTTTAAAAATAATTTGCCATGGCATGCCAGCTGTAACTGGATTTGCGACGATGTTTGGATGCGTTGCTGCTCGATCAGCCCTTTAATTTTGCATCATTATCTGTCTTAACATTAAGCGAGTAGACTTTCATTTTGCTTGAACCGTTTGGTATTTAAAGACATTCAAATATATATAAAATATTTAAGACTATCTTTTGCTGTCCGCGTCTCGGACTGACGGAGTCGGACTTTCCTCTTTATGTTTTCACAACGTGATGTTATAATATCACATTTTATGACATGGAAAAAGCAAGATCAGGGGCTAAGGAATCATCCATTTTCCAAGCCGCTTATCCTCACAAGGGTCACACAAGTGCTGGAGTCCTTCCCAGCTCATTTCAGGTGAAAGGCAGACTAAACCCCGAATTGGTCGCCGGTCAGTCGCAGGGCAAACATCTTTTTTTTTTTTTTAAATAAGTGTCTTTGTGTACAAAGTATACGCACACGAGGGGTAAAACTGTTCTTAAAACCACCCAGCAGCGAAATCCCTAATCGCAATTTGCACTGACAGCAACGAATGACTCGTGAATCAGAATGCAAGCCTTAGTTCTTGTCCACTAAATGAAAAAGCCAATTTTGTTTGTTTGAAAATGACCTTGATCAATTTTTTCCACGACGGAACGCTGACGCATTTTGGCAGCGGCCCGACAAGGGTTTCCGTTTGATTTGAAAATGGTGGACTTCAACCGTGCTGTGTTTCGGTGCCTCAAAATGCGTCAATCCACACCGAGCCGGCCAGTTTGCGCCGTTGCCTGCTAGCAGGAGTTGGCTTGCTATCGTCAATCGTCGGCCACGTGTTGAAGGGTCGCCTACGAGTAAATCCGAATGACGCCGGCCGTAAACACTTCGCAGCTCTCATCAGAATGAGGTACGTAGTCGGAAATCGATTTGTATTCAAATGCAAAAATTCAGATTCGGCAGACTAGCGAGTCAATTCAAATCTATCGATCGTTCACATTTTCCACATTTCACGAGTGGACCCGAAAGGATAACGGCGGCGGTTCCTCGCACTGTGCAAAAAGTGTTGGGCTGTGGTGTTTACATAATTCACCCGCGGGACCTCGAGTTGGGGTGCGGGGTTCCGCACGGACTGTTTTTGTTGTTGCGCTTCCGGAGCAAAGGTTAACAGAGTTCCCGCCGTTATGCGAGTAGTTTGGTGATGTCGAACAATAAAGCAAGTTCTGTTTCTGTGTCCGACACTCCGCCTCCGACTCCTTTTCTCCGGCGCTACAGGGCCACCATTCCAAGACAAGCTACGGTTTATTCTTCCCAAATCGAACATTGTAGAAAGTGTGATTGCGCTCTGAGATTACTGACTGGAAATGCGCGTGCGAGACTCTTTAGCCCGGCTGCCGCGGTTCAGGGCTCACCGGGCAAGTTTCGGGTTCATCTCCAGTTCAGGGGGAGGTTCAACGGGCGGTCAGCGGGCCACGGACGGGGGCAGCTTCATTTGCTTGCTGGCTGGTTCGTTCTGATGTGCCCCCCTACTCCCCCCCCCCCCCCCCCCCACTCGTGCTGCCACTCTGTACGTCCTCTCGAAGCCTTCCACCTCTTTTTAGCACTCAGCTGATGGTTTGTCTCCGGTTTGACCCGGACTGCGGCAGAATCCGCCGGCTGTATTCAAACTTGCCGTTATTTTTAGCTTCTCCTGCACAAGGCGTGTTTCTTCATTCTTTTTTTTTTTTTTTTTTTTTTAAATCTTGACAAAACTTGGCCATAAATACACACTGGTAAGTGCATCGTATGTTTGTTGAAATCATGAATTCATCCGCTCATTTATTTTTAATGTTTGGAGTAAAACAAACCGAACAGGTGGATACGCAGTTTTACATATGCAGTATATGGTTGATACGGTTTATGAAAAGTCATTCCTGATCCAATTACACAAAGAGGGTACCGCTGGTATTTTTTTTTTTTTTTTCAGTCAATAAATATAGAATGCATTTTTGGGGGAAATGAATGAATGCAACACCGCCAAAACCACACTCAGCAGCACCCCTGGAAATAAGCTTCAGCACCTTTTTTTTCACAAAATCTGTGCTCACGTCTCTTGGCAAAAAAAAAAAAAAAGATCTCAGGGAGCCACGTCCAAAATCCAACAGGGAGTCGGCCATTTTGTTCGGAAGTAGTTTGGATGATTTCCAGGCCTCACACTTGGACAATATCCGAGCAGGAATTCCAAATTTCAAACTCCCACTGGGGAATTTGCACCGATGAGCCTGAATCGGAAGCAGGCATCCAAGACACGTGGAACCGATCAGAAAACAGAGTCGCGGGTGCGGCGGACCTCGGCCTTGACGTGCAGCCACGCTCAAACTGAACCTTCTTCTTGATCCACTTTTTGGAGCCGCATCGTCAACTTATTTACAGCGACGACGTCTGGTCCGATCTCGCTCGCCCCGTCTGCGTCTTGCGTTCGGCGATTTACCCTTTCCGAAGCCGCCTTATCCCAGCTGGATTCAAGCCGATATCGACGGAGCAGGGAATCGAACGGCAAAGGACGACAGTCAATCGCAGCAAAATGCCCAAATCGTTGTTTGCTGAGCGGCAGATTTGTAAAACTTCTGGAAAAGAGCCGGCGAAATTAAGAGCCGGAAGAAGAACCTCAACTCAGGTCCCGAAATGGTTGACGGAGAGAACGAAATCATGCCTGTGGATGTCGCTGCGTGGCGGTCGAATGTGCCGCTCGGGAAATTGAGAAATAATGGCCCCCGAGGATTTGCGTTGCTACCGAGTTATGAGCATGTGTATGGAAAAGTCAGTGATGAAGACGCAAGGAAATATTTGTGTGCGCACGAGCGAGCAGACGGGACGCAGCTGCTTGGTCGGCCGTCGGTCCGAAAATGATGAGAATCGACTCTCCGCTTGCGTTTTGGGGCTTTTTTTCGGCGTCAACATTTTTTTTAATGTCCAAATACACCAGAATCAGAATCAGCTTTACTTGACCAAGTGTGTAAAAAAAAAAAACAAAAAAAAAACACCCAAGTAATTTTTCTCCGGCAGACGGTGCTGCCCTGGTACGGCAAACGCAACAAAGAACAACAAAGCCGCAAGGCAGCACAACCATATTGGACCCCAAAAAAAAGTGTTCTGCCAGTCTGTCGTGGGTACTTGCGTCTGATTGGATCCCGTTCTCTCCATCGCTATTCCGTCGTAAGAATCCGTCAAAGTGCAAGCCTTGGAATTCACCCAAAACGACTAAATGTTCATCGTCTCCATTTTCGGGCGGCGGTCGTGTCACGAAGACTTGTCTGAGCAATTTTTTTTTGTTGTTGTTGTTGTTGCCACTGCGTAAAGATGGGAGCATCTTTGAAAGAAAATTTGCGCTGGTCCAATTTCCAAAGTGATCCAGAAGGTCAGCAATGACCACAGCAGCCAGTGACGTCAGCTCAGTTCATCACGGTATTGATAATGAGTCACGTACTTAATAAAAACAAATTCATGCGGGTTCAAGCACCTTATCGGGCCCGCGTATTGCTGAGTCGCACTTTGCATGAGAAATCGAAGCGCCGCCGCCACCGTCTTCTTTATGGCCGAGGGGCGGATCAGCTTTTTTTCTCCCTTGCCCTGCGCCATTAAACGGCGGGTCACGCTTAAGTAACCTTATCTTGTAATTGGGTTCAAGGTTAAGCGACCCCGCCGCACGGAGGTCCGGGGGGTTAAGGTCACCGCGTCAGGGAGAAAGAGTGAAGCAGGAGGTGGATGGTGGGGGGGGGGGGGGGGTTGCAAACACTGATGGGGACGGCACCTCGTGACCCCCCCCCCCGTGACCGCCAGACACACAAGCGTTTACCAACAACACTCACAATCAACAATGCGGCATAAGAAGAAATGAAAATGGCACTTAACTGGTTAGAAAGACGCTTAGCTCGCTGATGATTAACAAGAAACGAAGACGGGAGCTAGCTAGTAAGCTCGCAAGTTAGCTAGATGGTGATTAGCAGGGGTACAAGAAATGAAAATGGCTCTTAGCTGGTGACAAAGCCATTTGGCTAAATGATGATTAGCAAGAAACAAAGATGGGAGCTAGCTAGTTAGCTAGCAAGTAGGCTAGATAGTGATTAGCAGGGGTACAAGAAATGAAAATGGCTCTTAGCTGGTGACAAAGCCATTTGGCTAAATGATGATTAGCAAGAAACGAAGACGGGAGCTAGCTAGTAAGCTAGCAAGTTAGCTAGATGGTGATTAGCAGGGGTACAAGAAATGAAAATGTTACTTAATTGGTTAGAAAGACGCTTAGCTAGCTGATGATTAGCAAGAAACGAAGACGGGAGCTAGCTAGTAAGCTAGCAAGTTAGCTAGATGGTGATTAGCAGGGGTACAAGAAACGAAAACATGAGCTAGCTAGTTAGTTAGCAAGTTAGCTAGACAGTGATTAGCAGGGGTACAAGAAATGAAAATGGCTCTTAGCTGGTTAGAAAGCCATTTAGCGAGCTGATGATTAGCAAGAAACGAAAACGGGAGCTAGCTAGTTAGTTAGCTTGATGGTGATTAGCAGGGATAGAAGAAATGAAAATGGTACTTAGCTAGTTAGTTAGCAAGTTGCTCTCCGTTCCCCCCTGCCCATCAAATGAAATAACATGCCTGGAGGAGTAAAATCATGAAAAATGTGTGATACAATCTCTCAGGGTTGAGGACCTGAGAGGCGAAAATCTGGGAATATTTGAAGGTACGTATCATTGAAATGGGAAAAAAAAAGGAAAATATGTGGGGATCGAGTCAAAACAAACGTGAATAAGGGGCTTTTGCAAACTATGGGGGATAGCTTGAAAAAAAAAAAAGTTAAAAGGAGAATTCGTAAATGCCAAATTACAACGATGCGGGGTTCCACTATCGTTCTTTTGACGCCAAGAAGTACTACTTTCCGATTGAAAGATGCTTTAGCGGCATATTTTGGCATTTTGAGTTTAAAAAAAAAAAAGAGTTGTTCAGTGAATAGCTGGGATATGTTCAACATTAAAAAATAAAACGGAGCAAATATGTGACTACTGAAGCACAAATGCATTCAATGTTATTGGTCACTGGTTGACTGCGCACTGCTTTGTGCCACGTGGGCATCTGCCAACTTACGGGTGGCGCAATCCTGCAGTTTTAGGAAGTTAAAAAAAAAAAAAAAGTTTTCCATTCAACGGAACGCGCAGGATTTGGTTCGCTGTTCCATGGTCGTTGCCTGGCAACGCGCACTCGAGCCAAGGTCTCGCAAGCTTTTAACCTCCAATCGATCTCCACGCCAAGTGGGCGAATATTCACCGGGGAGCAGATGGCAGAATTAGGCTCGAGTGCGCCCGCAGGAGGTGAAGGAGAACGGCGCGTCCTCGGCCGCCCATTACAAAAGAAGGCGGACCGGAGAGTGGCGAATCCCACCAACACTTTGGTGGCCTCTTCATCGCGACTTCGGCGCTGCACGAGTGAATAACGCCTTCCACTTCCTCCCCTCGCCCGACCTCTCCGCAGGGTTAAGTGCTAGCGTCGTTTCATACCTCCGCTCGGCGGCAAAGAGCGAGCGGTTCGCTCGCCATTTGCAAGACGAGAGTTGGAAATCTTCACAGAAATCAGCGGGGAAAATAACTCATTGGCGAGGAGATAACAGGCTAACGAGCTAAAGCGCTAACAGTTTCGTTTCGTTTCGTGTAATCCGGCTTCCGTTTTATTAGCTAACCCAAATGCAGGATGGATGGATGGGTGGGTGGATGGATGGAGATAGATAGATAGATAGATAGATAGATAGATAGATAGATAGATAGATAGATAGATAGATAGATAGATAGATAGATAGATAGATAGTTTGCCACTTTGTCTTTCAGGAGGATTAGCATGAAATAAGTAGTTCCTCCTGTATCTAACCAACTCCCATTTCATTTCGCAAAATCCTGCATACCGCTAATCATCACCCGACTATTCACGGAACGAACAAATGACCGCGGCTAAGAGCACCAGCAGTTTTCCCACCGGGATTGTGCCAGGGGGAGTCTCATAAATAGCACCGGTTGCGAGTTAACACGCTGAGCCAGCGCAGAACTGAAGAAAAGCTTACTGGTGACATTTGGACGAACACTTGCACAATGGCCGTTCAAAGTTTGGACGCCACATAAAAGGCCAACGTGAGGCGGCCTAACCAATTAGCCTTTGTTTGCGCTCATTTGCCACCTGCAGTTTGGCACCGGCGCCGCGCCGGTACCAGGGCTCCGTCGACACGAACACGAACCTCCGCGGATCACGGGCAGCGGATGGCGGCCGGGAAGCTGAGGTGAATCGCTACAAGTGCAGGGAGGCCCGCAAGTGTAGTCACGCTCTAGCCCTTAGCTACTTGCTAGCGATAATCGGACACAAAAAGGAAACTCAAGGAAGGGAAATAAAACCGCCCCAAACTAAGTAAAATAGCAAAATCGTTTCCGTTGCCATTTCCTGCAGTACTAGTTAGTCGTCCAGCTAACTAACTGACCGAGTAAGGAGCCAAGTAGCTAACTTGCTGTCATTTTCATTTTGTCCGATCCTGCTAACTAGCTAATTAAATGCCATTTACATTTGACTTTGTCCTACTAAATAAGTAAATAACTGATTTCTCAAATTTAATTCTGTGGCCGTTTCCTGTAAATTGGCAACCAAGGAGCAAACTAGCAAAGGCGAGTTAGTTACTTGGAACGTTTGTGAATTTGAAAACTGCAAGTTTCAGTTTGGTCCGAGCTTGCGAACCGACTGACTGTTGAACTAACAACCCGAGATTTTGCGTTCCTGTAATCCCGCCGTTTTGCTAACCAGCATTTTATCAACCGCCATCGTAATTTTGTGCCGTAATCTTCCGAACTAACTGACCGACTCCCTAGCTGCCATTTTGATTCGACGGAACGCAAGCAAACTCCGAGGAAGGAAAATGAAAGTAAGGCTCCCCCCCCGTTGTTGTCTTTGGTTGAGTCGTGGGGACTGTGGAGGCGATTGTGGCGGGGGGTCCATAAATGAACTGTACATGACCCGTGGGTCAATACAAGTTTTTGTTTGGGTTGGAGCGAGTTGGCTGGTTGACGCATTCAGGGCGTGCGGCGGGACAAAAAGGAGGCGAACAGATGGGGAGCGCGAGATGGATGGGGCCGGCTCACGGGCAGATGTTTACGGGCCATTATTTACAAGCTCTTTAATTTGGCCTATTTCCTCGCCCTTGGCAATGGACGGCTTGGCGGGTCGAACCCGGGACCCACCGTCGACGACGCTCATCCATCTCCTCGGGACGGACGAGGAGGAGGAGGGTCGTTCCCAAAATGAAGGCATTGACCCTTTTTTTTTTTTTTTGTCACGACTGAATGATGGCGTCGCCAGGAACTAGCAAGTCGCTTTTGTGCGAGGGGGCCGCAAAGGCCTTCTTTTCTTGCCTGAATCCAATCACGAGGACGGATCTACATTTACAATCAATCCCCAACAGTCGGCTCATTTGCTGGCGTTTCCCTCGGATGCTCGCGGTGCACGTTTGGGGGTGTCGGGCGTTTTGGTCCAATCACGTTCAAGTCTCTGCGTTGCCATGTCAGCGTAATCTGCCCACCAACGTCGCCATCGGTTGTGTCGTCAACGAGGTCAGCGACGAGACTTCTTCTTCTTTTTTACTCAATCACATTTCTGATTCATTCTCAGCGTTTTGCCGATTCATCTACTGGCTTGAGTCAATTAATTAGTTAAAAGGTTACTCGGCAGGATTTGACCAAATTAAAAATGCAGTTAGCTCGTTTTCCATTACATTCAAAACTACGACGACAACTATTCCAGTTATGTCACTTATTTCTAAGTTCGAATCCCGTTTTGTTTTTTGCCTCCTACGATTGGTTAACTTCTTTTTTTCTGATTGTATTACAGTTAAAATTGTTGTTTTATTTTCCTGGCTAAAGGCTTTGTTTTCATTATTTCCAATAGAGAGAAATCTTAGCCTGATGCTAGTTTGGGTATTTACAAATATTGGAAAATACAAACAATACATGGGTATTGATTTCCATCCACGCGTAGATGCCGCACTGTATTGTTTTTTTTTTTTTTTAGTTTTTTTTTTTTATCGTACTTCGCTTGGCAAGTAATTTATTTGCAAGGCAGGCAGCATTGCATAATGAAAGCGAAGCAAACGCGGATGCTGATCGGATCAAGTATTGATCCCATTCAACTCCGTCATACTGCAAGTACAAAGTCAAGCACAGATACATCAATGATTTTGGATTCAGAGGAGTACCCTTTCAGTGTAGTACCACAATGCGCCACAACATGCTTGGATGGCAGCAGTGAGCTCCACCGGAAGAGATGCAGCCTAACGAAGAAAAAGCAAGAAGCGCGTCCCCTTTCTTGAAAACAGGTGCAAAGGGATGCTTTTGTGTAACTTTCAATAACTTAAAATGTCTTTTAATAACGTTCATTGTGTTTGAAGCATATGGAAAGACAAAAATTACATTTTGAAAAATTGCATGGTCTCTTTGTACAGCGGATTTTCACCAAAGACGATAAATGGCGATTCTTTACACTAGATAAACATGACCCAGTGTGATTAAAATTAAAATCTACTCGTGTTCATCATTTTTAGTGTCCCATGAAAAAGTGTTTGTGGAGCCATAGCACCACTTGAAAATTGTCTGAGCACTCCCATTATGCTGCAAAAAAATAAAAAAAAAATAAAAGAGATAAATGAGCCACAATGGTGCAATTTACAGTCGCAAATGTGAGTTCACACACACACACACACGCACACACCATCTCCGTGTCATCAAGCCCGAGGCCGTTAACTCCGAGTGCTATTTGTTAATTCCATAATTCCACCAAAGAGTTGTTTGGTCTCTTTGCAGGATTATCGTCAAAGAAGAAGGAGGGGAAGAAAAAAAAAACCCGCCTTTTTCCCCAAATTTGGTGAAACGTGGCCTGATGTTTTTGCGCTTCGGAGGATTACTCACATGATTTGGATCACATTTCATCGCCAAACGGGGCTCGTTATTTCTACTTCTTCATAAACGAAAAATCTGTGATGTTTTTCCCATTAACGCCCTGAACCAGCTTTAGGACAAAAACAGCTCGTGGTCTGCAGTCATGCTGCAAGGAAGTTTATGTTTACACGACAACAAACAATGTTGTTTTTCTTTTGCGTTTGAACATTTTGGTATACATTGAAAATACTGTAATGTGCATGCCAGAGCAGTAGGGGGCAATGTCATTTTCTAAAGCTACAAATGCAGGGTTTGGAATTTGAATGTTCCACAAGCTACGTCGCAAAACAATATGGAGAATGTGGCTCACCGCCTCCAAAAACATCTCACTTGCCTTTTTTTTTTTTTTTATTAAACCTTAACGGTTATTTCGGAACTACTTCCCTTTGGCATTATTCATATCGAATATGATGGAAATAATCTTGGATGTGACCAAACGTGGCACAGCGAACGCCATGTACTTCTTCTTTAGACCCGCAGTCGGCGAATCGCAGTCCGCGTTGTACACATTGTACATGCTGTACTTTTGAAATGTTCCCATCTTGCTCTTTTGCCACAGTTATTGTTTTTTTTTTTTTTTTTTTTTTTTCAAATTTCAATTCACGAGCTGTCATTTTGACCTAGTCGACGACGATGACCCCCCCCCCTCCCCCTTCACCTTAAGCGCATTCCGAAACGTATTCGTCGGATCAATCGGCGCTTACGAAACGCCGGCGGTGCACGGCAAAGGTCGGCGCGGAGAGCCGGAAGGTTTTTGGCTCTTCACGCCGAGCTGACGTCACGACTCGCGCTAAGTACGAGACGTGAGCGCATGCGAGGCCTCGTCCGACGCTTTACGGGCGGCCCACTGAGAGCGGATCAGCGTTGGGGGCGGAGGGGAGCCTAATTTGACTCGTCCGATCTTTCGGCCAATAGGGCGGCTTAGCCGTGACCTCGGAACCTGGGACTTTTCCGGTTGGCCGATCAGGAAGAGAACCTTCACTTGACCCCCTCGGCCTTTATGGTAATGTTTGGGAGGGGGAGGGGCCGTTCTCAGGGGTCCCGTATCAATGCGGACCTTCGCCAAGGTCGAACAAGCGCAACGGGCACCAAATTGGACGCCTTCAAAAGGGTAACGCCCCCCCCCCAATGTATTGAGAATTGCTTTCTAATATTCTTTTTACATGAAATGAATGTACATAAAAGTCATGCATGATTACCTCACAACGCAGAATACATTTGACTTCAATTTCCCCCCCCCCAAAAAAAAAAATCTGCATTTAGTGAGAACACACAGATTTGGTATCTAATTTTTGTACATATGAGAACACATAAAATCTATGCATTATTTCTGAATAATCTGTCATTATTTTTTAATTATTTATGGTCATTCTTCTACTAAAAAAGGTATTATTTACGACAAAAACATTTTTGATGTACATGTTTTAATAGCGGTGGTGGTTAGAGCGTTGGCCTCACAGTTCTGAAAACCGGGGTTGGAATCCCTGCCCCGCCCGTGTGGACTTTGCATGTTGTCCCCGTGCTTGTGTGGCTTTTCTCCGGGTGGCCACTTCAGTTTCCGCCCACATCCCAAAAACGTGCTTTCATCGGAGACACTAAGTTCCCCCGTCGGTGCAATTGTTGGCTGGCGACCAGTTCAGGGTGTGCCGACGACAGCTGGGATAGGCTCAGGCACCCCCACGACCGTTGTGAGGATAAGCGTGTCAGATAATGGACGGATGGGTGGATATTTTTAAGATCTCCCAGAAGAGATGGATGAAGTGGCTGGGAACTGCGAAGGCTGGGCTTCCCGGCCAAATCTCGTCAGCCTTGTTTCGGTCCGGATCTCGCGGTCTCGGCCTCGTCCTGGCTCCAGACAAGCGTCGGTCTCGACCGGTGGGGTCTCGAGCGCATTTCGTAGCGACGACGTGACGATCCAGGTACGGGTAACCTTCTTAGCGGGACCGTCAAGAGATCTCGCCGCAGGGCTTTACATGGAAGTGGCGCGACGCGGCTCAATTAGCTCGTGTTGTGGGTTCGGCTGTTTGAGAGCCAGCGAGCGAGCGTGGGTCCAAATCCTCTCCTGCGGGCCCAGCTGGGAGGATTAAGACGGGTTCCTGTCCCGTGGCTGACCTCTCCAAAGCCCCAACAGATGTCCTGACCCCCCCCACCCCCCCTTCCCCCACCAAGCCCCCCCAGCGCACACACTTCCACCCACCGCTCTTCTCGAACCCTCTCTTGACCCCGCACTCAAAACAGATCACTCGAGTGACGTCTCTTAGCACGAGAAGCCTTGAATGGGGACTATCTGCCGCCGCTATCGCCGTCGCTTTGTTCCGCACCTTCCTTCGGGGTCGCACGAGACCCCCGCCCGCCCCTTCTGCCGCCGGCCCTTGAAACCGGACAGACCGTCGCCGTCAACAGTTGCACAGATTTTTATTTTTTGGGGGGGGAATTCTGTTATTTATTGTTTTCAATCAAGCACAACAAATACAAAACAACGCAAGAAACAAAGCAAGCAGCTTTTTGGGGGGTTTGGGTGATGTTCTGTTATTTAACCCATGTCGTTTTTGAATGGAATGATTTTTTTTTTTTAAATGTTACGGTGAAACGAACGTGCCCGGAAGAGCCGGCCGGGCCAAGTGGCTGGCGAGAGGGAAGTCCGGTCTTGCCCCGCTGAAGCTGCTGCCCCCCCGCCCCTCACAATGGACCCATGGATGGATGAAGTTGACGTTTACGTCTGCGCGTTCACGTCCAGATACATTTTTTTTTTTTTTTATCCGACACGTTTAGTGTGTAGATTCAACGGTTTGGTTCCGGTCAACAAATGAATTTACAGCTTGACAGTTGTAAAAATGTGTTTTTAAAGCTCGTCTGTACACTTAACGAAGGTTTGCTTATTTAAAGGGAATGGAAGGACCGCAATGCGCCTTTTTTGCTAATATTATACAGTTTTTATGCAGAATACGCATCTTAAATCTTTTGTGAAAGAAAGATTTGTATTTTTTTTTTTTTTTTGCAACAAAAGATCGCACATTGCTGGATTCGCCGGAAAAGTGGCGGAGAAAGCGCGACGTGGGGCGTCGTGGCAACAACATGGATCCCGTACGAATACACTGGAAGAACATCGATGAATATTCCGATAATTCGAGCAGTCAACATTATTCTGGGGGGTCCCATGAAGACGCTGAGGAATACGAGCTTTACGAAGGCGTTAAAGGTTATCAATTTGAGCCGGTTGGACAGCACAAACGTTGGAAGTCAGACAAAGCCGCCGGCGATGAAGAAGAAGCCGACACAGAAGTCAGAGCCAGCGTGGACGAAACGCCTCGTCTTGAAAATATCGACTGCTAAGCGTTTGTGGTTAAGTTAGTCACAAACTGATCAAGAGTAAAGGCTTCGATTTCCTGAATGTACAGACCAAGTTTTCGGTCTTATTTTGAAATTACGCAAACGCCGAGTATTTCGTGATTTGGTTCGCGGCAACTACTTTGCGTGTAAAATGATGATTATTGCACCAAAACACACAGAATCCCTTAACGTAGTCTAAGATGGTATATTTTGACAAATAAGTAACAATATAATAATATAATGCTGCTTTCTTTCAGTTTGTCCCGTTAGGGGTCGCCACAGCGTGTCATCTCAGATGAACGCTCATGTTTGTTTGGCACAGTTTTAGTGATGATAATCAAATAAAATATTCGCTCACAATCACTGAGGAATTCTCGAAACGAGCGAAAAGGTTTTTCTTGGGCGTGAATCCAAAAGACTCGCATCTTACCGTCGTTCCAAAACAGCCCATCCCAGATTTTGTGACGTCAGAGGCAGGCAAGAGAAACGAGGTCAAAGTTCGCGGACTTGAAGTCGTTGAAGTCACCGATATTTCGGGTGAAAACCGTCGAACTGGATCTGCCTTTTATGGAACAGTTGAACATAAATTTTCATCTCGATAAGATCCTTTGCGTTAGAAATGAGACAATCCGTCCACTTTCAAAATGAAAGCCACGCTGACGTTGCGGCCCCCTCGACCGTTGTTCCGTTTTCAATTCCCAACATGGCCGTCCGCCCCTCCTTCTTTCCACGGCTCACCCGCCAGCTTCGCCGCCGCATCCCGGCACGGCCCCGTCAGAGCCACGCCGGCGCGCGGCTGTCAAGAGTTTTAGGGATCCGCTGAGCTGTGAAATCGCACAAATTGCTGTTGCTTGTGGGTCTGGCCCGGCAACAGGGGGGGGGCAGAGAAATGTTATGCTTCAACACTTCCAGACCTGTATTTACCCCCCCACCTGCTCCCACTATGGACTTCGCACCCCCACTATTCGCAACCCACTTCGCACACCGCCGACAGGCGCTGCTAAAAGTACTCGTCGCCTCTACTCAAGTAGAAGTACTGATTCTTGCGTAGAAAAAGTACACTAAGTATCGATTCAACGCCTTACGTCAGAAAAAGTTTTGGAGAAAAGTACAAAAACTGCAGAATCGCTCTTAAGAAACAAACTTTTGCAATCAGTGTGAGTGTCGGCCACAATTGTTCAGATGAAAGAGAAATTACAAAATAAAAAAGCAGCAATTGCACTCATAATCATTTCAGACTCCCCATTATTACAATTTACAGATTTTTACTCCGCTGAGACCGACAAATCAACCTCGATAAAATCGGCCAATTGAAGCCGTTTTCAAATCAGCAAAAACGGGACAATTTTGTGCTGATTTTTTTTTAATTAACACATTACATGACAAAGTTGACATTCAATTTTTTTTTTTTTAATCAGCACGAAAAATGGACAGTTTCCGCCAACTATTTTTTTAAGGACAAAACGTTCAGTCAAATCTTTGTAATTGTAAGCGTTACGTTACCAAAAAAGTTATTTCATTCAGTATATTTATCGATATTAGCCTAAAAAAATCCATATCGGCCCAGCCTAAATTTTCATTTCAGCAACTTTTTGAAACGAAACAAATTGCTTCCGTTCTCATCGCAATACAGAATCTGCTCTTATGAAAATACTACATGATATACGGTTGAACACTAAGCTGTGAAATTCTGGTCTTGTCGGATCTCTGTGCGGCTTTTGATAGCGTCGATCGTACCGCACAGCTGAACAGGTTGGAAACACGGGTAGGACTAAATGGAACGGTCTTTAAATGGTTCAGGTCCTACCTGGACGAAAGAAGTTCATATGTGACCATTGGACGTGCTCAACAAATGGCGATGACCTCTGGGGTTCCTCAGGGGTCAATTCTTGCACCCCTCCTGTTCAGCCTGTATTTGCTATACTTGGGTTAAATTCTTCAGAACTTTTTCAGAATTTTGACCGGCATGGCTATGCAGATGACACCGTTATAGGTGTCTCCAGACAGCTACAGTTCAGTTGAGATGTTGTGTCACTCCAAAGCAGCCGGATAAATAACTGGATGAGTCCAAATTTTCTTCCGCTAAACCACAACAAAATCGAGACAATAGTTTTCATCTTTGCTTCCATCTCAAGGAGACTTGACTATTGTAACGGTCTTCCGACTGGACTCCCGCTCAAAAGCATTTAACTGCTGCGGCTCTTTCAGAATGCTGAAGCTCGGGTTCTGACCACAACAAAGATGTCAGAGCATATAACGCCAACTTTGAAGTCTTTACAGCGGCTCCCAGAATATCAACTCAATCGACAGGCTCGGGTCATGTAGAGGAGCACAGAGTCCAACGCAAACATGATGAAGCATAAGCAGCCTTTCACTTTTATGCTAGACACAAATGGCAGAAGTTGACAACAGAAGTGACGTCACCCCAAAGTGGAAAAATGTTCAACTCCAGGCTTAACTCTTCTTTTTCTCTTACTCTTTATGCCATTTTCATTTTTTAATAGTTCTTGCACTGCATGCTGTTGTAATTGTTAATTTAATTGGAATGTAAACATTCCTTGTTAAAAAATATTTATATGCTGTGTTTTCCGTGTTTTAAATGCTTACTGGCGAGGGGGACCTGTTGGCTCTCAGCTTTTGATATTTATGAATTTTTTGCCTTCTGCAGCCTTCGCGAGTGCCCGATTCATTGAAATAACGCCGGCATCTGCCCGACCACGATACCTGGTCCCAATACTACTCGCACAATTCTAGTAAGGAGCAAAGTGTTAAATTCATCAGGAGAATAAATACGCAAGTAGAAAGTTGAAAAATGTACTTACGTACGGTAACAACCCATCCGTACTCGGTTATTTGGCACCACTGCCATCAACGCACGTACACAAAAAACGTCAACAGCGCCTCGGAGCACGTAAACGGTGCCAACCGGCCTCGCCCGCCTCACACCACAGACACCTCCAACACTTTACTCGGGCGCGTGCGGGTCACTTCACACGACAACCCTCCGGGGGGATAAAGTACTCCGCCCACCCCCACCCCCACCCCCGAAAAAGCCGCCCCATCCGCACAAACACACAAAATTGTTATTCTTATTGTTTTATGTTCGGCTCAGCACAAGGTGGAGATGACTTGCCTAACCTCAAATAAGCAGCCATTGAATCATCATCATCATCATCATCATTATAATAATGATAGTTGACTTTCCGCTTGCGGTATTATTGTCGGCACAATACAGTTAGGTTGCACAGTAAATTTTATTTAAAAAAAAAAAAAATGTTGCCTTGCAATTGCCTGGCCACCAATTCAGGGTGTACCCTCCTCTGGCCCGAAGATAGCTGAGATAGGCTCGGGCTCGCCCGCAAGCCACATGTGCATAACCACTTCCGAATATGGATGACATAACATTTGAAATAAATAGCAATTATGGACATATGTAATCATTAGTGCGCATGCACAATAAGCGGTTATCCTACATTGCTCGTGGCTGTCAAAGTGTAAGAAAACAATTACAAAGAAATAAAGCGCAATGGATGCCAACGTGTGCACAATAAACAATCCTCATCATTACTGTCATAATTACAGATAATCCATATCTGCAAGAGTTGTGGCGTGTACACACACGTATACATTTTACCTTATATGGGCCACATGATGAGACATGGGAAATTACAATAACACTAAATAAACAAAAACACAACATACCATTCCATATCCCCGGAAGCTCAAATAGAAGAAGAACTGATGAATTCATCGTTAACGTTAGATTAATTTGAGTTTTTATTTACACAAAGCCGGAAGTGTTTCAACTTGAGTGGGCCGACACGACACGACACTTGATTTCTCTTTCCGGCACGTCGAGAAGGAGAAGTTAATCAAGTTTGATACTTCCCGTTTTTAAAATCTTTTCAGTGCCCCAAGTGGACCCATTATCTCTCACGGCTGGCCAGGTACGTTCATTTGCATATGAATCAGTGTTTATTACGTAGATTGTCGTGTATTTAATTAGTTTTGAGTTGGTTTAGTCTAGTTCCTGGAGAGCCCGATGACGTACGCTGAATATTGGCGGGCAAAATGGCGTTTGTACGTTTGTGCTGTATTTTTTTTTTTTTTAAGTAAAATTCACATCTGTCAGGGCAAGAAAGCAGACTATCGAATGACCAATTGTATCATAAAAAAAAAAGTTAAGCAGTAAAAATGTAGGCCTCATCTTTCCGGGGGGGCTTCGATGAGAGTCTATCACGCAACGACGCAGAGGTAGTGACATCTAGTGGCACAACAGTAGTACTGCACTCTCATTTTGCCAGGCACAAAAAACCGTCAAATTAAAAAAAAAAACCACTCCATATTCAACACTTTTTACCGAGTTGATTTCGTGTATAGAATATACAATACAATCAACATTTTTACTTTTGACACAGAACAAAAAATAAATACATCAATTGTTCAAAAAATATGATTTTAATCAAAACTGCTTTTTAAAGATGTCGACTGAGGAAACAACTTTTGCTAAAAAAAAAAAAAAAAAAAAAGGCAGCGCATCCCACAATTTTTTGTCATCATTTTGGTTCAGGAAAGAGACATCATTGACCTATTCCTAAAAATGTTTTTTTTTTTTTTTTTTAACTCAACACTCATGTAATGAAAGGGAATTCGAGTAGTTGATGATGACCCCATCAATGAATTTTCAGCACAATACGATATACATATATATATATATATATATTTATACTGTATATCCATTTCCCTTGCTGCTTATCCTCACAAGGGTCGCGGGGAGTGCTGGAGCCTATCCCAGCTGTCATGGGGCAGGATGCAGGGTACGCCCCCAGCCGACAGACAACCATTCGTCGCACTCACAATCCCACCTAAGGACAATTTAGAGTCTCCGATGAATGCATATTTTTGGCATGGGGAAGGAAAGCGCTGGCCATTTGGTAATATAATATTATTTTTAATCACACAAGGGGGGGGGAATGCTTTGCCCTCAAAGTAATGTGTGGCCAGTTGTCCAAACTGGGGAATCCTGTCCTCATTTTGGTTCTGGGCCATCCGCAGGGGCCGGTTCTGCATGAAGTTTGTGAAAAGGTGCGTCCTGATCCAATGTCACCCCAAGGTTTCTTACATATTTGCAAAGAGATCCTCAACGCGTGGCAACTTTAGTAACCCATCTGTTGCCAGCAACAATGAATATTTTAATTTTTCACATCAGGCCATTAACTTGGAGTCAAACAATCATGTTTGTCCCGGCTGTGCACTGAAAAGAAAATTATTCCGATTCTAAATACTGAAAAAGACATAACTGCATCACATCACTCCATGGTAATATAACTTCTCTGTGATTTAAAAAAAAAAAAAAAAAAAATTCACAAATCAGTACTACTGTTCTGTCCCCATCTGTTATTGTTGGCCATTTTTAACACATTTAAAGTTTTTAAAATAGCTCGAGAACAAAGGCTATCAAACGCTCTTGTCCTTAGAACCTGCCCCCCCCCCCCACTCCGCGGGAGCTGCGTAGGATTACGTCGCCTCAAGATTGAAAGTTTTGGAGACTTTAAACAGTGGGGGGCTTTTAAAGAGCACCTCACACTCAAAGTCACACATGCTACAGTGAGCGAAGAAAGGATGGCGCAAAAATACGCATATTTTGTTTTGCCGTTTTGCATTCAGCTTTAAAACATGAACGTTAGCGTCGCAATGAAGATGTGGCCGCTCCTTTGCAGATTTTCATCTGTCACTGGCGATTCTATGAAAGCCGTGAGATAAACAAGGGAGTGCTGCAATTGGGGGAAAAAAACTCAATTACCGTAATTCCCGGCCTACAGAGCGCACCTGGTCATAAGCCTCGCCCAGTACATTTGTAAAGGAAATACCATTTGGTACATACGTACGCCGCAGCCGTGTAAAAACCGCAAGTGCCCACATTGAAACACGAGATGTTTACAAAAGAAAGACGGAACACAGACAGTTTGACGCTAACGCTAGCGCCGCTGCGTGAACAGGGCCGGTTAAAAAAATGAAAAAAACTTGCTGGTAAAAATCACTGAGACACGGCACTAACACGCTAGCATAGCGCTAACAGTGCCGGACCGGCAAAAGTTACTTCCTCGGCACATATATTCCACCGCTCTCATTTTGCCCCCCTCGCAGCCGTGAGGGGGGGGAAAAAAACGCACAAATTAGCCGCATCACCGCATAGGCCGAAGGGTTGAAAGCGTGTGAAATAAAGTCACGGATGATCGGCCGGAAATTAGCAGTTTGATTCCTCACACGAAACGGCACTTTGTAAAATTTCCTAGGAAATTTGAGTTTTTATTTTTGTTCTCGATTCCACCCAAAGTGCAAGAACATTTTGAAGGCGTGGGTCACCTCCAAATGTCCCCGCCGTCAACAGACGAGGACCCACTGTACTTTTTCACGTGTGGGCGCATATGATTTAACCGGATGACTTCAAACAGTTTTCAGGCTCCACTTGACACATTCCCCAGTCCATCATTAATGTAGGATGAGTTCAAAAGTGACGCGAGGGGTTTTACAGCCTTAAACACGGTGGAAACCCCTCGTGAAACGCTTGTTGCAGGCATGCACGCTCATCTTCATAAGGGTCTTTTTTTGGGTGCGCGCGCGTGTGTTATTATTTCGCTCATCTCCGTAGCGAAACCGCTGTGGTTTTCTTTTGACTCATAGGGCAAAATTAACATGCCGTGTGAAGATGACGCGCCGGAGCGTCGCGAGCGTGTCTGCTGCCAGTTGCTTTTTTTTTTTTTTTTTTGTCTGTTTCAGAGCGCTCGTGTCGTCGCTTGAGTTGTGGCCGCTTTGTGAAGGGGAAACAAAAGCAAAAGATTGCGCAAAGTCCATTCGCGGCATCGGCGGCGAATCGAGGAAGCCGCCTCGCAAAAGGCGGCGTGAGCGCGTTTGACATGACAGCGGCCGACGCCGCCGTGCGGACCAAATTTGGAGTAATCGCTCGCACATCGTCGGCTTTTTATGGTTAATGTCTTAAGGGTTGAAAATGGAAAAAGGTAAGTTTTTCCTTTTTGTGGCTTTCAAGTGACTATTATGCACCGCTAAATGGACTTCTTGGCGTTGGCCGTTTTTAACGGCGTCCAATGCACTTGCAGCGGCTGCGTTTCCTGCTTTGGCGAGGGCGTCCATGGCTGCCATCTTCTTTTCGACGCTGTGGAGCCTCCGACTGCTCATCCCGGCCGGTACGTCGCAATCGTGCCTGCGGGCGGTTCTCCTCCTTTTAATACCAGAGTTCTGTATGAACTGCGTTGACGTGCGGCGAAACGGGATCCATCCATCCGTCCGTCCATTTTCTGGGCCGCTTATCCTCACGAGTGTTCACGCGAGTACCGAAGTCAATCCCGGGTGTCTGGAGGCAAAGTCAACCCGTCAATTTTCCGCTGTCCGCAGTGAGCCGGAATCTTGCTGTTTGTGTTCGTTTGTGAGATCAAAACGCATCAATTATGGTGTTTGTCGTGGGACTTCCAGGAATTATCAGGTAGGCTACCAAAGACGTTTAATTTGATGGCTTTTGCAATTAGAAAAACAACTTTTAGTTCCCGACAAGCGGCGCCGTCAATTTTCTGAAGCCGGAAATGCGTCTCCGAAGGCCTGGCAGTACGTTGTTGTTTTGCAAATTATAAACGCACTCCAAGGGACGTTTTATCTTACAACTGCAAGGATTAGAATGTTGTCATTTTTTTAGACTAAAATTATACTCCAGAAAAAAAATTGCAGTCTACTGTGAAAAGCCCACAATGTACCACATTTCAGTCAAACACCATCACGGGTTAGAGGGTTACATTCCAGACCCCTCCCCCCACCAAAAGTGAAAATATGCAATATATAAATTTTGTGCTCCTGCTACCCTTGTGTGGATGAGCAGCTTGGAAAACGGATTGGGGGGAAAAATGGAATTACTAACAGAAATGTGTTTTTTTTTTTGGGAGGGTAAGCGGTGCAGAAAATGGATGGATGTTAATTTAGGATCTTCACACTTTTCAAACAATACACCTTTTTAAATGGAGACTATATTAGGTGGCGAAAATATGAAAATGGGAGGAATTTGCCTCCAGTAATTGGAGCCGCCATTTTGACAAAAAAACACTACGCAGAGCCACTTACAGTAGCTTCGAGCAACTGAATGGCAAGAGGAAAGAAGCTGTTGGAATGTTGGCTGGTTTTAATCTTTGTTTTTGCTCAACGGCACCAACGTGAGGGAAGGAAGCGGAAAAAGGTCGATTGCGAGGACGTGAGAACGCATACATACTGTTGCAAAAATAAGACCTTCGCATCTCCCAAACTTCTACAGTCGGAGTCACAAAGCGAAAAGAAATGAGGAGCAATCATGAGAAACCAGCAGGACCAGCAAATTGGGGGCGCTTCACCGCATATGCAGTATGAATATACAGAAATTCTGCAAGGGAACACTGCCCCCCACCCCCCAAATGTATTCTGTATTTTAGCTCCTGTAGCGACGTATGCACGGCAGCGGAATCACAAGGCCAATTTTTGTTAACCTCTTGAAAATATTCGTAAACGTGAGAATGGCAACGGTTCGTTCCCGCTTCAGGGTCGGTCTTCATAGAATGCTCACGATTTGGGGTAAAATCATTTTCTATCAGCGGTCCCCACGCCACCGCTGACAAAAAAAAAAAAAAAAAGCCAAAAGCTAGCGACGCCCCCCGGCGCGCGGCCGACTTTACTTTCTTTTGCCTTCCTGGTCAAATTTAGGCTCGTCCGCGTCCGCCGTCGCCTCCCCCGCCTGCGGCGTCACCTGCTCCACCGACTACAAGGCTCACCTCAACTGCTCCTGCGCCTCCGCCCCGACGCGCCCGCTGCGCCTCCACGTCAACTGCAGGTAATCCATAACCGAGACGCGCACGTTCGATAACGACGACGACGAGTACCGGCCGCCGCCTGTGCTTTCGCAGCGACGGCGAGCTCCACGTGGTCGACAGCTGCCGGGTGACGCCTCCTCGGTCCTGGTGCGTCATGCGCCCGCCGGCGCTTTACGACGTCGCCGCCGTCGGGACCGAATGCACGGCGACGGTCAGCCGACGGGGCGACCCGGACGGCGAGTTGTCCAGCTGGGCGCTGTACGACGCGGGTAAGCCAAAGCAGCAGACCGCGACCTTCACCACAACATTCATTGGACACTCTAAATTGCCCCTAGGTGTGATTGTGAACGCGATTGGTTACCTGGCTCCACGTGCCCTGCGATTGGCTGGCAACCGGTTCAGGGTGTGCCCCACCACCTGCTCGTTGACAGCTGGGATAGGCTCCAGCACTCCCCGCGACCCTCATGAGGATAAGCAGTGAAGAAGATGGATGGATAGTTAGTGGCACGGTGGACAACTGGTTAGAGTTCCGAGGACCGGGGTTCAAATCCCGGCCCTGCCTGTGTGGAGTTTTCATGTTCTCCCCGTGCCCGCGTGGCTTTTCTCCGGGTGGGCTCTTCGGTTTCCTCCCGCGTTCCAAAAACTTGCTTGCATTCATTGGAGACTCTAAATTGCCCCTAGGTGTGATTGTGAACGCGATTGGTTACCTGGCTCCACGTGCCCTGCGATTGGCTGGCAACCAGTCGAGGGTGGAGCTGGGCTCGGCGAGCCTTGTGAGGATAAGCGGCCCGGACAGCTTATTAGCCTCATTTTGCATCGATGGCAGTGAAACCTCCGCCGCCTTCGAACGTCCGAGTGCTGAGCGCCGACGGCTCGTACAACATCACGTGGGACCACAGCAACGAGCGCCTCGACTGTCTGACTTACAGGCTCCGCATCCGAGCCGGCCCGACTTTCTGGCAGGTAAACTTCCCTTCCCTGTTCCGGAATCACTATTCAGTGGTACCTCTACTTGCCGAAAAATTCAAGTTAGGAAACGCCTCCTCGGCAAAATATCGTCTCTTGTTGCGAAGGAAAATTCAGGATACAAAAGGCAAATTCCACCGAACGGAAACATCCTGGAAGTTGGTTTGAAAGAGCCGCTCTCCCATTGGCTTATGGCCACTGCAGCTTCCTGGCATCCCATTGGCTAAGAGGGATGTCAATCTTTACCCATGATCCTTTTCCTTTCCCTTGTACACACGAGCGTCACCGAATCCCACGCTAGCGCTTTCACACGATGTCGATCGCTAGTCCAGCTTTTGTGTGACGTTTTCGGGTTTTTGGGAGGGTTTTTTGGGTGCAATCTTTCTTCACGGCGAGCCCCGAGAAACTTTATTGGAATGAAGTTGTGTGCGTACGTATGCTCTCTCTCGGCTGTCAAACGTTTGCCTCCTCCTCGTCCGTCCCCCGCGATGTCTTTCGCTTCCCTTTGCATAGTCGCCCAACGCCAAAGGTGAATGAACGGAATTTGTTATTATTCTTTCCGTAATGTACTTCGAATGCTTTGTATGGGGGAGGGCTTGGAACGGATTAGGTTATTTATATGTAAAAAGCGCTTCTACTTGTGCAAAAAAATCAGGTTACGAAACGACTTCTGAAACAAATTCATTTCTCAAGTAGAGGTACCGCTGTATATGAATTTTTACACAATGAACCACAGTGTATAGTAGACTATAGTGTATATAGAGCACAGAGCTGGGAATGGTGAGTTTGACTTCCTCAACAAACAAAGCACCTTGACATGGGCCTCAGCAGTAGTACTGTACAAAGAATGTGCGGGCAGGGGGATCGCTTTATGAAATTGACAAGTTGGGCCTTCAGAACGACGACGTTGGGAATTTGAAATCAACGTTTTGTGTCGTCTCGGCTTGCCACCGTCTCTAATCCGTCCGTCCGTCCGTCACCGCTGTTTTTGTAAACTTTGCCCTTCATCCTGCCGGAGACTCTCCTGTCACGTAGAACACCAGACACCTTCCGCCGACTGTTCCAACCCCGCTCGGACCCGTTTCTTCACTTCCTTACCGCACTCTCCATTGCTCTGGATTGTTGACCCCAAGTATTTGAAGTCGTCCACCCTCGCCATCTCTTGTCCTCGGAGCTTCACTCTTCCCCCTCCACCCCCCTCCTTCAGGCACATATGTTCTGTTTTACTTGGGTTAATCTTCATTCCTCTGGCGTCCATCTTTCTAATGGTTCCGGCGCTTGCTCCCTGCTTTCACTGCATATCACAATATCATCTGCGAACATCAACCGGATTCCAAGGGGAATCCAGTCTTACCTCGTCTGTCAGCCGGTCCATCACTTCCGCAAACAGGAAGGGGCTCAGCGCGGATCCCTGATGCAGTCCCACCTCCACCTTAAATTCTTCTGATACATATTTTCTTCGCCACACGGGACTTGCGCGTGCAGTACCACAGTTCCTCTCTTGGTACTGTGTCGTAGGCTTTCTCGAGGTCCACAAAGAGACAATGTCGGTCCTTCTGACCTTCTCTGTACTTTTCCACGAGCATCATCAAGGCAAATAACGCATCTGTAGTACACTTTCCAGGTATGAAGCCATCCTGTTGCTCACAGATACTTACTTCTTCCGTCCTGAGTCAAGCCTCCAGTACTCTTTCTCGTAACTTCATTGTGTGGCTCATCGTCTTTCTTCTTTTTGAGTTTCCACAGTTCTGAACATCGCCTTTGTTGTTAAAAATGGGGACTAGCACACTTTTCCTCCATTCTTCTGGCATCTTCTCTCCCTCTGGTTATTCTATCGAAGAAGTTGATCTCGAGGATGATTCCGTGTTTTCCATTTTTTTTTTTTTTTTCCCCCGGTGTCGTGGCTATTTCCTCCCGTCAGGATGCAGGGCGTTCCTTCTCGGTGGACGAGAGGTTCCTCGTCGTGCGGCGCGAGGAGCTGCCGCCCCGCGCCAAGTGTAGCGTGGCGGTCCAGGCCAAGTTGTGTCCCGGCAACCCGACTCAGGGCCCGTGGAGCGAGTGGAGTTTCGCAGTCAAGTGGACGACGGCGCCCACAAACTCGCCGTACGTCGGAGGTAACGGAGAAGCCGGTCGCCCTTTTATTGATTTGCATCGGAAGACCTGTTTAGATAGAATACAGAGTCGTGATTCAGTTCTGACGTGAATGATTGAAGCGTTGCCAAGGAGACGCAAAATTGAAAAACCAGATTCACAATTCACTTCCTGTTTGTCGCTCGACTGGCCAATTCGGCCCAGCTGGTCTTGCGTTCCTGATGCGCCACTTGGCCACGCCCCTTAAAGGCACACTGACAACACAACAACTTTTTCTGTTGTTGTGGCTAACGATCGCTGTGATTATTCTGGGGAAAAAAAAAACAAAACATTTCTTTCTAACATTAAATATGGCTGCTGATTTCCTCCTGCGCTTCAGTGAAAGGATCATGGCTGTACGTCCTGCTGGCCGTCGTCGCCGCCGCCGCCGCCGCGCTGCTGCTGCTGGGTTGTTCCCGA
This sequence comes from Syngnathoides biaculeatus, assembly GCF_019802595.1. Classification (NCBI taxonomy): domain Eukaryota; kingdom Metazoa; phylum Chordata; class Actinopteri; order Syngnathiformes; family Syngnathidae; genus Syngnathoides; species Syngnathoides biaculeatus. The sequence continues at coordinate 1,241,460 of NC_084644.1, forward strand.
AAACCGTGAGTCCTAAAACAAAGACGGTACGAGGATTGACTAGATTTTCTCCCGATGACTTCATTTATCAGGCAGCTCAAAAACATGACGAAAAAAGAAAAAAAAAAAAAAAAGCGAAAGGCAATTCGGACACGGCGTGAATCATCACCGCCGCCGCCGCCGCCTGCTGACTTCCCGCACACGGCGGAGGGCGATGATGATATTTCTTCACATTGCTTCGGCTTTTTCCGTTCCTGGCATCGCCTCCTGCAGAGCAAGAAACCACACACACAAACACGTGCGATGCGCTGACAGGAAGTCACGTGTCGCAGCTGCAAATGCAACACTTATTTCTAACATTTATTCGGAGCGCGCTAAAAAGCAACCGCAGCTGAGACGAAAGTGATGCACATCAATAGAAAGTCAACATCAGACGCAAAACCGTTCACAGCCGTTTTCAAAAATATATTCAAACAAGGCCGCTCATGCTGTGTTGAAAGCCAAGGAATATAAATGGGCTTTCGTTTAAAAAAAAAAAAAAAGGTAATTTATTAAAGCATGAAAAATGAAATAATAGTTATGGAAGAAGCGCAACATTTGGGCCACAAGCTTTGTATCAGCTGGTACCTTATAAAGACAGAAAAGTATTGTTGTAAAACAAACGGCACGGTGAAGTAGCTGGAAAGCGTTGGCCTCACAGTTCTGAGGTCCCGGGTTCAATCCCGGACCCGCCTGTGTGAACTTTGCATGTTCTCCTCCTGCCTGCGTGGCTTTCCTCCGGGTACTCCGGTTTCCTCCCACATCCCCAAAATATGTAACATTAATTGGACAGATTGTGAGTGCAACTGTTTGGCTCCATGTGCCCTGCGATTGGCTGGCGACCGGTTCAGGGTGCGCCCCGCCTCCTATCCGTCCACAGCTGGGATAGGCTCCAGCACTCCCGCGACCCTTGTGAGGATAAGCGGCTCAGATCATGGATGGATGGATGGATTGTTGTAAAACACTATTTGCGGATACTTTTATAATGTGCTTCTATGAGGAAAATCACATTTTATATCGCTGGGATAGGATCCTGCTCGGCGGTGACCCTCATGAGGATAAGCGGCGCATAAAATGGATGGCTAGATACATTTTAGTCTTCCCTCCCCCCCCGCAACTGCTTACTTTTTTTTCTTGCTCATTAAATAGGTAAATCGTTGATTGTAAATACTGAAATTAAAAATGCATTTTTACATTTAAGAATATTTTGTGTATATCAACAAGATAAGTGGTGACTTGAAATGTAATTAATTCCAAATAATGCAGTGAACAATTTGAATAAACTTCATACTTGACATCATTTTGCATTTAATTACATTCTCAGTGAATATATTTTTGATTGATTTATTGTAAATGATTCGATGAAGAATTTTGAAAAGGAAACATTTTACGTGGATTTCTTCATTTCTTTAATTTGTTTATTTAAATAGATATTTGATGATAAGGTAATTCAATGACAGTATTGAACCAAATTTGAAGGTGGCTCTCGACAGCGAGCCCCGGTCTCGTCGGATCCGCGTCTGAATGCACTTCGGTTCTTCCCAGGCTGCTGCTGAAAAGACTTCAGCTGAGCATGCGCGTCTCCAAACCCCACGACTTCTTCGAGCCGCTCTACCTCAACCATCGAGGCAACTTCAAGGTGAGAAAGTGCAGTTTGCACCGGTGGCCAGGAGGCGGCGCTCCGTGGGGGGGGGGGGGACTTTTGGCAACCGCTCACTGCCTGGGACCGTCCCTCGAAGTCGCACCGAGGGGCCGCCTAGATGGTGTGAATGTCGATTATGTCCACAGTATTTTAATTTTAGTTTTGTAATGACGAGCTGCGGGTTGATGCGTGTCCTCGTGTAAAAAAAAAAAAAAAAAAACCCAAAATGGTTGAAACAAATGTTACTTGTTGGGAATTTGAGATTGAGAAGAATAATCCCTACCTGAAATGAAACGATCCCTACACAGTCGTGTGTATTCAGTTGGGCACCGTCGAATTTTGCCCAAATCCATCGATCTTTTCAGTTGCTATTCCATATTATGACCTCTTTGAATATCTGTCTCGTCTGTCGTGACAACCAAAAGCACAACAAGTCTCGGGTATTGTGAATCTTCTGCCCCCACCCCCACCCCCACGCTGTATGGCGCCGTGAAAACTGTGGTGTCACGTGCAACCCTAACCCTGGCCGAATCCACATCGCGGCTCTTTTGCGTCCCCGGTAGGACTGGGTCAAGCCCGGGTTCAGCGAGCACGACTTTTTGGAGAACACGTCACGCGTGGAGATGACGCTGACCACCAACAGCGCCAAGCAGCAGCTTCAGGTCCACAAACGCAACGCCAGCTCCGAAGCGGACGAGGAGCCGCGAGGCGCGGGGCGCCTCGTCCTCCTCTGCGCCCCCTCGGCGGCGCAAGTGTCCATTCGCAGCGTGACCCTGTGCGGAGAGGAGCGCCGGGACGGGTCCGCTCCCAACCACGGGGAGCTGCCGGACTTCGAGGTGGCCGAAGAGCGAGCGGAAGGCGCCTCGCTGGCCTCCGAGCGGCGGTCGGACGACGGCTACCCCCGCGTGGACTTGGACACGGTGGACAGCGGTTTCGGCGAGTGCGCCAGCCCCTCCCATTCCGGCTCGGGGGACCGCGGCCGAGATTTCCTACCCGAGCCGATAAGCTCGCGCTCCAACTACGTCAAGCAGTGGATGATGCGCGGCGACGCTCGGGGGGAGGACTCGGAAAACGCGCTACATTGAGCACTCGGGTCATTTTCTTAAACTGAATTATACATCATACACACACACACACACACACAATGTACCGAATTTTGACTGACTCGACGTTATTTTTTCATGTTTTTCATGTCACTTTTCTCACACTCAGTATACGAGTAATTAATAGATACCAGTATTTATTATTCCCCCATCAATCCAAACAATGCGTCTGATTTCATTCATTTTTTTTTCTTCTTGGCCAATGACATTTATTTTGCGATATTATTTTGTCCATTGAATCTCTAGGATTCCTCCTTAGAATGTTTTTTTTCCCTTTATATCAAACTATTTGTATTTGTCTTTTTTTTCATAAACTATTTGATTTTGTGGCTGATGTTCAATCGGATCATTGGGATGCCGCATTTGTTATATTAAAATTTATTTTATCACTTCAATCAAAACATTTTGTATTTTTTCTGATTATTCCCCCCTTGCATGAAAACTGTATATTTGTTGTGTATTTTATAGTGTACCTTATTTTTTTTAGTTAATTTTTCCTGATTTTATTATGAAATTCCTCTTTTATTGCCCTTAGTCGAATCATAAGGATATCATTCGTTTTGATTTTATAATTGAACTTTGTCTTTTTCACCAAAAAATAATACGGGGACTTTTGGTTCTCCCTTGAATGAAAACTGTATATTTGTTGTGTATTTTATAGTGTACCTTATTTTTTTTAGTTAATTTTTCCTGATTTTATTATGAAATTCCTCTTTTATTGCCCTTAGTCAAATCATAAGGATATCATTCGTTTTGATTTTATAATTGAACTTTGTCTTTTTCACCAAAAAATAATACGGGGACTTTTGGTTCTCCCTTGAATGAAAACTGTATATTTGTTGTGTATTTTATAGTGTACGTTAAATTTAAAAAAAAAAAAGTTTTTTCATGATTTTTCTGAAATTCCTCTTTTTTTTTTGCCTTTAATCAAATCATAAGGATACCATATTCGTTTTGATTTTATAATTGAACTTTGGCCTTTTCACCAAAAATAATACAGGGAGTTTTTGTTGTTGTTTTTGTTTCCGTTTTTCCCCCTTTCAATCAAAACTTCACCTCAAGTATTCCATTTGTTGCGAAATGGTTTAAATATTTTATTTTGTTCCTTCAATCAAATCACCAGCATAGCGTATCAATTCCATTTTTTTTTTTCACAAATTACATTTTGTCCCTTAATTAACCCCCTCCGGGGTTGATGCCTTTTTTCTTTGCCACCTCCGGGTGGCGCTGTGGTGCCGGCCGGGCAGCAGGCAACCGTAAAACAGCCGACGAAACCTCAAGAAAGAAAACAGCGGCAGGGGGCGAGCGAAAGTGGGTGCAAAGGTCAACTTTTATATCGAGTGTTGTGCAAGGTGTTGAGTTAACTCCCACAAACTTTTATGTTTTGCGGTCGATGACAAGCGACGGTTCGGACAGTTAAATGTGACTTTTAGCGCGAGCGTCTGTGCAGTCGGACAGGTAGCATCCGCCTGTTAGCCACATTAGCCGCTAGCTCGTGGCCAGAAGCCAAAAAAAAACCGGGGATGAATTTGTGCCAAAACGGCAGCCTGCGGCCGGAGGAGGCGGTGGTGGTGGAGAACGCCATCCGGCTGGCGATAGACTCCGTCGTCAACGTGCTGTTCGGCGTGAGCAGCGGCCGCAGTCGCGAGTACCAGCGGATGGTGGCCGAAAGGGACAAAGAGATCGCCAGGTTGCAGCGCGAGGTGCACGCGCTTCGCCGGCGGGGATGCGCTTCGTGCACGCTGCTCTCCGGGGTCGGCGGCGGCGGCGGCGAGCTCGACCTTGGGACCCCCGATCGGTCCCCCCCCCCGGGCACCGGCCAGCAGCAGCAGTGTGAACTAGATTTCTCTTGTACGTAAGTTCACGTCATGTTTATATGTCTGATCGATGTCATTAATACACCTTGAACTGGTCGCCAGCCAATCGCAGGGCACAGAGAGACAAAACAGCCGCACTCACAATCACACCTTGGGGCAATTTAGTGTCTCCAATTAATGTTGCATGTTTTTGGGATGTGGGAGGAAAGCGGAGTGCCCACCCGGAGAAAAGCCACGCAGGCACGGGGGAGAACACGCAAACTCCACACAGGCGGGGCCGGGATCGAACCCGGGACCCCAGAACTGTGAGGCCAACGCTTTCCAGCTGTTCCACCGTGCCGCCAGGGACAATTTAGAGTGTCCAATTAATGTTGCATGTTTTTGGCCCGTGGTACAATGTAAGCTTGTTATATCGGAAGAGTGACACGAATCTTCATGAAATAATGTGGAATTAGTTACAATTTTGAAAGTAATTCATAATAAATATGTCATGGGCATGGTTTTCCACAGCTGCCGTAAGTCGTGTGTTTGACAGCAGCCGCCGAGCCGTGGCCGTGTGCCACTTCCTCGTGCGCGCTGACTACGTTGTGCATCTACGCCAATGACGTGGAATAAAAAGTGGAGTGCGCACAGACCCCTTTCACGCGGCAATTCGGCTTCAACTTCCGGTCGTGGCAAAACATTGTTTTGGGTACTATTTCACGTGAAACTTGTACATTGCGAAACATAATAACATCGTATATCATTGGAATACGTTCATAATTAATTATTCTATGTTTATCACATGGTTTTTCCATATCACTGTGTACATGTTTACCATAGTTTTTGCCCTGACCGGAAGTCAGAGCCTGTTGACCGTGGCGGAACCAACGGCGGACGCAGAGTGCGCAGTGCAGTTTTTCTTCTCTGTCCTTGATCCGAGGCTTTGATTTTCACGCCACTTGTTGCCAGATGCTTGTGTTTGCTCACGAGCGTCAGTTAGTGTAGCTGCCACGTCACGTCGTGGCGTTACTGAGCCACATCAAGTCAAGTTACGTTTTCACGTTTTGCCATGTCAAATTTTTGACATTGTTTCCTGTTTTTTTGGACAAAGCCTTTATTGCCTTGTGATTTTTCGTACCGTCGCCCTGTTGGACCGCCTTCCCCCCGCGTATGACGTCTGCCCGGCGGCAATAATCCTTCCTAAACTCCACGCTCACGTCTCGGCTTCCTGCGTCTGGCGCCTCCCCTCCGCCGCGTTCATGACAAAATCGCGTTTGTTTATCATCTCTGGTAATATTCCGTTGTTTGGCAATGGCAGACGCCGTCGTGAATCTTGATCTCGTTATGCACGAGATAGAGCCTGAATTAACGAGAAAATGCTGGTACCATGCGCTGGAAATATTGTGGGAAAAAAAATACAATAAATGACCTACCTCCTCTCCCCGCTTAGAAGCTGTCAAAGCAGCCACGCGTTTGATTGACAGCTGAGAATTCCGGGGAGGCGGGCTTTCCAAAACACTTTATGCGCTGCCATATTGTTGTGACTGAGCAAGATTTCTTGGGATTTCTTTATGAATTAATGACACCCCCCCCCCCACCTGTGCCGTGTCTTCCGTCCGCAGCGGGTCTCTTCGACGGCCCCCCGTCACACGACCCCTCGCCCCCCCGCGGCCAAGCGGACCCGTCGCGCGCCCCGGAGGAGGGCGGCCCCGCCGTCAAAGAGGAGCCGTGCAACGTGGACGCCGTCCTCGTCAAGTGGGAGCCGAGCGAGGAGGAGAGCGGCGGTGGTCCCGCTTGGGACGCAGGTCAGGCCCAGTTGCAGGGACCCCCGCCTTTCCAAAAGCGCAGTGCGACGGAAGCGTACGTGCGGAACATGCAAAAGATGGAGGAAAAACATTTTGGACGATTTTATTCAAAATGCAGCATTACTGCTGGCATTGTAAGCACGGATATGATTTTCCTAGATTGATCCAAAGATATATATTTCTGTGTTTATAAATGCCAAGCGGCAAACTTTGCATTTGCCTTCAAGTCACACTAATATTTCTCAAATTTATTTTGCTGTGAGAGAATCAGATAGAAGAATCATCTTTATCTTCATGAATATCCATACATGCACATGAAATTTGTTATCTGCGTTTTATCCATCACAATGAACTCGCTGGCGGCACAGTGGATCAGCCGGAAAGCGTTGGCCTCACAGTTCTGAGGTCCCGGGTTCCATCCCGGACCCGCCTGTGTGGAGTTTGCGTGTTTTCCCTCGTACCTGCGTGGCTTTTCTCCGGGTGGGCACTCTGGTTTCCTCCCACATCCCAAAAACATGCAACATTAATTGGAGACGTTAAATTGGCCCAAGGTGTGATTGTGAGTGCGGCTTTTCTCTCGAATGCCAGTTCAGGATGTACCCCGCCGCCCGCCCGTTGAAAGCCGGGATAGGCTCCAGCGCTCTTGCGACCCTCGTGAGGATAACCAGCTCAGAAAATAGACGGATGGATGGATGGATGGATGAATACACTGGCGCAGAGGGCATCTGAGGCACCCGGGGGGGGGGGGGGGGGGGGGGCTGTTTGAGGTATTTATTGGTGCCTTGCTCAAGGACACCACGGCGGTGGCTCCTGACGATGGTGCATTTTGGGTCTTGAACCCCGTCCCCAACCGTCGTCATAACCGTAGGGCCACGCACGGCGCACGCCACTTTTGTGAAAATCTGCCTGACCCCCGAAAAGCGTCTTGCAATTCCACGGGCATGCCACCAGATGGTGGAAGAGCACAGTGTATTGATACATTTTTTCCATTCCTCTCACCTTGAGGCGGGGTACACCCTCAACCGGTCGCTTCTGTACACAATCTTGTGCCCATGCGACACAAACTTTCTGTATTCTGTATTTAAATGCCACAAAGCCGAGGCAGCCTCTCAGCGGCGATACGAGCGACCACGATGGCCGTGCGCGACGATGCCGGAAACTTCGTACTTTGGAGTGATCCTGTCATCTTTGTTCTGTTGTCTTCAAGAACGGGAGATCCGAGAAGACGCGGACGGGCTGGCGCGTGTCGCGGAGGCGGAGCAACTCAGGTTAGAACCTTCGATGATTACCGGGACGGATGTTGACCGTCGTCCTCTTCTGAAGCGTAACGTCGATCACGTGCCTCGTCGTCCTCCCCAGGAACAAAAAGAAACGAGTGCCCACGGCGGAGCTGCCCGAGGAGGCCCAGCAGCAGAAGCGCGCGGCCTGGCGAGCCGCTTCCCGACGCTACTACGCCCGCAAGGTGGCCCGCCAGCGGGCCGGCTCCGCCCGCTTCCACCGCCCGCCGCCGCCGGCCACGCACTGCGGCCCCTTCGCCGACAACGCCGGGAGGCGGGCGCCCGTTCCCGTCTCGCCTCAGGACTCGCAGGCCCGGCAGCGGGAGGCGTGGCGAGCCTCCTCCAGGCGCTACTATCACGCCAGGAAAATGGCGCACCAACAGCAACGCGGGGCCCCGCAGTTCCGTGGCGCCGAGCCGCCGGGGGACGACCGAGGAGGACTGGAGGGAATTTTGTGCAGTTGATCACAAATTTTTATTTTGTGCTCTCTAAAATCACTTCAAAATTACATGAAAGTTAATTTACGGAGATTACTGCGTATGGGCTGTTTGGTTTTAGGCTTAGCGTCGGCTACGTGGTCTGTCCCCGCGTTCAAAATCTGTCGCTCATGCGCGACTAATCGCAAATCAATCAAGGGATTTGTAATTGACTTTTTGCTTAACTTCAGTCGTCCACTAACTACAAATTCCGACGTAACAATTCGGGACTTATCGATTCATCGCTTCAGCCCCGGAGTCGACTCTAACGTCCGTCCGTCGCTGTGTTCAGAGTCATTCAGTCGTGCTGTGCTCTCATCGCCGTAAAAATGATTAGGAAATGGAAAAATCAATAGTTGCAGTGGGATTTTAAAGGCCAGGCTAGCACTCCAAAATACTGGATTTTCTAAAACGGTATGAACGTCACACAAAATATGAATTTGTGCGTGCAACGCCTTCCGACCGTGGCCACCAGGGAGCAGCAAAGCACCGAAATAAATTATCCGAAACGACAAACCGGAACGTAAATAAACTAATTGAAACGAACGTTCGTGGACTTTTTTTTATTTTTTTTGGGGGGGGGGGGTCTCCTGGCAGGTTAATTTCTTCCTTCCTGTCAAATAAAGGCAGTTGTCATGAAATGGCGTCGAGGTTAGAAAATGGAGTTTCCTTCACATCATCTCCAAACGCTTGGTAGCTATTTGGATCGAGCGGACCGGACTACGTAGTCGACGCTTCAGGCGAACCCTAACCCTTTCCTAACCAACGGTTTCACTGCAATGCATCATGGGCCACCTTGCTTTCCTCGTGACTGTGTGGCGTTCACGGCTTTCAAGATGCATTGTGGGATACGTTAAAGGCGATCAAAACCGAACACAGCCCGAAATCTTCCTGTGCTGCTGCTGCGCTCCAGATCTTGAAATTTCCCCAAGTCGTCGTCCATCCTCAAATGGAAGCGCCGCAGCGCCCCCGTCGTCTCTTGTCTGTACCTACATCATGAGCGCCATTATGACTGTATTATTATTATTTTGCTGACGTTCCAGTTATGAAAACAGTTTTCGGCAACATTTCCGATTTGATTGTCAGCTGGTGAAACACTAAAAAGGATCAAGTTGTTCGAACTAAAAGTTCTGTATGCTCAAAGGGAACGCTGCCGCCTGCGAGGTGGACATCTTGAGCTCCTTGAAGCAAACTCCTTGACAATCCGCTTCTTGCACCGCTTATCCTCATCATGTTGGATGAAAATGATTGAATTAAACCTCTTTCTGGTATATATATTTTTGTTCCCATCCAGATGTTTAAAAAATGTTTTCAATATTTGTTTATTGAAGCATTTATATAGCAAATTGGATATTGTACACAACAGAAAAAAAAAACATGAAGCTCATAAGAAATTTGAATAATAAATGACCTGATGTCCACTATACGTTGGATTGTGGTAACAATAAAACGAGTTAAAAGCTCATTTTTTCGTTGAAAAAACGGCCGTGAATAAATAACTCCACAGTATGATGCATGATCTCGTCATTTGAAGATCATTTCTCATTCGAAGACATTTGGCAGTGCCTTCTCAAACAAGATTCTGAATGGATGGAGCGCAGAAGCAGACGCCTCAGCTGCCTTGCTGCATGGCGACGCCAGACAGCTGCGACCGACAGCAGGCGCGCACGACGCCGGCGTGGGGGTTGCAGGCGGCGCGGGGGGGGCACACACTTATCGTCTGTCTCAAGCGGACCGGACAGATTCAAAACTCTTCCACAGCTTTTTCCTCTTCCTTCTTTTTCTTTTTAAAGGCAAGTAGACGCCGACGCGCAGCTTCTTTGCATGCATGCACATGATGGAGTGATTTTTTTTTTTTTTTTTTGACAGGGCCCACCGCCAAGATGGACCGGCTTGCTCGAAGACGCATTTTGAGAGCCTGGAACGCGGGAAAAATGACGGGGAAATAAAGGAGAATTCATCGAAAGAGAAAGAGGAGGAGGAAGAGGAGGAGGATGAGATGGCTGCATGCGCGCTCAACTTGTGACTGAGTGGCGCGTTCAAAGGCGCGACTGTGTCCCATTATTCGCTTGTGAAGCAGTTAAAAGCTTCAGCAAGCAGCACGAATCCTCCTCCTCCTCCCCCCCCCCCAAAAAAAAAAAAAGTTTAAGGCGCATAAATGGATGCTGTCTGCGCTTCTCCCGCCGAGTGCGCCTCCTGGTGCAAAGCCGGCGCCCTGCGCGCACGATGGTGACTCCATCGTTGACGTTTTCTCAGCGGAACTGGCATTTTTACGGCAAAACACGCACGTTGACGATGTTTTCCGAACACGTATTTGAGTTTGAGTTTGTGCATTCACTCTAAGACGATGCGGGAGTCTTTTTGCGTCAGGGCGCACCTGCGCACCTTCGGAGGGTTTCGTCGCCTCCGCGTCCCTTCTCCTCAAATTTAGTTGACTTCGACTCGCTTGGAAGTCGTCCGCTTGCTGCTTTGAAATGGCAAAGTGTCTCTCGGACTTATAAATATCATGAATGGAGCGTTTGTTAGTCTGTCAAAGATGCTGCGGGGCCTTTTCTCCCCGTTTTTCGAAACCGGCTGCGCGCAGACCGACAAATCGCGTCCTGGTTTCAACTATTTCAATGCGGGATGGACCAGAATAAGTTCAAAATCAAGGGGGGGGGAAAGCACCGTGAATGTGTGGATGTGTTTTTCATATTTCAGAGATCAAATGCGGCATTTTGAAGACGCACTTTGGAGAATGGCTTTATTTAGCTCCAAATGACCATTTTGCGCGTTCTGAGGCATCTGTAGGCCCTCGAATAATGGTTTATCCCATAAGGGTCACCCCTACACGTTGAACGTACATGGACGTGTCCTTTTGCAGGGCTTCCTGGGAAGAAGACGAAGAAGAAGCCAGTCGACGTTGGGCCGTTGGACGCGTCGGTCGGGGTGCAGCACAACCGTTGAAAGGTAAGAAAAAAGTGGGCTGCCAGTGGCCGCCGGGGCCCAATATTGCTCGGGATCCCACCCGCAGGGTCTCCAGTCCGCTTTGAGGCCGGGAAGGGCGACTTTTACTCGGAAATGTGGTCGGTGTGCCGCGTTTCCAAGCGGGCCTGGCCCGGGCTGCGCGTCAACAAGCGAACGTGGAGGCGCGGCTAGAGGGAGCCAAAGCAGCCGCCGAGCGGCCTCAAGTCCACTCGAGCGGATGTTTGCGCGAATTGGAGCATCCGCAAACACTCGACATTTCCTGAACACGCTTGATTGTTGTGTTGGAGAGCCAGTCGGTCGTTGTTTGCACTTTCTTAGCCTGAAGGGTGTGTGCTTCCCTTGGCTTCAACGCCCTCACTGGCACTCCATTTTGTTGGCCCCACTCACTGAAAACTCTCCTTAGAAATGTTAATGTGTAAGAAAATTGTCCATTTGAAGGAGAAATGGCGACCTTTGGCTGGGGAATTTGAGGAGTTTTTAAATGATCTTAGCTTGTTGCTATTTTCAAGATGGCCGTCGGGCTGCTCTGTTAGTAGGTGACGTCAACAGGAAGCGCTCCACTTCCTTGTTTGGCTTGGAGACAAAAGTGAAGGTGAAACAGCGTGCCACGTGTTTTTTTTTCTGCAAATACGGCTCAATGTTGAGTAAACAAATAATTGAGGCACATGTCCCCTGACAAGTGTCCCGTTTGTGATGACAGGTGGTGCGCACCTGCTAAGTAACGCAAAAGCCATTTAATTGGACCAAATTGTGCACTTCATTTAATCATCAGAGGGTCAAAGTGTAATAAATGAATGCCATCTTGAGTTAAATTCATGTGAAAGCATCTTCAATTATGATCAGCTTCCATTCTGCTCACCACGTTTGCATCATGCTAAACCTGATTTTATATCCGTTAGTCTTAAAAAGGCCAAACCCCCAAAAAGATCATTGTATAGAACACTTCCTTTTAACATATTTTTATTCCATTCATTCTTGGCAAACTTCACTCAAGCCCCCGCCGCCATCCTGAGTTTGGCCCACCTTGGCTTGGTGTCGTCCGGAATTGTCCTCCCTTCCTCGGTTTCAAACTGTCTCAAGTGGCGGCCGTCTGGAGTTGTGTCTGGGGACTGGACCGCAACCTCATCATCGCCTGCGTACACAAGAACACGATTACATGACTACCACGGTCAGACTTTAGCAATAAAACCGAGACAGCAGGCCTAGAAATAGAATCAATGAGCACTTAAGCAGGTTTGGACGGTGGATGCCTTCAGTTTGTGCTGTGCAAAATGCTAATTTGGCCGCTAAAGACTTGAGGCTTGCTTTCAGTCCACTGGCGGTGGTGCTGAAATGAAGAGGGCCCAAGTAGACTCTTTGCTCCCCTCTAGTGGCCACAAGTGACAACACGTGAACAAGACATGCGGCCTGCAGGCTGTGGCGTGGAACTGTTTGCGACACATTCGTGAGGTGCGATCACATAAAAAAAAAAAAAATCGCTTTTCTTGCTTGTTAGCTTAGTTGAGTTTAGGGACACCCCCCCCCCCAACCCCCTCCTGCCTCATGGAGGCCCCACGGACGGACCCGGAATCAGAGCGGCCCGGTGCTGAAAAGCCGCAACGGTGCTGGAGAGGCTTGCACTTCACGCTTTCCTCAGTGGACACCAAAAATGTCTCCACATTCTGCTTCACTCGATTTGGTTTAGCTCAAAATGTCATTGCGGCAGCCCGGCGCCCGTTCCCCGTCCGGACCGGAGACATTTTTTTTGTTAAGAAGTCTGAGCTCGACAAAAGCGGGCAGGGATAAAAGACTCAAGCGTGTAAGCGTCCGTCGCGCCGCTGAATCGCCCGTGAAATGTCTGCGACGGCGCCGATGCTGTCGATTAGCCGCGTTGCGCTGACGGCGGCCGACGGTTTGCGTTGCGTTTGTGCCGCTGGTCTGTCAGCTGATGACAAACGTCGGCGTAAAACATCCAAACGTGTCCGTGATTGTGATGAATTTCTCGAGGTTTTTGTTGCTTTTTTGGAAAATAATTTCATCTTGTTTTCAGTCATCCGAACGTCCAATTTTTTTTTTTTTTTTTTGTGGATAGACAATTTAGAACCTAATTAACAAGCCGCCGTTTTTGTAATTTGTTGGCACCGGTGCCAATTTAGTGTTCATTGATTCTTTCCAGGGTGGATGTAAAGTAGCTCTAAAATCCATATTTCTATCACAAATGGATTGGAAAATAATGTGATATATTAGAAGGGGAAAGTAAAAGTGGTGGCACGGTGGCTCAGCTGGTAAAGCGTTGGCCTCGCAGTTCTGAGGATTCAATCCCGGAGCCGCCTCTGTGGACTTTGCATGTTCCCCCCGTCCGTTTTCCTCCCGCATCCCAAAAACTCTCGATTGGCCCCAAGGTGTGATTGTGAGCGCGGGTGTTTGTCTCCATTTGCCCTGGGATTGGCTGGCGACCAGTTCTGGGTGTACCCCTGCCCGTTGACAGTTGGGATAGGCTCCAGCACGGCCCTCGACCCTTGTGAGGATAAGCGGCTAAGAAAATGGACGGATGGACAGTAAAAGGAAATTGTATTTCGACATCACGTTTCCTCAAACGGGCAGACGTCACGCGGTGAGCAGCTTTATGAATGAAGAGATGGAAATATGAGCATAAATGTGACCGTTAGTGTTGTCTGTTGTCTGCACGGAAACAGTTTCCGGTCCACACAGAATCGTTTTAGGAATGGCATGTTTGCAAACAAACTAATTGGATTGGCCTGAGGTGGCCTTTTAGTTTTACATCTTGCACAACTTTTCTAAGGAATAGTTCCGATAAATCGAAATGTCTCTTGTTCTTTGTTCTGTACGTCGTACCGGGGCAGCACCGTCTGCCGGAGGAAAATTCCCGAGGTTTTTTTTTTTTTTTTTTAATTATTTTTACACACTTGGCCAAATAAAGCTGATTCTGATTCTGAAAGACGGTCGCCAAAAACAAAGAGTACCGAAATCTTTCCGCTTTGTGTTTGGCGCGGCTGCCACGTCAAATGAGATCAAATCGATGAAAGCGGCCAAATTTGCTCTTTCAGGTCTGCGCCGTAAACAGTTTTCATGGTCTGGCCTTGAGGGAGTAGAAACTCAAAAAGTTCTCATTTTCTTTCTCTCACACGCTGACATTATTTTGGAAATGGACCAGCCCCTAAAACCGGATCTACACATAGAAGACTGCGGGATTTCTTCGTAAAGCTAGTAAAGGTTTTGCAGGAGGGTGAAAGTTGCAATCGAGTCGGATTCTAAAGGGTTTCCAACAAGACTTTGTCAGGCATCAGCGCGAGAAACAAGAATTTGAAGACATTTCTGGTCTCGGCAACCAGATGACATCTGCCACAGTGAGCAATCCACGACAACGTTCGCGAAGACGGGGCAAACTGCTGACACTCGTGTCACTCACAGGGTTAGGCCCCGCCTCTTAAGGTCACGCACGCTCAGAGTCGCAGATGCTGTCGAGTAATAGTAAGCGCCACCTCGTGCACTTTGTTAGTATCTTTCATCATGAAAAATGAATTGATGGCATAATCGGTTGAGTACTCGGGTCTTGAAATAGTTGATCGTTACGGCATCAGGAGTCAGGCCGTGGCTATTTGCTAAACCAGCTTTTTCTTGTCCTTTCTGAAAGGGCCACAAGATGGAAACAAAGTCCTCTGTAAAAGTAGTACTTTGGCGCCCCCTCACGTCTGTCTGACGTTTCTGTGGTCCATTGCAGTCGCCTGCGTCGGCAGCCATGATGGACGAAGAGATAATGGAGGACCGGACCAAGCTGAAGGACGGCATGGTGAAGGTCCTCCAGTGCGTGGCCACCATCTCGTCGGCGGCGGCCGTGGTCAACCCCATCTTCGGCGTGGCGGGCTCCCTGATCCGCGTGGTCCTGCACCACATCGACGACGAGGACATCCGCACGCTCAAGCGCGAGTTCGGCTCCGTCAACCGGGCCCTGGACGAGCTCTCCAACAAGAACCGCCAGGCCCTGGTGGCCATCCAGAAGGAGACGCTGGACAGCCAGTACGCCTCGGTGGAGGAGAACCTCAAGAGCCAGTTCCGAAAGTTCATGGAGCTGGTGGAGGTCAAGCCGGAGCACAGCGAGCGCAAGAAGGAGGACTTCATCCAGAGCTACGGCAACGACCTGGGGGACCAGAACCTCCACACGCTCTACGACGGCGTGGTGGGAAAACCCAAACTCTTCAGCCGGCCCATCCTGGAGGTGAGTCGCCGGGTACGCTCCGGCCCCGTTTGTGGGTAAAAGTAGAACTCGTGAGAACGTCTCTCATGGCTGTCATTGAAGAGCTCAAAAGAAATGCGCGTTGACAACTTGGACCGAGCCAATAACCGTCAACGCAACGACGCATTCGTGCCGTCAGCTAGCATTACGCTAACCTACAATTATAGCCAGGCTCCAAATTGCGGCGGAGCGAACGATGAACGATCGTCCTCCGTCGTCGTCGGACCGAACGAGGTCTGCCGGGTGGAAACGTGCGCGCGGCGCTTCCTTTGGCAGCCGGGAGGGACTCCTCCTCTTTCTGTTAGCCCGTTTATGGAGTTTGTAACGTTACACGTTAGCTTGAAGCTAGCGGCTAGTGACTGCTTGAAGCGAAATGCCTTCTTCCTTTTATGGCGTTTTCCATCTATTTTGACAATCGCGTGTTTTACACGGAGGAACGGATCCGGGCGTAAAACATCCAAACGAGTCGCTACGGCGTCTCGGACGCCCGCCCGACACGGGAGACGACGGAACGCGTGCAAAACGTTGTCTTGTCGTCAGGTGTACCTGAAGCACTCTGGGGGCGACCGTCGGGCGATGGAGCGCCTGTGCACGCGCCTCACCTACTTGTTCTGCATCGGGCTGATCGCCCTGATGGGCTACGCCGCCGTCATCGGCGACGACGACGCCGGCCTGAGCGAGGAGTGGGCCGAGAAGATGGAGAACGTGCAGGACAAGATGCAGCAGGCGCTGCGCATGTGCCGCTGAACGGGCCCCAAAGGGGCGTCCCGCGTGACCCGACGTTACCCGACGCACTACGTATATGACAGACGTCCGGGACCGCTTGGCGGTTTTCGTTGTCGGACGTTTTGGGATAGCCAAAGCTTGTTTTGATTTGCGATGTCTCCTTCAATATTTCATCCATTTATTAAAAGTCATGAAAATATAATTTGGCTTGGAGGGGGGTATACATATTTCTTATTTTACCCTCAATGCGGTTCCTCCCCTCCTGCAAAAAAAAAAAAAAAAAAAAAACACAAACATGTTACATGACGCAACATTACCACGATTGAGTTGGGCAGAAAAAAAAAGTCGTCAGATCGGGACTTAATTCTTCCATTTAAAAAAAAAAAAAATCTGCTGTTCAATTTGGTGAGACATTGATAGAAATCAAACAGCGGTTTAAAATTAGGTTTTTTTTTTGTTTGTTTTTTGCATACGATCATACGTCGTACTACCAAACAATTGCCATTGTATTTTTTTTTCCCCCTCATTTTTTTTTTTTTTTTTTTTTTTTTTTTTTTGGTAAAATCTATTTTGGATTCTAAAATTCCAGATAGCATTAAATTAAAAAAAAAAAATTATGACGTGACACCAATGTCAAGAAAACATCTAGAAAACAGAAATGTTTGAAAAAAAAAAATCCAACTGTAGCATCATAAATTTAAAATTCCCTAATTGCACACCAATTTGTCGTTGTCTAAATCATGAAATTGAGATGACCCAAATGATTCTTATGTTGCAATTTTTACAGGGAAAAAAGACAATTGTGGATTCAGACAAATTTACAGAAAAGATTTAACATTTTCTCAAGTACATTTTTTTTGTTCTATTCCACATGAAAAGTTGGTGGACCAATTACATTTTTTAAACTATTATTCTCGTTTGTTTCTTGTCAAAACTTTTTTGATGCAATTGTAGTGTTGCCTTCCTTTTGTAAATTTGCTATTCCATTTTTTTGGGGTTTTTTCTCCTTTGACGATGTTTCCAACTGTACTGTCGACTTCCTTCTTCCTGTTCTGATATTTTGCATATTTTCAGTGTGGGCGGTTGTTGTTGGTTCAAATATTTTAGTTGTGAGGAGAAGCGGGATGGGAAACGGATGCTTTCTTTTTGTGTTTTTAATTTTCGTTTATTTGTGAACTTGTGCGTGTACTTAATGTTGCTCATGCGAATACTGAGAAGCTGCTTGAAAGTTTGTCTTTCCACCCAAAAACAGAAAAAACACTAAATGTTGTTACACTCGTTTTCAGGACAGTTCGCGACACTGAGACTTGACCGACACTAGAAAGGAAATATATATTTAAAAAAAAAAAAAAGCACTTCCTTATTTTGCAAAAGCTTTATAAGACTTAAAAAATAAATAAAAATGGGCGTTGAAGCTCATTTTTGGTCATACGAGCACTTTAAAAGCAAAGCAACAGTACCAATTTTTTCTTTCCCCAGCCAGCGGTGCCTCAAATGTTTATATAGTTTATTATTTTTCTTTTTTTTTTTTACACAATATGGTTGCTCATGCTCTGATTGGAAAGTTGTTGCCCTCAACACGACATCACAGGCGGTGTAAAAGCATGCCGGGTGTGTGTGTGTATACATATTTATATATGCGCACGTTGCTATGATTGTTTTTTTTTTTTTTTTTTTTTTTTTGCATGTTTTGAGCACCACCAATAAAATCGTACAGAAATCATCTCGGGAGTCACGTTTTGCTTTTCTGTCCGGTCTTGTGGGACATTTCATTTGAGATTTCAACTTTTGTAACTTTGAATGTAAGCGAGTTTATTCTTATATCCAGTTTCGATTGTGTCTTTTGCATTTCAAGGGAACAACAACTTCTTTTCCTTTCGGCTTGTCCCGTACAGCGTGTCATCTTTGTCTACCTAAGCCTAACTCTCTTAACACTGTCCACTTGTCCTCATGTCGTCCCTCTCGACCTCCGTCGAGCTTTTCTTTGGTCTTTTTCTCTTTTGCGGGGCAGCTCCATCCTCGGACTCGAACCATCCAAGTCTGCTTTCTCTCTGGCCTTGTCTCCAAAGCCTCCAACTTTGGCTGTCCCTCCCTCTAATGAGCTCATGTCTAATCCTATCCAACCAAGAACCTCAACATCTTCGTTTCTGCCACCTCCAGTTCTGCTTCCTGTTGTTGTTTTTTTTTTTTTTCAGCGCCGCCGTCTCTCATCGGTACATCGAGGGAACAACTGCGAGCTTTGAATTACCTCAAGAGTGAGGTTTTTTTTTGTTTTTTTTCTCTCAACATTTTATTCTTTCGTCTTGATTTTTATCAGAATCTGTTCCTTTTGTGTAATGTTTTAAAGACAACTGGGATAGGCACTTGTGAGGATGAGCGGCTCAGATAATGGACGGATGGATCCAAAGGTCACCCAATTAAGCCAAGTACCGTGCGGACGCTTTCGTTTAGGGCTCAACGGGGAACTTTTGCCCTCGAGACGGCGAGCTGGCCCGGATTTATTTGACACTCGACGGTGTTGTGGGATGAGCAGAATCTGCCTGGTGGCCCCTCGTTGGGCTGCTTCGGGTCGCAGGAAGTGCACGGACGTAATACGGCGCGTGAACCCCAAGCGGAACTTTTCCCGTCGTGACGGACGTTCACGTCACTTTCCTGTTGACGTGTTGTCCGTGTTTGCTCACCAATCGGCTTTGCGGTTTCTGGTCCCACAGTGCAAAAATAATGAAATATGAAAATTGCAACTGCGTCCCCCCGACCCCGGAAAACAAACGCAAGGAACTTGTCGGCGTTTCTCCAGCCGAACAAATTACTGTGAGTTACGTCCAAGTCTTGGGCCGTTTTCACCTTGCAGGGCCACCATACTTGAGTTAAGAGTCATGCCCATTTATATAATTCACTCTTATTTCTTTTAATAAATGGGTTAGATAAATATGCAATCGCATTGTTTTTTTTTTTTTTTTTTTTTGGGGGGGGGGGGGCATCAACAGATCCATAACGACCGAGCCCTAAATACAAATACAAAGCATCTGTCGGGCCGTCAAGGGCGCAGCCGTCGCCGGGGTACCAAAAATCTGTTTCCTGATTTTGGTCTGAATATTACAACTGTAATCCATCCAGACATCCAATTTCTCAGCCGCTTATCCTCACAAGGCTCGCGGGAGTGCCGGAGCCCATCCCGGCTATCATCGGGCGGGAGGCGGGGTGACGCCCTCGACTGGTTGCCGGCCAATCGCAATCGACCCCTCCGTGGGTATTGCGCAATCCGCGTCGCTGACCAATCAGAGGCCAGAGATCCGCATAAACCAAAGCCCGTTTTTGCTCCCGCCATTTTCTCAGACAACGTTGCATGGTCCAGTATGGCTTTTGTTAGCGTTTTATCGCGTATTTGGGTTCTTTAACAATCGATATGGTTAAGTGGTGTAGTCACGGACTTTGTAATCGTGACGACAGGTATCCTGAAAGGCCAGTTGGTGGAGTTCCGTTCGTACCCTTTCCAAAACCGAAGACCCAGTACGAAAAATGCCTTCGATGGATCAAACTTTGTGGAAGACCGCATCATCAACTGAATCCATCTAAAATCAACCGGAACAGAAGACCGAGTACAAAAAAATGTCTTTGATGGATCAAACTTTGAGGAAGACCGCATGATCAACTGAATCCATCAACCGGAACAGATATGTTGGCACGAAGGTAAACCCTAAATTTGATTTTCAATACATGTCTCGTATAAATGAATTAGCAGTTCTTCGCTTGCATCACATAGCTACGTGTGAATGATTGACACACTTGATCTGCGTTGAGCGATATTTTGCGATGATCTGACTGCACAAACGTGACCCATTGTTTGCGGCTAATTAGCTAAGCTAAACCGGACTAGCAGTCCTAAAAGCCTTCGACGCGCACCGAGACACCAAGACCGAAGGAAGGATGTTTGAGGACACTAAAGTAGCGATTGTCGTACTCGGTCGGGACTTGCGCAGGTTCGGCACTAATTCAAGAATATTTATTGAGGGGAGCGCGTGACGTTACGCAACGAAAACGAGAGAAACGACTCGGAAATCAAGCCTCGCCTTCTTTTCCTTCATACGGCGGTTCCCAAACGGCTATACAGATACATATACAGATTCTGCACACAAGTGTGATATGTAACACAAAAATAGGAAACTGTCAATGACGAATTTGTCTTTGGGTTATAAAATATTATATTACGTGGCTTCTCGGTCTTCCTCTGACTCCGGAAAGATCTATCAATGGTTTCTCCGTCGACACGCTCGCTGAAATACTTGAAGCCCTGCTGTCTGCTTTTCAACCATATTTCATTGTTTGCTAAGAATGCGAGTGAGAAATCAGCCGGTAAATCGGACAGTTTCGCTCTAGTCTTTTCTTCCTGTGCCGCCATTTTTGCTAATTGTTTGTCTGAGGTTAGCACACGTGGGGTGACGTCACTTCAGGAGGCGTGGTTAAGTGCCCTGTACGGAGGGGTCAATTGCCGTCAAATTAGCAGAAGAAACTGGAGGTGCAGGTCGCAAATACGCCCACTAGATGTCCCTGTTTCCCTCAACTCAGCATTCCACCTGTTTCCGTGGACAGTCTGTGACACCCCACCCCCACCCCCACCCCAACCCACTATCCCACATATCCATCCATCCATTTTCTTTGCCGCTTAACCTCACGAAGTCGCAGGAGTGCTGGAGCTTATCCCAGTTGTGAACGGGCACGAGGAGGGTGGGGTGCACCCTGAACTGGTCGCCAGCCAATCGCGGGCCACATGAAGACAGTCGTAGTCGAAATCACACCTATGGGCAATTTAGAGTCTCCAATTGATGGTGGATGTTTTTGGCATGTGGGAGGAAAGCGGGGTGCCCACCCGGACAAAAGCCACGCAGGCAGGCGGAGAACATGCAAACTCTACTCTGGCGGATCCAGGATCGAACCCAGGACCTCAGAACTGTGAGACCAACGCTTTCCAGCTGAGTCACCGCCCATATTATATTATCCATCCATTTTCTTTTGCCGCTTATCCTCACAAGGGTCACGGGGAGTGGTGGAGGGGCAGGAGGCAGGGTACACCCTGAACTGGTCGCCAGCCAATCGCACTCACAATCACACCTTGGGGCAATTTAGTTTTCTCCAATTAATGTTGCATGTTTTTAGGATGTGGGAGGAAAGCGGAGTGCCCACCCGGAGGAAAGCCACACAGGCACGGGCAGAACATGCAAACTCCACACAGGCGGGGCCGGGATCGAACCCGGGACCTCAGAACTGAGAGGCCAACGCTTTCCCAGCTGATCCACCGTGCCGCCTATATTATATTATATTATATGTGGCACGGTGGTGCAGTGTGGGCCTCACAGTTCTGAGGTCCCGGGTTCGATCCCGGCCCCGCCTGTGTGGAGTTTGCACGTTCTCCCGGTGCATCCCAAAAATATGCAACATTAATTTGAGACTCAAAATTGCCCCGTGGGTGTGATTGTGAGTGCGACGGTCTTTCTGTCCCTTTGTGCTCTGCGATTGGCTGGCGACCAGTTCAGGGTGTAGCCCGCCTCCTGGCCGATGATAGCTGGGATAGGCCCCGGCACTCGCGCGACGCCTGTGAGGATAAGCGGCTCGGAAAATGGGTGGATGTTATCACGTGATCGGAAAAGAGGCGCTCCAGTATTTGTAAATGCACAACGCTGCCCTCGTTTAGCCCCCTCGGCACTTTCCAAATGGACCGGTTCGGCTTCTCCGCCCGCTCAATCTTTTTTCGGCGATTGGACCCGCACAATTCTGCCGCTCCTCCCGCGCACGACGTCGGGGGAATCATTTTTGAAAAATGATTATTTTTAATTGAACATCAACGGTTGCCTGCGTCATCATTGGGATGTATTTTTGGTGCAGGTGTGGTCGGCGCGCGGGGGGGGGGGGGGGGCGTTGGTTGTCCTTTTTTTGCGCACGCAGCATTTGCGTAATTATCCCAACAACATCTGCCACAAATCAACGTGCGTTTTCTTCCATCTTTGACATGCATATTTTGCGCAATTGGAAGAAAATAAGCGAATGTGCAAGCCACGTTTGCTCCTGATTATTATTTTAACCTTTGTGCTCTCACTTATGTATTGAAAATCTTCCTACCTTCGTTTGGGCTCCTCGAGGTGAACAAAAAAAAAAAAAAAAAAGCAGGAAAGCAACAAAAGAGTCCAAACATTGAAATCCTTCTGAATGTCAACGAAAAACGGCACGTCTCACGTTTTTCCCTCCCTCGTTGTCCTCCCTTTTCTCTCTCTCTCTTCTTTTGGACCCCTCCCCGCGCATGCGGCTGAATTTTCTCACGCAGCAGCTCGGTGGGAATCTCCAAGTGAAGGAAGAACTTGTTCGACGTGATAAAAGAACGACAAGCCGAGGTAAGAATGTGCCGACTTCTTATCTTGGCCTGGAAATGATGAATAAGGGATGCGGGTGGAGGTGTGTGTGTGTGTGTGGGGGGGGGGCACTTGTGCGTAAAGGCGCACGTCCACTGCGCATGTAGACATCATTTTGTGATATTGAGAGACCACAACCAGCCCCTTATTGGATTATTTGCGATGATTTATGGATGTCAGCGAGCTTCTTCTTCTTCTTTTTTCTTCTTCTTTTCTTTTTCGGCCTTGGATGCTGCAAATGAGTCACACACACACACACACACCCTCCATTTTGTGCGCATGACGACAGTGTTGTTTTATTTACGAATCGTATTTATGAAAACTTGCGTGTAAAAATGAGCCTTTGGCTGCTGTGGTTGACTTTTGTGGACTTCCACAATGCAGCGTGGAATAGCACTGAATGTGACTTATTACAAAATAATTATAATAATAATCGGCAGGTGAATGAATGGGGCTCGGAAATGAGGTGGCCACGCCCACAGCCACATCATCCATCAACTTTCTTATGATGTTTGAGCTACACAAATATTTCTGCTTCCCCATATCCAGTTCAAAAGGGAATTTTATGAAGCAGCCCCCAAAATGAAATGAGTGATTGCAGTCGTTACATTCGGAATCAATAATTCATCATTCCCTACAGTCCCAAATCACTATTGAAGGATTTTCATTTGAATTTGTAGTCAAATATTTTGCACACTATTATTAAAACAAACAAACAAAAAAAAAAAACAGATTTTTGCTTGTTGTTGTGATGTCAACACTTACGGAGGAAAAGTGTGAGGCTGTTGCCTCCCAATGACGGCTTTAGAAGTCAAAGATCAACGTTAACTGGGAAATTCCGCTGGTTTGGATCAACAATGTGTCCAATAGCTCATATAATATGTAATCTATCTTAATAATGTGACGTTAAATCCTCTCTCCTTTTTTTCCGACGGGAATGACGCGGAGTCTTACGGGCGAGCTCCGCCGCCAGAGTTCACTCGCGGCCGGTCGCTCGCCGCCCGGAGCTCGCTCGTCAGACTCCGCGTCATTCCCGTCCGAAGAAGAATCATCCAAAAATTCAAAATGATTTACAGCCACAGGTTCAAATCCGCATGGAAGTATTCCTCCGTCTTCCCGATCAACCGATACCGCTATTTCTTCATCAGATGAGGATAAATCGGAGAAATCAGCTCTGGGCATAAATGGTGTCCCGTGTAATCCAACCTTTGGCGCGGCACCTCATAGATCGCATCCGGGCACGTAGGTCATGTCACTTGCCAAAATGGCGACACCCTGGAAAATTCGTAATTGTCGATAAAAATCTTCACAAAACGCCATTAAACGAGAAGAGGATTTAGCATCACATTGTCAAAATATGACGTGACCTATTGGATACATCGTTGATCCAAACCACCGGAGTTTCCCTTTAAGTATAAAGGACAGGAAGTTGAAGCGTTGGGCTAGCATAGCAAGCTTATCGCTAACCCAATATGATTTTTTTCATTTTTTTTTTTTTTTTTTAAATGTTTTTGCCTTTTCTGGTGGGGTCAGCAAAGGTTTGCCACGGAACCCGACTTTGAACCGACGTATCGCGCTAAGCGGTACTTTAGCGACATATAAGCGAGACAAGCCGAGCTTTTCTGGCAGCGATCTGATTGGCTGACCGGGGCCGCGCGTGGAATGTTGCCGCCGGCATGAATAATGGATGGAGAGCGGAAAACGCCGTTGAGAAAATGGAACAACAACACGGCGAGGAGACGCAGGCTCGATCCTTCTTCACGTTTCTTTGGCCTTGTGGCGCTCGGCCGTTGTCACGACGACGCCCGATAACCGCCAGCGAGGTCGATAAACAGAACGCAGATGTGCCAACATTTTACACTTAAGCGTGGATCAGCTGGAAAGCGCTGGCCTCACACTTCTGAGGTCCCGGGTTCGATCCCGGCCCCGCCTGTGTGTAGTCTCTCCCCGTGCCTTGCGTGGCTTTTCTCCGCTTTCCTCTCACATCCCGAAAACATGCAACATTAATCGGACACCCTAAATTGCCCCGAAAAGTGTGATTGTGAGTGCGGCTGTTGTCCGTCTCCTCGCGCCCGACGATTGGCCGGCGACCAGTTCAGGGTGCAGCCAGCCTCCTGCCCGATGACGGCCGTGATAGGCTCCAGCGCTCCCCGCGACCCTTGTGAGGATGAGTGGCTTGGACAAGTCTGACGCATTTGGGACCCCAATATGATCTGGAATACGCGATGGAGAACCGACTTCAAACCTGTTCTGTTCAGTCGCCATTTTGGAAGCTTGTGGGACAAGGCAAATGTAGCTAAAGGGGCGGAGCTTAAGATCGCCAGTCGGAAATGTCTTTTCTCTGAGTGAGAGGCACAGCGTGCTTGCTTCAACATTTTGGTCGTCTCTCCTAACTGAAGTTTGCGCTAGGACTGACTTTGTATGCAAACACCAAACCAGATCATTTTGTCTCATGGAGGTCCACTAGCTTGATGCTAACATACAATTTGAAAATCCAGAGATGGGCTAAAGGAATTAGCACGCACCACCTATTCGCGGGCGACTGCCGCCGATAGCAGTAATCCACAAAAAAGGTTAACCCCGCGCTGTCGTTGTGTGTCGATGCCACAAGATGGCTGCTTTTATTTAAATGAAGTTCAACTCCCTCCGGCACCGTGTTCCCCGCAAAGCAGCACTGTAATTGCTTCGAAAAACGCAAATGAACAAAAGTGAGGGGCGCAATTTTCTGCGGACACGTGGCGCCGCAACAAATACAAGCGGAAAAGAAGTCGCTACCACTCTTCTTCTTGCTGCTAGTGACGCTTTATGCCGCCCAATAGCGCTCAGTGCCGTTGGATGTGTCGTGGCACAATGTGGTACTGCACGGAAGGTGCACAACCCTCAATTCAGTAGCCTGGATCCTGTAAAGAATCTTTTGAAAATCTGAATGAAACACGTTTTGAATGTTTGCTGCGAAACTCCTTGTCCTGTTTTGCAGACCATGAGCAGTTCCCTGGAGAAGGTCGTGGCCCAGAAGAAGGAAGCCATCGAGGCGGCCATGGACATGTTGGAGCGCGGTGCTGAGGTTGTGGCCAGCGCCGTGGGGGAACTCTTCCCGCTGTGCGAGGCTGCTGCGCCGGTCCTGCGTCTGGCACTGGACAACGTCCAGAGCAAGGAGGTCTTCTACGTCAAGGAGCAGTTCCTGACAGTCCGGAACAGTCTGGACCTTCTATCAGGCCAGCTGGAGGATATCAACTGCGAGATCAAAAAGAGCCGGCTGGACTCGCAGTACTTCGGCGCCGAGGAGAACCTCCGGAACCAGTTCAGGAAGTACATGGACATCATCGAAGCCAAGCCGCAGTTCCGCGAGGTGAAGACGAAACTATTCCTGGAGCATTTCTCCAGAAGCGGCGGCGAGAAGAATTTGTTTGCGCTCTACCACGCCCTCATGGGCGACAGCAGCTTTGGAGAGTCCATTCTGGACCTGGTGGAAAGGTACATTCTGTATAGTCGGTTGCGGTCCGTTTCAGTTGCGTCGTTCACGATGACGCAGGCCTTAAATCTTCAGCGTTAGGTTCTCAGGTTTAGGACCGAAGTTAGAGGCTCGTCTTGAACTTCAAATTAGGACTAGGGGTGAAGATTGAAGACTTTAGCACCAGGGGTTAGCTTCAGGGAAAAAGGATTAGGTTAGGGCAAGGGTAAGTACGTCACGATTACAGGGTTAGGGTTAGGAATTGGTTTTGAAATTAAGAATTTGGGTTGGGTCGTGGTTAATATTAGAGGCTTAGGTTTAGGGATGGCGGGTTAGAGGCTCGTTGGTGAGGGTTAGGACGTGGGTTCGGCGTTCAAAAAAGGGCTTAGGTTTGGGGGCGGTGGGTTTGAACAGGGGCCAGTGTTCGGTTTCACGTTTGGAGTCAGGATCAAGAGGTGACGGAGGAAGTTTCCAGAATTGGTGACCCACAAGGGTTCAGAAGGGTTGTGAGGGTTTAAGAATTCTGAGGCGTGAACGGTTAGGCTCGGGGTTAGAAGGTAAGGTGTTCGTGTTGGGGATTTTTGAACATTATGTAGAGTCATAATATAGAGTAAAAAGAAAGGATTACAGTCTGGATAAAGGTTCAGAGTTAGGTTTTGGGTTCCGTGCCGTGTTGAAGTGCAGGTGTAGTCTGGATCCCGATGATGTGATGCCTTATCAGGTACGTCGCCAGGAAGCGTCGCCTCCTGGAGGACTTTTGCGTCCGCATGAAGGAGCTTCTCTGCTTGGGCCTCATCGCTCTGCTGGGACACGCAGCCTTGACCCAAACCCCTCAGGAAGAACAGGACAAAATCCAGGAGTGGAGCTGCAAGATGGACGAGATCGAGCTCCGGATGAAAACCACAATTCAGTCCTGCGTGGACGCTTTTCCGGAGCAGGCCAAACTGGATGCCCAGCACCTCCTCCAAGAGAAGCAAAGTGACAACCTCCAGGAGACCACTCAGCAGGTCCTGGACTTCCTGGTCAAGAAGTACGATTGGGTGAGCTGGTCGGTGCGCCTCATCAACCACTCGGGGAGCACCTACCGCAACTGGAGGGCCGGGGAGCGCTTCCACCACGTGGCGGGGCGCAACTGGTTCGAGGTTCTGCAGGTCAATAACATCAACTTGGTGGTGTCCTTCAGTACCAGGCCCCGGACGGTGCCCAGGGAAGCCGTTCTGGCGGCTATGGAGGGGGCGGCCCGCAAGGGCAACGCCCCCGCCGTTGTGGATGTCCTGGAGAAGCAGTTGGACGGCTTCGCGGTTCACGCCGTGAGCCGCCACAAGGAGTCGGCGGCCGCCTGGAGTTTCCCCGACGATTGTCACTACTGGGAGAGGCACAAGAACGTGGCCGTCTGCGTCCATTCCGACTGAAGCTCACGAGCAGTCCGGAGCGCCGCTTCTCACGGTACAAAGACCGTCACCGTCCACGTCTGCTTCAGCCTGAGTCAACTTGGAACCCCTGCGCCAGACACCCGCTAACCACCTAATCCCAACAAGTGTCCTACTTTTAAGAACGACTGCTATTTCAAGATGTGCATGTGAGGATAACATTCGAGAGACCTTTTTACCCACATATGTATCCAAAAAGTATTCCCTATCGCAAACAAAGTATTTATTGATTGAGTTTTTGTTCGCAGGGTCAATAAATTGAACGCACGGTGAACCTTGCGTGCGTTTGGCTTGGGTGACGGCGTACGAGTCGTTTATGGATGCGGGGAAGCGTTTAATCTAATCGGCTGGCCCCTTTTTCTCGGCGCAAATGTGATGGACGCCGCATCGTTGGCATCTGCGGCCGCTAATTGAATTCCCCTTCTCACCCGCGTCAGCGTTTCCCAGACCGCGGCGCTAAAAGCCCCCCCCGCCGCGGCGCGAGTCGCAAAGTGCTCGGCTTAGCATATGTAGCGCTCACAACCCAGACGCCGTTTGAAATCTCAGCAGAATCGCGGCGCGTAAAACGGACGCCGATGAGGGAGAGGAAAAGGGCGTCGCGCACGGGAGGAGGGGGGTGGGGGGGGCGGACGGATTACGTCACAGGTGTCAAACTCAAGGCCCGGGGGCCAGACCTGGCCCGCAGCATGAGTTCGTGTAGCCCGCGGTTTCACGGTTTCAGTCATGATGTGACCACAATGCGGCCCGCGACAAAAATGAGTTTGACGCCCCTGAATTACACGGAACCCGATGGCGTCATCGCAGGTTACGGTTTTGGTTTATCGCAGGTTCTGTTGTGCTGGACTTGATTCCGTTTTATTTTATCTTTCTTTCTTTAGTACTTGTGTGTGCACATGTTCTTTTTTTGGTGGGAATGCGTCGCTTGTCGTGCAGTCCGGTGACGTTTTCCAGCAACTCCGCCGCGCAAATCGCATCCTGGGCAATTTGAACAGTTTGAAACTGTGACCTCTGCGGGATCTCTCCGGGAGGCATTCGGATCAGACGCCCCAGCCACCTCATCCGGCTCCTCTCAATGCGGAGGAGCAGCGGCTCGACACTGAGCCCCTCCCTGATGACCGAGCTTCTCGCCCGGACACCCAGGGGAGAAAACTCATTTATTCTAAAACAGTTAAAAGAAATTACACACCGCTTCTATATGAATTGTTATTTTTGGTAATATAAAACTCGAAATACAGCAAGCAAAAAAAAACAAAAACAAAAAAAAACGTTTTTTTTAAATCAATTAATTTATTCGGCATATCCCATTGAATTGTATTAATTTTGTATTGCATTTTAAATTGTGATTTCGGTGTTTCCATATCAATTTGACTTCAAAAAAGCATCATTTGTGGCCATCCCTCCACCCCATTTCCGATTCGGTGTGGTGCCGCTGTCCAGCAAATCGGTCGAAGAGCGGTTGTGGCGGCTTGACCTTTGGTCAAAGGTCACAAATATCGATCGGGGGCGCTCTTCCTTTTGACTGAAAGCCTACTTTGCGCATCCATCCCGACGCCGTCCGCGGCCGGAAAGAGGATTTTTTTTTTTTTTTTTTTTCCTGGCCTGAACCAATTTGAGGAGTTTGCTCGTGCAAGTGTAGCTCGAGTCGTTAGCCGACAGGGGGCGCTATCCAACCAGCGACAACGGAACGTGTGAGATTACCAGTCGCGCTAGTAGAAAAAGAAGATTTTTTGACTTGGAGACACACCGGAAGTGTGCCCGACACACGTGACAAAATCTCCTCGGAAATTGGCCGCTATCAATATTTCATCAGCAAAGTGAAGGAGCGGATCGATGCTCGGCTCCTCCCGGCTCAGCATGATCTCATTAGAGCGTCCGTCTTGATCCTGGCCTGACGAGCCCGCAAGACGCGCGCACGGCCCCCGGAAGTTGTGCGTGGAGCCGCCTGCCGGTGACGACATGACTCTGCAATTGGTTATCGAGCGATTTGCAGCAGCGAGGAAAAAACAAACAAACTGACTTTGATGAGCCAATCAGACAGCGAGCTAGTTTGGTGGCTGTGAGAAAACATTCCACGGGTAAGTTAGAAAGATTTACTTTGACACTGTTAAAGTTTGTTTGTAAAGTTTTTTTTTTTAACTTTCTGAATAGCTTCATTCACTTGAACAAAGTTTTGTTTCCGGTTGTTGTCAAATGTTCACTCTCTGCTTCATCTTTATAGGCCGATTATCAATATTTTCCCAAACTTCATCAGTGGATAAGCAAGAAAACACATTTTCTGTGAAATTTTGGATGCATTTCATAATACAGAACTCTGCAAATCGAATTTTATTTTCAAATGCGAGGAAACAAGTTGAAATTTTCTGTCGCAGAGACAGCAAATGAACGGTGTGTTTAGCATGTATTTATCCTTTGCCAGTCCTTATTCCCCAAAATATTTCGAACAGATTAACTTGAAATTTCTCGTTTTTATGACCAAAAAAATCATAGTTTTTTGCTATGTTATGATGATAGTGGTTGACAGTCTATTTTGGGAAAGGTTAACATGTCATGCCAATCGGGCCCTAGGTAATATGCAAGCTTTCATGGTAGTCACCTTGTTCCATGTCTTTCCATTGCACTTCGCCTTTTTTGGCTTACCAAGTCCAATTAAATAAATTAAATTAATTATGATATAGTATCATATTGTATTACATAATTAAATCAAAAATCCTTCATGTTACCAGAAGTGAAAAAACTCTCAAGCTCACTGGTCGTTTTTAGTTCTACATTCCAAACTTTGAGAAAACCCCCGCCATAATCCAACCTGGAAACCAAGTCCTCCACACGTTTTGGGAGTACCAAGATGGCGACAAACCGCTCGATGTGGAGGCGCTAGCCAGTCCAGTCTTTTTTTTTTTTTTTTTTTAGATCATCGGCCTGGAGAAGTAAAATCGATGCTGCTTGACTAGAGCAAATATTTGCACGTGGAGCCACCTGCTGGTGACAAATGTACAACAATAATTTGGGGCAGGGGGCTCAAAACACTTTGGGGATAAGAATCCGCAGATCGTTTTGCTTCGTCGTATTTTGAGGCGCCTGCTGCTGGCCTACGAACTACTTCTACAACAAACTACTGAGCTTAACGGTACTGCTGTACCGTGAAGCCCAAAACAAAAACACCCCGGAGCCACATGCTGCTTCACCGGGATACGATTAGGCAAACGTAGGAATGTGTTTGCGGTCGATGCTTCCGCGCTGCAGAAGCACAAACTCGCCGCTACCTCGAGTCATTACACACAGCAGAAAAGCGTGAGAAACAGGAAGTGAAAGAGAGCAGCGAGACCTCCACTGGGATCATCCCGCCTCTCTCGGCCAATCACTCGCTGGAGGGCCCGGGGCCCAAACCAAATCTTCCTCAACATGTTGTTTATCGTAACACTTACATACAATTTGATTCCTTTTGAATGCGAAGCACAACAAATGCAAAATACGGCGCCAATGACGTGCGCGCTCGACGTCCATCTGCGACGCGCCAAAAGTCAAACGTTTCGCTGTCGTCCTGCGGCCGCTGCCCAAAGGGGTTAGCTGTCGAGCAGTTGAAAAACATTTCTTAAATTAAAAATAGCGCCGCAAAACTCGTTTGGCAGTGCTCTTCCGAACCTGGAAAAGTTACACATTTGCACAAATTCCGAGTCATAATCTTGCCAAAATAAAATCAGCAATTTCAATTGTAAATTGTCCTAAAATGGAAAAAAGTCAGACTGGAATATTCAAACTTTAGTCTTTTAAGAAATGTTTTAACGTCAAACATATTCAGACTTTTTTTTGTTGTTGTTGTTGTTGTTGCTGTCATTCAAATTAAAAATTTTTTGTAACCAGACAACTTTATTCCTGAATTTAAAAAAAAAAGGAAAATGGCACTTTTTCAACAACAACAATAAAAACGACTTTCTTCTTTCTATATTTCACCATTTTGCAAATTATGACCTCCCTATGTTGTCGTGGCGTTATTACTACTTTCCATCACCGGCCTAAAATTCATTTGTTATGATTAAAAAAAAGTAAAAGAAGGAGCCTTTTGCATGAAAAGGACATTTTGCTGACACGTGCGCAGATCTCAGCGTCTCCTTGAAGTAATCGAAGGGAGTGGAAGATAAATAAACGCGTCTAATGTAACGTTTAATGTAATTAACCGGCAGGTCCGCCGATACGAGTAATTGGATTGCGTTCTCTCGGTTTTGATGGCAAAAAATAAAAAATAAAAAATCGATAGCACTTCCCCCTCGGCCTTTTTGATCAATTTCCTGGCCCGCCTCGTCCTCTGCCGACCCCTACTGGCCGAGCGTGCCCCTGCGCGTCCTGCTCGCGTTGATCCGGAAACATCTGCGGGGACGTCCTAACGGGATTCTGTTGAAATGTTCGTGTCGGTTGACGGTACAGTGACGCCCCCCCCCCCACTCCTTTTTTTTTTTCTTTTCTTTTGACGTGGATTGGGGGGGGGGGGCTTGTTACATGCTAACAAGCGTGTGCAAACTTGTCAAAGAGACCTGAGAAAATTTTTTGCTCAGTTCAATGGACTATTGAATACACGACGTTGACCGCACAACATAAACATATCAAACCTAAATCAAGAGAATGGAATGCTGTAGATTTAAGTCTGCTAGTTGAATGCTAACAAATAATGCGGAATGCCATTGATGGGCAAACGGCCGAATGAGCACGTCATAGATGTTGTTCTAATTGTAAAGTAACAAGCAATTTTAACATCACCAAACGGAACAAACGGTAAAAGTCACGGAAATGAACCCTCACGACTCGGCGGGAAAGGTCACTGGAGTTTGGTTCGGGACCTTCTCGGCCTGCTCTTAAAATCGTGACTTGATATGACAAAAGAAAACGGCTTTTTCTTCTTACTATTATTATAAATCCAGACATTCATGAGGCGGCACGGTGGAAAGCGTTGGCCTCACAGTTCTGAGGTTCGATCCCGGACCCGCCTGTGTGGAGTTTGCATGTTCTCCCCGTGCCTGCGTGGCTTTTCTCTGGGTAGGCACTCCGCTTTCCTCCCACGTCCCAAAAACAGGCAACCTTAATTGGACACTCGAAATTGCCTCTAGGTGTGAATGTGAGTGCAGCTGTTTGCCTCGATGTGTCCTGCGACTGGCTGGCGACCAGTTCAGGGTGTCCACTGCCTCCTGCCCGTTGACAGCTGGGGTAGGCTCCGGCACTCCCACGACCCTTGTGAGGATAACCAGCTAGAAAAATGGATGGATGGATGGATGGATGGACGTTCATGACAATGACATGAACAACAGTTATAGACCTTTTTTTTTTTTTTAAAGGCAGCCACAAACTGGTTTGTCCAGTTCAATACTGACAGTAGTAAGAATAATATTTGCGTTTTATAGCTTTATACTTACCTGGCGTGGTTTGTTTGCATTGATCTATCCCTGCAGGAAATATTCAAAAGCGCTTTTGACATCGGCACCTCGCAAACGTCAAACAAAACCGACCGCTAGAAATGATCAGGAGAGTTAAAAAAAAAATGATATAAAATGAAATTAAAAAGTTACAAAAAAAAAAGACCGTGTCAGCAAAAAAAAAAAAAACCCTTCAGGCTTCTGCGAGAGAGCAGAAGAAAAAGTCAGGGAAAGGCTACTAGAACAGCGAGTCCCTTTTTTTGGTGCACGCTAACCCCCGTTCGGCGGGTATGACTGCAAGAGCGTGTGCACACTTGTGCAATCATTTCATCTGTTTATTTCTAACCCCCCCCCCAAAAAAAAAAAATATGGAACTGTCAAAAATCACTAATGGTTAAAAAAAAGTTTGGAAATGGTTGAATCTTATGAGAAGTCATCGCTTGCCTTACCTAAATAAAGGCCAAGCTGGGGGGGGGGGGGGGGGGGGCAGGAAAGCTTTGACGCCGGCCAAGGTCAAGGAGATAAAAGCCAGTCGACAAAAAGCCGCTTCGCTTCTCACTTAACGAAGCGAACAACATCGGCAACGTGCGCTCGGGAAGCTGCGCACGGAACAAGTCGGACGCAAATTTCTGGTCCACCTCGTTCGTCAGCAGGTGAAAAAAAAATTGTTCGAACACTCGGGAGGATGGATTTACTCTTCATGTGTTTCCAACAGACCCGGATCGTCGTGAAAAATGGATTTCACGGGTGCAGAAGACGAGAGCTTCGTAGGTTCCAAATGACACGTAGCTGTGTACACAGCTACTAAAAAAAAAAAACATAGTTTGGGGCAGACCACATCATCCATCTCTCATAACGTAACAAAAGATCCGCGGCCCTAAGTCAGGGGTGCTAAATGTGTCGATGTGTGGGTCACGGCTTTGGCGCTGCGTGCCGTCGCAGGGCCGAGGTGGCTCATCGTGACGCCGAGCTGGACCGCTTTGCGACATTGTTGTCGCTCAGGGCTGAGTGCGCCGCCGTTGGCGTTGTTCATCGCCGCCGACGAGATGAATAACGCAATAAACAACGCCACTGACAATGGCGCACTCGGCCGCAAGTGACGACAACGCTGTAAAGCGGCGCCGCAATGAGCCACCCCGGCCGAAGCCGTGACCGACTCGTCGCGCCCGGGCTGCGGCGTTTTTGTCGCTCGTGGCTGAGTAAGCTACATACTGTCACACTGTCGGGGAGTCTGTTGTTAGTCAGAAGTGAGCCGCATGTCATCTAAATATGGCACGAAACGATTCTCGATTGTGAGAAGTTCTCTTCTTTGAAAAGAGCTTCCGTGCGAGAAGCGGCGTCGGAAAAATCCCAAAATGTCTGTTGTTCCTCTCCGATAGCAGCTCCACTACGTCTTTTCAGCAAACGGCGAATGTCCCAGTGGGACGTCTGCTGATGACGTCGCAGGCAATATGGCTGCCACTTCCATGTCGAGTGAGACTTCCGCAACTTCCGTATGGATGACGCGCTCGGCGCTCAAATGTATTTTTTTTGTATTTACATTGAAGTGAATAATGTTATATATATTTTTCATTACAATATCTATTTTACAATGTATGTCAGGGATGTCAGTGGGGCTTTAAAGACTCAAACGAGCGTTCGCCATTAACATTTACCAAAAGGTTATTCATTCGTTCCAGATTCCCCTGCAAAAAACTGAAACGTTTTTCCATGCTAAAAATTGCGCCATTGAATATACTTTGTAAAAAGCAAACAGCGACAACACTATGAAATATAATCAAAAAGAATTAAAGACTTGTTGTAGCACGTTTTTGCTTCACTTCATGAAAATTTGTTCTGGTCCCTCTGGTACCGGTACCAGAGTCACGTAGGAAAGTACATTCATGAAAACAGTAACACTAAGCCGCAGCAATATTACTTATTCTTTACTGAGGATGAAGAATATACGCTCGCAAGTATTTTAAAGTTCATCCAAGCAGCAGAAATCGCAACACAATTTGCACAAAACCCGTCACGTGGCGTGACGTTTAGCGACGCCGCGCGTCACGGCGCGCTAGCAAAGACAAGCGCGACCTTTCATCCGGCAGCTGCGCCGTGACCGACCGATTCTCTCGGCGACCAATCGCCCAGGCCGGCGTCGCTAATTTCTTCTGCCTTTGAGGCCGAGCGGTCGCTGTTGGCAACGCGCTACTGGGCCAAAGTTGGTGGGAGTGGGAGCCGGTTGCCGTGGCGACCACAACAAGGGCGGTTTTGTCTCGGGGACCGGCGGCTCCGGCGCCCCCCCCCCCCCCTCCGTACTCGATAAAGGCGAGAAAAGAAGATCCAGTAAATCCAGGACTGATTCCGCTCCTTTCTTACGTACGAGCCAAAAGGTACCGACCCTGAACTGTTCTTGAGTACATTGATAAAAGTGGAAAATGTTTTCTTTTGGCTTTTACTGCTAATTATATAACGATACCAAATGGTGATAATGTGGCACAATGAAACAAAAAATAAGGACAAAAATATTTACATTGTACTTCAGGGGAAGTGTAGTTAGTTACAAGTACAAGTGCTGATTCAACTCCTTTCTTAAAGTAAAAATGTCGACGGTGGGGGGAAAAATGGCAAACTAGTACTGCAGAAGTACCACAAAACACTCTTTCCTGAAGGAGGGGTGTGTGCACACCAGAAGGAGCAACGCAAGGTCCATCGAAGTGAAGCAAAAAGTGTTTGGTTCTTGACATTTCATAGGACCAAGTACAACGTTAACGACACGTGCCGGGGGCGATTCTACGAGCTGAACTTTTGTGGTGCCGAGAGTTAGCTGGGAGGCACCGGTGGTGGTGGTGGGGGGGGGGCTTCTATAGTTTGTGGCTGTTCAAATGTGACCTTTCAACCTTTTCCGTCTTGTTTGAAAAGGACATATAGCCAGAAAAAAAATATCCATTTAATTGTCGTGGGTGGTGAGATTCAATGTCAGGGTATCTGAGCCCCCCCCCCCCCCCCACACACACACATACAAAAAAAAAAGGCTTATTGTCACAGTCGATGCTAGCGAAAGGCGAGGCAAGCGTGGAGGACCCAAGTGCAAGGAAGCGTCCATCTATCCATTTTGTGCCGCCTCCAGGGAAGCAGGAATCTCAAAATATTGAATTTTTCAAGACACCAAAATACTCAAAGTAACAAAGTACAATACGCGTTAAACAAAACGAGAAAGTTGACGAGACAAAAAGGTCATGGACAAGAAGAAAAAGAAGAAGAAGAAGAAGAAGAAGAAGAAGAGGGCAATGGAATGTCGCAAAGCGAAAAGAAAACGGATTTAACTGCACAGACAACGAGGAAGACCTGGACGAGACGCCGGAGGCCGGAGGGAGCCCCGTTGGCCCAACGAGGACAGGTGGACGGACAACACCGCAGCTACACAGACGTCTAACTTTCTCATCAATAAAAAATAACAGAATAAACATTTTTATGCAGCTGCAACACATTTGAGATTGAGGTACAAACATCGTCACGCAGACATGCAGGTGCACGCACACACATTGTCCCTGCACGGGAGGACTGATTGCAGGATGTTATCTCTTTCTTCCGCGGCGTGCCTCTCTAGCCGGTCGTCCGTCCGTCCGTCCGTCCGTCCCTCCGTCCCTCCTTCCGTCCGTCCGTCTCTCTGGAATGCTGCGAAACGATGGAAGAGTTCCAGAGGGGGAGTGACCAGACGGGCTGAGGTGGAGGGAGAGAGAATCGGAGATAATGAGAGGGAAAGAGAGAGGAAGTGAGGGGGGAAGGGAGGGAGGGGGAGAAAGGAGAGAGAGAGAGCGAGGGAGTGAGAGGGGCAAGGGTGAGAGAGGGGGGAGAGTGGGAGAGAAAGGGGGGTAGTGAGAAAGAGAGAGAGGGGGAAACGGGGAGAGGGGGAGAGAGAGAGAGAGAGAGAGAGAGAGAGAGAGGGGGAAACGGGGAGAGGGGGAGAGAGAGAGAGAGGGGGAGAAAAGAGAGCGGTCTGGAGAGTCCGAGGTTGGATGGTCTCGAGTCTCCTCTCTAGAGTGTTGGGTTGGGGAGGGGACCTAGAGGGAAGAGAGAGATCTGTCCGTCGAGGTCCCCGGGGAGTGGGTGAAGAGATCTCTGGGAGAGGGGGAGCGAGGCTTCCTCTCGAGAGGCGGGGGGTTTCTTTCAGAGTTTCTTCTCTTCTCCTCGTGGAGCTCGAGGGCCCTGTTAGAGAGCTTGACGTTCTTTGTTGGGTGTTTCTTTCCTTTTGTCTCCTTGTTTCTCTAGAGCGAGAGAGAGGGAGAGGGGGAGAGAGAGAGAGAGAGAGAGAGAGGGGGAAACGGGGAGAGGGGGAGAGAGAGAGAGAGAGCGAGCACAAGTGGAGCCGATCCTTCAGAGGCTGGCGGTGCTGGCGTTGGTTCCGTCGCGACTGGATTAGTTGACGAAGTTGGAGGCAGACTGAAGGTGAGCCGCCGCTGCCGCTGCCGCTGCCGCTGCTGCTGCTGCTGCTGCTTCTTCTTCTTCTTCTTCTTCTTTTCTTTCTGCTTCTTTCTTCTCTGGAAATGTATCAAAAGCTCGAAAGCACATTTGTGCTTCAAACGCAGAGAAATTGAAATGGAAAGAATGACAGGCAGGCCCCTTTATTGCTCTGAAAATGGATTCCGATCGCTCAGGTTGCGCATGTGAAGGCGACCTCGGATTGAATCCTCCCTTAATGAATGCTTTGGAGCGCATTTTGGGGCGGGGGCCGGAATTGCGCCATAGGACCGCCGAATCCGAGCCTCGTATTTGCTCTGACGGATCTGATGGCTTTCCAACCTTCAACCGGAGGACTCGGCGGCGATCTTGATTTCAGTTGTCGAACAATTGAGAGCACATTTGGCTTGGAAAAGATCAAAGTGAAAGAGAAAGGATCAAAGGCCCGTTTTCAGCTCCATATCAATTTCATCGTTCGGGGAGGGAATTTTTCACGCCGATTGTCACTCGCTTGCTACTTTAGAGCGTGAAAATGAGGGGAAAAAAAAGAAGCAAAATGCACATTTTGAGGGGGTTGCCCTGCCCAAGCACTTTTTGCCCATTTCAGTTGTCGACGTGGTGCGTCAAGCGGCCCGGCTTGGCCCGGCTTGGCCCGGTTGGCCCGGTTGCCCATCGATGTCTTTTTTGTTTTTGTTTTTTTTTTATCGAAAGGTTCGTGCGGAGGAGCGACTCTGCTTTGGAGGGAAGGAGGGTGGCCGGGCGGCCCCGTTTGTCAGCCCCCGCAAGTCCGGGAAGGAGGGGGGGGCTCGAACTCTCTTGCCGAGGCCTCGCCCTTTGAGAAAATTCCACCTCGAAAGGGCCGACATTTTCTCTTGTGCGCGTGGCAAAAAAATACTCGACCGTCGCTGTTTTCTCGGCTCGGCTCTCGCCGCGAACGTGTAAAAAAAGTGCCGCTGACGGACGTGACGTCAAGCGGGCGGCGGCGGTCGTGTTCGGCCGCGTGAGCCCGGCAAAAGCGGGCGCAGGGGTCAAATGTCACCCGCGATCCGGTGAAGCGTCAAAAATGGAAGAGTGGAAGAAAATGTGATGGAAAGTAAAAAAAAAAGAAAAAGGGAAGGCGTCCACTGCATAAATTGGACATTGATTGCCCCATTTTAGCCGCGTGGGAATGCTTTTGATATACGATGTAAATAAATAATAATCGTTACGATGACAGGGATTTCAAAATATGTACAAAAACCACAAGTGCCTCCTTGTTGTTTGACAGCATTAAGTCATTTAAAAATATTCACAAAAAGGAAGAGCAAAGAAGCCGTCTCCTTTTTTTAAATACAAACAAAAATGTTTTTAAGGAAAAAAACACACACATATATATATATATATATATATATATATATATAATGATAATGTCTCCTTTTAAGGGGAAGTCTAAAGCTAATGGAAGTGACAAATGTGTTTTGCCGCCATTTCAACATCGCAGAAACCCTCATTTGTGTTTTATGTCATCCAAAAACAGACCAAGGAATGTACACTTGTGTGCGTGTGCGTGCGAATCAAAGGTCGCACAAGTGCGCCGCCGCCGGCTTTTCGTTGGGCAGGCTCGGGTGTGCCTCTTTTCCCTCCCTCAACGCAACAACACAACGCGGAGCCGAACCCGATCTGAGCTCATTTCCTTGGTGTCTTTTGTCAAGTGGACGCCGCGAGTGACGCGTCAGCGCAGTAAAATCCCCCACCTCGCTTCCTCTTTTGCGAACATCTGTATTTACGTTGGCTCCGAGCCCTTTTGTTCAAAATGAGCCATCGTAAAGATGACACGAGCGTACGATATTTGCGTGAGGGCGCGGCTCCGGACCGACACGTGCGGGCCCGACCCGGAGGGGGTTTGGCGTGTCGGGACGAGGTTCTGGGTCTTGGCGCTCGTGCCTGCCGGTGACGTCGGTGAGCTTCTTAAAAGCGACGCGTGACGGAAAAGTGACGCACGTATTTCATCAAGTGTGGAATTTCCAAGTACAATTTTTTTTTTAGGGTTTCCGTTTCAGGTTTGCAAAAGTTACGGGAAAAAGTAGTGGGGCCAAGACTCAGGACAGAAGGAAGTATCTGCGAGCAACAGTATGGTTTCACGGCTAGAAAGAGTGCCAGAGATACTCGATTTGCCTTGAGGGTGCTCATGGAAAAGTACAGAGAAGGTCAGAAAGAGTCTTTGTAGACCTAGAGAAAGCCTATGACAGAGTACCAAGAGGGGAACTGTGGTACTGCATGCCCAAGTCTGGTGTGGCGGAGAAATACGTCAGAATAGTACATGGGACAAGCTGAAAGGAAAAGAAGAAGAAGTACAAGACATGTATGAGGGTAGCAGAACAGTGGTGAGATGTGCCGTAGGCGTGTCAGGAGAATTTAAGGTAGAGGTGGGACTGCATCAGGGATCTGCGCTGAGTCCCTTCCTGTTTGCTATAGTCATGGATAGGCCGACAGACGAGGTCAGACTGGATTCCCCTTGGACCGTGATGTTTGCAGATGATCTGCGGTGAAAGCAGGGAACAGGCGGAGGAACGGTTAGAAAGATGGAGGGAAGGAGAGCAATGAAGATTAGCCCAAGTAAAACCGAATATATGTGCGTGAATGAGAGGGGCGGAGGGGGAAGAGCGAAGCTCCGAGGAGAAGAGATGGCGAGGGTGGACGACTTCAAATACTTGGGGTCAACAATACAGAGTAATGGTGAGTGTGGTAAGGAAGTGACGGAACGGGTCCAAGCGGGGTTGGAACAGCTGGCGGAAGGTGTCTGGTGTTCTACGTGACAGAAGAGTCTCCGCCAGGACGAAGGGCAAAGTTTCTAAAACAGTGGTGAGGCCGGCCATGATGGACGGATTACAGACGGTGGACAGGAAGCAGAACTGGAGGTGGCAGAAATGAAGATGTTGAGGTTCTCGCTCGGAGTGACCGGGTTGGATCGGATTAGAAACGAGCTCATTAGAGGGAGGGAGAGCCAAAGTTGGATGTTTTGAAGACAAAGTTGGAGAGAGCAGACTTGGATGGTTTGGACACGTTCAGAGGCCAGAGAGTCTTGAGGATGGAGCTGCCGGATGACCAAGAGGGAGGACATGAAGACTGTGGCTGTTAGAGAGGAAGATGCGGGAGATGGGCTTCGATGGAAAAAGATGACACCCTGTGGCGACCCCTAACGGGACAAGCCGAAAGAAGAAGAAGAAGTTTCAGGTTTGCAAACCAGTGTGACGGCGTCGCTTTG
Source organism: Syngnathoides biaculeatus (assembly GCF_019802595.1). NCBI lineage: Eukaryota > Metazoa > Chordata > Actinopteri > Syngnathiformes > Syngnathidae > Syngnathoides > Syngnathoides biaculeatus. Next base: position 1,281,872 of record NC_084644.1, read on the forward strand.
CTTTGGAGATCAGCACAGCTTTTGAGTATCGAAGCCCAAGATCAGACCTTGAATCTCGAGCGTTAACAAATGCCAACAACGTGTCGAAAGCTGGACAAGTTTGGCACTCGGACGAAGGCTGCGTATGTTATGGCGTGAACCGAGTAGTTGTGTGGACAGCATGTGGGAAAGGCTACCGACGTGCGCCGAGTCAGCATCGCCGGCGGCGCGCTTATTTGTTTACCTGTGAAGAAATGATTATTTTGCCACCAAAAGGCCTTCCTCAGTCTTGTTTTTCCGGTTTCACAGTTTGAGGGCGAAAAATATTCGCGTCAAAGTCACGGCGGACAAAAGCTCGCCGGTTGTTTTTCGCTCCATTTGGTGAAAACCAAACAATCCTCGAGTGCTGATTGTTAACAAAGTTTTATTTTCTCAATAAAGAAGAGAGTCTGTCTTTTGTTACGTTTGCTTTGTAAATTGTCGCAGAACACAAAATGTCCTGCGCGTGCCCGTCCAGAAAACAATTGAGGAGGCTGCATTGTTGCTCACTTTTGTGAGATAATGTGGACAATTGACTTTTGGATTGCTTGCATGCTAATCGTCAAATCCTTCACACTCACATTGAAAGTCCTCAAGGAACCGAACCTAAAAACCCGGGAAGTGTTTCAGACGTCTCCTGTCTTCTGTAACTGTCAGGAGAGTGGGGGCGGAGTTAAGAGGGGCTCATTTGCATTTCCATGAGACAGGACCGCCCCCCTCCAAACAGTCTGACTTCAACAGGCCCGTTCAGACTGGGTGCCTGACTGAAACTTTCAAGAGCTACGTCTTAGTCGACGTTAAAGTGGGCGGGGTGAACAGCTCATTTGCGTCGGACGGGACCGCCCCCTCAAAACGGTCTGATTTCAACAGCGGGCTTTGAGAGGGGAACTGACCTGACACATTACGAAGTCACTTGGGAACTGATTTGATTTGTGGGGAAATGGCATAAATGTCTCCTTTTAAGGGTTTGCCCCTTGGTGTCCTTTCAGGAACGTCTCCAGCTGTGGCACGATCATATTGTCGCTGTTTGCTAGCGGACGTTAAATCGCACAACCATGAACAGCGTAGCGGACTGGTTGGTGGACAACAAGGACAAAATCGAGAAAGGGCTCGACATCATGGGGCAGGCGTCCGAGGTTCTGGCCGCCACCGTGGGCCAGCTGCACCCCATCCTGGAGGCGGTCTTCGTGGCCTCGGCCGAGATCCTCAGCAACCCGGAAAGCCAGGAGGCCGTCTACCTGAGCCAGAAGATCGAGCAGGTCGACCAGAAGCTGGTGGGGATCCAGAGCGAGATTGACCAGATTGCCCTGGAGCTGCAGAGGACGTCGATGAACAAGCAGAACTTTGACCGCGAGGCCCACATGCTGGGCCAGTACGAAAAGTTCCAGGAATTCATCAACGCTAAGCCGGGCATGAAGGCGAAGAAGAAGGAAAAGTTCATCAAGTACTACGAGAACACCGAGGCCGACTTGAACTTGGACGCCCTCTACAACGCCGTTGTGGGAGAGAGCGCGGCGGGGGACCCGATGCTGGACACGGTGGTCACCACGGAGCAGAGGAGCCGCAGGGCGGTGGAGGACTTCTGCGCTCGGCTCAAGAAGCTCTTCGTGGTCGGCCTCATCGCCGTCATGGGCTACGCCGCCCTGGAAGAACGCAGGGTGGACACGGGTTTGATGACCAAGTGGCAGGACAGGATGGAGGCGGTGGAGAAGCGCATGAAAGCCGCCGTGGACCACTGCACGGAGACCTTCGTGGACCAGGCCAAGCTGGACCTGGAGGACGTGCTCAAGGAGGACGCGTGCGCCGTCAGCGAGGACTTCACGCGTTCCCTCCTGGCCACCCTGGTCAAGAAGTACGACTGGGTCAAGTGGTCAGTGCGGGCCTTCAACAGCCGCGAGCGCATCTTCTTCTACAACTGGCTGGCGGGACGCAAGTTCCACGGCAGCGGCGGGGCCAACTGGTTCGAGCTCGTGACCGGCAACAAGGTCAGGGTGGTCGTGTCGTTCTGCGTGGACCCGCAGCCCATCGACAAGACCCGCATCTACGAGCAGATCGAGCAGCAGAGGCTGAAGGGCAACATGATGGCCGTGGCCCTGACGCTCAACCGCTGCTTCCCCGACTGTCTGGTGCACGCCGTCAGCCACTACAAGGAGGTGGTGGAGTCCAACAACTTCAGCGTGGACTCCTACTACTACGGCAAGCACAAGAGGGCCTTCCTGTGCATTCACCCGCAGTAGAAGCAGCCACGCCGGGCGTTCCACGTAATGGACTCGATCCGCTTTTCATCTTGTCATAAGGTCCTTATTTCATCTCAGGCTACGTAGAGCAATGAATAGGAATCAAATATGGAACACGCACTTTTCTTTATTTGCTTGTATTCAAGTCGTTTACGTCACGGGCGTCAAACTCAAGCACGTCGTCTGCTTTGTGGTTCTTGCTAAATGGAATTTTTCCTTTCATTTGGAGAGGAAATCTGGACCAACACGCCCGTTTTTACACACGGGCATGAGCCGCTATTTGGTTCTGAGGGTCCAAAAATATTGCGGCGCTGAAATGTTTGGAAAAATAAAAATTCCACACTGTACGACGTGGCCCGCGATCCGTACGAGCTTCATCGCCAGGGTAAATTCCTCGAAAAACTCAAGCGTTTGCCGCTGCATGCGCCACGTGCAGGAATCCGCCACCGCTAACAGCGTAGCGACGTTTGTGAAAAACAGCCGAGTCACGCCAATTGCGTGATTGCTTAACGGCGTTCCCCGTAATGTTTCCTTTCGTGGTCCGATATTTTCGAGTCATGCGCCAGAACGAAAAAGTCCTTTTTGCAAAAAGACCGGCACGCTTGGACTGTGCGAGAAGCGGCTTGCGAGGCTTCCTGTTGATAGAAACAAAACCCACGTTGCATCCACGATACCAAAGAGAACGCTTTGGGGTCATCGGCGCGACCCCGATTGATATTCAAGATCGATCTGACGTGCTTGAATTACTGTGACGATTATTTTTTTTTGTCGGTGTTGAAAAATTGCCCCCCTGTTTTCTTATGTTTTCCTTCTTTCGTCGAGATGGACGAAATATGTTTTTTTTTTTTAAAGCAATGTAATGTACAGAGCCACTACCTGTGTAGAAAAAAAAAAAGTAAATAAAAACACATTCCATTAAAACCATGCTGATGTGTCCCAAAAAATTAATTAGTCATTTGATTTTTTTTTTTTTTTTAAATGGATCAGAAGAAGGCCTTTGAACAGCTCGATTTAAATCGCGTTGCAGACGTTTAACGTTCCGTCCGATCTTTAGTTGACCTCAATTTAAAGACATAAAGTATACGTGTCCATTTCCAGAGGTCTCAAATTCATTTTTAACGATGCGAAAGGACGTCGATATCGCAAACTGGAATCATGGATGTCTCCAACGAAGTTGCACAAATGTCATCCGCTAGCAGATATCTGCAACTCAATTCGAAACGGACTGGAACGAGCTACGTGACGTCATTTGTTCGAGCCGATATGACCTTGGACATGGTTAGAAATCCATATTTCAAAATCTGAAATACAGCTTGCACTTGCTGTCACATCAACTTGTCACAGTTGCTTGACAGATATGAATTCCGATGATCGAAAATGTAATTTCTACCGCAATGAGACTCCGCTATAATTCCATTTCCATTTCGGCCTCGATAACAGATTTTGGAGGGAAGTGTTAATACGTTTTTAAAATCTTTTCGTGTGTGTGTAAATTGTGCAATAGTTCTGCGCCACCCATTGCTCTTGCGCTCTCGCTGAATGTATGTGTAAAAATGTGTTTTTATTCTTTTAAAAGTGTACATTAAAGACTTTCCCAAATTTTCAGTGAGGTCAGTACTGTACTCCGAGTTCAGGTATGATTCTATATTAAAATGCTACTCGCGGATTATCAATTTTGTCTTTTAAATCACTTATTTAGCGTGAGTTTAATTATAAAATGTAATCATTGAAGTTTTAAGTTTGTCAAGCGGGTGGAGGTGTTGCGTTGCAATGACGTCACTCACTGTCCCCGCCTTTAATGGGAGGGCCTAATACCACGTGACTGAAAGACGGAAGCGGACGGCGGCTGAAGTTTTTGACGTCTTTTCTTGTCAACTAAACTTTTTTTTTTTTACATTTCTTTTAGAGGAGGTGAGTGCTACTAAATCCCGAATTGAAGCAATATTTCCAGGCTGATGCTCACTTTCGGGATAGAAGACACGTCGTAACTCTATTTATCGACTTAATTCGTTCTCTCAAACGCGGCTTGTTGTTATCTGGGCTGTAAAAAATATTTTAAAACTATTTGAATGTGTTATCGCGCCCAATTGTTTTGATACTGCTAAGTGGCAAAAGTCAGCATAATGACTGTAAAACGACATTTTAAAAAAGTTTCTTCTTTCCTGGGCGTTGGTCCCTCGGGTGCATGGCGATGACGTCATCTTCCGGGTTGGGCGCTCGCCGGCGTTTTGTTTTCTTTTTTTTTTTTTTTTTTTTTTTTTTTTTTTTGCTCGCGTGCGGTTTGAAGCTTGTTAACGTCGTTTGTTTGCCTCTCAGCTCGTCGATCGATGCTTCCATCTTTGTGTGAGCTAATAACAGGCTGTTGTTGCTCGCTTGCAGCTTGTTTGCTCACGCTCAGCCCTCCCTTAAGTGTCATCCAAGATTGTACGCACACATCCGCGCATAAATGTGTGGAGCATCATTTTGTGATGAGTTGCGTTAGTAACTCCACACCCCGTGGCCAGTTTATTAGGTACACGCCGGACATGATCAATGCAGGTTTTTATTATCATCTTGATGATCATCTTTTGACCCTCGTCGCTGCAAAATGCTGCGTTGCGAACATCAAATAACTTAATAATGCGGTCGAGATTTGTGCTGACCACTACGTTGATTGAGGAAATTGTACAGTCATCTCTGTGGTTTCATTTTTGGTGGAGGTGGGACTGCATCAGGGATCCGCTCTGAGCCCCTTCCTATTTGCTGTAGTAATGGATAGGCTGACAGATGAGGTTAGACTGGAATCCCCTTGGACCGTGATGTTCGCAGATTACAATGCACGTACTTGTTATTTACTTTTTTGTAAATATATATTACAATGGGCGGCACGGTGCCTCACAGTTCTGAGGACCCAGGTTCGATCCCCCCGCCCGTGTGGAGTTTGCATCTTCTCCGCGTGCCTGCGTGGCTTTTCTCCAAGTGGGCACTCCGGTTTCCTCCCACATCCCCAAAACATGCAACATTAATCGGACACTCTAAATTGCCCCTAGGTGTGATTGTGAGTGCGGCTGTTTGTCACGACGTGCCCTGCGATTGGCCGGCGACCACTTCAGGGTGTACCCCGCCTCCTGCCCGTCGACAGCTAGGATAGGCTCCGGGACTCCCCGCGACCCTTGTGAGGATAAGCGGCTAAGAAAATGGATGGATGGATATATTACAATGATGGGAATAGTTCTTTGAATTTGTGTTTGAAGTATTTATTGATTTCGTATTACACTGGTAAATGCTTCTCACGAATGAAATATTGCCCATTAAGTTTTAGAGAAGGGGAAAAAATGGTATTATATTGGCAACTCAAATGGGGTTAAGTAAATAAATAAATCCTTTGAACTCAAATATGAGTACATTTAGGGGTTTGGCATGTTTAAATGTTCATTATCAATTATTAAAGCATTTCCTAAATTGTGAAAATTCTAGATATCGTCTGCAGGAAATGTTGTCATGCACTGTTTAAAAAATCTCCTGTGTCATATTTCAATCGGATCATGTTTCAGTGGAGACTCGCGGTCCGGATCACGATAGCCTCGGCGTTCGTGACGAGAGGAAGGAGCTCATGGTTGCCAAACACCGCAAAGTGGGGGGGGGGGGGGAAACAAAAAACAAAGACCTGGTTGCCGTCGTCCATCACGAAATGCCGTTGCCGTGGCAACCTGCCCCTTTGGGTCCAGCGGCTTTGAGCTCTTTTCTTTGGTCAATCGCAGTCTTATTAATGCGTCATTAATATGACGAGCAAGCGTAGACGTGCGGAAAGATGTGGGAAATGCGGCATTTTGTTTGGACTGGACGCTAAGTGTGAAATGGAAACGTCGACGGTCCCTACTTCAAAAATTTAAGGCCATTGACTTTTAAATATTATTTTTTGTTTTTTTCCTATCCATCTTTTGTCTTCTTATCTACAAAATCGTGACCTATTGTCATATTTTAGTTAAGCATAAGAAACCAGAAACAATCGGACGGATTTTGGCTGTCGCCGCCGGAAACCAAATTGTTTGTCGTTGGACAGCAATGTAGCATATTAGCTTAGCATTGGACTGGAAGTATGTGGACAGTTGGACAAATCATCGATGAATTGACAATCTTATTAATCGTTGATTGTTTTGATCATTGCTTCTGGTTAATTTATTTCCAGAGATTAATTTAGAATTGTCCCTTTTTCAGCAATTGTCTAATTTTTAACTTTAATAATCAACATTTCTGTGCCGTCAATTCAAAATGTTCTGATTATGAATCAAGGGATGCTCTATTCATTAGGGTTAGCTGCAGCCCCGGTTGTTTTGCTTTAATTGGAGGTAGCCACGGCCGCTTTTTTCGTTTTCAATCGGAGAAATGACGTGGCGATTTTCTTCACCCCGGACAGAAAGCGCAGCGACAGCGGAGATGGCCGACCAGCTCCAGAGACTCGTGGCGGACAAGAAGGACGTGGTGGAGACGGTGATGGAGGCCTTCGAGCAGGGCGCCGAGGTGGTGGCCAGCATCGTCGGCGACATCTTCCCGGTCTTCTCCATCGCCGCGCCCATCGTCAAGCTGGCGCTGGACAACGTGGAGAGCGAGGAGGCGGCCTTCATGAAGGCGCAGTTCCAGAAGGTGCGCGACCGCCTGGAGGCCGCTTCCGACCAGGCGCGGCGCGTCCACGACGAGATCAAGAAGAGCGGCGTGGACGCCGCCTACTTCTCGGTGGAGGAGAACATCACCAACCAGTTCCGGAAGTACATGGACATCCTCAACGCCAAGGCCAAGTTCCGGGAAGTCAAGAAGAAGCTCTTCCTGGAGCACTTCGACAAGACGGGCGGCGACAAGAACCTGCACGTGCTGTACAACGCCGTGACGGGCGACAGCTTCTCGGGCCGGTCGGTGCTGGAGATCATCCGCGACTACGAGGAGAAGAGCCGCCGGGCCGTGGAGGGTTTCTGCGCCCGGCTGAAGAAGCTCTTCTGCCTGGGGCTCATTGCCCTGCTGGGCCACGCCGCCCTGAAGGGCTTCGACGAGGAGGACGCCCTCCTGAAGCAGTGGGGCGAGAAGATGAAGCTGGCGCAGGACAAGATGAACGCCGTCATCGGGGACTGCGTGGTCGGTTTCCCCGAGCAGGCCGAGCTGGACGCCAGGCGGCTGGCCAGGGACAACCCGGACTGGAGCAACCGGGAGCTGGCCGACGCCCTCGTCGCCAAGCTCAAGGAGAAGTACGACTGGGTGGCCTGGTCGGTGCGCGTCTTCAAGTCGCCCACGGGCCTCTTCGCCCCCAAGAAGTGCCACTCGTCCACGGGGAGGAGCCGCTTCCAGGTGCCCGCGTCGGACGACAAACTCAACGTGGTGGTGTCCTACAGCGCCTCGCCCGAGCCTGTGGACGGGGACCGCGTGCGCCGGCTGATCCAGAGCCACAAGAAGCCCGGCTCGTTGGCCGTGGCCGAGATGCTGTTCGAGTCCGTGCCCGGCGACTGCGTCGTCCACGCCGTGAAGACCGGCAAGGACCTGGCCTGCGCCTGGAGCTTCGCCGACGGCCTTCACTACTGGGAGGAGCACAAGAACTTGTACGTCTGTCTCCACTCGGCGTAACGCCGCCGCCGACGACGCCGACGACCTCGCCTTTTGTGCCTTCTTAACGCAGAACTCCAGTCCCGATCGGGCCCCTCCACCCCCGTCCGTGGGCACTTTCACTTGGCGACGGGAAAAAAGTCCTTCCGTGTGAACAGGAAGTCGCTCCTTGGCTTTGCCTGATAAAAAGACACTTGGAGGAGCAAATTGTCCATTTCCTTCTGATTTTAAGTTTTTTTTTTTTCTTTTTTTTTTTTTTGCGGGAATTTGAGAGGAACCTCCATCAAGAGAAGACATACAAGAGGGTGAGGAGGTCAGCCATTTTGGGACGAAGCGGCCGGCGGCCATTTTTGGTCCACCGAGCGTAATAATAACAACTTTCAAATTCATCCCCCGAACCGGGTTGAACTCAGCATTGTGGAATTTGGCACGAGCAGACCCACCAAAAAAAAAAAAAAAAAAAAGAAAGTCTAAAGGAGCCTTGCCAACAAATTCAAGAGAAGAAATCCACCATTTTGCTATCGGCGGCCATTTTAGGCTTGTTTTGTTTGACCTTGTCAAGTACGTGCAATTCTGACATTTTTTTTTTAGTCGGACGACTCGGCAAATCTCATTTTGTCAGTAGCTCACGCAAAAATAAAAGCGCACGGCGATATCAGTGCTAATTTCCCTCTTCACATTCCGAACTTTAGGAATGGATTTGCTATTATTAACCACTATGATCACAGCGTTACTGACGCAGTTTTATCATCTGAACAACTTTTTCCTCATATTTACCAAAGATTGTGTTAAATGCGTGTCATGACTGTGTGTTTCACGGTACATGCTATTCCAATCGGTTTCTTACAATAAACACTAAATAATGAAAGTTTTTTGGGGGGGGTTTCTTTCACCCACGCGATTAACGAGGCAACCGCGACGTGCGTGGCGGATTTAGATTTCCAACGGTTGCGTTGGTCTCGCTCGTCTTTCCCAGACCGGAGGAAAACGCTATTTTCGGGAGCGAGTGGACCCGCCCCGGCTGGCCTGTAATCGCGCGCTCGCGGCTTTTCTATCTTTGGCACCGGAAAGCCACGCGTGACGTTTCAAAAATTGCAAAAAAAAAAAAAACCGAATCGGCCCGCTTTCCGTCTGCATGTTGGACGCTCACCACTTTGTTAAAAAGAAGAGAAAAGAGCAGTTAGCGCTCTGCTCGTTTTGAAATAAGCCAATAATAGCGCTTTGGTCGAGGTCCGTTCTTCAAATATGAAATCCTTTAAAGAATTTCCCACTGTTGTCAGGCACGCATGCTGGGTTTCGCGATAATCTGACAAAGTGGTGCCGGACGCCAATGCTCTACAACACCGTGAAACGCGCCACATAATTTCCATGTTTGTGAGCGCCGCCACGATTAATACTTGTACTGGGTTTCGGCTCAGTCGGACGCGCCGGATGCGCTAATACGCATTTTCCGAAGCTCCGGGTGGCGACCAAACGGCAACTTCAAATGTTTGACTTGATATGGCTTTGCACAGCGCAGCTTTCACTTTGGAGTTCCGTGCGCCCTGCGCTCATGAAAACAGCTGCCCGATGAGGTGCCGGACGCAAATATTTTCTCCCTCTGCGCTCGTCGTTTGGCCGACTTTGGCCGTGCTGTATAGGTGCCGTGATGCTTTCCATTTGAGCGCACAGTCGCCGCATTGAGCTGCCGTCGGCGGTCAGGTGACCGCAGGAACGCTGACAAGCATCACGAGGGATGGCGAGGATGCGCCCGCCCGCCTTGCCCGTCGTGCGGACGCACGCCCCCTCGCCCCGCCGTAACCTCCGACTCGGCTAATTGGCGCTCTGTGGCCAGAGTTTCTTTGTCTCTTGGAATGGCGCGGCTTCGAGGGGTTGTGATTGGCTACTTCGCGTGTGGGTGGAGCCGAGCGTGATTTAAGTGGCACACGGGGTTCAAGCAGTCGGCGTGGGATGTCTTGGGAGTCTGAATCAGCTTTATTGGCCAAGTGTGTAAAAAAAAAAAAAAAAGTCTAGGAATTTGTCTCCGGCAGTCGGTGCTGCCCCGGTACGACGTTCAGAACCAAAAAACAACAAAGTAACAAAAACAAAGAGCAAGAAACATTTTTGTTTCTCGGAACGATTCATTCCCGAGATAAAAGTGTGTCAAGGTCCCACATTGTGTTCAGCTAGTACAGCGTGCCTTAACCCGTTGGCGGTTCCCGTTATAGAACAGCGCGATGTCAGTTATGCAATGGGAGCAGTTTAAAGTGACGAATCGTGCCATAGTCTAAAAAAATATATGACTACTAATAATACTGCACCACTCGTGTACCGATTTTGGTGACTTTTAACTTGTGGTGCGACGGCGCCCGCTAGTGGTTCATGAAAGAAACACTGAATTCACGTTAGTATTTTGGGGGGCTCAGAATCCAGCAGAGTACATTTAATTTGGTTTAGTCCACATCAATCGGACGTAGAAGGCTCCCTCGTCTGGCGCAGTTCCCCTCAGAGACCCCCCCGGAAAAGGAAACGCGTGCCGGCCTCGAGCTATTTATTTTCGCTCCCAGGTTAAGTTCAGGATTAAAAACTGACAAATGGAACAAAAGAAAATTGCCGTAAAAATTATTTTGTACACAGAAATGTTTGTAAATAATTTTTCATGAAATTAGTTTTCATAAAAGAAAATATTTGCACATGGATATCTATAATTAATACACAGCAAATTAAGCTTAAAGAACTCATTTTAATGTAACATTTGCGACTCATTCATTTTTATACATTTTTTAAAATCAAATAATTACCAAACTTTTTTTATCAAGAAATTAGAACATCCATATTCCAAATTAATTAAAATATTATAAATAAATATATATAATTTTTAATATTTTATAATTTCAAATGAATTTATTTGTAATGTATTGCACATTATGTATCGCTTTTTAAAATACATTTTTAATTTTGATTTGTCGTATTTCTAAGTGAGCTGACAGTTGGAGAAATGCTGCCCTCTAGTGGCACTCTTTCACAATTAAAGTTTACGATAAATCTAACAAATGGAACAAAAAACAATTACCGTAAACATTTGTAGACCAAAATGTTTGTAAATAACTTTTTATCAAATTCGTTTTCATAAATGAAAATATTTGCACATGGATAGCTATAATTAATACGCAGCAAATTAATCTTGAAGAGATCATTTTAATGTAGCATTTAATCTGCATGCATTTTTATACATTTTAAAAATCACATAGTAATCTAAATGCTTAATTTTTTTATCAATAAATTAGAACATCCCTATTCAAAATGAATCAAAATATGGTGTGTAATTATATGAATTATTTCAAACAGTAATTGAGTATGCAATATTTAATATTTTATCATTTCAAATGAAGTTATTTGTAATGTATTGCACATTATGTATCGCTTTTTTGAATACATTTTTAATTATTTTGATTTGTCGTATTTCTAAGTGAGCTGACATTGAAACATTTGGAGAAATGCTGCCCTCTAGCGGCTCTTTTTAAAGTTTACGATAAAAACTGACAAATGGAACAAAAGAAAATACCGTAAACACTATTTGTACACCAAAATGTTCGTAAATAATTTTTCATCAAATTCGTTTTCATAAAAGCAAATATTTGCACATGGATATCTATAATTAATACACAGCAAATTAAGCTGAAAGAGATCCTTTTTATGTAACATTTACTCTGCATGCATTTTTATACATTTTTAAAAATAAAATTATCTAAATGCTTAATTTTTTTATCAAGAAATCAGAACATTCCTTTTCAAAATGAATTTAAATATGGTGTGTAATTAAATGAATTATTTCAAACAAAAATTGAGCATGCCATTTTTAATTTCTAATGAATTTATTTGTAATGTATTTCAGATGATGTATAGCTTTGTTTTTAATACATTTTTAATTATTGCGATTTGTGGTATTTTTCCGTGAACTGACTTTGAAACATTTGGGTAAATGCTGCCTTCCAGTGGCAGTTTTTCTTCCCCCGATGTCATCCCATGTAAAAAAAAAAAAATAAAAAAAAATTGAAAGACAAAAAGCAAGTAAACATGGATTTCGATGACCGAATATTGCATTTGTGATGTGTTATTGTATTAACAGACCTTACATAATCATCAACTGCGGGGCGGGGAGGTGGGGTGTTTTTTGTTGTTGTTTTTCCTTTGCCGCAAGACGATGGAAGTAGATTAGATTGGGGCAAAATGCATCTTCGTTCTCATCATTTACAACTCCCAAAACCCCAAATACATAACTTTTTGTATTTAGTTCCTTACGATTTCATTAAAAGCATAACATTGTGGCTTTTTCTGTGGAAGTAAATAAGCGCTATCAGGATTTGAATTGAAAATGTAAAGTGATCAATATTTTCAATAGTTGTATTTCAGAGAGTACATCTATCTATCTATCTATCTATCTATCTATCTATCTATCTATCTATCTATCTATCTATCTATCTATCTATCTATCTATCTATCTATCTATCTATCTATCTATCTATCTATCTATCTATTATTATTTTATTTATTTATTTATTTATTTATTTTGGGTTATTTTTTGTGGTATTTGCAGCCGTAAAAGTTGGAGAAGTTCTGCGTTCTTGCGTTCAGAGGCGGGCCCGGTGAAAGGGTTAAACATTTGGAGGAGGGTTTCCGGGAACAGCTCAAAAGTCGTCCTCAGACGTCATCCGGGACTTGTTCGGGCTTCTTTTTTTCTTTTTTTTTTTTTTAACTCTCCACACAAAGGCAAGTAATCAATATTATGTTGCGTTTCTCAATAAAAATGAAAGGCAAAAGGTTTTCCGCGTTGACGTCACGCATTTCGTGACGTGCGGTTGTTTGGGAAAGCAAAACAACGGCGCGGCGTCTTCCTGGCTCACAAACTACACGTCGGATGATATATTCATGTCATAATTGGCAGTTTCGCGTGTTACTGACGTCTGGAGACTCCTGCAAGACTATTTTTGAAGCTTCTGCGTGTTAAAGGCACGCTAAAGCTACGCGTTGTAAATGCAGTACCCTTTATGACCATTGGCGGCAGCAATGTGTAATCTGCTCTTAAAGTCACACCCAGCGCGACTTCCGCCGCCGAAAGAGAAAAATAACGTCGCCTTTTCACCGAAAAAGACACAATTTTTGTTATACATTTCACCATATCGAACTACTCGTTTTACCAAAAGTCTCCTGCTAACAAACTCAGTGTGTTTTTGGTTTTTGTTTGTTTTGGTTTCGCGTGTGACACACCGTAGACTGAAGACGGCGCTGCAACACGTCAGCGCGTATGCCATGTTGGATGGGGCATATCTTCTCTGTAAACATGGAAAAAGATGACACGCTGTGGCGGCCCCTAACGGGACAAGCCGAAAGGAAAAGAAGAAGAAGAAGCTTATCCCTGCAAATAAAAGCCTCCCATTCGTTGTTTTACACAAAGACAGGATGTCGGTGAGCATGACTAAGGAGGGCGGGGTGACGATGCTGACGCTGAGCTCCAACCCCAAAAGTCGCTGGCCCCCCCTGTGCCAAATCTTGGGGGCCCTGTGCTACAGCCCCGCGTGCTGCTCGGTTTCCCGGCACCTGCGGGGCGCCGCGGGGACCTCTCAGTCTGTTCTGGGGGCGCTGCACATCATGGTGGGCTTGCTCAACGTGGGCCTGGGCGTCATCCTCATGTGCAGCGGGCCCGCCTCCAGCTGGGAAATGGATTCGACCGCCTTTCCTCACTGGTCGGGAGCACTGGTGAGACAAAGAAGCGGGGCGGAAGTTGACAAAGTTTCCAATTTACAAAATAAATTCTTTGAGTTCAAAAATGTTTTTATTATGTTTTTCTTACAAGAAACAAGTCATTATTTGTAGCCAAATTGTATTTTCTTCATCTACATCTTCAAGTTGTAGTTAATTTTTTTTTTTTAAAAAAGCCTTCATGAGATGAATACAAATAAAAAATAAATAAATATGGCACCGTGGAAATATTTGTGATGAAAAAGTGCAAAATTTCCCCTTCAATGTTGACCTCCCTTTGTTGTGTTTGTTGTCCGCAGTTCATCCTCTTCGGCGTCGTCTGCATCTTGTCCGAGAGGTTCCCGAGTCCGTGTCTGGTGAGTTCGACTCTTCTCCGTGCCGCTGCCAGACGAGGTTGGACTGGAACCCCCCTCGGACCGCGACGTTCGCAGATATGATATTGCGAAATGGCGGAGGAACAATTAGAAAGATTGCGGCACGCAGTGGAAAGGAGAAGAATGAAGATCAGGGCGTCCGGCGTTGGGAAAAAAAAAACAAAAAACAAAACTGTGGCGAACAAATATGCGCGTTCATCTGATATGACGCGCTGTGGCGACCCCTAACGACACAAGCCCGAAGAAATACATACATACATACATACACATACAGGAAGTCCTCGGGTCAAGACGGTCTCGACATACAACGTTTCGACTTTACAACGCCGGCTCTCCGTCCGCCATTTTGTCTGGCTAACGCTTGTCCGTTTTTGCGCGCCGGGGGTATCTTTGGACTTTTCGCCCTCCTTTTTAGACACGATGGCCGCAAAGAACGAAATCTTTTAGCGATGCTTCTGCAGCCAAAAGAAAATCCATTACCGTGGAAACCAAGCTCAGGATCAGAAAAAGATCAGAGAAAGGAGCGAGACCGACGGATGTCGGTCGAGCGCGGCGGGCGCAATTATCAAAGACAAAGCCCGTTTCCTTCCGTCCCTGTGTCTGGTTTTTGTCTCGCAGTCTTGGTCAACGCCATCTTGAACTTCTTGGGAATCGCCTTCGCGATCGCCGCCATCGTCCTTTACGCCAAGAACGCGGCCAACATACACCTGTGGCCGGGGTGCCGAGAATACGACTACGGTTACGGGTCCAGAAGGCGCGCCACCACCACTCCGAGTCCCCACGCGGAAAAGTATTTGGAGCGCTGCTTGGAGGGGCAAGCCCTGACGCTTGTGAGTGACCCCCCCCCCCTCCCCCCACGCGCTGCAGCGGATGCTCATATTTAAGAAAAAAAAAAAGGATAAAGCTAGAATTTTTTTTTTTTTGGGTGGTGGGGTGAACAACAAAAAAATTTACTCTTGCAAGATAAAAAGTTACACCTCCAAAATCTAAATGTTGTAGCTTTTGGAGAAATCAAATCTTACTTTCAAAATTGTTTTTTTTTTTTTTTTTTTGTAACAACCAATTCAAAAACTTAAAATGTAAAATTCCAAAACAAAAACTGGATTGTTTTTATATAATGTCATATTTCTTAGCTATTTTTCTTAGAAAAAAAAGAAAAATGGAGGGGTTTAAATATATGAGTATAAAGTTTTAATCTTGAAAAAAAAAATCAAAGAGAAAAAGTCATTTGTATGATGGGGAAAAAATTACTATAAAAATTATATTTTAAAAAATCTTGCAAGTTTGAAGTCCAATTTATGAAATAAAAAGTCCTCATTTTAAATGACTTGTATCATATCTGTCGGGTAATAAAAATAGTATTTATAAGTTTTATTTCTCTTGATTTTGGGGGGTGAGAGAAAAATGTAATATTTCCAGAATAAAATTCATTTTAAGAGAAAAAAAAAAAGTATTGAAATAAAAAGTCATGATAACATTTTTTTCTTTTTTCAAAATAAGTCAAATCCAAATAAAAATCAAATTCTAGCATGCTAAAGTAGTACTTTTTCAAAAAGAGCAATATCTATTGTTTCGGTAATAGTAATATCGGGAGGACAAATGGTTTTTCAAATAAAAATTATGTATTTTGGCAGGAAAAAAAGATGTCATGAAAATAAAATATGACTGCAGTAATTCAAAAAGGCGTCACTTGGGAGGATTTTGTTTGTTTATTTGTTTGTTTGCGGACAAAAAGTCCTCAAAGTGTTTTGCCGCCGTCCGTAGATGCTGCTGAGAGGCATCAACGGCGTCGCCATCGCGCTCTCCGTCCTGGAACTCGCCCTGGTCGTCAGCTCCTGCGCGCTCGCCATCAAATTGTTGAACTGCGACGACGGCGACCACCGCCAGCAGGTATCGTGTCGTATCGCCGTCGAGAGCCGTTTGCCGTTGGAAACCGGCCCCGCCTGTATGGAGTTTGCGTGTTCCCCCCCCGTGACTGCGTGGCTTTTCTCCGGGTGGGCACTCCGCTTTCCTCCCGCGTCCCAAAAACATGCAACATTAATTGGACAGTCTAAATTGCCCCGAGGTGTGATTGTGAGTGCGATTGGCTGACAACCAGTTCAGGGTGTACCCTGCTTCCTGCCCGTTGACAGCTGGGACAGGCTCCGGCGCTCCCCGAGACCCTCGTGAGGATAAGCGGCAAAGAAAATTCATGGATGGATGAATTGTAGCCAGTTGAATTTCAGACGGCAAATTGCAGCAACTGTTGAAAATGTGGTCACTTTACATTTGAAATTCAAATCTTGGTGGCACTTATTTACTTCCATAGAAAAATTCACAGTTTTTTTTTCAAGAATAAAAAAGGGTGCTTTGATGAATTTGTAAGTAATTAAAAAAAAAAATTATGTATCTGGGGCGAGGGGAGTTGTAAATGATGAGAATGAAGATGCCTTTTGCCCCAAAAATGTATTCCTCTTCACAAAAAAATTAATATTTTTTAAAAAGGTTTTTTTTAAATCTCTCTGACAAAAGTTTTTTTTTCTTTTTGGTACAAATTTGGAATGCTGTATGATGAAAATATACAAAATTAAGTAATATTTTTCAAGCAGAGGTTTTATCTTTTTGAGCTAAAAACGAGTAAATATCTCAAATATTTTATTTTAAATGTTTTTTTTAGATTTAAAAAAATATGAATCAATTTTTTTTATTTTTTTTATTTCATGTTGAAATATGCAGCATGAACTCCATCTCAAATACAAACTGAGTTCAAAAGCGATGGATTGTTTCTACTGTTTGGTTATGTTTTTCAAAAATTAAATAATACGTCAATTAATTTCGGCCAAAAAGTCATACTAGTGACAAATGTTACACTTTCTTTTCGGTTTATATCTGGATGCTTCTTTGCGGAGAGGCTTTTTTTATGATGACATTTAAGGCTGCAAAAAAAAATACAAGAAATGAATTGAAATAAATAGGTGCAATAATGAAAATGTAATTACATACAAATTGAAATGAATACAAATGGTAAAATAAATGAAGAAATGAATGATAAAGAAAGTATAAATTGTAATTTTTTTTTGAAGGGATAGAATAATTAGAGCCATGTCTTAACAAAGTCATATTTTAAACGAGGGCTTCATTTCTTTTTGAAGAAAAATTTCCAAGGTCATCTTTTGATTCTTTCAATGAAAAATGAATTCCACAATAAAAGTAAGACAAGTATCAAACGTGCAAAGCTTCCATCGGAGCATTTCCTTTATAAAATACATTTTTGTTTTCTTTCTCTTTCCTTTTTTAGGGCCGTCCCAAAGCAGACGGAGAATGCGAGCCGCTCCTGGAGGAAGTCGTGGCCTGAACGCGCCTCCTTCTTCTTCTTCTCCTCCTCCTTGTTCTTCTTCTTCTTCCACTTCTCCAAGTGCACCTTGACACTCTTTCATCTGTGATTCACATGAAATGTATCAAAGTACATCTGATTTGCCGTCGATTGTGGATGCCGAGCGTTTGTGTTGACTTTTGGTAAATGAAAGCTGCTTTTGATTTGTAAATTTTTGGGGCGATGTATGAAAAATGTCATTTTCTTTCTTTTTTTTTTTTTTTTTTTGCTACTTAGTATATTTGTCTCCTGCTCATGAAGACGCGTCGACAATTACATTTCCGAGATCTCAACAATTGGCTGCTATCTTTTTGTCAGCAGTGACCCTCAAACATAATTCATACCATGAGAAGCAAAACAGTTTAAACTGGTTGGCGCATGTGCCTCACAGTTCTGACGACCGGGGTTCAAATCCCGGCCCCACGTGCGTGTTCTCCCCGTGCCTGCGTGGGCACTCCGGTTTCCTTCATCATCCCAAAAATAGGCAACATTAATCAGACACATTAAAAATGGCAAACCATAACGTAAACAACAAAACGCCGCCCACCCCATCGTACCGACGGCTTTGTTTTTCCGGGATCGTTCCGGCAGTTGCGGCTCGGTCCCGATCCGCCTCATCGCGGCTTCTACGCCGGAGTCCACCGGCCTGGACGTTCGCATCTGAATCGGACAAAGTTGTGCGACATTCATTCAACGCGTCGCGCCCGATGATTGATGAGCGCTAGTTAGCGGCAGCGACTGAGCCAACTGGCTGGCTCTGCGGGCGGAAGCGGACGTTGCCAGCAAGCCAGCGTGGACGCACGGCGGCTTACGACAAACCGCAGCTGGGATGCGGCGAGGGATCCCGGTTCGAGTAAGCCTTTCATTGAGTACTTCCACATCCTAATTTGTAAAGCAGAGCCTCCAAATAATGGCACGATAATCATGTTTATTTCATCTTGGAAATGAATGGCAAGTGCTGAGTGGAGAAGAGAAACGTGCTTTTGTCGCGTCCTGGAATGTTTGTTTTCAAAGACGGCGGGCGGGCGGGCGGGCGGTCATGCGGGAAGCTGAACAAATACTAGAAGAATCGGCATATTTCTACTCGATAGCGTTGTTGGCTTTTGGCAGGTGGGCGCCTTCTCTCAGCTCAGCGTTCATTCTCCCGCGACTTCGGATTTCGCGTGGCCCGACGTTCACGGTGAAAAACGACCGCTCCCGTTTGTCTTTGCGAGGCTCGCCTGCCGCTCGTTGACATTTGACCTTTGCCTTCGTGGATTTCATCTTTCAGACGACGTCCGCCGGACGGCCGGTAAGACTTCACGTTTGGACCGCACGGAAGTTGCATGGGAAGGCACCAAGATGTCAAGCGTGAACTCACGTCGGGAGGCGAGTGAAGGGCGGACGACGTCGCTCGGAAGAATTTCCAGGACGTCGACGTCCGGATGGTGACAAGTGTTTTTTTTTTTTTGGGGGGGGGGGGATTTTCCACTTTTTTTTTTTTTACATTTTTTAAATGGGTTAAGTTGTTAGTATTTGGCTTTTCTTCTTAAAAATATCTTGATTCTTTTTTGACATTACACATACATCATATTAATTCAAAATGCAAGTACGTTCTTTTATATATATATATATATATATACACACACACACAAATTTCCATTCAAAAATATTAACTTTCTGGGGGAAAAAAATTCTCAGAAAATATTTTTTCTTAAAAACACAATACGGGAGAAAAAACTCAAAAACATAAGCTTATTTTAATAAACACCGTGTTTGTTATAGTATGATGGTAATATTATTGGAAAAGCTTTCTTTTTATTTTCCTAATACAGGAAATTTGATTCCTTTTATTCCTTACAAAAACATGATATTTTTTTGGGAAATAAAATATTTATCGTACAATAAATATAGGATGACTTTTCTAAAACATAAGCAAGTATTCCCCCCCCCCCAAGATTTCCAAATTTTTCATAAAATTATGGATTTCCCCTGGAAAATATGGCTACTTTTTTTCAAATTGTACGTGTCCTTCAAAGCTTTTTTTGGGAGGGGGGGGGGGTCCAAAAAAGAAATATTTGTGAGGGTTCGCATTGGCAATCCCTTGAACTTCTGCATACTTGCGGCACATTTTAGCGTGTAAATATTTGAGTGCCCGCTGAAAGAGAACAAAGATGATGTTATCTTTCATTTTTTTTTTCTTTTTGACTTTAGCGAAGACCCTCCCACACACACACACACACACACCACACGCACCATTCACCTTTGTTTGACACACTGATTGTGTAAGTGTGGGTGTGTCACATGTGCCCCCCCCCCCCCCCCCCCCCCAGGATGCCATCGACGGGGGCCCGAGAGGCAGCCGTCGCCGTGGCAGCGGCGGCGCCCAATCAGAGGAGTGCGTCGTGTTGCTGCTGCTGGCCTTGCCGGGCCGTCAAGGGCGCCGCCATCGCCGGGGTACCAAAAATCAATTTCCTGTCTTTTGTCTTAATATTACAACTTTAATCCATCCATTCATCCATCCAATTTCTTAGCCGCTTATCCTCACAAAGGAGCCTATCCCAGCTGTCAACGGGCAGGAGCCGGGGCACACCCTGAACTGGTTGCCAGCCAATCGCAGGGCACATTGAGACAGACAACTTTAATATGACAATTTTTACGTTTTTTTACTTAGAAAAAAAATTACACTTTTGAAATGCATGAGCAAACTCATCACACTGCAAATGTCATCTTTTTAATGTCTTTTCAGAAAAAAATATTGATTTAACCTTCTAAATGTTTCTTTTTCATAGAAAAAAATAACTAATCTTTCAATTTTCATTTTCCTTCCTAAAAATGACTTTAATTTTGTACATGTTCCATCGTTTTTCTATTTTTTGTAAATGATAATTGAGATTGTAATGTTACGATTTATTTCTTCCCCAAAATCCAATTTGTAATCTTGGAGCATGCTGCTAGGTTTGACATTTGTTGCAAAATGCACAATTTTGATGCTACTCGTCCATCCACCCATCCATCCATCCAGCCATCCATTTTCTTAGCCGCTTATCCTCACTAACCGATTCCACGCAAATGTTCATTGCAAACCGCTCCAACGTTTGCGTTCCCATTGGCTGGAGCCTCTGACATCATCGGCGGATGTGATCGGGCTCGCTCGGCTCTCTGGGCTACATGCTAATTGCCGTGTTGCTATCACGCCGGTCCGGTTGCAGACCGTTCAGATCCTGGTGGGCGTGGCCAACGCGGGTTTGGGGGCGGGCAGGACGCGGACCCGTCCCGGAGATTTCGCCAGTCTGGGAGCCGCTTACTGGATCGGGGCAGCGGTAACGATTGCAGCAAACGCGGCAAACATCAACAAATGTCATCATTTTCCTCTTTTATTTATTTTATTTTATTTTTTTTTTGCAGTTTGTCACAGCGGGAGTTTTGTCCGTTTTTTCGGGCCTGTGTCCATCCTGCTGCTTTGTAAGTCCAAAAAACAAAAGTATATGAAGCAAAGATACAAACATAACGGTTACCAGTAATAGTAAAGTAATTCTGGCCAAAGTTAAATCCAACTGAACTTTTTTTTTTTGGCACACCACTAGAGGGAGTCCACGTACGACGTCTATTTTGAAAATTGACGTTTGTGTTTGAAAATACTAATTCTTTTCTCCTTTTGTCGGTCGCCAGAAAAGCTTGACGATGACGGCGAACATATTGTGCGCCGTCCTGTCCGTCGTGGCCGTGGTTCTGTACGCCTTGGACCTGGGGGGCCTGTCCGTGGATTTGTTTTGCGCCGACGGCGGCGGGTGGCGCGACAACGGGTGCCGAGATGCGGCCTCGTACGCCGTCGTAAGGACGACTTTTGCCTTCCCTTTTCAGGGGGAAAAAAAAAATTCGAATGAAAATGAGTTGAAAGTTCTGCTGTGCTGTTTTTGTCGCTTTTCAGAGGCTCACGCGAGCGACGGACGTCACGCTGCTGGTTTTGGCCGTTTTGGTGCTTTGCGTCAGCGTCCTCGCCGCCATCGCAGTCGCCGGCGCCGCGCAGGTGCGTGCGCGAGACGCCGCGACGACAACAATTTCAAAATCTTTTTTTAAAAACAGCTGCAATAATAACAATTACAACCATATTTCTAATGAATAGAAAGTGGAAAATCTTAATGGAAAAAAATTTAAGTAATTTTTAGAAAGATTTTAAAGTACAAGATTGAAGTCATAATCTGCAAAAAAAAAAAAAAAAATCAAAACTAAAAGTAATTGTAATGCAACATTAGATTTGCTTTTTTTAAAGTCACTTTTTGTCGTATAATGAGATTAAATTGTACTTTAAAAGAGAAAAATAGCCGCCATATATTTTTCAAATCCCAAATCAAATTGTTCGATTTTTGAGGTGTTGCATTTGGATTGAAGCATGTTAATGGCTAAAATGAAAATGAAGCTAAACTCAATTCAGATCAGCCATCTTTGTTTTGCTGCTGCAGCGTGATGAGGAGGTTGAAGAATTCCACCCGGGGAAGAAGGTCCTCCTCCTGGACCTGCACCTGGGCCTGGACCAGGACCGTTGTGCTTCAAACCAAAGAATACAAATAAATAATCTTTCCTATTAAATATATAACCGGCTAATGCAGAATTCTACACCGCAAGAAAACTTTGCTTTGTGCTTTCACTGCCTGATTTGACTTTCTGAGTTTATCACCATAATCTCGCAAGATTCTTTTTCTATTCTACTCTATTCGAAGTAAAAAATATATCCCGAGGTGGATGACGTAAATACAGAAATAAACTGTTGCATATTGACGTTTATCAGTTTCCTAATCGTTATGAGACAATAATCCATGTCTGTCGATAGCGGTAAATAAATAATAATCATTCTAGGTAATTTGAGCAAATATGTAGTTTCATAAGTGTGTATCAAATTGGTAGCTCTTTGCATTGATCGAATTATAATTTTATTTTTGTAATCATATAACCACTGGGGCCTCCACTCCCTGAGAAGGGTTGCGTCAGGAAGGGCATCCGGCGTAAAAATTGTGCCAAACATATATATGCGTTCATCTGAGATGACACGCTGTGGCGACCCCGAAAGGGACAAGCCGAAAGAAACACACACACACACACACACACAACACACACACACACACACACACCACACACACACACACACACACACACATAACGTTATTTTCATTTAAACGTGTTTCGAAACCAGCGCGCAGTAATCCAATCCGTTCCACTTTTTAATGTGCAGAAGGCCTCACTCAAGAAGGCTCCAGTCCAGGTTTTATGTGCGTCCTCGCTTGCTTTTGTTTCCTGGCCTCTGTGTGGCCAATCATATATTCATCCCCGCCCACAACTGCTTACGAGCCAATCGCAACTCGCCATTCGGCCCCGCGCCGTCCGAATCCAACTTCCGGGAAGTAACGAGACAAGAGGCAAATTTTCGCGAGAAGAAAAGCAAAATAGAGGTTAGCAGATGTTGTTATTATTGTTATCATGTTATTGTTATGTTGTTTTTACCCCTGGCTTGGTGGATTTTGAGGAGAATTGCCATTCAGCTAACGTGCTAACTCGGTGACTTCAATAACTCGACGTTCGGTCCCCAAACTCGCCACTGTGAGTAGCCGACATAGACATAGAGCAATTCATTTTTACCACTTTTTGTTACATTTTTGTTTGTTGGTAGTGTGCCGTGACTTTTTTCAAATGTCAAGTATGTGCTTTGGCTTCCAAAAAGGTTGGAATTTGCTGCTCTGCTCAGACTACGTGTTGGACAGAATTGCAGCATGTTTACACACAACCACCAGCGCTAGCACTAGCTTGCTAGGCTGCGTAACGTTTTGCTGATGGCTTGCGAGCAGTGTCGCGTTCAAAGTTGAACATGAAACAAGTGCAATTCTCTCGGGTTGTCATCTTCTTGGTGACGGGTGTATTCGTTCGCATTTGAGCGAAATAGATAAATGATTGTTTAAAAAAAAAAAGACGATGCAGCGGTACCAGAATTGCTAGGTGTCCGGTTACGCCATCTTGTGTGTCATGGAGGTCAAAGAACACAGGTGATAGGTGAAGCATGAAGTTTTTTTTCTATCATTAATTCATCCGATTGGTCGAAGGGTGGTGGTGACATCATTAGAAACCTATCCATAGAAGATTAGATCGCAATAGACAGACTTTATTTGTGTTGCAGTCTGATCCATGGATTACGTGTCGTCTTGTCTCTCCCATTGTGCCATGTTTTTTTTTCTTTAATAACTGTATGGATACGTTTCCAATTACGCCATCTTGTGTGTCACCACCCCCCTTAGACCAATCGGATAAATTAACGGTAGAAAAAAACTTCACGCTTCACCGATCAACTGTGTTATTTGACCTCCATGACACTCAAGATGGCGTAATTGGAAACCTATCCATTGGCCGTCAGATATTTACAGTTCCACGTAAAAAAAAAAAAAAACATGTATCGAAGCGGCAAATTATGACACCCAAACCGATCGGCGAAAAAAAAAAAGGTCCGATCCAATCGGGCAGATCAAGTCAGTGTCAATTCTACTTCTCGGCATATTCTGGACACACGGCGAAAGTTTACGACCGAAAACGATCCGGTTGCCTTTCGACATGTCGCTCGCAATGTCGTTCATGACGCACGACGGTCAAAATGGAGGAACTCTTCTTCCTCTGTGGTTGCGCTTTGAACAAATACATCAAGCAGAGTGTTGATGAGATTTATTTCCATACAGTAGAAACAAGCATATTTTGTGCAGTATATGAGGATATCTTGGATTGACATCACTTTGACCTTAAAACATACCCCAAAGACGCATGTCAAAGATTTTCGCAAGGAATCGAGAAACGCAACAACGCCACCCACGACACAAAAGTGACTAAGCAGACGCCTCTTTGAACAAGTGCTGGTGTCGCATAAAGTGCATCATTGGTTTTTTTTTTTTTTTTTTTATTGTTTTCGGAGCTGCGTCGTTCTCAGAAAAAAGAGCGAAATGGGGACCATTCATTAGGAAGAACGGCACAGTGGAAATAAAAAAAATCTACATATTAATTTGACCTAAAAATACTCAGTTTTGAGTTTAAATGGATTGTTGCTTGCGCGCATGTGTGTGTTTTGAACATGTCACAAATATTAGGATATTTGGCCTTTGGGTCAAAGGTCAGGATGAATTTAAAGTCCGTTGTAACGTTTCTGAGTGAGCTCAATTTGACCTTTCCAAACTTTTCAACGCACACGTCCTCAGAAAATAGCCGCCCATCCGTTTTCTGAGCCGCTTATCCTCACGAGGGTCGCGGGAGCGCCGGAGCCGATCCCGGCTGTCATCGGGCGGGGTACACCCCGAACTGGTCGCCAGGCAATCGCACGGCACGTAGAGATAGACAACGCGCAATCACACCGACGGGGCAATTTCGAGTCTGCGATGAATTTGTGTTTTTGGAAACGGGGATGCAGAGACACGGGGAAAACGGGCTAACTCCACAGGTCGTCTCCCTTTTCCGAATCTTGAGACGTAAGGCGCGTCTCTTTTGAACGAAGTATGAAATGACATGGGACGGGTTTCGTGTTTCATTTTACCAGTTAAATGCTATATTATGATGTGTATTTTAAATACGAATGCGATCAAATTGTCATTGGCCTTTGTAACAAGAGGGGAAAAAAAAGCTCCCGAGTCTGTGCGCTCCCAAACGACTCGAAAAAGGCAATCACACATCAGCGACATCAAGGACGGGGGTGGGAGTGCCGGGTCGCCAAGTCACGGTCGCCTCACAGGAGGAGCCCCAACGCCAGCAGTAGGCAGAGCGATGGCGCCGTCGGCCCCGCGGCCCGGGACCACACGTGGTTGAGGGTCCCGTTGAGCCACAGGCAGGACGCGCCGGGGGCGGCCTCGCAGCACTCCAGGTGGCAGGGAGGCGGCGTGGCGGCCCGGCACGGCGTCTGCGCCGAGCAGTTGGCGGCGCAGCCCGCCGTCCACTGTGTGGCGGAGCCCACCGTTTCTTTCCTCAGCTGGCGGGAAGAGAGCGCAGGGTCAGGAACGTGGACGGAACGTGAGCTCCTTATCCGTCGCTGAAACGCTAAAACAATTTCATCAAATGAATGCTGGTGTGCGCTTTGGAACTGCGGTCCTTGCCGTTCTTAACATTTGACAACCTGGACAAGCTCATCCAACCAAAGTGAAACTGAGAGTATCTTTTTGCTTCTCCGACAATCTAGCAACAAGCAGCTGTGTCGTCTACTTGGCAGTTCCACTTCTACAACGTTGACGACTGCGTGGTTGGCAAAAGGTGAGTTTCATGTTGTGTAAAGTGCTCGTGCATATATTAGGTTTGCTCGCGTTAGCTTGGGCTCGCGTGTTATTCAGGCTAGTGTGCTAGCTTATATTGATGAGCCTTTTGTGAAAGTGAACATGCAAACTCCCCACAGGTGGGACCGGGACTCGAACCCCGTTAGCCATACATTTATATTTTTTTGCAATTTGCAGGAGGGCTCAGGCCCAATCCCCTGCCAATGGACTCTTCCGACCTGTCAAACACTCAACACAATAATAGCCAATCAGATAGCCGCATTGTCTTGACGCGCCCCTGCCGCCATCTTGTCCCACAAACAATGCTGGTTGTCAGTAGCGTGCGCTTGGAAAAGTTCACCTTACGAAAAAAATGGTGCTCGGATGCGCTTGGGGAACGTGCAATTCTGATGAAAGATATCCCGCTAGGTTGATTCATTTGCCAAAGCCTAAAACACAGTTGACGAAGTGTCTACGATGGATAAAGGCTTGGGGAAGAGCGCACGTACAACGTACAAATGTGAACAATATCAACAAACACAAGGCTGTATGTTCCAAGGTAAGTGAGGGAGAAGTATCTGCTCTGAGTTTGACTGAACAACTTTGACTTTGTGACCTGCCGAATGAAGTGTGTCATGTTTTATGCCGAAGAGTCGGGTTAACGATGCGTAAATGCGCCACGTCGTGCAAGAGAAATGTCTTTATGCCTATTTGCACCACATCGGACTTTGAAGACAGGGCACTGGCTTCCATTACGTGCCAAGTCAAAGTTTTTTCATCTGGTGACTACGGTACTGACTGAGTTCATCACAGTTGTTTAACTCCACTTGTAGAAAATCGAACCTAACTCACTTCTAAAGACTCCAATGATATTATTCGTGATCTTTCCAAGTAAAAAGTACTCACCCTGCTTTACATGCGCAGTACGATTCCACAATTTTATCCTGTTGGATTTCAATATGACTTTGGGAAGCGTCAAACTTTTTTGCATCGATCGCCGACGTTTTGCTGTAACTCTGACATTGAGTCCCGCTCTGTCCAAAATCTTAATTCCGTATACATATCCCTGCGTGAAATAGTTGAAACCTCTGTGTCGAACTCTCTCGGACAAGTCTGACCCATTTGGCAAAAAACATAGCCCAATATTATCTGGAATGCGCGATAGAGGGTCGACTTCAAACATGTTCTGTTCAATCGCCGTTTTGAAAGCTTGCGGGACGTGGCTAAGGGGGCGGCGCTTAAGATCGCCATCGGAAAGGTCCGTTGCGGGTCTTGGGTTGACTGTATCGGCCAGGGACAGGAAACGGGGAACACGGCGCAGCTCAGCTTCTGACTTGCGGAGGTCACGGCTCGCCGTCGGCTTTTGGCGGTACGTTCAGCTTGGTCCGTTTCCACTTGAGCTCAAAATTTGAATGGCTATAGATGGTAAAATATTTGGTCGAACTGAATGACCCATTGAAATTGTTACTACGACACCACACAACTCCATCGGTGATTTCCTAACAAGAAGTCAAACTGCTGATGTTGTGCTTTCCTCACATGCGTTTAAGCTATTATGTGCTACTAATTATTGTTTTTTGTTTTAACTGTGATTCTATTGCGGACTTAAGTGTTGTGTTGTGTTGTGTTGTGGTCCTGACCTCACAGTGCGCCTGCGTGGAGGCGCACGTCTGCAGCGCGTCGCCGAAGCCGGCGTAGCAGGTGGCACCGCTGCACGTCCCTTGCCGGCATTTGTTTCCCTGAGAGAGCGACAGCGGAGGACAAAAATAACGTTCGGCCCGCAAACAGCCGGCCGCGTTTTTCCCACTGTGCGGACCCGTATCCACCGCCAGTGTAACATTTTGCTGAGTCTAAACCGGAGTTGCAAATTCTGCAAAAATTGTAGTTGTTGAGCCTGTCGCGTATTTACGAGCACAAATCCAAATGCGCGTGCTCACCGGCAACTTTGGTGTTGTTGAAAGTCAGCAGCAACAAGAAGAGTTTGCAGCTGCAATGTCGTCACCAGACAAGTCAAACAGTTAGCGTGAGCGTACCAATTTCTATGGTGCAACGATTACGCCACAACTGGTTTGATAATCCGTTAAAGGAATTCAAACACTCTGAGGCCTGCTAACTCAGTCACTGATTCGACGGGCGCGTACGTGACTGCGCGCCATCGCACTCGCAAACCTGGACAGTTGTGCGCGAAAAATAACGCGCGTGAATTTTGTTACGAATTAGAAATACATAAATATTGAAAGACGTCACTTATTTTGTGTAGTCCTGGCCAATGTTCTCTGTAAGCTGCGCCACTGCGCAAATGCGCACTTGTCGGACACTCTCAGCGCGCATGAAAACCGATCCAGCGCAGTGAACCACAGCCTGACGTTTTGTTTTATTTTTTTCTTAACACGGAAGCTGCTGCTCAGCCTACTTCTGCTTCCTAGTTTACCCGACACCGCTCCCCTCCGCTCTTAAAGGGGTACACTCGTAATTACAAACAGAACACACACCCGCAACTTTATATCTGCGGGCATGACTGGTGGACCAGACCTGTACATTTTTCAAATGTGAGTGACTGGCTAACTTTAGCCTCTCCATAGTCGATATTCTTAGTTCTGTCATCCTGTCCTGAAGCAGAATGATTAGCTTTGTTTTTCTTTTCAAAATAAGACGTGTCTTTTACTGCGTCGATAAATACTTTTTTCCAGATTTTATCACGGACATTACAAGCAAGGCAGTGGCTGAATTATAATCATTTGATCTTTGTGCTTTTTCTCCACTGTCAATTTGAGCTAATTTGGAGCAAACGGATGGACATCAAATAAGATCATGGACAGATTTCACGGCGTTTTCTCCCGTTTCCTGCGCTGCAATTTTGAAGCGGTACTCGATTGCGCTTACGTTGTTTGCGGTAGCTTTCCGGGTGGGGGCCACGGTCGGGGCTGCGGTGACGGCGGCTGTTGTGCTCGGAGCAACTGTTTGGCAGAAATAATGAGACACTGTCATAAAACAATAACTTTGACAATTAGCTGGATAGAAAGTGGACAGAAGTATTTTTTTTTTTTTTTTTTGACTGCCAATTGAAAACCAAACGGACAAGTGCAGGGCTGTAAACTCGGTAGAGGTATGCAAGTCAATATGTGCCACCAGGATTTGAATTTGAAAAGCAAAGTCATCACATTTTCAATTGTTGTATTTCGGTCTAACTTTTCAATGTTAACAATTCAACCGGCTGCAATTTGCTGTGTGAAATTCACCGTCTGTGGCACCAGGCAGGGTTACTTCAGGTCAGAAGCAAACAGCCAGCCAATCCCGTTACGCTTTCTTAGCACGTGACGTCACCTGACTAAGAAAGCGTAACTGCGATTGGCTGGCTGTTTGGTTCTGACCTGAAGTAACCCTGCCTGGTGGCACAGACAGCGAATTGGAGCAACCATTTCAAATTCAAATCCTGGTGGCACTTATTTACTTCCATAATCCGACGGTACTGTGTTACTTTTCTACTTTCCTATTTAGTTACTGGTACGAGCCACTGAGTGCAACTCTCGTGGCTGTGATACGTCGCACAAGGCTCATTTCATTGACGCTCCGGTAAGAAAACAAGTTCCGTGTGGGCTACCCGTGGACGTGCTCATCATCGCCAGGGACGCAAAGACGTCGGCGAGGCAGCCGGTGCTGTTGCAGCAGCCCGCGGCGCAGTCGGCGTCAGAGGCGTTGGCGCAGCCGCCGTCGCAGCGGGCGCTGCAGTTCGCCGCGTAGTAGTACATGTCCATCTTCCACAGCTAGCACGTTATCCCCGGCGGGAAACTGAATTAGGATTTGCGGTTCGGCACGGAAATGGGGGGTGTCGGTGCGCGGCGGGGTGGGCCTACCTGACACCATTCGCCGCCGGCGCAAAGGGTGGCGTTGCGACTGGCGTACATGGCGTTGCATTCTGAGCTGTTACATGAGAATACCGGACAGGAGATCTGCATCTGGGCGACACATTTCAAAAAGCTGACGATTGGAGGGGGAAAAAAGACATCTATGGATGGACGGAGTGGATATCAAAAGTCTGCACACCCCTCTCCAAATGCAACCTATTAAAATACCGCAGGCGGCAAGATTGACGATCCTTTTGGGACGTTCCGGTCGGCTTTTCGCGGCGGTTGGTTTTCTTTCTGACTGAAGTTTAAAGCACAAAACTTTGTGCTAACACTAAGTGCTAATTCCCAACACCTCGACGAAGGCCTGAGAAAGGCCCAGCGAAAGAAAGCCGGCTGGGTGAAATCAGCTCTCTGCGTCTTTTTCATCACTTTCAACTTTTATTTTTTTGCGCAACGTGAAATGTTTTGTACTTCCTAGCTACCATGTAGTCTTGTATTTTTGGCATCCAGTCATTCACTTTGCAGGGTTTTAACGCTTTGCGCCTCAAACGGGCTAGTTAATGCATTTTTTTAGGTAGGTAGCTCTTAATTTGAATTGAAACCCCACGTCTGGAGTTTATTCCGTTGCTTGTCATCCAACGTTGAAGCCCGCTAGAACCGCACAACATCCTTGGTCAAGGTGGAGGGAAGTAGGAGCAGTTCCGAGTTGAACAAAACCTTCAGGCATTCTGCTAGAATGCAGCGAAACATCAGCAAACGCTCACAACAACAACTGGACTTTATTTTTAATTGGGGCACTTAATAATTGTCAGTTGTGATTTTGAATGCAACTTTTCAATTTTGAGCAAACGGTCGCCGCGCACAGTGAGAAAGAAATGTTTGCTTTTGCAGCCACGTTAGCTCGCTTGGTTATTTTTACTTTAACTCTTTTTTTTTTTTTTTTTTTAAACAATTCTGTTGTACAGGTTATGGGTCACATTAATGCTGGTAACAATAACAAAAATAATATAGATAAGATAAAAATCATTTTACTTTTTTTTTAACTCACAAAAACGTGTCAGGGGTGTGTAGACTTTTGACATCCGCGCTTGTTATTGTCAGATTGGAGTTGGACTTGCCATGTTCATTGCGCTTGTTGTCATACCGGACACGCCTCCTCCTGTGTGCGTGGACATCATCGTGGAGTGGTCGGCGCCGGCGTTCGGACTCGCGGACGTGGCCGTGGCTGCGGAGACGTCAAATTGTTTACGTGAAAAAAACAAAACCTCATCATAAACCCATGAAATGAAGCCCACCGGAAGACGAAAATTTTTTTTTTTTTTTTTTTTTTTAATAAACATTGCTAAGCAATTTGAAAGATATGAAAGCAAACGTACCGAAGGACTCGGACGGTTCGGCGGTGGCCATCGTCGTGGTCATCTGGGTGGTCCCGGAACCGCCCGTGGACGCGGCGGAG
Organism: Syngnathoides biaculeatus; assembly: GCF_019802595.1. Classification (NCBI taxonomy): domain Eukaryota; kingdom Metazoa; phylum Chordata; class Actinopteri; order Syngnathiformes; family Syngnathidae; genus Syngnathoides; species Syngnathoides biaculeatus. Next base: position 1,312,707 of record NC_084644.1, read on the forward strand.
GAGGCAGAGGTGGATCCTGCGTGAGGAGAAAAAAAAAGAGAGGAGGAGGAGGCCCTGTAGCTCAGTGGTTTAGAGCACTGGTTTGGTAAACCAGGGGTTGTGGGTTCGTATCCCACTGGGGCCTCCATTCCCTGAGAAGGGTTGCGTCAGGAAGGGCATCCGGCGTAAAATTGTGCCAAACATGTATATGCGTTCATCTGAGATGGCACGCTGTGGCGACCCCGAAAGGGACAAGCCGAAAGAAACTTGCTAGAAGAAGAAGAAGAAGGAGGAGGAGGGCTTTTTCTTCCAGAGAGAGGACAAGAAAAGAATTTCCTGGCGAAACGAGTTTTTTGAATAATTTTTGAATTGACTTTTCTGACTGACCTTTTTTGTGGAAATATTCCGACTTCATATCAAACCAATTTTTCTCCTGAAATATCACAACTACCCCTGCAACATTGCCACTTTTATACTTTTCAAGACTTTCATCTTGATTTTTTTTTTTCTGGATAAAGCATGACTTTTTCTTTTCAAAACATTTTTTTTTTTAAAAATGAAGAGATTTTAAAATATTTTCTTCATGCTATTGTCTTCAATTTTCTTCAATAAATACTACTTTGGTGCGTCACTGATGGTGTAGCGGTACACACGGCTGCCTTTGGCGCCGGCAGCGTGGGATCGATTCCCTCTCAGTGATGGTGTCGATATCTGGCCTGCGACTGACTGGCGACCAGTTCAGGGTGTAGTCCGCCTTCCGCCCGAAGCTAGCTCGGATAGGCTTCAGCTTTCAGAATAAGCGGCTTGCATAATGACATGACAAATACTGCTTATGAAGATCATGAAAATTACATAACCTTGTTTAAATGTATTTTTTCTTTGGGGGGGGGGGCATAAACATGACACCACCCCCCCCCCCCATAAATTTTGTCTTGGATGAAATGAAACCTTCATCTTGGGGGAAAGTAAGATATTTCCTGATGTATTTTGCAAAGATTTTTCCCCCCGACGCAGGTTGTAGGTACACCCACGAGGGGGCTCCGGTCGTAGAGGGACCCAGATGCCCTCGTATGGCCGTCGTCAGGGTCCGGTTTGCACTGCTTGACGGCACGTAAGCCAAATCGGGTTCCAGCGAGGGTCGGACTCCGTCGAGGCAAGGCTGGCTTTTGTCACCGATTTTGTTCAGCAGCTTCACGGGCTCTCGTTCGGTGGCCTCAGCATTGCGGCTCTGCTTTTTGCACACGATGCGGTTCTCATGACTTGGTCAAACTGTGATCTCCGACTTTCGCTGGAGCGGTTCGCAGCAATGTTTGGAGTGGATTGGATGAAAGTCAGCACCTTCGAATCTGAGAGTAAGTCGGAGGAGTCTGACGTGCAAGTACTGTATCCCGGGACCTTATTCATGAGTGTGGGAAGAATAGAACAGGATCTCGACAGGCGGATCCGCAATGAAGGGACTCTCTCGGCTCGTCACGGTGAAGGAGGAGCCGAGGCGATTGGCTAAGCCCTCGATTTACGTTCCTCCCCTCAGCCACGGTCACGAGCTCTGGGTCGTGACCAAAAGAAGAGAATTGCAGATACGAGTGGCCAAAATGAGTTTTTTCTGGAGGGTATCCGGGCCCTCCCTCAGCTGCTCCTCTGCATCGAGAGTAGCCAGATGAGATGATTCGGCCATCTTGTTAGGAGGACTCCCTGGTGAGGTTTTCCGGAGGCGCCGGAGGGACTTGTTTTTCAGCTGGCCTAGGAAGGCGTCAGGATTCCTCCCGGACGAGCTGGACCAAGTGGCTGGGGAGAGGGAAGTCTGAGCTTGCCTGATTTAGCTGCCGTCCCCGTGACCCCATAATGGATAGAAGAAAATTGAAAGATGGAAGGAACAACATGAACCTGCAAACCAAAACATACTGGTGGATGTGGACGCCTCGGTGGTAGACGACATCGTCGGGATTGTCTTCATGGCTCCGGAGTTGCTGTTTGGACTCCAGGTTGTGCTAAACATGGCCGTGGAGGAGGAGGAGGAAGCAGAGACGGTTCCTGTATAGGGAATACGGGCTGAGCTGGCAGAAGTTGTTTGTGTAGAACCGGCAGCGTTGTTCCCAGTGGACGGCGGCTGCGCGGTGCCACTTCTCGCGGCCGTGATAGCGGCCGCAGGCGAGCCGCCGCTGGACGACAACCGCGGCGTCGTGCTCGCCGTTGTAGGTAAAGAAGTTGCAGGCAAGTCGCCGCTGGAGGACGACCACGCCACGGGGCTTGTTCCTGTGGATAAAGGTGCGCCTGTGGCAGTGGCGGCAGGAGAGCTACCGGCGCTGGTGCCGGAAGACGACCACCGCACGGGGCCGGTTGGCGTGGATAAAGAGGCGGCTGTGGCGGTGGGCATAGTTGAGCTGCCGCTACCGGAAGACGACCACGGCACGGTGGACAAAGGTGCACCTGTGGCGGTGGGCGGGGTTGAGCCACCGTTGCCGGAGGACGACCAGGGCACGGGGCCGGTTGCCGGGGACAAAGGTGCGCCTGTGGCGGTGGGCGGGGTTGAGCCACCGTTGCCGGAGGACGACCAGGGCACGGGGCCGGTTGCCGGGGACAAAGGTGCGCCTGTGGCGGTGGCCGGGGTTGAGCTGCCGCCGCCGTTGCCGGAGGACGACCAGGGCACGGGGCCGGTTGCCGGGGACAAAGGTGCGCCTGTGGGGGTGGCCGGGGTTGAGCTGCCGCCGCCGTTGCCGGAGGACGACCAGGGCACGGGGCCGGTTGCCGGGGACAAAGGTGCGCCTGTGGCGGTGGCCGGGGTTGAGCTGCCGCCGCCGTTGCCGGAGGACGACCACAGCATGGGGCTGCTTTCTGTAGATTGTGCGCCTGCGGTGGCGGCCGTGTTGACTGCTGTGGATAAAGGCGCGCTTGTGGCAGGTGGCGGGGAGGCGGTCAGAGGTGCTTCTGTGGAAGGCGAGGCGGCGGGGGTCATGGCTGTACCTATGGAAGAGGAGGCGGACGCCCCGGTGGCAGGGAGAGACGAAGGGGGCACGGTGGTGGCGGCGCCGGATACGGTGACGAGAAGTAGACTGAAAAAGAGGCGTGTTGACATGATGCCTGGGAAAACACAAAACAAAAACACAACGAATTACATTACACCATTAGTAGAGGTTTTATTGCTAAAAAGATGTATTTATTTCTTTGGGCTTGTCCCGTTAGGGGTCGCCACCGCCTGTCTTGATCTGTCTGATAAACGCTCATATTTGCTTGGCACAGTTTTTACGCCGGACCCCCTTCCTGACACGACCCCTCTGCTTAATCCGAAAAACATACTGTATATTGTATAGTATTGTCGTAAGTCACGTAAAATAAAAATCGGACCTCAATGGATGTTTCAAAAGAGACGGCAATAAAAGATGAAAACGCAAACGCGTTAATCTGACTTGAAGTTCACTGGCAGCGTACGACGCTGCTATCGTCACTTTTGGTTCACGGGTCAAAGCAAGAAATGCGCTCGTATCTTGAAACACTCGCGGGTTGCCTCACACGACTCCCAAGTCGCCTCTGGGTGCTAATCACGAGGTTTCGGGAACGAGCCCTACCCTGACGCGAGTTGCGCCAAACGCAAAATAAAGACGAAAATATGGTCCCATTATTACTCTTGGTATAGAGCTCGTGCGCGTACGTCACCATTTTCACGGCGCCGTATTGCCGGTCAAACAGAGCAGCTCATAATCGTGGAGGACATTGAACCGGAGGAGAATATTTACAGTACCCGAGGCCAGTTGGTTGTCACAACAGATGAGACCGATATTCAAAGAGATCCTTCTGTAGAATAGCAGCTGAAAAGGTCGACGGATTTCGGCAATTCAACGCGATGCACACACGCCTGTGTAGCGATCGCTTCATTTCTCGTAGGAATTATTCTTCTCAATCTCAAATGACCAAGAAGTATTTATAATGCCAAGTTGGCTCATTTAAGAACAATGCGTATTTAAAAAAACAAAAAACAAACAAAAACTGCCGCAGAGGTTTACGGAGGTTAAGTGTGGCCGCAATCGCTTCCGTGTACGTTCCATAGAGACGACTCCGTCCTCTTTTGATTGTTTTTTTTTTTTTTTTTCCAACCATACTTAATGAATGCGAGTTTGTGTAAAAGCAGGGGTCATTTATTGAAATATTGGCATTTGTATTGAATACCAGCTGAAAAGATCGATGGATTCCGGCAAAGGTTAACGTGTGGGCGAACGCGCTTCCGCGTTCACGAGCCGTCAAAACCGTCGCTATGTGGGATTTAATCCTGATGAGAACAGATCCAGCAGCAAAGTATTCGCATGCGTCCAGACTTTGATACGCTTTCAAACTTTTCCGTGTAATTCTCGACGAGTTACTCACCAGATCCACGTGTAGATCCAGTTGTCCAAGACAAGCGGAAGCGAATTAACAGTCCACTTTCTTATCGGCGAAAACATCGATTTCGCCACTTAATACGGGTCCTCCATGGCGCGTTTATCACATTTCTCCACGTACCGTCGTTTATTTTCACCTTCTAAATGTCTGACGGTATCGGACAAGACTCTGGGCCTCGTGCTACAAGACGTTGTCGTCTCCAACCGACTTAGTAAGCTTTGCTAGACCGGCAATATGCCGAGGTAAACGAAAGTCACGTGATTTTATGACGTAGGTGCACCAGCTCCACACTGGCCTCATTTCAAAGTTACAAAACAAAAAATTGAGCAAACGACACCTCGCGTCTGAAAAATGTTGTAAGTCAGGTTGTACGTGGAGGCAGAGTTGTACCCAGTCCAAGTACAAACGTGAAAGGATCTCGTCCCCCACCCGATTGGTAAAATCGCGGTTCTATTCATCTGATAAAGCAAATTGATAGAAGGGAAGGCCGACTGTCGGTTGCCGGTAAAACGAGGAAACCTGATACCTGTGCGCATTTTGGAAATGGTCGAGGCCATTGTCAGTGTGGTCCAAAAGCAGCCTGGAATGACAGAAAGCAAAATAAACACCACGCGGCGTTTTGACGGCGCAGCAAAAGACTTTTGGGGGGCAACGCAAACGCTCGGCTCAATCGGGCGCGGTTCTTTCACCGAAGACGCGACGCCATCTGCGCAAATATCCGCCCGCCGAGCGCTTTGTCACCCTGTCCCTTTACAATCGCAGCGATTGTTTTGGCGAATGTGATCTCATAATTGTTTGCTTCGTGGCCATTTCCAACGCGCTCCCTTTTGTTGTTCTCTATGGCCACGACCTTTTTGGGGCCAATTTGTCTTCTCGCATTACCCGGACGCTGAGAAGCAAAGGGCGGGGATTTCGTGGAGCGCACGAGACAATTAAAATGTTTTTGTTCTGGGCCGGGTCCCGCCGGGACATTCGCTGGGGAGCGACCCCCCCCCCCCACGACCAGCTCGGCCTCCTCTGGGTCGCGCGCCCTGGAAACGCAACCCTGGAAACGAAAACTTTCGTGCGGGAACATGATGATGACGACGTCCGACTCTTAACAGGGTCGTGAGGGGAATGCGTTGCCGTAGTAACCAGAGGACGAGGTTAAATTGCGGGGTTAGCAAAAAAATTAAAAATAATGCAACGGAAGGGGAAAATTAACAGAACACAAAAGAGAGTGAGAAGAAGCGTTACGAACAACAACAACAAAAACCAAAAGTAATTTATAATGTATTACAAAAAAAATGAATCTGAAGCAGTACTAAAATTTGTAAAATTCAATTCATTCATTTCATTCACAACCAATCATAATCAAAATCCTACAATTAGGATAAGGAATTATTGCATATTATCATATCATCAGATGTCCTCATAGCAAGCCTTTTACAGATTCTACGTAGTACTAAATATTTAGAAATCTTTCTAATAATTAATAAAAAGAATAGAATATGCAACATCACATTTTAATAATTTTCAAAACAACCAAAGCTGTGACAAAGTAGTGCTTAACATAAAAAAATCCTACACCACAAAAAAAAAATAAAAATAAAGTCAAATAAACCAAATATTGAAAAAAAAAAAAAACGCCAGCGCCTGAGTCCACAGATTCATTTTATGTCTTGTAAAATAGATACTATATTTTTCCACTGTTAATATTATAATATCTGCACTGATCTGTGCATTAAGTAATGTATTACAAAAAAGTGGAATATCAAGCAGTACTAAAATTTGTAAAAATTCAATGTTCATCTCATTCACAACCAATCATAATCAGAAATTAGAAATCTTTCTAATAGTTAAGAAAAAGAATAGGATATGCAACATCACATTTTAATAAGTTTTAAAACAACCAAAGCTGTGCCAAAGTGCTTTGACATGAAAAATCCTGCACCACAAAAAACAATAAAAATAAAAAAGTCAAATAAACCAAATATTGGGGGGAAAAAAAACGCCAGCACCCGAGTCCACAGATGAATTTGATGTCTCGTAAAATAGATACTATATTTTGCAACTGCTAATATTATAATAAACGCATTCATCTGTGCATTAAGTAATCTGAAAGTCGGTGGCAGGGGAAAAAAAAATGCGGACGACGTTCGCGATCAATTTCCACTTGCGATTTAAATTGAGTTTAGCAAGTTAGTTTGAAAACGCCTCACATTTGTCGTCAACGTGACAAACGTGTCGCAATTCCGTCGACAAAAGAAAAAAACCAAAAAGATTTGAACGTGGTTGCGCTCACCTGGCCGCCGTCAGCCGCAAATGAAGCGAACGGGACCGTCCGCCGGGCTGCTGCTCTCCGCCTGCCCCCTCCCCCTCCGGCCCCTCGGGCGGGGTCCCGGTGATGTCACTCGAAGGCCGGTGCAACCTATATCAATTATTATTATTATTATTATTATTATTATTGGCGCTTCCTTGTAGTCCTCCTCCGTTTTCCGCAGCTCTCAGCTAGCCGTCGAGCTACGCCTACAACTGGAAGGAAAAACCATCTTCCAGACGTGTTGTTCTTTGGGCTCCAGTGTCCGTGTTGTTTGTACTCGCCTTCAGTCAAAATACTTCTGCTGAAATATGTTTCGTCGGCTCGCAGCTGAATAACGTGCGCTGCTGCGTTTGACCAACTTGTAACGTTCCAGAAGTGTTTAGTGGCCGCCGTGATGCATTTTGCCGAAGGTCCAACCGGGGCCGGAGCGTCGGACAGCGCAGCGCGGTGAGAGTTCCGCCCGATAGCGTTTGCCAGTTCCTATTTTTGTGGCTACCGGGTAAGAGTTTCCCCCATTTGTGCTCCGCGCGAATGGTCGATAAAGTCAAGGGTGAACTCTGAGCATTTCTTGATCTTCGAACTGCGGATTACGGAGCATTGCGCGACTTTTGGGCCGAGACGCCGTCCCCGTGCATCTTCAAAGCCTGACCGTCTTTTTTGCGGGTTTTTTTTTTTTGGGACTGTGGGCCGTTCTCCACACAATGACGCACTGACTCGTTGGCGGGCTAGTTAGCTTGCATATTACGACCAGACTATTTTCATAACGCTTTGGTCGAAAATGTTGTTTTGTTTTGTTCAGTTCTGTTTTGAACAATCAAACGCTCGTCACGGCAGCTCAGCCCCCAGCTAAAGAAATATTTCCGTAGATGACACCCTGACGTGGGGGCCTTTTGGTTTCGGCTGAACACGATGTGAAATCGGAGCCGCCCTCCCCACAATAACATCACCCCCAATCGTCCCCCCACAACGCACACACAAATCTGCCTTTGTGTCCAGCACAGTGCAACATCGAGATCGTCTTCTTTTCCTTTCGGCTTGTCCCGTTAAGCGACAGCAAAGACGGAATGGTCTTTGCATCCATTTTTTTTTGGTCTGGTCTGTTTGTTTTCAAGAAGTCCAATTGAAGAGCGCGACAGTGCTCGGAATTTTTGTGCTCCTCCACAACTCGAACCACCCGATAGCCGATCCCAGAGAATCCCAGACTTGACTTCCTTTGTTCGTTTTTTGATGGTGAATTTTATTTTTAGAAATCTTTGCCTCGAACGTGTCCATTAAATGAGAGTGAGCTTAGTCTGATTTCGTCACTTTGATTTGCCGGCGGATGACGATAAAGTCTGGCCACGATTTGAAACGACGGGGATGCCTGAGGACGGCACCGCAAACGGTTCCGATCAGAGGACCGGCTTTGGGAACAAAAACTAGTCCACATCTTGGTGACTCACAAACTGGCTCAGAAGCGGATCGCGAGCTGCCTTCCTTGGGAGCCGATAAAGAGTCGCAAAATGTGCAAAGGCGACGTGATCCACACCAAAACCCTTTCAAAGTGCCGCTTTGACTTGAGTTTTGCTCGATTTGGGCCTCTTTTTTGTTTTTTTTCAACTCTTCTGCAAATTTGTTCAGAATTAATATTCCCGATACAGTTGTCATTCAAAATCCAACAATAACAAAAGTTGCTTTTATGGCTGAAATATGATTGAGATCAAAGAATTGGAGACCCGATTCATTCTTTTTTTTTTTTTCAAGTTGAAATTCTCTTTACAGTTAATGTTAATAATATATAATTAATTATAATTCTCTTTATCCCACCATCTTTGGATCAATTTTCCGTGCTGGTGCGGGTCCCGTCCATTTTCAAGCGAGGGGGCGGGCTCCACCCTCCACTGGTTGCTAGGCAGTCGCAGTTCCGTAAATGTTATTAAAACGTATCTATTTTTTTTTTTCTTATATCAAAGATTTCCTTCCCTGTATTGCGCGCGGGTGGTGTGGAACGTAACCCCAGCGGTGGGGGCGCCATTAATGTGTGACAAGAGTTTATTTTGACAACATGCTGGACGATATCGTGTAACAGGTTGCGTATGTGTGATACTTTCTTTTTCCTTCTTTTTCTTTCTCTTTATTTTTATTTTTCTGTGCAAGCAAGCACTTAATATTTTAATGATTTGCTTGTGCAATGTTCCCGAAGCACGATGCCTGGGTTGTGTGCGCGCGCGCGTGCGCACTCCCGCCGCCCTCTCCAAAAAACTTGATGAACTTGATTTCCCCTCGTTAATAATAATGCGGAAGTAGTCCCGGCCACATGGGTCAATGAATCGTTTGTCTTTCCATTTTTACAGTTAATGATTTGCGACATATCAGTGACGACTAATCGTCGAAGGCTTCGAATGCTCTTTTTGTTTTCTCTCTCTCTCTCTCTCTCACTCTTTCTATCGTCTCAACGCTGTGGCTGATTTCCCGTCGAAATATGAATTTGTCCACTTGCATAATCCTGCTGCTCAAGTGCCTCGCCGCCTGTTCGCAAGGTGAGGACGACGCGAGTGCATTTTTCTTTTGACGTGTTCTCCTTTTTGAGAATGATTTGACACGGCGCTTTCTCTTTTTTTTTGTTTTTGTTTTTTTTTTTTCTTTTTCCTTCTCGCCTTTCAGTTCTGATGAAAAGCAGCATCTACCTGGACTGTTCCGCCGACAAAAAGTCCGAAGTGTTCACAGTCAATGGCAATGAGCTCGCTTATGCGGATTACGGCCAGAAAAAGATGGTGTACACCATTCCCAGGTTTATGGTTTTCGATCCGAGTAGACAGTTTGAACACATATTTTCAGTCAAATACTTGGAGAGGGATGCCCGATACTGCCGGGACGCTTTGGCCATTGCGAAACAAGAGGTCAGGTTTCCGGCAAACATCGAAGGTAACATCAAAACTGCGTTCACACAGTTGATTTGGAGCGCGGCGGCGGTTTCGCCTTTTGCCGACATCACAGTTGGTTTCTTCGAATCAAACAATCAAGCTTTGCTTTGGTTCCATTCTCAAGGGTCTTCCGGGTGTTTTATTTTTTTTCTCTTGCTTTTCCAGGACGTCACTTGATCGGGTGTGGTTCTTTCTGCCTTTGATTTCATTTTCGCTGTGTGAAAATCACGTTCTGCTGACTTGATATCTTGTTTATTGATTTACGGGGAGTCCTCGGTCGGAGATCCGTTCCTAGAATAGCGACTTGACTCGAGTTTCGATTCCACCATTAAAGTCAGACTTTACGTCAAAATACTTTGTATAAAAAAATAAACACATTGAAATAAACAAGATGATCTGCTGAGAGGGGGATGGAGAAGAAGACGAGGAGGCGGCGCTTAGCTACTGCCAAGGAACCTGGTCGGTCCTCGATCCTCTCCATCTCGACAAGCATCAAAAAACCTCGTTTTGTGATCAACGCGTCCGACAGGGGAACGGAACCCTTCATCACATGCGCTAAAATGCGGCCTTCGTCTTTAGTGATTGTCACCACGCACGGTCGAGCGACTGAAGCCTCGGCGGTGTTGCCGTCTCGGCTTTCTGCAATCTCTTCATGATCTTGAGCTCCGTTTCCGTGGGCATGGATTTTCTTATGGCTGCAGACGCATTGCTAAAAGACTGGGGCCATAATGTCGAAAAAGGAAGGCAAAAAACGCTGAGATACTCCCGGCGCACAAACACGAACAAGCATTAGCCAGGCAAAATGGCGGACGGGCGTTGTAAAGTCGAAACGTCTTCAGTCGAGACCGTCCTTAACCCGAGGACTCGCTGTATTTACTTTTTCCTTCCTTCAGATGGGCCTGATTTGCTTTCACGATATGTAAAGCGTTGGCCTCGCAGTCCTGAGGTCTCGCATGTTCTCCCCGTGCCTGCGTGGTGTACTTACAATATGTATACAGTACCAGTTTTTGAAACTCCCGACGGGTGATGGACCCCAAAAATCCTCATCGTGTAAAGTCTCCTTCCAAACCGGGTGTCTTTGCTCGCTGTTTTCCAATTTAATGGAGAATGTATTTGTGACAAGGTTGCAGCAGTTTAAAAAAAAAATCGGCTTTTCCCACCCCGCCCACCTCCAGACCCCCCAGAGAGTGTCCTCTACCTGGCAGAGGAGCTTCAGTCGGGTCAAGCAAACAACACCTTGATCTGCTTCCTGGATCGTTTCTTCCCACCCGACCTCCAAGTCCACTGGAGCAAGAACGGCGAGGCGGTGTCAGAGGGCGCCACCCTCAGTCGCTATTACCACAACGAGGATCTCACCTTCCGCATCTTAGCAACGCTGAGTTTCGCGCCAAAGGAGGGCGACGTCTACGGCTGCACCGTGGACCACTCGGCCCTGGACAAGCCAAAGACCGTCTTCTTGGGTAGATGACTCGATCGATTGTTTGGCTGACATGTTGGGGCGACTAAAAAAAGTTGATTGCATCTTTTTAAACGTCACAGAGGTGGAGTTCAGTCATCCCGGCGCGGGAGCGGACGTCTTCTGTGCCGCGGGCTTGGTCGTGGCCTTGCTTGGATTCGGTTCTGGAGTTTTCCTTGCAGCCCGAAGGCGATATGCAACACGTGTTTAAGGATTTGAAGCCACGCATTTGGGGACTGGCGTCGCCACTTTTCCGAACTGCGACCCTGCTTGCCAAATGACTTGACTTGATCTTTCGCAAAGACGCAACCGGCGCTTTGCCGCCGTCTCCACGGGTGCGTCTCCAACTCCCGTTTTATCAGCGAACCTGTCAGACGCTATCAGACTCGAGTCTAAACTCCAGTTATGATTTGCTTGGGTTATGCTTGCCAAAATCATCCGATTAGTCTTGACTTTGGACCTGCTAGCCAAGAGACTAACGACACGACTCGACGTGTTCATGACTCCTCTCGTTTGGAGTTGGAAATCAGCATTGTACGTCAGACCGTTTGCTAGTTTTACTTCTTGAAAGTGAGAAAGGTTTTCAGAGGTCGTTGGTGCCAAGGTGGTGCCGGTTTGCGTTGTTGCGCGCTTAGCATTGTGACGTAGAACCGTGGAGGCGGCTCCTGAGACAAAACAATTTGGATTCAACTATCAAGCAAGACCCCGATGACGTTTGCAGAAAGAGGACAACAACCTGGCCCGTTTTACATGTCGCCGCATTAAACACATAACAGTATGCTACGAGTATGCTAATTTAGCACTTTGGCTAGCTGGTCAACAATGTACTTTCAAAGAACAAGAATGGTGTCATTTTGAACATTTCTATTCCGCTTGAAGGTGCCAGAACCTTTTTTTTTCGCACGTCTAACTTTTGTCCCTCTCATGCGATCTATAATTGCTTTTGTGTATTTACACACTTGGCCAATAAAACTGATTCAGATTCTGTCGCAGAACGCAGCCCCTGCAAAAGAAGGCCAACCACTCCACGCACAAGTGACTCGTTGTTGCGAGTGTTGTCGAGATTAAAAAATAAATCAATTGCAGAGACTTAAACGTGAAGTGTCATCCCTATAAACATTGTAAAATAGATATTGTAATGAAAAATACATTATTCACTTCAAGGTCTATACGAAAAAATAAATGTGAGCGGAGAGCGCGTCACCCATGCGCAAAGTTTCTCACGCCAATGTCAAGTCCGCAATTCATCTTTTGATGCCGGAAATGAAGAAAATCGGTGACCTAGAGCAACACAACAAGATTTACGGTAAATGTGATTCATTTTACGACAAAGGGCGTCGGTCTGAATCTGTCAAGCGTCGCCGTTCGGCCACGCCTCGGGGGGGGGGGGGGGGGGGGGGGGAGGGAGGGGCGACCTTCACTTGCTTTGGCTTCGCTTTCGGTTCTGTTCCAGTTGCCGTCATGGAGCTTCTCCCAAAACTGTCGTTCTTCCTTTGGCTCGTCCACGCGGGTGAGTACATTTTGAAGACAGCAGCAAACTTTGCGTGTTTCGACGCGTCGCAGCCGTGCAGCGACCCTACGAGACTTTGATTTTTATACTTGTTTTAATACAGTTCTATACAGTACAGTATTATAGAAAACCGGGCACGTGCACACAAGTTTTTTTTTTGGGGGGGGGGGGGGTGCTCAAGCCACGAACACTATGTAAAAATATTGAAAGAATTTTTTTTAAAAATGGAACTTTTTCTCTGTACGCAAATCAATACGCGGAGGGAGGCAACTGTGGATTTTAAAAGTCAACACACCCTTGTTTAAATGTTTGTGTTGTTTTTGGAAAGAGGGGGGAAGCACTTGACCGCCTACTAGTGGCCATGTGTGCACATGCATGTACTGGACTTTTTTTTTAATGAAATGATGGTGCACAAGGCAGCAATGTTTATATGGACAAATTTAAAACGTTCTAGAAGTAATTTATAGACTGGATTGAGTTTAATCATCTATTATTTATTTGATTTGATTGAATGATTTTTGCCTGGACTCTGCAGATGCGCAACATGCTTATGGTTTGTTGCAATGCCAGGGAAGATCCAGCGACGGGCACGACGCGACTCTTCTGATGACGCTTTACTACGACAAGATGCTTTATCTCCAATACAACAGCACCTTGGGAAAAGTTATCGGCTCCACAAAGACAGGAGAGAATATTGCGAAACTTCTCAACAATGATTTTTATTTAAACAGGACCAAACACTTGCTGGAAAAGTGCAGGACATGGATGACACAAACATACGACATCTTCGACAAGAAAGGTCATCTGTTATCTGTTATCATTTCCTGTACATTTTATGAGATGAAGCGTCAAGCGTCAGGCTGGATGCCTTCGCTCCTCTTGAATCGTCATATTCACTTGGTGGTTTCTTTCGGCTTGTCCCTTCATCTCAGATGAAGGCACATATGTGTTTGGCACAATTTTTTTCTTTTACGCCGGATGCCCTTCCTGACGCAACCGTTCTCAGGGAGTGGAGGCCCCAGTGGGATACGAACCCACAACCCCTGCTTTACCAAACCAGTGCTCTGACCGCTGAGCTACGGGGCCTGGAATTGTCATATTCGCTTGTTTTTGACATTTCATATGCGGGAAGGCCCGTGTTTTGTTCCAGCGTAACTAAACCCCCCCCCCCCCCCCCCCCCAAAAAAAATGGCCGAGAGGAGTTTGGCATGGCATGAAAGAAATTCAATCCACCAAATATGTTCAGCATGAATGACAACGGAGCCGTCGCGGTAACAATGGCCGCTCTCAAGTTGTGGTCGTGACTTGTGGCCTCTTCCTCGCGGAAGCTAAAAAGGGGAAACCCACGCCGCATTTTCATATCCCAACGCACCTGACATCACGAGTTCACCATCATTTCACCGTCCCGACATTTTGCTCCTGCGTTTCGTTGCAGTCGAGCCGAAAGTCCGCCTGCGGTTAGCCGAGGGCACGCGTCCGGCCACCCTGGTCTGCAGCGTGTACGACTTCTACCCGAAGGAGATCTTGGTGACGTGGCAGAGAAACGGCAAGAAGGTGACATCCAAGGTGACGTCCACCGAGTCCCTACCGGTCGGCAACTGGCTGTACCAGAGGCACTCGCACCTGCAGCACACGCCGTCCGCCGGGGACAGAGTCAGCTGCGTGGTGGAGCACGGCAGCCTCCAGGAGCCCAGGATTTACCACTGGGGTACGTCCGCGTGTCGCCCGAGTGCAGGCGTGAGGATTGGGGCCCAAGTGGAACCAGTGCAAAAAAAAACTTTGAAGCTCAGTACTGGCTGAGTTTTCGTTGAACCGCAAAAACACGGCTCGCTTGTCAAAGACGTTAGGAGGTCCGTTGACTGCACTCGTATTTGTTCCACTGCAGAGACTCTCCACGCTTTGCTTTCGTGCGACACCTTCATTAAGATTATAATGAAAGAAATAGAAAGGAAAGAAAGATATCGTGTTGGATACAGTTTTTGGGGGCCAAGTTCGCCGCTGACTCGAACCGTCTTTCCGCTACTCTCCTAAAAACTCCTCGAAAGTCTGAAAACTGAGAAGCCGAGCAAAATGTCGGACGCAATAAGTGAGAAAATGAATTCACAGCGCACGTCCATTGACATTTTTACCTCCATAAACGTGTTCTGCTGCTATTTCCAGAGCCGTCGGCCGAGTCCGAGAAACTTAAGATGATCCTGGGATCCACGGGCCTGGCGGTGGGACTGCTTTCTTTTCTGGTCGGGCTGATTTACTCCACAAGGGGTGCGCCTGGTGAGTGACTCGTGCAAATCAAGGTGAAAAATTCGATTTGTGACTGACTCGGCGCAATTGATTATTACTCGTCGCAATAAAAGTTTATTTTCCTTCTGACTTCCTGGAAACTGCAACTTTGTACGCTGCGTAAAGTACAACACGCTGGACGTGAGGCCCTCCGTCGTTGAGCTCTCGTTAACGCAGCACTTTTTACTTTTCAACAAGTTTATTAACTTGTATTTTATAACAGCTGAGTGTATGTGTAATATTGTCTTTTTTTTGTGTGTATGTGTGTGTATTTTGTTTTCCAGAGCGACAGGAAGTCCCAGGAACTGATGACAACATGGACGGCCAAGAAGAGTAAGGCGAAGGGAAAATATGTATATATATATCAACAATAAAAACGATTAGTTTGGATTTCCGAGTTTGCGCTTGATAATGACTTTCTCGTTGAATCCTTTTTTTTTTTTTTTTTTTTTTTTTTGGTCAAAGTGACCCTAAAATAGCTGCCCCGCGTGCGCCACCCGGTGGTCAAATTGAGAACTGGACGAATAACTTGAACACGTGGACGCTGGACGCAAATGTTTTGGGAGATTCGAACCACGGGCCACATAGTGCCCCAGTCACCGCAACGTTTACCTTTGAGAATGCTGAGCGAAGGGGCGGGTCGCCAACGACCCACTGAAGGGAACCGCGGGGACGGGGCCACGTCAGTGTAGCTCAAATCTAGCAAATGACGCCTCAGTGTTGGGGTTGATTGACAAACTGTTTGGTGACTTCGTCAGGTGGTCTGTCGGGAGATTAGACGATCCGGCTGTTGGTTGGTTTCGATGGGTTCGTCGCACCTTACAAAAGAACACAAATCAGCTGATCGCTATCCCGCCTGAAAGTCAAGGTTGAGGGATTAATTTCATAACTACGCATGCGCACCTCAGAGGGAGAAAATGAGCCGCTTTGGATTCTATTTCATTTTTGTCTTCTTGTTAATTCAAAGTCCGAGTTGTCTCCTCTTTTTGTGCTTCGCCATTTATGTTTATGTCCACTACCGGACGCGGTGACAGTCCGAACTAGCACGAATGGGGCAAGTTCAATTTCAAATTATTTGGTTGCCCTAACGAGACTTTGACGGGTCTGGGCTCCAAATTTAACTTTAGGCACATGAAAACAAGTAAACTTGGTAAGTACAGTATTATAGAAAACCAGGCACGTGCACACAAATTTTGGGGGAAGGCGGTCAAGCCAAGAACGCTGTGCAAAAATATTGACTCTTTTTGTGTTTCGCCATTTATGTTTATGTCCATTACCGAAGGCGGCGAAGCGTGGCAGTCCTAAATAGCACGAATGAGGCAAATTTAATTTCAAATTATTTGCCGCCGACAGCTCGTTCGTACGTCCGTGATTTACCCGAGGAGGGGGGGGGGGGGTGTGCAGCAGAGTGCTTGTCGGCGGAGGCGGCGCAAACACGATGACGCGCTAACGCTGCCAAGGCGGTGCGAATCCGCGCGACGGTCACAAAGTTTGCGGCGGAGAAGCAAGCCGCAAACCATCCGGCCAAGCCAGCAGCAGAACCAGCAGAAGAAGCTTCACACGCAGTAAGAGCGCAGCCATCTTTCTTGACGATTGTCCGGTGATTATTTCTCAACGCTCATTTGGGAAAAAAAAAAAAAAATTGGCTATTTACTTTCCAAATGTCGTCGCCATGCAGACTTGCAACGGCGATTTTTTTTTTCCCTCCATCAAATTTGATTAGAACGCTAACCCAAATTATTAGTCAGAACCGTAAAAGTTGCCCTTTTTCAAAGTAGAAAGTCACACTGTGTTACGATTGGAGACATTTTAATATGGGCAAAGTTTGTTTGTTTTCTAGAAAATACATTTTGTCGTGGTTAAAAATGTGGTATTCATCAATAAATATTTTCCTATACTGTATTTCCTAGCTGTAATATTGTCATATGAGTGTGGACGTTGAAATAAAGGGAGAAGAAACTTGGGAGTACTTTCCGTCGCCCATATTTAATCGCGATTTCGTCATGTCACCATTTCATAAATATCGCATATGACTCTTTGAAGTCAAAACTTGTCGTTACTGACATTTTGACCTCCAATTGCATATTTCGAGTATAGTTGCTCCAGATTTCTTTTAAATGTGCCGTAAGAACAAGAACCAGAACCAGGTCTTGCTGTCTGTCTGGTTGTCATTGCTACTGGATCTTGGTTTCAATCCTACTGAGCGGTAACGAGCCCGAGGCCGACTTCACTGGACTCTGCCGTCAAAAAGTTTTGTAATAAGACCCAAGAATCCGCCACGCCGGTTCAAAGCCCTTAAAAATCATTTCAAATATTCGGAGTGGCGGCGGACTTGTGCTTCACACGCCTGCCTCATAATTTCATTCAGGTTTTTACTTCAATTTCATTTTTCCAATCTATCAATTGTGTTTATTTTCTCTTGAGTTGTACCATCAAGTACGTGCAATAATAATTCATACTGAATATGAATAATAATAAATGTGTGTGTAAATATATCCATCCGTTCATTTTCTTTGCCGCTTATCCTCACGTGGGTCGCGGGGGAGTGCCGGAGCCTATCCCAGCTGTCAACGGGCAGGAGGCGGGGTACACCTTGAGCTGGTCGCCAGCCAATCGCAGGGCACACGGAGCCAGACAACCAATCACACTAACGGGGCAATTTGGAGCCTCCAATTAATGTTGCGTGTTTTTGGGATGTGGGAGGAAACCCACGACGCATGGGGAGAACATGTAAAACTCCACACAGCACAGGCGGGGCCGGGGATTGAACCCGGGACCTCAGAACTGTGAGGCCGACGCTTTCCACCGTGCTGCCTATAAATAAATAAATAAACTGAATGAATAATAATGCAACACATTTTTCCAAGGTCGCTTGAAGGACATTTCAAATGTAATCGCGATTGTGGTTTCTTTCTTCTTCTTCTTCTTGCGACGACGAATTTATGTAACCGAAGGAAAATGCTGAACGTCGCCTGACGCTGTGGTCGGTCCGCTCACGCAAAGTCCCGCCATGTAAACGCATCTTGGTGGTCTTCCCTTTACACGGTTTGAATATGAAAATATTTGTATCCCCCAGCGTTCGTTTCCGGGTGGCCGAAATACGCGGTGTGGACTTTGTTTTGGTAAAATCTTTTTCTGACGGCCTGAGTGTGGAAGCAATGTCGACTCTGTGTTTTTATGGCCAAAAAGAAAGAAAGAAAGAAAGAAAAGAGAGGAAAAGGTGCAATTGTTACAAGTTGTCACCCGTTCCTGAAGTCTAATAAACAAAACAATCACCTCCGTTACAACAAAGTGAGACACAGTCAAGCGAAGGAACGTCGAGCGCTTGTCTCGAGGTACAGTCTCGTTACCCCTAAACAGCTTGTAGTCACAAGATCGCTCGGAACAAGTAGTAGGCGCATATGGCCGGCAAAGGGCGAGTCGTCGCGATGGAACGCTAAAGCATGAGAAGGTTGGACGTGTCAAACTCAGAGAAGTACCCGAATATTAAGTCCACATCCAAAGTACATTTTCCAAATTGCTAAACACGAACCATGTAACGACGGAAAGAATTCATGGTATCGAGGAAAAAAGTCATTCACTCAGCAAACAACCCTCCAGCAGCTTGTATTTTCTTCTTCTGTGGTGTTCCTCACCAGATCGCGTCCGGTCCCGATGGGTCTGTCGCTGTCAAGGTGGCTGCGCGGCGAGCCCCGGCCGTCCCTTTCTTCTGCTTTCCGTCCCGTGGCCGTCCCGATGTCGTCTCGCCTGGAGGTGCTGCTGAGCGCCTCCGCGGTTCCCCCCGGCGACAGTCGCTCGCGCTGGAGCTCGGTCCACCGCTCTCCTCACTTCCTGCTGTCCGCCGGCGGCGACGAAGCCACGCGTTTGCCCGCCGAGTTGAGCAGCGACGGGGTGAGGGCGGAAAAGGGGGCCAAGGACGGGCTTCACGTTTGGGAAGTGACGTGGACGGCCGAGCTCAGGGGGAGTCACGCCGTCCTGGGCGTCTCCGGGCACCGCTGCCCTCTGCGGGGCTCGGGTTACGCCGTCCTCTTGGGGTCGGACTCTCAGTCCTGGGGCTGGGAACTCCGAACCAATCGGCTGTGGCACGACGGACAGAGTCGGGGAGCCTACCCGGAAAAGAGGAGGAGGGCGTGCGGCGCTAATGAGGCGCAGGCCGCCCGCCTCGCCGGGTCGTCCCCGGACGAGCCTGACGGGCCACCGCTCCGCGTCCCCGAGCGCATCCTGCTGGTCCTGGATGCCGACGCGGGCACGCTCGGATTCGTCGTCGACGGCCACTTCCTCGGCGCGGCGTTCGACGGCCTCCCTCGCGGCGCCGAGCTGTTCCCGGCGGTGAGCAGCGTGAGGGGAGGAGCTCGCATTGGGCTGCGATACCTGAACGGCGCCGCCCGTGAGTGTTTGATTTGCGCGCTCGGGAACGGAGGTGATTGTGACGCCGTCTTTGAACTGTTTTCAGGCGACCCCCCGGCCCTGAAGGCTTTGTGCGGCCTCCTCATTCGCCATCATTTTGCCCTCCAGAAGCGACATCAAGTGGGCCAACTGCCTCTTCCGCCTGCTCTGAAGCGCTACCTTCTTTCCGGTCACTAGGTGACCGCTATCCCGCTGGACCGCAGTGGTGCCGAACGCAAAGCCCGGCCGACGCCCCAGATCCGGCTTCAATCGGTCCTGTCAAACAAGGAATGATTTTCTTTAAATGCATCCGAGACGTAATATCCAATATTTATTACAATGTAACGTAATGACGCTGTTTCAGAAGAAGAAGATTTGCACTGTTCCTTTTGTTGTCATATGGTCAAATTATGTTTGTGCATCCAAAATAAATGACCCGTGAAGGTTGGACTTGTGTGTCACTGCTTCAGCTTAGATTTCAGATAAGTCGCTATGTGCAGTCTGAAGGACTCTCTTCTCACGCACATACATGCACCGACTGCCGTAAAGTTCAAAGGTCATTTGGGATGGTTTCCTCTTGGAGGAAGTTGCCTTCATTTGTTCATTTTTGATAATGTTGGCCAAGATCCGAATTTGCCGTCGTATGGGCGACCAGTTCAGGGTGTACCTTGCCCCTCTGGGCCGAAGAGAGCTGGGATAGGCTCCAGCGTACCTGTAGCCTCGTGAGGATAAGCAGAATGGAAGATGAATGAATGTTTGCCATTTGTGTTGGACTGACATTCAAACGTTGGCACAAAACGGCCAGCTGTAGAACGTTGGCCTCACAGTTCTGAGGAACCGGGGTTCAAATCCCGACACCGCCCTGTGTGGAGTTTTGCATGATCTCCCCGTGCCTGCGTGGCTTTTCTCCGGGTGGGCACTCCACTTTCCTCCCACATTCCAAAAACATCGAACGTTCATCGGAGGCTCCAAACTGCCCCGTCAGTGTGATTCTGAGTGTGATTGGTTGTCTGGCTCCGTGTGCCCTGCGATTGGCTGGCGACCAGTTCAAGGTGTACCCCGCCTCCTGCCCGTTGACAGCCGGGGATAGGCTCCGGCACTCGTGCGACCCTTGTGAGGATAAGCCGCTACGAAAGTGAATGAATTGGTGGGTAGATGGATGTGTTTTTACACACTTGGTCAATCAAGCTGATTCTGATTCTGATGTTGACACCCTACCACACTTGAGCAGTTTTTTTTCCACTGAATACTTCCTCTTACCCAAGTTATTATTTGGAGGACTTATTTTCACATCCTGCGTGATATTATTGTGAGTAACAGGACCGTTGAGTAAACTTTTGGGGTCCCCCTGTCCACTTACAAGTGGAGCATATTTTTTTTTCAATATTCGCTTAATCACTTTGACGTCGTTACATAAATTCCACAAATCTGATCAATGATTTTTTACATTTTTATTAATGAGTTGAGTTTCAAGTGATTTGAGTGCGACTGGCGCGTGTTGCTATGACAACGGTGAGACGTGCCGTAAAGTGGGTCTTCCGCGGCACACGTTTGAACGTTAGCTCTTGGCCAAGCTAAACGGCAACACAATATTATCAATATTTTCGCTTTCCCCACTACGTTGCGTGATTCACGCTGATATTTATCCGAAAATTAACATTGTAAGTTGTTTCTGACAAGTCTATTTCGTTCTGAAATTAATTTCCAAATACGTAAAGTTGGCTTTGGATTCCATTGGTGATTAGCGGCTAGCTTAATAACTAGAGTGCCGGCCCAAATGATCTGAATCATCCATTGTTTGTTTCTTTTTTCAATAATTATTATTCAGATTTGTCAATGGCTGCGGCGGGAGCGGTAGGAGGAGGGAGAGGCCCCATCTCTGCTTCCACAGAGGAGGAGGAAGAAGACTCATCTGAGGTTAAAAGAATGCAACCTCCTGACGTTCACTCAGCTCGAAATGAAACTCTAGCAGCTCTTGACAACGTATCTTTTTTCCCCCCTTAGATTTTATTGAGTGTTTTGGCACAACAAGGCCAAGTCGGCCTCTGCTTCTACGACAGCAAAGACTCGTCGGTTCACTACATGGTGGATACGCCAGATAACCACGAGCTACACCTGCTGGCCAGAGGTAAACACGGCCTGTGTTTTTCCGGAGGCTCAATGGAACCAAGCACTTTGAACCTCCAGTAAATTACTACAAAACACACGTGCTTCAATTGCTAGGATGATATTTGTTACACATTTAAATGGGGGGAGAACAACAGTTCAACTTGGCCTGAACAGAAAATTATTACAATTAAAATTTGTACCTGTAAACATGCAACATTAATTTGACACTAAATATTGCCCATAGGTGTGATTTGTGAACGCGATTTGTTATCTGGCTCCATGTGCGCTGCGATCGGCTGGCGACCAGTTCAGGGTGCAGCTCGCTTCCTGCCCATTGTCAACTGGGATAGGCTCCAGCACTCCCCGCGAAAATGGATGGATAGAATTTGTATCCAAGTTTGTCAGTTCTTTTAAGTTTTTATAAGCCATTCACCATCCAGAAAATCATTTCCAGACTGTAACACATTTTTCGTGTAGGAGATATGAAATGTGTTTTTGTGAATTTTTTGGGGCTATAATTCAAACCTTTACATTTGGCGCAAGCACATCACTGCTCGTGGCTAAAAGCGCATCGTACCTTATCACATCTGGTGATGGCGGCAGCAGCGTTTTTCTTTAGCCAGAATTGAGTCCAGGTGGTGTCTATTCTGTACAGTTCCAATAATCACTCGGCGTTTTTATTTCTTGAAAAGGTAACATTGTTTTTCCGAGTGAGTGGTACTGTTTATAGGTAACATTAGTGATGGAGAACGTTTGGAAAATTTGCGTTAATTTCTATATTACAAAAAAACAGGGATGTGAAGACCACTTTAAGTAGCCAAGTTCATGTGTCAGTTCTTGTGTTTGTTGACTGCCTAAGTAGCTCTAAATGTATTTCTCGTGTGTTTTATACATGCCCACGTCAAATTGACCAGAATAATTTAAACCTTCAGAAAATGACAATAAGTAATTCAATTTATGTTGTTTACTTTACAGTTGTTGACTACCTAATTAACCCCAAATGTATTTCGTGCATGATTTAGATAGCTAAAATAGCTGTCAAAAGTCAACTTGAACCCAGCAGTTCAATGTTAGCTTGTTGATGACTAAAGGAGCTCGAAATGTATTGCTAACAGCTTTTATGCAGCGTAAACAGCTTTGGGTCAAATGGCCCAAAAACAACTTTAATGCATAAAACAAGGCCAGAAGACTGGAGAAACACAAGATTGAGTAATTGGATGTTTACCCAATTATTCCCATTTCAGTACAGTAGTACAATTCACTGAATTGAGCGATGTAAAGCGTTAAATGGTGTCAAATTGATAAAGTGGGCAGTCAAAGCGACAGATTTGTGCCTAACTTCTCCTTTTTGTCCTCATCGCCGTGCAGTCATCCAGGAGATTCGTCCGCACGTGATTATCACCAGCGCGAAGCAGGAGCGCTGCATGACCCGTTTCCTGCTCCAACTCGGTGAGTCCGTGGGAACAACGTCGGTATGTGCCAGAGGACGGGTCGCGCTGCTGACGTGGCGTCTGGGCCGAGCACGATCGGGCTCAAGGGAACGATACGCGTGCATCGGCGCAGCTTGGCACTGGCGGCCTGCAACTGTGACAACGGATGAGATATGTTGTTGTACGTCGACTGCGAAGACCTGCATCATGATTTTGGACAAATTCTTCTCAGGTTCCAACCCAGACTACAAACCAGAGGTGGTTTTTTATCCGTATCTTGATTTTGGTATGAATACACTCCAGATCACCCTCTTTCTATAATTATTCTTTAAGCAGAGACCCAAACGTAAAATGAGAAGGATTATTAAATTCTGGCCCCACCAATCACACAAAATTCTCTTTTGTCATAAAATATGAAAACTGCAGCCGTAATATACTCATTTGTAGCCATGCAGTAGGATGTAGAGAAAATCTAAATCTGTGGCCCTACGTGTCATGCACATGAATTATGAATTAAGTGGCTTCGATATCTTTCCCACAAACATCTCTTGAGTAAGCAAATGGCCACAAAATACAAAATAGGGGTAAGGTGTCAAGAAAACCCCATTTTGTATAATTCCCATAAAGTCCACAAATGAGTAATTGTTTATCGTATATTTTGCATAAACAATACCAGTACGTCATGACCACAAATTAGCATTTTGTGTACATATGACATGGAATTTGAGTCCACCAATTCTGATCAGTTGGCAAAAAAAATAATATATTTTTCTCGGGTTTTTTTGTCCACATTACACCTCCCCACCGCGTTATGTCCGGGGCACCGTGCGTTCGCATGAAATGTGAAATTGTAACTTTTCACGGGACAGGTCCGGAAGTCAGTAAGGCAAGGCTGCTTTCCGCCCATCTGCCTTTCCTCCCTGCCTCGATTTCCGAGAGAGACAAGGCGGCCTATCTCGCCTCCTGCATCTCGTTTGACTCGCAGCTCATGGTGAGCCAATTATTAATACTGCGCACCAACTCGTTAAGTGCCAGTTTTATAGCGTGTGTGTTTATTGGTTTGTGGGACATAGCTGAGGGCATTGGGCGGTCTTCTAAAATGTCTGGACCGGAGGAGAGTCGGAGTCGAGCTGGAAGACAGCAGTGTTGCCGTTCCTGTCATGCACTTCAATGCCTACACACTGTAAGGCGCACCGAAGCGACACACATGTACACAAAATGTGATTTTTCAATGACAATGACAGTTATGCATTGTCTTCCCCAATACAGTAAAGGTGTGGTGTACATTGACAAAGAAGCATACACGTAAGTGGCCGGATTGGGCCCATTTGAATCCAACATTCAGTTTACCCATCCAACTATTTGACAGTGGTCTTTAGGCTAGTAGTTAGTTGATCGAAACTAAATAAATACTTGAATATATCACATTAGATTTATTAAAATATGCAAATGTATTACTCCCACACCAAAAAAAGAGCTGAATGAAAAATTGTAACGGGATGAAGTTCACAATTTACCAGAAGTTCACTATCACATGATAAAGCTCACATTTTAACCTTTATAACTTCAGTATAACGCAGTACTTCTTAATTATGTTTGGTTACAACCCCGCCCCCAAGAAGAAGAAAATATTATTAAAATATGATCTTTAGTCTGATGAATTTCACAGTAAATCATGATCAATTTCATCTCTTCCCGTTTTAACATGAATAAGTTATTCCATCATAAGTTTCATTTTCACGTTCAACATAGCAAAATAATGCAATTCTTTCAAGTTTACCAGCCTTATGAATGGTAATGTCTCTGCTTTTGTGGTTTTGCATATCAAAGTTACAAGATGCGTAACTCGGCTGCTCTTCGATGTTTTTGAAAATATTTAAGAAGACACGCATATGGGGCTCCGCCTGTGACCTTAACCGGAAGTAACTGCTTCTTTTCATTTAGTTGAAATCAATCTTAATCACGTTTTCACGCGCGGCGCGGGAGCGATGCGCTTGCGTATTAAGTTAAAATATAGTCACTAACATTTCAACCCTGTTGCAAAGGCAGATGAATATTGTAAACAAACTTCCTACTTAGTGGTACAGTGATCATACATTATGTAGGGATGTGTTGACTGATCCGATATCGTTGTATTCTTCAAGTGTTCTGCAGATCTTCAAATCTGAGCGGCACCCATCGGTGTACAAGCTTCATTCGGGCCAAAAAGAGGGACTGAGTCTTTACGGTACAGTGGGGAAACGGCGCCACAGAAACTGGCTCTTCTCTGGCCCAACATCTGAAGACAAAGTTTACGCGCTGTCGCTGCTTGTCTTTATTGTCCCTCGCAGGAATCCTGAACTGCTGCAGTTGCAAGTTTGGATCCAGACTGCTTCGGTGAGAAATTCCAGTCACGTCCACAAAATAAGGAGCTGTTAAACATCAAACTCTCCAGTTGGTCAACCTGCGCAACTTCCTATACAAGGAGAATTTTGCTCAGATTTAGATTTTTTTTTTCTTTCAGGCAATCATGAATTTAACATGTTTAAGATTGCGATTGTGAACAAGATTCCATGATACTCTTAATTTGGTTTCTGGTAACTTTTTAGCTGCAGCGGGTATCAAAGGTTTACACACCTGTGGTCAAATGCCAAGGTTTTGTGATATACATGCCGTAATTTCTGGCCTACAAGCCGCGACTTTTTTCACACGCTTTCAACCCCGCAGCGCTAGCGCACCTGGTTGTAAGCCTCGGTACACAGAAAGAGTTTAGCACTAGCGTTAGCATGGCGCTAGCGTTAAACTCTTTCTGTTTACCGAGGCTTATAACCAGGTGCGCTCTGTAGGCCGGGAATTATCGACCTATAACCTGTGCATCAAAACTGTCAAGAGTCCTTGAACTCTTCAAAAGATGTGAAATTGTGTTATCGAATTCTAGATAGTTTATAGAACCGATCAAGCGGACTTGTTCTACGATGTTCTTCTCCGGTCCAGTCAGTGGTTCCTTCGGCCAACGGTGGACTTCGCCGTGTTGGGCAGGAGACAGGAAGTGATCCGCTTCTTCACGTCACCTCGGAATTCCGACTCCTTGAACACTTTGCGGATGTCGCTACGTAACGTCAGAAACATCCCGGTACCGAAGACCCACAGCGTCGTCTTTTTTTTTTTTTTTTGTTTGTTTTTTTGCCACATCTGGGATGGGTTACCGACATCATAAAGCCCGTTTGTGGGTTGCAGACTCTTCTGCGCAGGATGTCGCTCTCACATACCAAAGTGAGCGACTGGCAGAGTCTCTACAAGGTAAGATCACTTTGTACGGCTCATTGGGTAGTTAGCATTGTGCTACTGCAGTTGTTTGGACCTGAGTTTTTTTCTTCAGACGGTGTACAGTGCAGTATGTATCAAGGACACGGTACGCCACCTTCCTCAGTCCATCCAGCTGTTCCGGGACATCAGCGAGGGCCTCTCTGATGACCTCCACCACGTCGCCTCTCTCATCAGCCACGTGGTGCCCGACGAGATCCTTCGTCGTTGCCGTTACGCCGAAGCGCTCAATTTGTGAGCTTTGTGCTTCTTGTTGCCAACACGCAGGTGGACTTTGAATCCAGCGTGGCCGAGAACCGCTTCATCATCAAACCAAACGTAGATCCCGCAATCGATGAGAGTGAGGGTGCTGTCATTCTGATCTACTTTTTTTGTTTCCCAAAATGTTTTTGACCTATTGCACACCCCTGACTTAACAATTAGGCCACTTTTTTATGAGGTGGTAGATTTGGAGATGCAAGAATTCTACCTCACGCCTGCAATAACAACGATCTCACCTCAGTTTACCCACAAAATTACAAATGACACAAAATCTGGGCCGGTTTAGTTGAACACAAAGAATATTGTAATGTACAGGTTGGCATCAGGGGGATGCACAAGTTTATTGTACCTTCTGCCAGAGAGCGGATTAGCAGGTAAATGTTCTGCCAATCTCCACGGATACTTTGTAGTCACTACATATTATTTTCGGGGCCGATTGAGTGAAATTGGGCACAAATGTTCTGTGGCAGAGAGGCTGGGAATCGCTCATCTTGTATAATATGCTGCTTTTCTCTTCAGAGAAAAGGCAGATGGCGGGCTTGTCTCACTTCCTGACGGATGTTGCAAGAAGAGAGCTGGAGCACCTGGATGCCAGAATCCCCTGCTGCTGCGTCATCTACATCCCTCTGGTTTGCTTCTTCTTTTTTACTTGCTCATTCATCCTCCCCCAAACATTTTCTTGCGCCAGCGTGCGCAGCATAACGGGCCGACCGCGCGGCCATGTCGCCACTCACGCGTTGCTGTCCCACCAGATCGGGTTCCTGCTCTCAGTCCCTCGGCAGCCTAACATGGTGGCGAAGGAGGACTTTGAGATCGTGGGACTCGAGTTCATGGTGGGTTTATTAACATTCCCTCCAATGTGGTTTCATTGCTCTTGAAGGGTGGAATGGTATTTGCGTGCAACGTCCTGTACACAATTTTTGATGAATATAATCAACAATGGCATCCTGATCAATTTATAGGATTATATTTAACCCTATCATTCCAAAAGCAAGGGGAAAAAAGTTCATTGAAGACTAAATTGTCTGGCATGGTTACACACAATTATTATTTTTTTAAATTTACATTTTTTTTTGGATCTCATTCCAGACCAGACACATGAAGACAAAAAAAATAATAATCTGACATTTAACACATTTGGCTGCTCTTTGTGTTGCTTGGGTCAATAATCACGATCCAGAACACCATTCACAAACATTCAATCTCGTAGCAAGTCCTTCGAGACGGAAATCTTCCGTGATCTGACGAAGCCGATGTGTGAGAGACGCTTCCGGCTACGTGCCCTTGTTTGACGAGTGTTTACGAAGGTTGCCGGCAACGTCCTCAAAAATACTGCACGACTTCGCGCCCGCGGGAGCCCACTTTCATATAAAATGATGACATCGGGTAAGAAATGTTCCTTTGTTTACGAGTAAGGCTGCTTCTTCTTTTCTGCTACGTTCCGTTCTACACGGTGTCCCCCAAAAATGTATACACACTTAAAGTAATTGTAAACTTTTTGTTTATTATAATTTCAATACATTTTAATGTGTACAAGAATTTACAAACATCATTATTTAAAGCTTGTATACCTTTTTTCGGGACACCCTGTACGTCAAAATTCTCGGCATCGTGACGCAGAGGGAAGTCGGCTTCTGCCACATATGAAGATTTTGGTTGAAGGCGTTCAATATTTCAGATTGTCGGCCTTGACCCGTTTCTGATATTCTAATCAGGACAAATTCACTCTTAACCCGCCTCACACCGAACAATCTTAAAAGATAAACCTATAAAACATGAGATTGTCTGTCATTTGACATCCTTTGGTGGAGTCTGAGCAAAATCAGAACAAAGAGCAGCTGCGTGAATGCTATAAAAACACGCCCAAGGATGTATTTCAATGGAGTGTTTCTATATCACAGATTTCATTTGTTGCAGGGGTAGTCTGGAACGCAATCCCCATAATGGTGGGGGATTACTCTATAGACGCCATTTTTGCCTCAATTCCTTCAAAGCGTTCCCATGTAATTGAAAGAATCGTTGCTGGAGACTCATCACTGACTAATTCAGCTGTAATAAATTGCAATAGTTCCAAGGACGTTACCGGATCTCATCTGATTTTAATTTGTCAGATGTAGGATCTTAAAAGGGGCTAAAAGCAGGAAAATGATTTTCTTGGGGGGGGGGAAACCGTCACGATCACAGTTGAAGCTGTTCACTCATTGATTTTCGGCCCTTAGCTGAAACAGTTGAGCGCTTTTATTGCGATTGTATCTTGAGTCGTATGTGTACAACTTGCGTTCGTGCGGATGCACGTGTGCTAGTTTCTCTCAGAGGATCGCCTGCACTACAGAAGTCAGAGGACCAAGGAGCTTGACACCCTCCTGGGAGATTTGCACTGCGACGTTAGAGGTAGTTATTATTCGTCTCCCACAAACACAAAACGTTGGCCAAGTCGCCCTGCTGATAGTAAAGCGTCTCTTTTGCAGACATGGAGACAACTGTCATGACTCAGCTGCAGAACGCCATCCTGGAGAGAAGCGCTGCCCTCTATAAGGTAAGCGTGCGTCCGAGCAACATCTTTGAAACTTGCCTCCCTCTTTAACATGACGATGAGCACTCACTGGCCACAAGTTTAGGAACCCCTGCAAATTCCAATTGGAGCGCAGTGGGAGCTGCCACTGATCCTCCTTCCGAGTTGGCTTCGTGAGAGGATTTAATATTCCTCACCTGGCGTTGGAAAAGGATATATTGCTCCATTGCAAAGTACAGCCACTACAATGATATATTGTTGAATATTGACAGTATCTCACAACAGGTCAATTGTTCTAAATGGCATGAAATCATTTGCATGTAACGTGTAAGTTGAACTTTCCCAATTTGAAGCTTCTGGACCTGGCTGCCGAGCTGGACTGTCTGATGGCGTTGAGCAAAGCCTCCCAAGAGTACGGCTACACCTCCCCCAAGCTCGTCAGCCGCAAGGCAATCTCCATCACTCAGGGCAGGTTGGAAATTGTCAGACAAAATAAAAGATTGGTATGATTGGCGCGTTTCAAGACTGCTGCCGTTTTCCCCACCAGACACCCGCTGCTGGAGGTGTGTTCTCCTGTGTTTGTGGCCAACTCCTTTGAGAGCTACGAGACACGAGGTAGAATCAAGATCATCACGGGGCCCAACTCATCTGGAAAGAGCATCTACCTCAAGCAGGTGAAGCAGTCCCCCGGAGGGATCTTCGACACGGAGTAGAATAAGAATAGAAAACCTTTACTGTGACGGGATGGTGCCAATACAACCACATTATAGCACCGGGCCTTTATAGGAGACACCACAACACATTCTTAGGTGATAGAGCCGTGTAATTGGGGCCTGCATTGCTCAAATATGGCCCGGTCTTCTCCGGCTTTGAAACATTGCGTTACGCTCGTTGCGGGGTTGACGAGACTTGCCCAAACTAACCATCGCGGATGGTCGTCGTCCTCCTCCAAAGCGCCGTGCAGCAAATTATACAACGGCTCGACGAGCGTACATTCACAGGTATGAAGGTGTTTGTCAATTTTGACAATTTTGAATTCCTAAAATTGAGGTTACATTAAATATAGTTTTTCAATATGCAAATAAACAGTCTCTGTTAGCGATAGAAATACGCGTGTGGAAATGTATTGTCAGTTGGATCATTTTAAACAGAAAACGTGTCAATATTTTCATTTCTATGTATATTTAAATTGTCTGCTTTTTTTTTTTTTTTTTTTTTTTTAATCACGCGTGCTCCCCTTATTACTGTCAAATAGGTCCAGACAGGCAGACAGAAAAGGGAAGTAGCTCGATTTTTCTGCTTCTTGGATGAAGAGGCACCAAAAGCCTCACAGTGATATCTTTGTAACCAAAATCGTTTTCAGTTCAAGGATCGCTTTCTTGTGTGAGTCTTGTCTTCTTTTGATTTAACTGTGGTGTCCAGGAAATCAGGTTCTGGTGCGGAGCGATATGTAAATGTGTGTGAGTTCAACAACTGTTAAACCCCCGGTAATTTATAACAACGTTTATTCTGGATGACGGCGTGCACATTGGAACGCGACAACGTTCACGGTCTTGTTTGTCTTTTTTGAAGAGTCGTACTCTGCTGTTTACTCCAGACTGAAACCGCGGCGGGGTAAAAAGTATTATCCACAACAGACATCTGTT
This sequence comes from Syngnathoides biaculeatus, assembly GCF_019802595.1. Taxonomy (NCBI): domain Eukaryota; kingdom Metazoa; phylum Chordata; class Actinopteri; order Syngnathiformes; family Syngnathidae; genus Syngnathoides; species Syngnathoides biaculeatus. The sequence goes on from NC_084644.1 coordinate 1,343,155, forward strand.
CAGAGAGGCCATTTTAACCCGACAATGGCCAAAGAAAGCCTCGATTTGGAAAAACTTCCATTCCTACAGCAGCAGCAGCAACCCCCAAATTTTTACACTGACACGATAGTAATGTCATAAATGGTGTAGGTATTTGTTTGAAAAACACCGGTAGGCCATAAATATGTAAAACACGAGAAAAACAGTGAGTAGGGTGGTAAATGAGAAGCCTCCGTTTCTGCTTTGCCTTGATACAATTGGGTAAAGCTCTTCTTTGTACCTCTTTTTAGCTTTCGGAACACAGGTGTGAAACTCAAGGCAGAGGGGGCAGATCGGGGCCTTTGAGTCATTTTATGCGGCCCACAAAAGCAAGTCACGTGCGTGGACGTCCACGGTTCTTGCTAAAATTTGTCATCTGTAATGAATAATAAATGGGAAGATGTTTGCAAAGATTTTTTTTTTTTTTTTTGTGGTACCAAACCAATTTTACAAAAACTATCATCCTTGACTTCTCATTTAAAAACTAGTCTTCATTTTGTTCTGAAACCACAAGTGCTTCGTGGCCTGCAGGAAAAAGTGTTTGACACTCCTTTTTGTAGAGACTATTATCATGTTCTGTAATATTACACATCAGAGGCACGAATGTTAATGTTGCTGTGCGTCTCTGCCTCACATGTGGGATTCACCACCTCCAACAACTTCCTGACAACACACGTACTGTCGTGATATGATGATGAAGCGTAATAATCGATAACCTAGTTTCTCAAATGGTATCAACCCTTTCAGGGTTATAGCCTTACTTTTGCAATCAGTATTTGTGTGGTGAAGTCCCCGACTCAGCCTCACGATGTTGCGTTTAGACTCTTGTTTTCCCGTATGTCATTTGTTGATAATTGTGCACTAGGTCGGTCTGATTGTGTTCATGGCTCTCGTCGGCTCCGACGTGCCCGCCAAGGACGCGGAGATAGGCCCGGTGGACGCAATATACACCTGCATGCCGTGCAGAGAGTCTGTGTCCGTGGGCCTCAGCACCTTCATGATTGACCTCAACCAGGTCGGTGTGCACACACACGTGTGTGGAAATAAATTCATATTCACAACAATAGTCATCCAGCTCGAATACACCCACTCTAAAACTGTCAAAATATTTGTGCAGCCCTCTAACACGCCCACGCAATGTGACAACCGTTTTATTTTCCATTTTCCAGATGTCCCAGGCAGTTAACGGCAGCACGGGCTCCTCATTAGTCCTCATTGATGAATTTGGAAAAGGGACAAACACTGTAAGGAAAAGACAAACACATTTGCCTGCATGCGGCGGGAACGTTCGTGCTCATGAAAACTTTCAAAAACCAGCACCGGCCAACATTTACTGTATTATTTTAATGCTGACCTGCAACTTAACATTTGCAACATGATGACCACTTGTCCACTCTAATCAGATCCAATACAAGCTTTGTATGTATCCATAATTCAGCCTTTTCAAGAATAATAATAATGCTCCATTGTAATTGGCACTCTCAGAGACGTATTCATTTAACAAGATGTAATTCCGTGTTTATTAATGCCAGTGTAGTTAGGAGTGGTGTAGAATCGGATTGGGTCACAGTGGCGTCGTGTCCGAAACAAGCCGTCCTCCGTTTAATTGCTGCGGGTGCGTCGTCCACTTGAATAAATGAACGGCAGCCCCAACAATGACGGAGAAACGTACTCTTTAGTGTGTGAGAGGCCGTAATACCAGCCATCCATTTTCTTTGGCGCTTATCCTTACGAGGGTCGCGGGAGTGCTGGAGCTTATTGCAGCTGTCAACGGGCAGGAGGCGGGGTTCACCCTGGACAGGTCGCCAGCCAATCGCAGGGCACATGGAGACGGACAACAGTCGCACTCGCCATCAGTTTAGTGTGACCAATTATTGTTGCATGTTTTTGGGATGTGGGAGGAAAGCCAAGCAGGGACGGGGAGAACATGCAAACGCCACACGTGCACGGCTGGGACTGAACCCGGTACCTCAGAACTGTGAGGCCAATGCTTTCCAGCTGAGCCACCGTGCCTCCTAGGCCGTAATACAATATATAAAAACATACATCATGATGTAGTTTGTCAATTACAATACAAAGTGAGTTTTAGTTTTATTCAGTTTTGTTTCAGTATGATAAGCTGAATGAAAAAAGTCAGTCTTGACAATCAAATAAAGTAAAATCAGCCCTCATTAACCCCTCACAGTTTCCTGGTACGCTCTTCAGTTGCGTAATTAAATGAAACGAGTAAATGTGGTCTCAGTCATTCATGATTTTATTCAAGCACTAAAACAAAGAAATCTTAACAGGTTGCGACATTTCCATTTCCAAAGTCTTCATGAATTCACTTTTGGAGGCAGTTTTTGTTTGAAAGAGGCTCTTCTGCCTCGGAGGCAACACAAATGCGAGCTTTCATGCTTTATTACCGGCAAGCGCTAAACTGTCTCCAAGGAAACATTTACGGCCAAATACTTGCAGATCCAAACGCCTTCCGGAATGCACTTTTTATTGGACGTTTTGGCTACGTGTACGTTTGCTTACTATTGTTAAAGGCATCCACGCGCGATCCATGTATTTCGAGATATTCATGGATCAAACTAAGCTGTCCATGGTGGAAAATGCCCGGCTTTTCTTTACATCATCATCATCGGTTGACTATCTCACGTTTGAATTGTTGGGACTTTGTGAAATTGCGGCATGATTGAAACTTGACTTTCGACTTATTATTGTTCACTTTCAACATACTGCTCTCACTCATGTAATCCTTTGTGTCGTCGTATATACGGATTTTTGGTTTCTTTTTGAGTTTTTTTCCCCGTTTATTTTTTTGTTTTTTTGTGGGGGGCAACCTCAAGAAACACTTAGTGGCAGTTTGTCGCTGCTTATGCAAGAATTTTGTTTTTAGATTTGACAAACAAAAAAAGTTGTTTTGCAAAGCAATTTCAATGATCTGACTTTTTTTTCCTCCCCCTTTCGGAGCAACGTGTAATTTTATTCTGTTGAAATGTTGTTTGTTACCTCTTCAGAAATAAAGACTTGGATCCAATTTTCCTCTTCCAGGTGGACGGCTTGTCCCTGCTGGCCGCGACCGTCTCTCACTGGCTGAGGAAAGCTCCGGTGGACGTTCCTCACGTCCTGCTGGCCACCAACTTCTACAGTTTGCTGCAGCCGGGTCTTTTACCCACTTCCGCCCTGCTGTCTCTCCTGGTACAGGCAGATGCTCTCGCTGCAGTATTTCAATCGCAGCCCGGAGCATTTGAGTGCAGGAGGAGCCCTTAAGCTCGTGAAATCGTGTTCCGCAGCGCTTTGTGGCCGTTAACCGAGTCCGATGAGGATGTCTGCGTGTCGTTTGTGTTTCAGACTCTGGAGACGGCGGTGGACGGAGATGAGTTGGTTTTCCTTTACCAGCTGAAGGACGGCGTGTGCCAGTCCAGTTACGCCGCCAACGTGGCCAGGCTGGCCGGCCTGCCGGCCAACCTCGTGCAGAGAGGCCTGGAGGTGTCTGAGCTTTACAGGACGGGAAGAGCCATCCGACGTGTGGACAGCGCGTCGTCAGACAAGCAGGCCAATCGGTTGGTCCAACTTCTCGTTTAGCCAGCGGTACGGAGCGTGTATTCGACCCCGAGGTGTGTGTTTGACAGATACAAGGCTTTGGTGGAGAGATTTATGAGCCTTGACCTGGACGATGACGGTGTGGACCTGCAGCGCTTCATGAAAGACGAGGTTCTGACCTTTGCCGAACAGCCTCAGGACACCTGAACTCTTCTGCTCTGTCACCGAATAAGGTTCCAAAATACTAGACAACAATTCTGAAGCTTTGTACTTGCTGTTCATTTTGTTCATGTGCATAGTTTTCAATTTGTTGTACTGAAGCACATTATTATTATCTAATGTTGGATGTTTTTATTGGTCATCCTTTAGTTCAAGGGTGGGGAACGTACAGTCCACCACGTGTTTCTGAAAAGCATTAAAACCTGCAAGGGATTTCTTTCAAAATGCCCAAAATATTCAACACGCAGATGCTCGTATAGACATTACATTTCTTTCGTTGTCGTATATTTTCTTTCATAAATTTTGGGTGGGCCTTGCTAGGTTTCCCCACCGCTGCTTCCATCAGATGACGTGGTTTAAAAAAAAAAAAAAAAAAGAGAGAGAGAGAGACGAATGTATCTGCCAAAAGTATGTTTTTGTATTTGTTTTTCTGTCCACTGGTGATTTATCATCTTCACCACGGGGGGGGTACTTGTTGTCTTCTCCCCCTTCGTATTGGCAGCACACACACTTACACACACAGTGAATAAACGCTGGCTTCTCAGTGTGTCGACGTCCCTGCAACGCACCAGCACAGCAAGAAGGATGCAGCGACGCACGACAGCGCGTCGGCCGCAGGCTTGAACGCAGCGTTGCAGAAGGGGCCGTCGCAGCAGTGTTTGGTCATGACAAAGACGGTGTTGTTGGAGAAGAGCTCCACGGTGGTCTCCACCTCACACTCCTCTGGCCTCGCACAGCCCAGTGTCTTTACGTCCAGGACGTCGACTGAAAGTGGGGGGGGGGGGGGGTATGAAACGTTCCATAATTTAATACTACGTACTCCTTTACAGAAAGATGGTTAAAGCATTCATACGAAATGCTTGCTACCCAACTTGGGGGCCTTCCGCAGCGGATTTTGAATACTTATCTATATCATCAACTTCATAGTGTCAATTAGAGAAAATTCTCCAATTCCCTAAACTCTCCATCAAATCCTAAATTAAAATCCTGGTTTATAATTTAACAAATCGTCTCAAATTTGAGAGTAATCTGTAAGAATATGAATCAGTAGTTCATATGGTTTACCATAGCATCACTTGCGTCTGCTACTTTCTCCTTGGCTGACACTGACAGCAGTGCTAATGCAACTCGTTTCAAAAATTCTGGATCTTGCTGTTGTCAGTTGTTGTACTCGAAAGCGGAATTGTTTGGCTGACGACAACAAAGAATGTACTAGTACATGTACTGAATTCGTACTACCGTTAGTTAAATAAGGAAATGTGTTTGTCTTCTGCTCACATCAAAATGTGGCCGTAGCAAAATCTGCCTTAATATCAAATATGTCCTAGGGAGGGAAAAAAAAGCCTAAAACTACTACTGACTCTGTTTTGAGGGGAATATTTTTCTGCAGGCATGTTTTTTTTTTGAAGTCCAGAACTACGGAAAAAGTGCCAATGTTGGCAGGATTCGAGAAGGACAACGAAGGAGCGCTCGAGCGGCTTTGCGTGGCCACACACCTGCCTTCCCGCGGCCCGTGAAGCATCGCTCCCCGAAGCTGCAGTTGGTTTCCGTGGTGTAGCAGGCGTCCCAGAAGCCGAGGTCACAACGGAAACACTGCAGCCACTCCTCATCGTCCGCCTCCGTCCTCTGCTCCTGCTCCTGCTCCTGCTCCTGCTCCTCACCTGAGCCCACACAGGTACTCACTCCTTTACTGACTGACTAACTGACGCACTCTCGCAGACAGTCAACGCAACGGCATGTAAAATGATTATGAGGCAATCTGCTCCTATAAGAGAGGTGTGCAAAATACACTTAGGTCTTGTTTGTTGTCTGCAAAGTTATTTGGTGAGGAGCATTTCCCTTGATTCAAGGCTTCCACCCTCAAAAAAAACATCGAAGAAGGTATTACAACTTGTAATTGAAATGTTATTACCAGCACTGGTATGTGTATCTTAAAATAAGAAGTACAGGTGTGAGTAGGATAAATATACATTTTTTTAGACTTTTTTTTTTCTTTTCTTGCCAGCCATGTTTACTTGTTTTTATAAATCTTGCCAACTCAAACTTTCTGATTCTCTTAGCAAGCCATTTTGCCAGGTTTTATGTTTTTTCCCCATTTTATTCTTTTTCTATTATTTTTAAGCCTAATTTTTGCAAGACAGATGTATTCACCCGCCTTTATGCACAGCCACAATGGCTTTTGAAATAAAACATTCAAGACGTAATTGGATTATGCTCGCATTCCTTATGTTGTATATTTAAAAAAAAAAAAGATCGTATAATGATAATCTTTTAGTTAAGCAGTTGCCTATTCATGAAAAAAAAAAACTTAGCATACATGGAAAAAAATCCCACAAACATAATCTACGAATCGTCCTTGACATTATTTTGGATAAACCTGTTTCGGGTGCGATGTGTTAGTCACTTCAATCCTCTTCTAAACAATATCTGTCGTTCCAAGGGACGAGAGTCGATTCGCTTTTAGGACGTCGTGCCAAAGTCATGAGCTTGATTTTGTTCTCCAGCAGCGATATTTAGTTTGTTCTCCGGCATTCTGGAATTTGTTTGGGTGATTTGTTTTGTTCGGGACGGCTTGTGGTCTCATGACAGCATCCGGTTTTAATAAGCAGACAGATGCTGGCACCAAAACAGAAACGAGCTGGCATGATCCAACGAGATCTTTGTGCCCCAAGAAGCTAAACGATCATCGATCAGCTGTCACGCCTCAGCTCCTGAAGTCCCAGCCTGCTTCTCATTATTTTTTGATACCGTACGTGAGACGTGTCAGCAGCAATCACAAACTGTTTGTTTTTTTTTCACTGCGACAGTAAAGTGCAGCGTATTACTTCCAAATACAGCTTTTGTACTCAAGTGTAGAATCCGGGTGAGCGCGCACACACACACACTGTATGAGCTTCAAGAAACTGGAAACGGAGAGTATAAAATACGTTTTAAAGGACTATTTGTTCCGGTATGTAAACGCAAATTGAAGTAGGCTCGTAGTCCAATCGGATTAAACCCGAATGTCACTTGACTATGATTAATACGAGTATGTGCACCGGGATGTTTCCTACCCGATGCAATTGAGTAACTCGAGCCGAGTGACGAAGGCCCGTCGACGACTCGTTCCCAGAAGTTTGTTGTCTTACCTTGAGCGTACGTTAGCACGAAGACAGCCAAAATGCAGAGAATTGCTCGTCTCATTGTCGGCGGGATGCTTTTGCTGGCGTTTCCACGGCGAGGGCAGCAAATTAGAACGGAGGGTTTCAAATTGGATTAGTCAGTGATGCCTCCGCTTTAACAATCAGCGCTAATCAGCGACCGCGTACCTGGGAAAACAACAACAACCTGCCCGACAAGTAACTGCTTGACCGCGAGACTGACGACGGAAATGTCAGAATTGCTCTTTGGTTTATCAGCGTTGTCACCATGTGTGACGCAGTCCAAATGGCACATTCGCGCTCCCGGTGAGGGGGAGGATGATGGCAAAGCCCGTCTCCCATTATACCAAATTGTTCTCTTGTAGGCGAAGTGAAATGAACATTTTCGGCCTGGCTGCTTCTCACCATCACTTTTTTTTTCGTTTTTTTTCACGGCTTGTGTGTCTGTTCCAGAGCTGCAAAACTGCTCGTGTCCTGAGTCAGCGCTCAGTTAAGAGGCTTACATCCTACTGTCCGTCTGCTCAACACACACACACACACACACACGGAGGTGGGGGGTTTATTCAGTTATATCCACAATGCATGAAAAGTTAAATTATACAGTTGGCAGGCATGTGCAGCAAAGACTTTTTTTTTTTTTGCTAATGTAAGTTAAAGTTGCAACATTTACTAATGCGGAAATAGTCCAGTCAGTCCATTTTACGACGACTGCCCAGAGATTTCATTTGAGGTGTTTATATGGAGGTGTAAGTGCAAAGAATCTGCTGGCACGCTGTGTGGGGAGTCTTGTGTTTCTCTTCATCGACCACTTCCAGCGCCAGCTTTACAGATGCCACATTTGCTGTCCAATCGACATGTCTTGTAAACATCGACCATATCACGTACTGTCGGGTTTTTTTTTCTTTTTAAATACGTACAGCTGGTAAACCAGGGGTCGTGAATTCGTATCTGGGGGCCTCGACTCCCCGTGAGGGGTCAGGAAGGGCATCCGGCGGCGGTAAAAACTGCGCCAAACAAATATGAGCGTTTCATCTGAGAAGACACGCTGCGGCGAACCCCCACGGGACAAGCCGAAGGAAACGGCTGTCAATTATTTGGGACAGGCCGCTCAACCCCGTGTAACCTTTGGAGAAAAGTTGAACTGATAACTTGAGAAGGGATTTCTCGAACGCGGCATCGCGTCCCACATCTGAGTGAGACGGACTCGTGTGTGCGGTGGCGTCGAAGGAGGCCGGCAGCGCGTCGCAAGATGCGGTCGCGCCTCGGCCAACTTGGCGCTGCCGCAGAATCGGAGCGTCTCGGCACAGCCTGCCCACACAAAAGCCTCCGCTCTGTGCTGGGGGGGATGGAGAGATGCAAATGACTTGCGCACTTCGGCAGTGAGAAAACATTCAGTGAGCCTCACGTGGCTCTAAAAACGCAGCAAGAAGAAGAAGAAAAGGCATCGAGCTGTACACTTGCCGGATTTTTAAGACAAGATAAGCTCGAGATGAAAAGGTCAGGAGGGGATGAGACTCGAGCCTTGCTCGCTTCTGCTGCGTCAGGGAAAACTCAATTGCCTCACTGGATTTTTCCCACCGTTTTAAACGCCATCCTTCTTTTGCATTCGAGCTGAAATTGAAATTCTTTCAACGCCTCGGCCGAGGAAAAAGAGAAAGTCCCGAGCAACGGACATCGTGAATTGAAACCAGAACGCAAAACCCCGGCTGGTATTTATAGCCTGGTTGTAGGTGTGGAGTGAGAGGAGTGTGCATTAACGTACCATCTCTCCTTTAGACCAAGAAACCATTTCCTCAGATAAAGACGAGATTAGAGGACGCCCGAGATAAGATACAGACTCATTTGGCACCTAATCTGCTTCATCCTCTTAAAGAGAACCCGTCCAAGCAGACTGTGCAGAAAGTGCGCAGCGTCCAACGTGAAATACGTTTCAGCAAAAGTCAGGTCCTAATATAGTATGACAAGGAAGAAGCCTTTTGGGAGTTGGGGTCATTCAGAGAACAAGAAACAGCACAGTTGGGTCAGTGAGGGAAAAGCAGCCTTTTGCCATTTGTGAATTTTTCATTGTTGTTCTGTATAAAGGGCAGTTCAATTGATGGGGGTGCCCACCTGAACCCGCACTTTTCGTCATTCAGGAACCACAACAGTTGCCACTGAAACTCAAAACGATGCCCATAAAAGTTGCATTTTTATGCTTCTGTCTACATAAACCAAGTGCTACAGAATAAAGAGGCAGGACAGCGAGCGCAGTGCTCTCATCTTTCCATCTCTGGCTTCCCTTAAAAGTAATTGTCCGACGATCCTTATCCCGCATTAAATTATCTGCGGGATTCTGGATCGCTGTGCGGAAGCCCGGACGGTACCGGCAATATCCCGTCGTCGGTGGGTTCCCTAAACATTTTCAAAACAGATAAATGTCTGGCCTTCTGCTACGGCTCTGATTCTGCAATTTATGAGGGAGGGATCTTTATTTAAAGGAGTTTTTTTTTTTTAGGCTGCGTTCCAGAAAACTGTGAAGTTTAAAACGGGATTGAAATTCCTGAAAGTCAACCCAATGGAAGTCGTGTCTAGCCCAAACCAAGTACCTCAACTTCCCCGAGAAGTCGAAATCTGGTGTCACACAAGAACGGCATCATCCGTCGCGAAGGTAAAAGGTAAATCACAAGATGATGTAAACTGTAGTTTTCATCTCGATGTAGTCGTGATTTATTGTCATTTCCTGTTCTGCACGGAAAGCGACACGACTTCAAGGCTGAGTCCTAACTGAAGAAGGCTGGCAAAATGATCAGGTGTGTTCTTGGCATCTCCACCAACTGGATTTGAAAATGAACATTTTAATATTACACAACGCGTCTAAGCATTGTCTATTTGTTTACTTTTGACGTGAACGCGCCGGGTTCTGGCTTGGTGAGTTCCACACGTCAGCAAATGTGAGGCGCTGAAACATTGAGCGCAAGACAAACGTGTTTGGTGTGTCCAAACGTTTTCTAAGCTCAGGGAGTGCGCGGCCGAAAGTCAATCTCGCCGCAGTCGTCGGGGAAGGCGGAGGAGTGAGGAAGGGATGGGCCGGGGGAGGACGAGTGCGGACTTGGCTCCTCGTGGTGCACAACCTGAGCCAGAAGCGTTGACTTCCCCTCCCTCGCGGCCCCACCGTCCTCTGCGTGATCCAGATGAGGCAGCGGTGATCCCTTGACGTCCTGGAGGTTTTGGCGAGCCTCAGAAAGCGAAAGCGAAGGCGGGTAGAGGGTCCAGTCCTGTTTGGAGAGAGGAGGCGTCACCCCGTCTGTGATCTCCCACCGTTCCCGACTGCTGAAGCTGGCCTCCTCTTGCGAGTCCTCCCAGCCGAGGTCCCCCTTCAAGTCCTCCAGGTCTTCGCACGTCTCCAGCCTGTGGCCCTCCCGGTCCCGGTTCTCGTAGAGCAAGGTGGCGGCGCAGATGAAGATGAACAGGCCGACCCCCATGACCACGGGCCCGGCCAGTTTCATCCTGTCCACGTGGCCGGTGCCGCGGCCGCCCGCGGGCCTCGGCGCCGCCGACACGTAGCCCGCCGCCGCCACGCTCATCCCCGCCAGCACCACCACCACGCCCACCATCAGCCACGCTCCCGGGGCCGAGCGCAAGTGCAGTCGGGTGCGGGCGGCGTCGCCCTTTCTAAGGCGACATGCCGGGAGGCAGGCGGGTGACGAGTGGGAGGAGAAGGGGCTGCTGACGGGACTGCCGGCGGCTGTCATCGTCTCGATTCAAACTGCAAGACAAAGTGGAGCTTTAGGAAGGAGCGGCGGGGGGGGGGGGTTGGGGGTTTTGGAGAGGACGCAACAGGAAATAGCTGCTTTAATAGGACATGTGGCTGACTTCGTGGGACGGCTGTCCTTTGTGGAGCAGCAGCGGCAGGATTCTTTCACTCGTGCTGGAATGTTCGATGACTCCATCAGACCAGGGAAATACTCCAAAAGATTTTTGGTTTTCTTTCAACGATGTGGTGACAGCAGCTCATCTGTAACCGTCCGAGGCTCGCGGTTCGAGTCCCGCTGCGAAGCAGGTGTGAAAATCGCAACCGGTCATTGAAGAAATGCCCGTCTGCTAATTTGTTACTGACGAGGTGCCCTTGAGCAAGGCAGCCCCCTCCATGCCAAGACGTGGAGCACCGTTTGTACCGCATTCAATTTGGCATGCCGACGTGCGCGATGAAGTTTGGCGTGATTGAGCTGCAACACAAAATGTATATTTGTGCACTCTGGCGGGAACTGAGGAGGGCTAACCGAGCAAGCGAGAACTCAGCGGACAGTTTCTGGGTTTCTTTAATCTTGGACTTGCATTATTGTTACTATGCGACGTGAGAGAAAGCACAATGGAGAAGAAAAAAATAGACTGACTTGTGTTTTTTGGTGGCCACGCCTCCAATCTTGAATCATTGATGGTTGACTCCTACCTGACTTTGATTAAACGCATACTTTTCCTCCTTGGATAGTGACCGGTAGGACAGTTCAATGATCTGCCAATTGATGACAACCGATGCCTTTTTTATTCTCATTTTTCTTACATTTCCATTTGGTGGTGTGCTGTGAGGTTTTTAAAATACTGCACCTGCCTTGGTGTGGCGGAGAAATATGTTGGAATCGTACAGGACATGTATGAGGGCAGCAGAACAGTGGGGAGGTGTGACAGTAGAATTTCAGGTGGAGATGGGACTGCATCAGGGATCAGCTCTGAGCCCCTTCCTGATTGCCGTGGTAATGAATAGGCTGACAGATGAGGTTGGACTGGAATCCCCTTGGACCGTGATGTTCGCAGATGATGTTGTGATATGCGGCGAAAGCAGGGAACAGGCGGAGGAACAGTTAGAAAGATGGAGGCGAGAGGAATGAAGATTAGCCGAAGCAAAACAGAACGTATTTGATATGTGTATATGATATGCATATGACAGGGGTGGAGGGGGAAGAGTGAAGCTCCAGGGAGAAGAGATAGCGAGGGTGGATGACTTCAAATACTTGCGGTCAACAATACAGAGCAATGGTGAGTGCGGTAAGAAAGTGAAGAAACGGGTCCAAGCGGGGTGGAACACTTGGCGGAAGGTGTCTGGTCTTCTATGTGACAGAAGAGTATCCGCCAAAATTTATAAAACAGTGGTGAGCCTGGCCGTGATGTACGGATTAGAGACGGTGGCGCTGAAGAAACGACAGGAAGCGGAACTGGAGGGAGCAGAAATTGAGATGTTGAGGTTCTCGCTCGGAGTCACCAGGTCGGATATGATTTGAAATGCGCTCAGTAGAGGAAGAGCCGAAGTTGGAGGTTTTGGAGACAAGATTAGAGAGAGCAGACTGAGATGTTTTGGACACATTCAGAGGCGAGAGAGTCCGAGGATGGAGCTGGCAGGCAAAAGAGCGAGAGGAAGACCAAAAAGAAGGTTGATGGATGTGGTGAGGGAAGACACGAGGACAGTGGACAGTGTTAGAGAAGAAGATGCGCGAGATGGAAAAAAACATGACACGCTGTGGCGACCCCTAATGGGACAAGCTGATAGGAAAAGAAGAAGAAGAAGAAGATGTGCCTTGGCTCAACGGACCTGCACCGCCTTCTGCGGTGAAGTTAGTCAACACCTGCTTGGATGCTGTTTATCGAAATAAAGGATGTTGTCTGCCTCGTTCTTCTTCGAGCGACCACTGCTTATTGCAGAAACCGCCACCGGTGACAATGCGGTTGTAGCGAACAAACACAATCTCCTCCTCCCCCCCCCCCCCCCTCGTTTTTATTCACTGTTTGAATTCTACATCACTTTTCCCGGTCATCTGAAGTGCGCATCGCCTTTATTTATTTATTTATTTATTTTTTTTTGCTGCCTTGCTCGACATGATCTGACCCCTTTCAGTGGCCGTCACTTTACCGCAGTCGTTCGCAATTCGTCATTTGGCCCCAAGCTGCAGGACATTTAATGTGTGCGCTTCAAGGGCACAAAGCGTGAGCATGACGTGGCTGTCAAAGTGCTCGAAGCAGTGAAAGCGCCGTTGCTGGCTGCACTGCAGTTGTTCACCACCACCACCACCACTCCCCCCCCCCCCTCCAAAAAAAAAAAAAAAAAAGAGAGGAAAAAATGCCTACTTGCCTTGTTTGCTCATCGGTGCTCATCATTGTCTCCACTCAACAAGCATCAGTTGCACTCCAACCTTCTTTTTGGGGTTTTTTCATGTTCTGATGGAGACTTTCCCCGTCCTCGCTCCCTTTGCCGAACTCAAGCGAAGCTCCTTTTTGTTTTTTTGTTTTTTTTTTTAAATCCTCCGAAGTAACGGTGTTGTTGCAAAAGTGGTGCAAAGCTTGCTCTGCCTCCCCTCGCTCTGCGTGCTTATGAGCGCGCACGCGGTCTCGCGCGCGCGCGTGTGTGTGTGGAGGAGGGTCGTGGGAATCAAGGGCAGTCCCACGGTGGGTTGTGTTATTCTTGGTGGTTGACACATTCACATTGATTTCAAAATATGGACTTCAGAAAAAAAAAAAAAAACCCTGGACGGGCCAAAGTGCGTGTTTGCTGCTATATTTGCTCAAATGCATACACGACTAAAACTTGATGCATTCTGGAGCGTTTCTCAACCTTCAGCGAGCCAGCACATATTTTACATTGGAACAATGTCACAAATAGTTGCTTGAATTCTGATCTCGCCGTCATCGCCTCTTAAATGTGGTCCCGTTGAGTCGAACACGGAAGCTCTTCTGGTCTTCCAATGGCAACAGTTGGATGCGCTTGAAAAGTACCTTCGGCCACCTAGCGGAGGAGCAGTGAATTGCTCTGCCTCTGACGAGCAGAGATGAACGAAAATATTGGACGTAACATCCATTCATCCATCCAACAATTTTCCGTCCATCCTGTCTTCACTCGGGAAGCACAGTGAAGTGGTCGCCAGTAATCGCAAGGCAAATGGAAACAAACACAATTCGCACTCACGCGGCCATTTTAATCTTCTAATAAGCTACCGTGCATGTTTTTTTTTTTTTTTTTTGGGGGGGGGGTTGTGGGAGGAAGCGGTGTACGCTGGGGGCTCCACACAGACAGGGCGGGATTTGAACCCGCAACCGCTGAACCACTGTACATGTGCTGACTAGTTGTCCACGGTGCCGTTTGAGGTGTATGATAAATAATAAAAAAGACCCCCAAAAAATGGTCTTTGAAATGCGGACCACCCTGATAGATTTCATCTTTTTTCATTTCCCAGCACGCAAGTGGATGTAAACATGTGTTGTGATGAATGGCATGAATCCATCCATCCATCCATCCATCCATTTATTTATCTACCGATTCTTTCATGGATGGAACAAAATTTAATCAACAAAGGAATTGGCCGGGTCGGATCGTGATTAGCAAAAATCCACAGATAATTGAGGCCCATTAACACGGCACTGAAATATGTATCCCCAAAATTCTCGTAGTGCCAAATTGTATTTTGGTGGGTTTGATAAATATACAAATAAACAAGGGCGAAATCCACGAATCGGTTTGTTTGTAATCGTGTTTGTGCCGGAGTCCACTGTGTATTGGGGATTTATTGTGAGTGAATTGGATTTGGCAAACATAAATTTGCCGTGAAGCTTCACTCATATCTGCGCCTCACAAGTCAAGCGTGCGGCACATGCGCAGTATGAAATTGGAATATTCCATTACGTGAGCTTGGAGGGGGGTGGGAAAGCGCTTGAAACGATCATAAAAGATGATGCATTTTGATGTGTTTTAAGCGCGGGGGTGAAGACTAAAGGAATAACGTTGTATTTGAAGGAAAGAAAACCGTATGAACGTGTCTTCTGGCCGTTTGTGGACCCAGTCGATTTGCCAAATGAAAAAGTGCCCCCCCCCTCACACACACACACAGCAAAACGCAGAAGGACGCGCGGGACATTGAAAACACTCCGCCGCCATTGTTACGCGTTCAACGTAAAACTCATTTGTCGTCGTTACTGCTTGCTTGCTTGCCTGCTTGCCAGCGAGTCATCCTTTTCCTTTGGAGAACGAATACATGACATGGAGGAGAGCTGTTGTTATTTGGTGAGCTAACGTTTGTAATCCTCCTCCTCCCCCCCCCCCTTTAGGAAAGAGACAAATAAATATTTAACGATAGCTCAAAGCTTTGTTTGTGTGGAGTCGGTCCTTTACTTTCGGGGTCCCAGTTTTAATCGCCATTTGGATCGTTCTCGATTACCCGAAATTGTATTTAACAAACACATCATATTACGAATTTCTATTTTAAATGTAATACGTTTGCTGGCTTTCTTATAACTGATTATAACTCGCACTACAGTATATGCCGTAGATGGCGTAGTTACGTGACGGCATCTAATATACAAATTATGTTCCGGTAAAGCAATTATTGCCATTACATTGACATGCAATGTGACTCCTTTTATATTACTTATCATTTGTATAACATGACTAAAAAGATCTTCAGACAATATCTCATTAATATTCTTGTTTTCAAGTCGGCTACATTGTGTCTTTGTAGATCTGGAGAAACTACAGTGATGAAAGTCGTCCGGATTTTTACATTTTCATGAAAATTAAGGAAAAATTGCCTAAAATGAACCCGGATATTAGTTGACAACATTGAGCGAACATCCGTTTGAGTTCGTTGTTTTGCTTTTATACTATACTGTAATATATATATATAACGTGACGAAAAGGCCAATTTTAGATGTCTTTTTACTGGATAGTTCACTTGATTCATTTGTCCTGAGATAAGATGGCATATTTTAATGACAAATGTGATTTCCTGCTATCCAGTGGTACATTGAATTGTCTTCAAAAGGTCTTTGACAATGTTGGTCACATTGGTTTTTGAGCTATTCCATACGTATCTTGAATAGTAAAAAAAAAAAGTTTGCCTCGCGATTTTTGACTAACAAGCAGAAGTTTCTACAATTGACGAATTATTTCATGCTTAAAAATGCTGTTTCCAGTGCACCTAATAAAGAATGGCGACGCGCGACGACGGGACGTTTGATGACTTGGCTAAATGTTGTCAGGTGAGTTCTTGAGTTCAAATATTTGCTATCATTACGTTACTTCTGCAAGTTCCGACATTAAGGTGGCCCGGTGCCAATTTGGCAGTTTATAGACGCAGGCCTATTTCATAAGTAAATTTGAAGAAAGCAAGGCATACATGCAGGTGCACATTTTAGAGAGTATTTTTGATACATGTCGTGAATGTAAAGATTTAAACTCTAACAATGATCATTTATTTGACTGTTGATTGACAATGATGGTTCTTTTTGAAATTCAAAATGAATCCCGACGGTTGCGCACGTCTGATCTGCTACTTACGTGATTAGGTTGCTTGAAGTTATTGCTGTCGAAAGGTTAAGGGTCAACAACTTATTCAATCAAGTTTTACACACTTTGTCCTCCCTCTTCAACGTTTGGATGTACGAGATAAAAACATCATTGTTTCTGTGGTATATTCGTTGGTTTATTCTTGCGAATTAGATGATGATTAGACTAAATTTGATGAGCAATTTGTGGTGAAATTTGAGCAAATTCCGCAAGGTCACGATAGATAAGACGGTTCCTTCAAATAGATGATTCTATAGAATACCAGCTGAAAAGACGAGAAAACTAAACCGGAAGGATTCTACCCAACGAAATGCGTACGGCTGTTTAGCGATCATTTCAATTCAGGTAGGAATTAATCTTCTCGATCTCAAATTATCGAGAAGTATTTTTAATGCCAAGTTGACTCATTTGAGAACAATGTGTATTTCCAAAAAAAAAATAAAATGATGTCCGTCAACGAGAGGTTTACCGACGTTAACCTGTGGCCGCAATACGCTTCCGTGTACGGAGGCGAAATATTTTTGGTTTTGTCTCAACGGAATTCACTTGCAGCAATGCTTTGTTTGACCCGCAATATGGCGACGTCAACAAAAGTCACGTGATTTTATGACGTAGGTGCACGAGCTCTACTAGCTCTACCCGCGACCCCCCCGCCGTCACAACGCCACGTCCCCCGGTTTGAAAGCCGCCGCCTTAACTGAGCAAAACCTTTTCCAATTTGTACTGCTGCAGCCTTCCGAAGCGGATCGGTTGCGCCGCCCGACAAGCACGCCGAGTTCTGGACTGCACGTTGGTAAGACGACGACACGCTGAGCGTTTTGTTTCGGCACGCGACTCCATTGAAAAGTTGCCTCCGAAGGGCCGCTCGAGGAGAACCGCGCTGGCAGTTCTGCGCAGGCAGACGGCAGCGACTTCGGCAAAAGGCTGTTGCCGCTCGTCTTTGACACCGAAGAAGAAGAAGAAGAAGAAAACATGTCGGCGACAAAATCGACATCTGACAAGTAAGAATCAATCGAAAAGAGTTGATTTTGCAATATTGTGAATGCTGCACGTTTGTGGAGTCTCACCTGAGAAAGTTGGTCATTAGCGGGCCCTCGTTCAGTCGCGAGAACGCGTTCCGCCCGCCTTATGTTTACTGATGTGCGCACAGAAAGATGTCAAATGATTTTGCTCTGTTCCCTTTTCCAGTCATGAGAAAAGTCCCGTGGCCGCTGACAAGATTGTCCACATGCAAACGTTCAGGTTGCTCATTTTCCTTTTTGACAAAAATTGAATCGTAAAATATTGTTAAAAAGCCCGTCTCGATGTCCTCATTTGTGTTCAATTTTTTTTTTTTTTTCAACTCCAATGATGCCTTCTTCGTTTGTTTCTTTCTTCATTCCTTCCTTTCCTTCCACTTTCCTCTGTGACCAAGGTCATAATGCAACTTTTTTTTTTTTTGCTGTTCTAGTACAAAAAAAATCAATATAGAAGTGTTATTTTTGAAGTTTCCCACCTAAACTAATTAGAAGCTGAATTTGTTAGTGTCCTTGTAGGGTGGGGGGCAAGTGAGTTTTGCCCTCCCGTCGCTGCTTGCGGGGGTTGCTGAAAGTGGATCAGCGACTCTTGCGATTGCTTTTTTCACTTCATTTCACCCTCCGTGTAGCAGAAGTTCTTAAAAAAAACAACTAAGGTTGCCGTACTCATTAGTCAATGAAACGCTTGCATATCCATTGGATATCAAAAGTCTACACACCCCTGCTCAAACTCCTGGGACCTGGAAGCTTTATGTCAGTTAATGAGGAAAATGACAATGTAGGATAACATGGTTGTATAAATATGCACACCTTGCGTCTTTACCATAATTTCCAGTCTACAGAGCACACCGGATTATAAGCCTCAACCAGTACATTTGTCAAGGAAATACCACTCGGTCGCACCTGTGTAAAAGCCGCAAGTGCCCACATTGAAACCCAAATTCAACCATCAGATAGTTACAAAGAAAGACGGTACACAGAAGGACTTTTCAAAGTTTTAATACTTTAGCTTAGCTTAACATAGCAACAACACGGTAGCACGAACGGGGCTGGTTAAAAAAAAAAAAAAAAAACATACCGGTAAAGCAAAAGGAGCCACGGCACCTACACAGCAACAACACGCTAGCACAGCGCTAACAGGTTTTAAAAAAAAAAAAGAAACAACATACCAGTAAAAGTCACGTCCTCGGCACATATATTCCACTGGTATCTCTTACCTTTTCCGCTCGAGTGCACCCTTGGGGCCTTCCGGAAAAAAATGATAAGCCTAAGGCATAAACCGCAGGCTTGAAAGCGTGTGGGAAAAAATGTCGGTCCGGTCTTTTCGGGTTGGACTCGTATCAGTATGGCACTTGTTGATGATGTGTTCTTTGGAAATATGCGCCAAATCTGGTCAATTGTGATGTCATTTGATGCGTACAGTCCACTTTCCATCATATCGTCTGGACTCCTGCTGGGCTGTTTCAAAAGCTCAATTTTTTTCCTTTTGTCGATCCAAGTGTGCACTTTGGGTCGTTGTCACACGTTTGACATGACGTTTGCGTTTGTTTATTTTAGGAAGTCCGCCCAGCAGCAGCAGCCTCGTGTGCCCCCTCCCGAGAAGGACTGTGAGAGCGCTCGCAACGAGTCCACAGCGGCGAGCTCGTCGTCCGACGTGACCAAAGACATCTGGAAGTTCCTGAGGAGGGCTCGAGACGCGGCACAATCTGAGGCCGGACCGTGAGTTGAGCTCAGGAAAATGTCGATTGTCAACGTTTTCGTGGCCTGTATAAAAAAATATGTAGGCCTTTGTGGCACCTGGCCAGCCGTCAGGTGAGAAACGAAGCAATCGTGTAAGTCTTACGTGAGCGAGCTGCTTAGAATTTTCTCGACGCTGCGTCAAAAGAGCCAAAAGTTGCTTAGCGTTACGGTCATGAGTTGAAGAAAAATTGGTTTCCAACCTTTATAGAGCCAAGGCACATATTTTATAATTGAAGCAAACAAAAAGTGGCCACATTCGTAACTTTTACGGTGCATTTTTTTTTTTTTTTTTATTCTGCCTCATTGGTAAAATAGGTGAACGAACACGATTTCTTGTAGATATATATTTTTAGGAGCGATTGTATAAAATGTGATCATTTCCTACGCCGCGCTAGTTCGGCATCTCTGATTTAAGCTAACGACGTAAGAATTAGTTGGGGATAAGCGGCACCTACTTGAGTCTGCGGTGAATTTGGCGATTTGTCCGCGAGGCGAGCCACACGGAGGGATCGGCACGCTTATAGACGGACGGAATTTGGACAGTTGGTCCGAAGCGCTGCCTCCGAGAGTGAAAATTCTATTGTCACTACATCTAGTCCTGTGCGCTTTGGGGTTTCACACCCGCCTTGTTGAAAACTCTGGACTTAACAAATAGCAACCCTTGAGCTCCGTAACGAGTCGTGACGGTGACGGTAACGGCAGCGGGTTTGTGCGGCGTCACACCCTGCAGTAGAAAACGGGTGAGCAGAGTCAGGCAGGCGGATTTCAGTCAAGCTTGGAACAAATTCTTGACTTTTGGTATTGCACAGTTGGGACGGTTTTCTCGAGTCTACAAATAAACGTCATAAATTTGACCCATTTATCAAGACAACTGGGAAATGTCTCTCGAAAAACCCTTGTGAGGATTCCCGCGACTCATTGAGAGCGCAAAAACAAACGGGCCCTTCCATGTTTGCTTTGTGATTTTATTTTATTTTATTTTTTTAAGGAAGACGCCGACGAAGGCGCCCCCGGCCCCTCCCGAGTCGGAGGACGATTTCCTGATTCTTGACGACGACGTGCCTCTCTACTTTTTCATCCCCACCGAAAGGAAGCAAGAAAGGAGCAAAAAGGCCAGCTCGCGAGACGGAGGCTCCGAGGACAACGGGGCGGAGACGGATCTGCCCGGCAGGAAGTCGGTCCCAGAGCGGACGGCCCGCAAAAAACCCAAAAAGAACGAGCCCGCGCTCGATCGGGACACGAAAAAGAATCGACGGCCTGCGACGGACGATCGGGAGGTCGAATCTTCTTCTGGGATGCCGAAGTCTTCAAAGGGCCAACCCGAAACCGGCGGCCCGGATCCTAAGACCAAAAGAAAGAAGGCGCAGCGTCGGGAGCGTGCCGACGCTGATGCCGATGCCGACCGGGCTTCCCCTTCAGGTAAGCTCCACGGAGAAGGCAACAGATGACCTGCGCACTCCAAATAAAATCACGCACGGGCAAAGTTTGGCAATTCCGCCTCAAAGAGGTTTTGGAGAAGGACGGACGGACGGACGGACGGATATGCAGCCGGCCTGTCTGGAGAAACGCACACGCGGCTTGTACGCCGCACCTTTAGCGGGGGATGCGCTCTGAAATACACTTTGAAGAGAAGTCATGTTTAAAAAAAAAAAAAAAAAAACATAAAAGATGACAAATAGATCTTTCACCCCACAGGTTTTGACTTTCAGAATCTGGACCCTGCGCAAGATTTGGCGGCAGGTGGAACATTTGAAGAAAACGGGAGTTCCCCCGAAGCAAATCGGGTGCTGGGCAAGAGGAAAAGAAACCCGCCCGGGGAGTGGTGGGTGAGCTGCTCTCGGAACGACGAGGCCGGGGGGGAGGCGTCCCGCGTCAAGAAGACCGAGGTCAACCGTCGAGAACCGACCCGGGCCAAGAAAGGCCTCGAGTACCCGCAAAGAGCCGAGGAGGGAAAGTCGAAAAAGAAAAAGAAAAAGAAAGGAGCGGTGAAGAAGGCGGACAGCGACGACCGAGGCGCTGGCAGAGCTCAGGAGCGGCAAGGGTCGCCGTGGCGGGACTTTGCTCCTCTGCTCTTCAGTTCTCCCAAATCCACCCGGCGGAACCGGCGCCGCGAATCAGGTAGAATTCACGCTCCCAAAAAGCACATCCGGTACCTGTCACGGCTGATTCCGGGCGACAACCCGGTCGCCCAATAATCGCGGAGGCACAACCACCAATTGGCGGGCAATTTGGTCTTCAGAGAACCCCAAAAAGTGCGTTTTGGGTTGGGAAGCACCACGAGGACCTGCAAACCTGAACGTGGACCTCCTGGCATTGGGGAATGTTGGATTTATTTGACAAAAGATGCTGCGTGAGAAAACATCAACAAACGGAAAAGTTTGAGCTTTATTTTAACCCACGGCTGAGTTTCATTTTTCATTTTTTTTTTTTTTTTTTAACAGAGAGTCGACCGTTCCCACGAGTTTCCAGTCAGAAAAAAGACTCCCGCACGTCCATCCCGTCCAGTCCCGAGCCGGACGAGAAACGAGCGACCGGACCACCGTCCGCCGAGCGGCCCCGTCGGCTTCGAAACCCGGCTCGCGAAAGGTCCGACCCGGGCGAGGAAACGGGAGCCGCCCGAAGCCGAAGTCCGGCACAATCGGGCGGAGGCGCCGTCGGAGGGCGCCCGGTCGGTCGGAGGGCGCCGCGAGCGTCCAAAACCGCCAAATCCGTCGGCCCGAGCTCACCCGGCGCTCAGAGCGACGACGTCGTCACGGTGCGAGTCTACAGTCCCGACCGCTACGACGGAACCTTCAGCGTGGACGGAGGTCCGGCCAGCCCGGACGGCGCCGACCCTTCGCGGGACATGTCAGGAAAACGCGCGGCTGACGATCTCGCCTGCTGTTTGTCGCCCGCTCGTTCACGGTTTTGTCTTTTTTTTTTCTTCTTCTTTCGGGATGTCAGATGTCGTAGCGGGCCGGTGTGCTTGATCGACGTGGAACCGTACGGCGATCCAGGTCAGTATCAAAATCCTGAAGGGCTTCCTGAGCCAGCCAAAAGGAAGTTCTTCTTCTTCTCCTGAGTTGCGGAGCCGCCGTCGGGCTCCTCCGCGGCTCGGAAAAGAGGTTTGGACTGTTACTGCGATCGCGGGCGTCGTCAAAGTGCAAATTTTCTTGACTTTTGACCCGTTTGGATCCCAAATGAAGAATTTCACTGTCAGAAATCAATGGGGCGGAACTCCACATCGACGGTGTTCCGATTGAAATTCTTATTGGTCACGCCGACCGAGCGCCCCGTCCTCGTTCCAGAGCGTCGGTCGAGCGGGCAGGTTTGGGCCGAGCTGTCCGTGAGCGACTTGTGCGCGCCGCCCCTCAAGCCCTTCGAGCTGGGCGCCGAGGACAAGGCCGACCTGAGCGAGTGGCTGCGCTTTCTGTTCCCCGCCTCCCTCAAAGGGAAGAAGAACAAGAGTAAGAGCGGGGCCGTCTCCCTTTGGCGGCGAAGCGGCAAACGTTAAGAGCGCCCCCCCCCCCGCAGGTTTGCCCGCCGTCTCCCCCGACCACTTCGACTGGTACTTCCACAAAGGCCGAGCCGTCGGCGTCGCCGAGGATCTGCGTTGCGCCACCTTCTCCCAAGGCAAAATGCTGCTGGGCTCCTTTATGAAGAAACCTCTGTGGGTGGACCACAGCGCCACCACGGTCAGATCTGTCGCCGTCCTTTTTTTTTTTTCCCGATCTGCTTATCCTCACGAGGGAAAAAAGGTTCCAAGCTCCTGTTTTTTTTTTTTTTCTTCCCCGAAGGCGTTTTTCCTGCTAACGAGCTCCGTCAGCGTCGTCGTCGACAACGTGAAGTCGTGCGTGCACACGGGCAACTCCTTCATGGTGCCGTGCGGTAAGATGACTTTTCCGCTCTCGTCGGTTTGAGCGCGATTCCGGTTTTTGTTGAGGTCCGTTTCTTTTGAAACCATTGTGGGCTGCTTTGCATTTGGAATGGACTCCCGGCCTACCAACTGAAGCATGCGTTTTAAGCCCAAAAAAAAATACATCTATTTTTTTCCCAATGATTTAATTATATAATTCATTTCAACGATGCAGTTTATTATCAGGAAAAGCTAACCAAAAAAAAAAAGATTTTTTGGGGGGGGGACTTGGAAGGCATTATTTCATGTTCCATTAATTGTAATTGTAAAACGCGATTCTTGATCAACGTTGACCTTTTAGTGAAGGCTCGCGAGTGCTTTCTCGAATCCACTCTGAACGGTTGGCTTTCGGAAAACTTACGCGGACCGTCCCGCATTTGGTCTGAAGGGGGGGGCGGGGGGGGCCCCCATTCTGTCGTCGCGTTCCCTCATTGGCTGGTTTGTCACGCTGCGCACAAACAGGCCACGCCTACAGCGTCCAGAACCTGACGGCGCAGCCCGCCGTCCTCTCCTTCACCAGGATCGTCACCGAGAGCCCCGACTGAAGCGCGGACACCCCCCCCCCCCCGTCCGGCAGGCCCCGTCGCCGGGACCTTTTGCGTGTAATATAATGATATAAATGTTTGTATGGAAATAAATTGACAGGAGGGTCATTTCCTTGTTTTTGTAATCCGGGGTTCATCCCTCAGGTTTCATTTTGAAGCTGCTTTACAGGGAGAGCAGAGGTGACTTCACTTGTGCGAGGTGTGTTGACTTCTGTCATTGTCTTTTTTTTTTGGGTGGGGGGGGGTCGCGGATACTGTACAGGGAGTCCTCCAGTTAAGACGATCTCGACCTACGACGACATTTCGTCTGGCTAATGCTTGTCCGTGTTTGTGCGGCGGGGGCATTTTTGCGTTTTTCGCCCTCTTTTTTTGACATTGCTAATGCTAAAAATGCTAAAGGAAATCCATTACCATGGAAACGAAGCTCAAGATCATAAAAAGATTGGAGAAAGGCGAGACGACAACACCGCCGAGGCTGCAGTCGCTCGACCGTGGTGACAATTATTAAAGTGAGCGCATCTGACGAAGGGTTCCGTTGCTCTGTTGGATATTTAAAAAAAAAAAAAAAAGTACGTTTCTTTCGGCTTGTCCCGTCAGGTTTTTCCCAGCGGATGCCCGTCCTGATGCGACTTCTCTCAGGTAGCGGAGGCCCCGGCGGGATATGAACTCACAACCCCTGGTTTACTAAACCATCGCCCCAACCAATGAGCTATGTCGCTTCACTCATGTCATACACAATAATAATAATCACAAAACAAGGTTCTTTGAGGAATCCGCCCCTCAGCAGCAATTTCTAAGTACATCTTATTTCTAATTTTGTAATCAATTTTTTTTTTATCCAAAGTATTTTGATGTAAATTTTGACTTTAAAGTCGTTACTGTAGGAACAGATCTCCGTCGTAGATCGAGGACCTCCCTGTACTTCCTTAAAATAATTACAAATTAATGTTGAAACTGGTAGCGAGTTCAAATAAGATTAATGGCCAAAAAAAAAAAACCCCTCAACCTCGAAATAATGTCAGAAATCCCAAAATGCCGTTCAGTAAGGAAGGAAGCGGCACGACAGAAGAGATTCCAAACGCAAAGTCCAAATTCTATTTGGTGTTTCGCCTCAAATAATTTCACGTTTTAACGAAATGTGCTCGCAATTAATGGATTTCATAACGCAGCATGGAAAAAAAAGATGGCTGACTCATAAATCAACAAATGACTTGTTTGAAAGATGATTAAGAGAGCGGGAAAATGTCATCTAGTGTCTGGAATTCTCATTTATTGGCCAGACGCACTCGCGGGCGCACCCCTGGACAGCAGACCAGCAACCTTTAAATTACAATACATAAATAAAAAGCCGTTTGCGTATAAACAGGAGCTGATGTACACGTTCCAAAACGTTGGTGGCCTCAAAATGACATTTGATATCTTTGTGGCAATTTTTTTTTTTTTTTGCATCGCCGATCGGAACTGAATCCTCGACTTTTTGGGTACAACCTATTTACAAAGGCAAAAGAATTTGTCCTTTTTTTTTTTTTTTTTTTAACATTCATGTGCCATCAAATGAACGAAAACCATAAACGAGGCCTTTCCTCGAATTCCGAGTCCGACCCGGGCCGGGAGAAACCTCGGGCCGCTTTCGTCCGACCCGCCGTGCGATCCCGACAAATAATGGTCAATATATACATAAAGTAAATCATAAACCCTTGTTGGATCAGTTTAGAAATGTCAACCGGGCCTCTGTGAGTTCATCATAAAAAGTGAAGTGGGCCCATTTGGGGGGGGGGGGGGGGGTGTAAGTGCCCCACCCCTCAGTAATACTGGTTGCAGCTCTCAAAAAAAAAAAAAAAGCAACAAAGATCCTTGATGAAGCGACTTTGAGAGCTCTATTGAGAGGTGTTGTTTTTTTTTTTGGGTCGGGGGCAACAAATCCACAAACGAAGGAAAAGTTTTTGAATGAACGCATCAGTAAAGCGAAAAGAAGACGAGAAGAAGTTCCCGTCGCCGCCCTTTGGCTTATTCTTCGTCGGCGCTTTTGAACATGAGGATGGAGTTGTAGATCTTGAGGGCGGGGCCGAGCTTGATGGACAGGATCTTGACGATGTCCGATTGGGTGAGCAGCAGGAACGCCTCGCCGTCGATTTGCTGGACAAAACCGAGCGCGCGTATTAAATCATAAAGTCCGAAGACGTCTCGAAGCCGTTCGGGAATCTCACCTCGGTTTTAAAGGTGGCCGCGTGTTCTTTGCATCCCGGCAGGCCTTTGACAAAAGTGGCCACCTAAAAGAAGGAAAATTTGTAAAAAAAAAAAAATCAATAAGCCCATTACACGCGCTCCGGGAAAAAAAAAAAAAAAAATTCTACTCGCCCAATTTTTACGCTTGGATGTCGTATCCCATAATTAGAGCTGCTCCCCCCCACCCCACTCCCTTTTTTTTTTTTTTTTTTTTTTAACGCAGCTTCAAAATAAAGCTCGCCGTTTCCGGTCTGTCGCGTTTCAACAGCACAGGTGCAAAATGAAATAACAGTCAACGTTTCGAAAATGAATCAGAAAGGTATTCTGCCAAATGAGTGCGTGCGCTGCGTGACCTCGTCCGTGCTCCATCCCGCCACCCTCTTGGCGCTCAGGCCCAGGACTTCGGGCAGCAGCTGACAGTGCTTGTCCCAGCACAGCGCCACCCGGTGGGGGGGAGCGGCGGAGACGCCGGGCGAGAACACCGATTCGTGGAGGGCTTGCTGCAGGCTGAGCGAGTCCGGGGAGGCTGAGCACAGAACCCACAACCAAAAAGTTAGCCCACGCCTGCCTCGTCCAGCGAGTTCAAAAATATGTCAACGTCGGCATTTCTTTGCGCTTTTTCGGATGACGAGTGAAAAGCGAACCGGGGAGTCTCGTTTTTGATGCAAATTAATTTCCAAAACACTTTCACCATGCACCACTCGTGTCTTATTTTTGTCTAAATAGTATCAGTGGACAAGTTTTCGAACGAAAATCGGTATTCGAACCCACGACGATTTGTTATTGTGCTTTCGAACGCACCCTGGGGGGGGGGGGGGACGGAATCGATGTAACGTGCTCGATTGCACACGATGCAACCAGTTGACCCACACGCAGACGTCTCCCGGTAGTGACTTATATAATAATAATAATGTATAATTTCTTCAATGATTTAATTACATATAGTATTTAAACGATACATGTATTTCTACCATGCAGTGTATTATCAGTAAAAGATAAAAAAAAAAATGCTTAAAAAAAAAAAAAACTATTTTCTAGGCTTGGAACGGATTATTTTATTTTCCATTCATTGTGATGGGAAAAGGCGCTTCCGTTTTCGAACGATTCAGTTTTCAACGGGCCTCCCGGAACGGATTGTGTTCGAGAACCGAGCCGCCGCCGTATTAAGTTGTCGTCTCGGATGGATGTCGCGATCGTTGGTTCTGAGGCGCGCCGAAAGCGACTTTGTCCCAACTGTCGGGTCTGAAACGGGTCGCGACTGAGAATCTTAAATAGAAATGACGGCATTCAATATTTCCGACTCAAAACGACGTGTGGGGAAAGGCGACGTTTCAGAGTGTCGATTGCGACGTGGGACGGAATGCGGCCAAACCGAGAAAAGCCGTAGATTGCCAAAGACGGAAACGACCGTCAAAAAAAATCCAACATCTTCTTGCATAAAAATGTTTTTTCAAAAATTCATCTTAATGTGTGTGCTAATCTGTTGAGATTATCGGAGCCACCTCAGGATGGGCAAATCCTTGCTCGTGTACCGAGCATCTTCAAACGTGTTCCAAGGTTTTACGACGGCAGCATTTTGTCTAGTGATGAAAATGAGTTTTGCAAATATCAGAGCGCGTACTCGCCTTTCCCGTCCGCCGCTTCTTCTTTGACGCAGTGCACTTTCGGGTATTTGGAAGCGGGAGCAGACCTGACGGAACCACATCACAGGTTACCATTCTCTTCGTTCCATCACCTTGTTTTGCGTGTCGTCGTCTTGGGTCTCACCGTTTGAGCCTGGTCCCGTTGGAGTTCTGCTCGCCGGCCCCCCCCGGCGGTTCCCGCTGGCCGCCGCGGCCCGAGAGCTCGGCCTCCGCCGGTTTCCTAGCGACGGAGACAAACGGGCGTCAGGGCGCGAGCGAAGCGGAGAGGAACCCCCTCGGACGGACCTGGCGCAGGAGTCGTCGGCCGCCTCGGGCCGGTCCGGCGCCGTCTGCGAGGCGGCGTTGGAGTCGGGGCGTCGGCCGCGGGGGAGGGCCCCGCCCAGCGTGAGGGGTCGCTCCCCCCCCAGGCGGTCTGGGAGCAGGCTCTCTTTGTTCAGGTTCATCTCCGAGTAAGGACAGCTGACCTGGCTGCACGCACGTCGCGCACGTCCTTGAAACGACCGCGACGCTTGCAAACGTGAAAAGCGCGACGGACGCGTGACCCGGGGGCGACGGTTCGACTTCCCGACGCCCGAAACCTTTGAAAGAAGCGACTTGGAATATTGCCAAAGGGCTTCCTTTCCTTTCCAATTCTTTGCATTACAATTTCATAAACATTCTGCGAGGGAAGTTCAAAGTTCAAGGAGTGAGCATTCACAAAACATGTAGAGAAATTTAAAAAATTACAAAAAAAAAAAAAAAAAACTCCTCTAGTCAGAAAACCAAACGTTCCTGGATCTAAACCTGGTTTTGACCCATTTCAAGTCCTTCACTTAAATCCATAAATAATAAAGGGTGTGATATTTCGTCACTCTGCATTTATGGATTGTTTAGCCTTTTTTTTTTTTTAAATTTTGTATCGTTATTCCACACAGAACGTCTTTGTATTTGTTGTCCTTTTAGATGATTTTTTTTTTTTTCCCTTCCCCTTGAAAAGCTTTTCGAACGCCGGAGCTCGAGCACAATTTCAAAGACGTTGAATCTTAATTTCGAAGGCTCGGAACATCTTTCGCTGAAACGGGTCGAGCGGCCAATCGTCGCAACGGAAATCCGAGCGGATGCGGCGGCGGTCGGTCGTGCGGCGTTTGCAAGCGTCGAGACCGCCGTCAAAACGGAGCGAGCGGGGAAAAGGTGAAGCGGACTGACGTGTAGTGCGTGCCGTAGCGAGGTCCTCTGATGTGACCGACCCCGTTGCATCCTGGGGTGGGGCATCCCTGTCCTGGGGGGCTCGCATCGTTAACACCTGACAACACACACATTGACTTGGAGTGGGGGGGTTAAGAACTGTTCACGAGGTTCAGAGTGTGAATTTCAGCTGGAGTTTGACTGAAGGCAGTTTTGCTTCGCCCGCCTCAAACGAACGACGCGCCGTTCGCAGCACCAATGAAGCGTCTCACCGTTGGGGTGCTGCAGAGAGTGGCCGGTCTTGTGACACCAGCCCACGGGATGCAGGTCGGGGCAGTCGGTCTCCACCCAGAAGTCGTATTCTGGATTCCAGCCGTCGAAATGGATCTGGAAAAGACGGGCCGGGCGGCGCTCAACGAGGGGGACGAGGCCGGCGGACGGTTTCGTACCTTCAGCCGGTGGTCGTCCGTGTCGGCCACCGTGGCCACGCGGATGAGGACGGGGTTCCTCTTGTCCACGGCTTCCACCTTCATCCCCACCTGGAAGCCGTGGGGGGGCCTCTGCGGGGATGGGGGCGAGCCGCCGTTAAGCGCGTCCCGCACTCACAATGAATTTATTATTCCCGTCGACATCAGTGTGGAGAACGCAAACAACCAACAAACGTTCCCGCCACTGATTTCACTTACAGACATCCATCCGTCCATTTTCTTTGCCGCTTATCCTCACGAGGGTGGCAGGAGAGCTGGAGCCTATCCCAGCTGTCATCGGGCAAGAGACGGGGTACACCCCGGACCGGTCGCCAGCCAATCGCAGGCCACATCGAGACAAACAACAGTCGCGCGCACACAATTACAGCGACGGGGCAATTTAGAGGGTCCAATTAATTTTGGGATGTGGGAGGAAGAAAGCCGAGTGCCCACCCGGAGAAATGCCACGCAGGCACGGGGAGAACATGCAAACTCCATGCAGGCGGGTCTGGGATCGAACCCGGGACCTCGGAACCGTGAGGCCGACGCTTTCCAGCTTGATCCACAGCGCCGCCCACTTACAGACAATAATTGGGAAAACATATGAACCTTGATGTCGCAATCTAGCGCTACGGGTCGAACAGCTAACACAATTCATTTGATCAAAATTTAAAAAAAAAAAAAAAAAATCCAGCGCCGGCCGACGGGAGGCGATTGTGAGCGCGCGCGAACGTACCGGCTTGAAAGCCCGGGCGGGCGCGGCCTGCGTGCTGGTCTCCTCCAGGTATTTCTCCCAGGAGAAACTTTTGGGTTGCTTGTATTCTGGGAAGAGCAGAGGACAACGTGGCGGCCGAAGGACGGCGCCGCTCACGGGTCAAACGTTCGACACGTGAAAGGAAAACAAATGGCAAAAAGCACAAAAGGGCGGGCGTGCATCAAAAGTTTTGCTCATGCAAATATCAGAAGCGCGCTCCGGTCCAGTTCTACGCCGCCCGCTGCAAAAACAATTTTTGATACGTTCTTCTCTTTGGACTGAGGGTTTTACGCACGCTCAAAACGATTTGAGTGAGTCGACGGGTCTTGCTTTAGAATTTCGGGCCCCAAAACAACAGCAAAACGAAACTATTTGGATATTCTCTCTTTTGCCACAAATTTTGAACGAACGGACATATTCCAACAAAATGAAAAGGTGTTCAGGTTATCGATCGCCGCGTTGAAAGCAAGTCAGCAGGCGGCAAAGAACATTTTCCACGCGTTACTTTGGGCTCGCAAAGCAAAGTAGTTGGTACTGACCCACGTGAGTCTTGGTCTGTGTCTTACCAGCTGGGGTGGTCAGCGCCAGGTCGGCGTCTTCGCAGTAGCCCACCGGGTGGATGTACGGACTGCTGGCGTCGCACCTTCGCGGCACAAAGAAATTCGAGTGTTGCGCCACCAGAACATTATTCGAATGTACGCAAAAAACGATTCTGCGACTGTCGAAACCTTTCAGGCAACTACCTGAAATCTTCCATCTTTTTTTTTTTTTTTGTGGTGGTGGGGTTGGGGGGGGGAGATACAAATATGTAATTAGAAACTTGAGAAATGCACCATAATTGTGATCATTTTGCGGCACTTGAGTTTCCGGTGACGAAGCGACGACGGGTCTTCGTCTACTGCACAAAGCACACGCTTGCTTGTTTTCACTCATTTCATGTTTGAAAATTCACGATGATCAATAAATCAATTAAAAATATATATATATCTCAATAAAAAGCAGTCAGCGCCATAAGGACAGAATGAAAAATCTGCCTAAAACGTGACGCAGCGTCACAAGTTGAAACGGGACATCAAATCTCGTCAGGATTGTGTCGAGGTTGCGTTTGTAACGCGGAAGAAAAATAATAATAATAATAATAAAAAAAAACATTCACAGACGAGACGATTAACTCATTTCTTTTTCGCGCTGATGATGTGGAGACGGCCCAAACAGACTTCTGCCAAAACAAAATGAAATCCATTTCAGTATCTTGTTGGAAGTTTGACACATTTCCGGACTTGAAATATTTCATCTTGCAAATCATTATCAGAATTCCGCACGGAATTTGTGACATTGCGAACGCCGACGTTCCGACATTTCCCCCTTTCGGCACGGCGCGCGGGCGCCACGACGGGCTCACCAGTAGTCGTACGTGTCGTCCCAGTTGTCGAAGTGAACCAGGAGTCGGTTGTCCACCACGGCCGCGATGGTGGCCACGCAGATCAGGGACGGGTTCTTCCGGTCCACCGCCTCCAGCTTCATGCCCGCCCGAAAACCGGACGGCGTCACCGACTGGAAGGGGGGACACGCGGGGGTTCAGCCAAAGGAGCCGGCGGGCGGCGGATGGCGACGGCGCCACTCACGGTGTTGAGGCTCTTGAAGAGGTGCTTGGGCGCCAGCTGGCCTCTGCAGTTCTTCACGTACGTGCTCCAGTTGAACTCTCCGTCCTTGCAACCTTCCAAAAACAAAACAAAAAACAAATGTTGGCAAAACTGAGCCGAAAAGAGGGACGCGCCGACCTGCGGGCGTCGAACTCGTGCCAACCTTTGGGCAACAATAATTTGTGGCCGTTCTTCTCGCACCAGCCCGCCGGTTTGAGATCCCACGAGTCGGCGTTGGCCCAGAAGTCGTAGCACTCGGGATAGCCGTCGAAGTGGAGCCTCACTCGGTAGCCTTGGATCTGCGGGGGAGGGGAGGGGGGGGGGGGTGAAGGGCGGCGCCGCCTTTTTCTTCTTCTTCTTCTTCTTCGTTGGTCCAAAATGTCGAAACGTACACACTGACACGCTTTTTGGCTTCCCCACCACCACCCCCCCGGGGCGGATAACCATCATTTTCAACCGAGAAAGACGATAATCGATATTTCAAGCCGAGATTCACTTCAAGAATTAGGGGAAAGATCATCATCGAAGTCGGAAATTGTACAAACTCCAACGCTTGACTTTCTTCAAATGCTTTTCAGCGCGCGGTTTTTTTCTGATTTGAAATGTGTTAAAAAAAAAAATGTTTTGTTTTCTCAATATCAACAACAGACATTTTTCTTTCTTTTTAGTCCAGGGAAGGCTCACCCTCGGCAGCAACTATGTTAAAGTTCAATGAAAACTTCATCCGTCCATCCATTTTCCGAGCCGCTCATCCTCACAAGGGTCGCGGGGAGTGCTGGAGCCTATCCCAGCTGTCAACAGGCAGGGGGCGGGGTTACGCCCTGGACCGGTCGCCAGCCAATCGCAGGGCACATGGAGACAGACAACCAGCCGCGCTCACAATCACACCTTGGGGCAATTTAGACTGTCCAATGAATGTTGCGTGTTTTTGGAATGTGGGAGGAAACCGGAGTGCTCAGAGAAAAGCCACACAGGTACGGGGAGAACATGCAAACTCCACACAGGCGGGGTCCGGGATTGAACCCGGGACCTCAGAACTGTGAGGCCAACGCGTTCCAGCTGCTCCACCGTGCCGCCCACGAAAACTTGAACAACAAAAAAACAGCTCCCAAAGGTTTTCTCGTTATTCGTGTGGGGTTACCTTCCTTACGCCCGTGCAAATAACGGATGCAGTATTAATATACTGTACCCGTATACGATATGTACCAGATTTGTGCAACCATAAGATGCACTTCAAAGTTTTACATTTTCTGTAAAGATGGTCTTATGCGCACAATTGTTGCGTGAAGCATACTTGAACACTGTTAGCATGAATGCTAGCACGTTTTAGTGCGTACATAAGCTAGCCGATGATAGCGCTCACAAGGCCGAGGAGAATACAAAAATCGATTTTTACATCTTTAAGCAGAAGAATATCCCACTTGGGCCGCGTACTGATGGCGTCGTACACACAGCAAACAGAGTAGCATTGCTAGCAAATGATAATAAAATCTCATAAAAATAGAACAGGAAATAATTGATGGGAACGTGCGCTGGCATCCTCCCAGCATGCTTTGCGGGACTAAGGACCCCCCTTCGTGGGTCGTCCCGGCTCAGCCGCCTACAACCTCATTCGTCAAAGCGACCAAACGCCTAAAATCATACTTCATAATAAGTCAGCATGTTAGGAAAACCTTTAGCATTAATCACTAATAATTTTACAGAAAACATTTTGCTTCAGTCCATCCACGCGTGCCAAAAACTGCAATTTAGATGCACAAAACTTTAAGGCAGACGTATTTGGAACTGAAAATAATGTACTGCTCTTGAAAATTAAACAAAATGGATGAATTATTGCTATTCCATTTCCTCCGTGAGAATAACAATTTCCCCCCCACGACGACGATGCAATGCCATGTTTTTTTTTTTCACCCTGCGGGCCAGATTGCACCTCCCAGCGGGTGGCTTTTGGCCCGCGGGCTGCACGTTTGACACCCCCTGCGCAACGAAGCCGCGCATCGCCCCGTCGCCCTCCGTAAACCCGCCAGCAACGGGGCCCAGATGACGTCGAGCGTGCGGCTCGGCCCGACGACGTCGGCCTTACCTCCGCCACGGTGAGCACGCAAAAGAGCGACGGGTGGGACGGGTCCAGGCCCTCCAGCTTCATCCCCACCTTGAAGCTGTTCCGGCTTTGAGGAAACGACTGATGCTGCGGGGGGGGGGGGGGGGGGGGCGCAAAAGGGTCGGTGGGCGTCCCGAGAAAGCCGAAAGACGCGCTTCTACCTCTTTGAAGAGCTTGACGGGGGCGGCGACGGCTCGCTCCTCCTCCAGGTAGGCCGGCCAGCTCCACGCTCGCTTCTTACTCAGCGAGGCTGCGGCTGAAGCGGTGGGGCCAAAGAAACGCAGCAGCTCAAGTCAAAGGATTTCACACCGGCCCCCCCACAAATATATTTCCAGTGGCGCTTGGGACGGGGAAAAGTTCGCCAGACGTGCAAACAAAGTCATACAAAGAACACGCCAACTGCTATTTCTTCAGTACTTTGGATAAAAGCCTTTTCTAAAAAAAAAAATCTAATCGATTTTGGCCCAATCCTCAAAGTTCCGGGTGGGCTTCTTTTATGAACGGCGAGTTTCAGTTCTTACCGTAGATTTGTGATCGGATTCAAGTCAGCTGATGAGTTTGCCCACTCATAGAAGCTTTTTTTTTTTTTTTTTTTTCTTTGGTCATACATTTCGGATCATTATCCTGCTGAAATGTCCACCCTGGTTTCATTATCATCGTCCTCGTGGACGGCAGCAGATGTTGGTAATTTTTCCCTGTCCTTCCTTCAGTCATGTGACGTTTACCAGTCCCATTTGATGGATAGCAGCCCCACCCACTCCATCATGTTCTCACCTCAAAACTTGAATGTTGCTTTGGTGGGTTTTTTTTTTTTTTTTGCTTGCCAACAGTCCAATTTTGCTGTCATCTACCCAGGCTATATATCCATCCATGCATTTTCTTAGCCGCTTATCCTCACGAGGGTCGCGGGAGTGCCGGAGCCTATCCCGGCGGTCAACGGGCAGGAGGCGGGCGGGGTACACCCAGAACCGGTTGCCAGCCAATCCCGGGGCACATAGAGACCAACAGCCGCACTCACAATCACACCTCGGGGCAATTCAGAGTGTCCAATTAATGTTGCATGTTTTTGGGATGTGGGAGGAAAGCGGAGTGCCCGCCTGGAAAAAACCCACGCAGACTGTATATTGTCCCAGTATTTAATGGCCGGCTCCAAATGTCTTTACATGATGTGTTTTCATTATGTTTTGTCTTGTCTGAAGAAGGAAAACGCTTTTGGGTCCACGTTGCGCCCTCAAGCCTCGGTTATAAAAACAATGAATGGATCTTGACGCAATTAAGACTAGCTTAGCGTTTGATTTCCGAGTACTGAAAGGGGAACTTGACGCTCCTTGACCTTGTTGCACAGAAACGTACCCAGTTTGGCCATCTTGGATCCTCTCCTGCCTTTGGTGGTTTTGGCTTTCTCCTGGCAAAAATGAAAAGAGGAAATCCGCGATGATGTTGTCGTCACGCTTGCCGGCGTGACGCTGGCGTGTGGCGCCCCCCCCCCCCCTCACCCCCCACTTACTTCCGGTTCCTCTTGGTTGTCTTCCTCCTCGTCGGCAGAATCCATATAGATTTTCCTCTTTTTACGCACACGTTTGCCCAAGGACTCGCCCTCGGGAGCGGGGCACTCCCGGGCCTCCGCGGGAGACGATCTGGACAGAAAAAAAAAAAATTTTAATCAACAGTAGTGGGGGTGGGGGGGGGTGTCACAGGTCAGCATGTGATTTGTACCTGCCGCTGGTGGGCTGGGCACAGTTGGCGCTGCAGAACTTCCCCTGTAGGAGGGCGTCCCGGGCAACGGGACCGCTGCAGGTTCTGCACTGAGCGAGCTCCCCGTTTGGACCAACTTCCACACTTGGACCGACTTCCACTTTGGGACATTCCAGAGTGGGCGTCTCCTCCAAAGACAGGACGACTGGACCTGAGGCAGCGGGAAAGAACGCCGACCTTGAACAGTGGGCCGAGGGCCCACCGAGCCGATTTTGGACAACCGGGATTGGTCGCCACCCAATCGCGGGGCACACGCAGACAAACGACCAATCACGTTGACATCGGTGCGTCACGCAGAGCGCAGGCGTCAAACTTAAGGCCGGGCGGGCCACATGGTTTCATGTGGCCCCCGAAAGCAAATACAAAATTGAAAAAAAAAATAATAGTTTTCATTGCCTTTTGTGATACAAGTCTCCCGTTTCAAATAAGTTCAATAAAAGTTGAACAGTTTTAGCTTCTTATTTCAAAAACGATTATCCAGCCATTCATAATAATATGAGGTGGCTAAAAAAAATTTGTTAAAAAAAGGATTATTAATCAATTCATGGGCAGAGTGGCAATTTTTTGCCTTATTGAGATAAAAGTCTCCTAACAGGCCACAATCACGGAAATAAATTCTTTTTCGTTTATGGTTAAGTTATATGATAACTCGAGGCAGCCATGTTGGGTGAGGAAGGAAAGGGAAATAACTCCTTGCTCACTTTGACCGATGAGTTATCCTCTCCTGATACCAAATTATGGCTTCAGATTAAAACACTTCAATATTTTGATATACTGAAGGATAGAATGCGTGAAAATCATGATGTCCCAAAAATGGGATGCTGCGCATGAATGAGTTATTCAATTACTCTTTCATCCAAACAATGAATCTGATTTTTTTTTAAAAAGTCAATATAAATTACCAACCCTTGAGTCCAAAAGGGGAAATTATTTCAAATTGACAGTGAAGAATGAATCATAAATTGATGATTATTTGCTTGGTCTGTAACACCAAAATTACTTCAAATGTTTTCCAAACTAAAAGCAGATGTCTTATTTTGATTTTTTTTTTTTAAAGAAAGAGATCATCAATCTGCTTTTATGGAGGGCGACAAATAATTTTAAGTTCAACGAAAAATGCCTGAAAGATTATTTGATTATCAAAATGGCTGATTATTTTGATAACCTATTCCATGATACGGATACGGAGAATTTATAACTCCAACGTGGTCTGCAACTAGAATTAAGACGACACCCCCAATTTAGAGTCTTCGGTTATATTGCGGCTGAAAAAACATAAACGGTACCTTTTCTCTGAGACGACGCCGGCTGAATATCGCCGGACGGCTCGGGTGCCGCTTTCGCCTGCGATTGGCTCTCCGGCGGAGGGGTGGGGCTGTGAGACGGCACCGGGTCCGAGGCGTCCTTTTTAGGCGCCGGCTGCTGGTGCCCTTTGACTTCCGCGTCCGTCACGATCTCAAGTGTGCCAAATTCTGTCATGCGGAACTGAAGGCGGCAAGCGAGACGAAAACGGACACCAGATTTAAAAAAAGAAATACAATCGAGCTTTGGATGAAAAGTGTGGTCTTGAAGACAAATGACTGACATGTTCTAATCTTCAAAGAAAAATGGCGCACGTGACCCGCTGAGCAGTTTCGAAAACTGACTTCAGAACAAATGAACGAGCTCAACATCCAATGAACGCGTTGCCGTACCCAAAACAAGATCAACTAAAGAGGAGCAAACTCGCCATGGGATTGATTAGAAAACATGTTGCACAATGAAAATTAAACAAAACAGGAAACATCCATCCATTTTCTTCGCTGCCTATCCTCACAAGGGTTGCAGGGAGCTCCGGAGCCTATCCCAGCCGTCAACGGGCAGGAGGCGGGATACACCTTGAACTGGTCGCCAGTCAATCGCAGGGCACAAGGAGACAACCAGCCGCAACAAACAATCACACTGACGGGGCAATTTAGAGTGTGCAATTCATGTTGCATGTTTTGGGGATGTGGGAGGAAACCGGAGTGCCCACCCGGAGGAAAACCTGCGCAGGCACGGACGGAGGAGAACACGCAAACTCCACACAGGCGGGTCTGGGATCGAACCCGGGACCTCGGAACTGTGGGGCCAACGCTTTACCAGCTGAACCACCGTGCCGACGCAACACTTATTCTAATTACATTCCGCAGGCCTCGAGACCGATTAGGCTAACTTTCATTGAGAAACTTTTCGTCGTTCTTTTGCCTGTCGAGAGGCCCGCCGTCAGGCCACCGTGGAAACTCGTGAAACTCATTTTCCGTACCCTGATGTCACTTCCTGGCAACGTGGCGATGCCATCCTTCCAGTCCAGAGCGCCCATCATGTCAAAGTCGGCAGCTTGCGAGGGGCCGTCGCTGGGTGGAGTGTCAGCCATTCCGGAGCCTTCGGAATTCCTTTCAACAAAAAAAAAAGAAGAAGAAGACAGCGCCGTGACTACATATCGACGTAAATAGCTCCGACTTTTGGTGGTGCGTTTTGAAAGGAGCTTGAGCGGCGAGCGGCGAGCGGCTCCCGATGCGAAGGACGTTCCGGGTGCACTTGTGAGCGGCGGTTCGCAACATCACCGCTTGATGGCGACCGCGAGCCGGCTCGCAGGATCCACCGTGCACTTGGATTGCACACAAAAACACTCACTCTAAGACTCTTTTTGCAGGCCAACTAGCGCGGAATTGTGTTGCCAAAGCGGCCCACGGGGGCGACCCGACACCCCGTTCAGTGGCCATCGCAAGAAAACCGGCGCAGGCTTCAAGTTTAGCACATAAATTCATCTTTTCCTCGTTTTAGCAGTATCTCTTAAAGAGGGCTCTTTGCTTTCACGCAAACTGCCGACGACCGGGTTTGTGGAACACTTTCCACGAGAACGCCCCTTTCCTCGCCCGCTGCCTCAACTTGCCCGGGTTTGAATCCCATTTCCACTGCGATATAACGTTTTCCTACTGACGCAGGGTCAAAGCTGGGAATTAAGATGTTTTCGTGCAGTCGGGTTGCCTCCACCTGGAGAAAAGTAACTAACGAGCCGCTGCGGTGTGCGTGGGTGAAGTTTGACCGAGTACGCGGCTGCTCGCGTTTTGTTTTGTTTTGCAAATTCCTGCCATAAATAAAAGTGGAAGCAAGAGCGCCCCGTGATTAGCATCGGTCTCGGTACAAAATGGCGGCGCAATTGCGGGGGTGCGGAGGGGGGGAGGCCAACTAACACCTTTGAAACTATGTCAATTACTCAAGTTACGCCAAAAAACAACACACACGAGACGGGCCGGCGCGTCGAACAAGGACCGACGGCCGCCGGGCAATTTCCCGGCGGCCTCTTGTCCGCCGCTCCGCGGATTTTTTTCACTTTGTTGTCACGGAATGTCAGCCCCGGCTCGGCTCGGCTAGCTTAGCTTAGCCCAGCGACAGCAAGCTAACTGGGAGCTAGCCTTAGCATTAGCATCGGCTGCGGATGCAGGCAAGCAGTCAGAAATAAGTTTCCAGCTAAATAACAGTCGCAAAGAGACCTCGGCGCAATTCCGCCCGTCAGCGTTTGGACGGACAATAACGCCGCCTCGCCGTCACCACCTTCGGCATTGTTGCCCGATTAAATTCATCAATAGAAACTTGAAAAACGATTATTCTCACCGTTTCGCAAACCGGAGTGGGGAGAATAACGCAAACTGTCGCCCGCGGGGTGAAACCGCACGAAATTTCATTCAAACAAAGCGCCTTCAACTTACGCCAAATTACCATCAGTCGACCTGATGTGTTTTTTTTCAACAAAAATGTGGAACTCACCTCGTTTCTCTTTTAACTCTTATTTGGAGCCGAGGAGGTTGCGCATGCGCGGAAGATGCGCTGCCCTTACAAGTTTGTGCTCGAGGAGGGAGTAAAAAAAAAAAAAAGTTCACTTTCCGATCATCTGTGGTCGATACGACACGCGCACGCGCTTCGAGCGGCGCGCGCCCGTGACACAGCCCGGCCGAGGAGTCACTTTGACCGGCGTCGTTCCACGCGAGCATCCGGTCGACCCGAGCGAGCTCATCGCGCACGCGAACCAAACGACGAACCCTCGGAGATGATTCGCACGCCGCCGCCGCCGCTGAATATTCATCGGCACGACAATGCATTGGAATCCGAACCTTACGATAACGCACGCGTGCGATGTTGCTCAGGTTCGATGTGTCATGCGGCGACTCGTGCACGGCACTTGTGAGCATGCGTGCGTGTCAATAACGGAGGGTTTGTTTGCGTGCGTGTTTCTTCATTGAAAAAAGTCGAGCAAAACAACAAGCACACGACAGTTGTACATCTCTTACGCAACGGTTCGGGCTCGGAACGTAAGCGGGGTGCAGCTCCGGCTCCGAAATGCGTCTCAAAAGGAGCGAATGAAGCCACTCGGCTGCTTTATTTTGGCTCGATGAGTTGGACGTGCCCCAAGCGGCGCAAGTCCAACTCATCCCCGTTGAACGTGCACGATCGTCCATAATGGCTGCTTCGTCGCTACGACGCCTTTCAGCTCGGAGCATTGCAACGGTGACCTGCTCGGCGTAAAAAAAAAAAAAAGAATCATAATAATGGCAAGAAAAACACACGTTGTCGCTGCATTCTGCGGTGGGAGCAAGTGCATGTTGTGAACAAAGGGCCGTGTTGCTTTTCTTTTTTTTTTTTTTTTCCTTCCTAGGGTGAGGTGAGTTCCTTTCGTACTGTGAAGAGGAGCGGGCGGATTTCGCCCGGTCGCTTCGCGCTTTGGCCTGCGGATGGCGCCGGAGGAGCGTCGAAGGGGAGCAGACGAGGAGGAGGAGGAGGAGGGCGACGATGAAGACGATCGAACGGATTAGACGCTTTGCGGTCTTGTGCTGAGCCGAAAACGCGAGCAAATGGCCTTCAAGAGCAAAGCGCTCGACTCCAAGGTAAACCAAAAGAGAGAGAGAGAGAAGCGCACGACACTTGTAGGCCAACCATTTAGGGCGCCGCTCAATGCACGTTGTGACGTAAATAGCTTGCGGCGGCGCAGGTTGCGCTTTCGACGCGGTCCAGATGCAGCCGAAGAGGATCCGATACATAATCGGGCTCCGTTTTGATTGACGTTGACACACGCGGAGACCTCTGGCCGATATTTCCGCGATCCACGCGTGTAAATATTACTCAAGTGTGATGCGTTTGATTGCACGCCCCAGTGTTGCGTTTCCCGAGCTTTATCCACAGGAGAAAACTCACCGGAAGGAGAAAAAAAATGGTATATACAGTAAACAGATTTACCCCAAAAATGTCATGACCCAATGTGAAATTTGGGCTTTTTAAAAAAAAAAAGAAAATTGAGCATGAAGCTGTTATGAATGGCAACAGGTGGATACAGTTTGCCATTTCATTCACTCGCGACCGCCGCCATTGTTAGCCGGACGTAGACGCAAGTGTAATAAAGCGGTAATAGTTTGAGACATTTGCAGTGAACTCGGGTCGTGTTACTTTATTTAGTTGGATGAGGCAAAATATGGCAAAAGCGCTTCTATTAGTATTCATATTTCTTTCTAATAAATAAGAAATGGCTCTGACGACGCTGTCCATTTTGTGGGCACTTCAACAGGGCTTAGTTTCACTTTTTTTTTTTTTTTTTTACAGAAGTGTCAAGTAGCACTGCACAGTAAACAAGTGTTAAAATCTCACGACTTATATACAATAAAATTACACCTTGAAGTGTCCGTGAGGTCAATTGTGTGGTACACAATAGTAAATAATACGCAAGGCAGTGGAGGAGAACCCGCGAGAGCATTTATTCCGACTCCTCTTCTAATATTCAAGAAATGAAACGGTGCGGAGATCTGCCCTGCGACCAGTTCGGGGCGCAGTCCGCCTTTCGCCCGAAGCTAGCTCGGATAGGCTCCGGCTTTCCCATAAACCCTGTGAGGATAAGCAGCTTGGATAATGGCATGACGACCGCAGAGGAGTTATTTATAAAAAGCTAATGTACAATACATTTTTTGGTGCCATATTTTTCCCCCAGAAATGTTATATGGCCTATTGGCACGGTGGGTAAACTGGAAAGCGTTGGCCTCGCACTTCTGAGGTTCTGGGTTCGATCCAAACCTGCCTGTGTGGAGTTTGCATGTTCTCCCCGTGCCTGCGTTGGTTTTCTCCGGGTGGGCACTCCGCTTTCCTCCCACATCCCAAAAACAAGCAACATTAATCGGAGACTCTAAATTGCCCATAGGTGTGATTGGTTGTCTGGCTCCATGTGCCCTGCGATTGGTTGCCGACCAGTTGAGGGTGTGCCCCGCCTCCTGCCCGTAAACAGCCGGGATAGGATCCCGCGAGCCTCGTGAGGATGAGCGGCTCAGAAAATGGATGGATGGGTGGTAATGTGGCCCTGGGAGAACATTATACAAACTAAAATGGCCGCCGATCAAAATAAGTTTAGCGATAAAACACGATAGTTGTTGATCTTGCTCACCTGAAGCGAAATCGTGTTTATACTTTTTGCATTTGTGTGATTTCAATCAAGCTCATAAAGAATTTGGCCGTTAAAGGAGCTCTCAACGCGCTTGAGGGTTCAACGCTGAGGCTTTTTCTGAGCTGACGAAGCGGCGCCAGGCCGCTAATTGCCCGCGGGTGCGATTCCCCGCCCCCATTTGTGGGTATCGCCGCTTGTGTCGTGCTAACTCCACGTTTGTGTGCGCCCGCCAGACGGTTTTCTTCAACCTGCTGCTGTGCCTGCTCGTCTTCTACGCCCTGTTTTACATGATCGGGAGCGTTTGTTTCGGTGCCTTCAGGTGAGAACAAGTCGTCACCGAAAAAAGTCGTGATTTTGTGTGAAGAATCACTTTTCATGTCATTCATAACTCTTGTCATTTGCCCTCATTTACTTTGTCTCCATAATGAGCAATATTCCGTGTATTTCTCGACCACAATCCGTTCCAGAAGGCAGTTCGAAAACCGAATCGATAATTCCCATTACAATGAATGGAAAAAGAAATAATGCGTTCCGAGCCTAAAAAAATTGGGCTTTTTAAACATTTTTCCTGATAATAAACTGCATAGTAGAAATACATGTATAGTTTAAATACTTTGTATGATAAAATGATTGCAGAAATATATTTATTTTTTGCTTTAAATGTATGCTTTAGTAGTCGAGTAGACTAGGCCGGGAGTGCCTTGCCATATGTGTTGCGACTCGGCCCCCAGGCAGGTAAACTTTTTTTTATTAACAAAAGTGTAGAATAACTTTAAACAACAATAATGGGGGGGGGGGAATATACATATATTTTTACAAAAAGTAACATACAAAAACATTAACTTGTAACTCGAGTTGACAAAATATTTGAAACAAAACAATAATGTAGAAATGCTAATGGAACAGAGCATTATTAAAGTTCACGAGAAAAAAGCAAAGCAAAACTTTCAACGACTGTATCAAATCTCTTTGGTGGGGGTGACTCTAGTGTCACTTCTTTGGAGCCGTGATTGGGGGTTAAAAGTCCTCAATAGGAAGAAAAAAACAGTCAGTAAACGGAGCTAGCGCGACGCGTCTGCGTACAGAGGCTGCGTTATACACAATAACAAAGCGCGTTGTGGGTCAGCTGGTCGGGCCGCGCGCGTCATGTTATTTCCGGGTTTTGTCGGGGGCGTCCGAATTTTCGTTGGCAAACAGAAGCGAAAAAAATCTCGAAATTCTCGTTCCAAAACCGATTTGCTCGAGAACGGAGACGTTCGAGAACCGAGTATTCGCCGTACACCTAAATTGTACCCATTAAAAAGGAAGTGAAATACTATTGTAAGCCACTGTAACATTTTTGCGCAGTTTCATCTTTAACACTCGCGCGCTTACGTGCAGTGTTGCCGGGGGAATACTTCAATTGTTCTGAAGTAGCCTGCGCTTAAAAGTTAAATACAACTCAACTGTATTTCAAAATGGACTCTAGTTGAAGAAGAATAAACACACAGTTGTGGATTGAAATGAAAAAGTTTTAACAGGCATGCATGTTTAGCTACAATGGGTTTTTTTACATTTTTTTTTGCGTAGCGTAGCATGAGAAGTAGCCCTTCCGCTAGTGCTACACACTGACAATAACTGGTCTGTAGTTGTAAAGTCGGAATTACAGTAAATATTTGCATGAAAAACACTTGCACACCACTCACTAGTTGCCCGAGCGGCATTTGTAACCGCAAAAATGTCATATTGACGGCAAATATTTGCACGGAAAAACACCTTTTTTAAGTCGGGGCAAAGTTAGCGCACCACCTCGCGGCACGTCGTGTGCTGTTCCTCACGGCCGTGAATGTCGTAATCCCAGTATGGCAATATTTGAATGAATGTTGTCCGTAGAGATGAAAGGAATTGAACGCTAACTGGGCTTACCTCCCAACGCAGGTTAGACGACTTTGACGGACGGATCCCCTTTGACTTCAAGACCAAGCCGGAGGACTCGGCGTCCAAGTACTTGGGTGAGCGCGTCCAAGGGGGCTGCCCGACGCGCTCCCCTGACGTTTTCTTTCTTTCTTTGTGTGCCAGTCAACCTGCTGTCCTTGGAGCTGACCTACTTCTGCAGCGGCTTGCTGTTTGCCGCCGTGGTCAAGAGGCGAGTGTGGGACTACGCGC
Source organism: Syngnathoides biaculeatus (assembly GCF_019802595.1). Lineage (NCBI taxonomy): Eukaryota > Metazoa > Chordata > Actinopteri > Syngnathiformes > Syngnathidae > Syngnathoides > Syngnathoides biaculeatus. The sequence goes on from NC_084644.1 coordinate 1,386,903, forward strand.
TCACCGTCACTTGCCTGCACGTCTTCATCAGCAGCCTCGGTGAGCGGAGTCAGTCGTCTTTGGGTGCGAAGCGCGTCGCCCTCACGCTGTTTATGTTTCGCGCCGCAGTGATGCTGGAGTTTCCGCTGGCCTGGCGGTGGTGGTTGGCCTTAGGTGAGGTCGTACGCGACTCCCGTGTTCATTGGGAGTTTTTTTTGTAAAGTGCAGTCACCGTGTGTTGCCCCACAGGTAGTGGCTTGGTTCTGATGGTGTGCAACGGTCAGCTGATCGCTTACTTGGCCTGCCAGGATGACCAAAGCTACGTTACCTTCACCGTCTACTAAGTGAAGCGTTTGCCGACGCAAAAGCGTTCCCTTGGTTCGACAGCGCCGTGCAAAAGTTTTGGACCGCCGTTTGCATTTCTCGTTTTAGCAGTCCAACGGACCCTCGCATACGCACACTTGTTTCTTTGTTCTTTTTTAGGAGACAAACCGTTGAAAATAGTGCGACCGTTGACCCCCGACCAGATGACGACCAGCTCTTACCGCGCTAATCGCCAAAGGTCCGCCGGGTTGGGCTCCGGCTCACCCTCGACCCAAACGGAGGTAAACGCTCCAAAACGGCATCCGGCAAATTCGTCACGTTTCTCCCGCTCGTCGGCAGTTTTACGGTTTCTGCCTTACTTTGACGTCACCGATAACGCTTGGACGCACCACGAGGAGATGTTTCTGGATTTCTACTGTACGGAAATTCTTTTGACACTTTGGGAAGTTGTGAACGTAATAACGGGATGGCAAAGTTGTTTTTTTATGTTGGAAGAATTAAATGTGGCATAACTACTGGTACATTTTCTGATTTTTTTTTTTTTTTTTGCCTTGGCATACTGCTAAAATGAGCATTTCAAATATTATTGAATTGAAGATTTTCAGCTTTATTTCAGAGGTTTCCCAACAATAAGATATATTATCATTTAGAAATTACAGCCATATGTCAAAGGAACTTGGCCAGACCGCTAATTGCACTGACTTTTATTTTTTTCCGATTCATGAATTTCTTAAATTTGGACCCCCACACATTTGTGAACAAGTGGGGATATATGGCCACTTAGCATATTAGCATATTTGTGGTTTGTTCCCCACAAAGAAGAAACGAAAGAAAAGAAAAGCAAACAGGGCTGCACGGGGGATCAGGTGGAAAGCAGTTCTGAGGTCCCTGGTTCAATCCCGGACCCGCCAGTGTGGAGTGTGCATGTTCTCCCCGTCCCTGCGTGGCTTTTCTCCGAGTGGGCACTCCCGCTTTCCTCCCACATCCCAAAAAAATGCAACATTAATTGGACCGTCGGTGTGATTGTGAGTGCGGCTGTTTTGTCTCGATGTGCCCCGCCCCGCGATTGGCTGGCGACCAGTCCGGGGTGTACTCCGCTTCCTGTCCGTAGACAGCTGGGATTGGTTCCGGGACTCCCGTGACCCATGTGAGGATAAGAAAAAGCTAAGAAAATGGATGGATGGATGGATGAAAAGCAAACAGCTAATAGATGAATCTGGACCACAAAACCTTTTCGCACTCCACTTTTGTTTCAGCTGCGAGGGCGTGCAGACGGAACACGGTGTGGCCCGCAAATTCAAAACCGTTCGAGTCCAGAGCAGCGTCGCGGTGATGTCACAACATGAGACGAGCTGCCGGGGTCATTACAGAGCGCCGCAAAAGCCTCCCTGTTTGCAAGCACTTCCAAATACGGGCAAGCCAGCACCGGGGCACCGTCGCCCTTGCGCATTGCCCAGCAGCAACACCCAAAAAAAAAAAAAAAAAAAAAAAACAGCTTTGAGTGGACGGTTGTTTCAACGAATCAGCACACACGGTGATGAAAAGTGTTTAATTTTCAAGACACTACTTTTCAAGTCCACTCATTTACTAGACGACGGGTGAGCTGGAGCCTCCGCCAGCTGCCAGCTTGCCAGCTTGCCAGCCAATTACAAGCATTCAAAGTCCCGTTCAGGCAAGTGAACCACTACACTATCTGGGACAACAACACGTGGCCATTCACACAGATTCAGGTCGTAGAAAAAAACCAAATACTTTGTACAGTCCGCTCGTCTCAGGAGGCGTTCACGTAGGAGAAGCCGACGAAGGCTCGGGCGGCCCCGCCCTCTTGGCACCCGTCGCCGACGGAGGCCGGCACGGGCTGCAGCGTGAACTCGGGGTCGACGTAGCTGACGTCGCAAGGACTCGTCTGCGGGGAAAGGAGAGACCAGATGGAGACGGGGATCCGACAGATTGAGGACAGAGCCCGTCGGCCGGCGCGATTACCACATTGGGGACGAACGGGGGGGCCACTTTCTTGGCCAGCAGGTCGTCCCAGTCCACGTATGAAAAGAAGGGGTGCTCCCGCAGCTCCTCCTGGGCGACCCACAAAGATCCGCCTCGCCGTCACCATGCGGATTCGCAACGTTTTGCCGTCTTCCGCGCGCGTCCTTACCACGTCGCGGCGCTCCCCCAAGCGTCTGGAGACCTTCCTCTCCAGCAAGCCCCCCAACAGCGAGCGGGCCGCCTCGGACGTTCCGCTCCGGAGCCGGAGAGGCTCGTGGACTATCTTGGCAAACATCTCTGCTTTGCTGCGGCTGTAAAATGGAGGCTGCCACGCCAAACGGGGCAAAAAGAGGATTAGGAACATAAATGAAGCTCTCGAGACCGCATGTTGTTGGGGTTTTTGGGGTGGGGAATTCTCGCCGATTTGCAAGAGATTAAATTCCGGGAAGTCCGGTTCGGGACTCCTGCAAAAAGGCATTTGTGAAATTGGTGTTTGGGAGTAATTTCTTCCCACCTTCATTTTTGGCACATGGGATTTGAGTCTCGTGGTTCGGGACCCCGAAACATCTGTGACGGGGGTCCATTTAGTTTTTGATGGAATTCTGGCGCGTCGAAAATACATTTCATGGGAGATACTCGCGTCCACTAAATTTTGGGAGTTTTTGAGGATGGCGACAAACAACGAGGAGTTCAGGAAGACGGAAATCAAACGTTTGCGTGAGAAGAAAGGCAGAAAACGCCACTCACGTGCCCGTAAAGCATCTCGAAAAGGACGCTGCCGAGTCCCCACCAGTCCACGGCGGGACCGTACGCGTGACCCAGCAGCACCTCCGGCGCGAGGTACTCCGGCGTCCCGCAGAAGGTTTGCATGACCTCGCCCGCGGCCACGCCTTCTTTGCACAGTCCAAAGTCGGTCAGCTTCACGTGGCCCTCACAGTCCAGCAAAATGTTCTCCGGTTTCAGGTCCCTGACGAACAGACAAAAGCATCCGTTTTCTTAGCCGCTTATGCTCACGGGGGCCACAGGAGCGCTGGAGCCTATCCCAGCTGTCAAGGGGCAGGAGGCGGGGTACACCCTGGACTGCCCGCCAGCCAATCGCAGGTCACATCGAGGCAAACAATCACACTGAGGGGCAATTTAGAGTGTCCGATCAATGTTGCATTTTTGGGGGATGTGGAAGGAAACCGGAGTGTCCACCTGGAGAAAAACCACGCAGGTACATGCAACCTCCACACAGACGGGTCCGGGATCGAACCGGGGACCTCAGAACTGTGAGCTGATCCACCGTGCGACCTTTCACACGACATTTCAAAGTTTCCTGTTCTGACGCGGCAGCAGAAGGCAACTTTGCCGTTCTTTTTCCACGTCGGCGACGTCACGCGCCGCCGCGAACGTTCACCTGTAGACGACGTCTAACGAGTGGAGGTAGCCCAGCGCCATGGAAATCTCCGCGGCGTAAAAAGCGGCCCTGCTCTCGGGGAAGGAGCCCTCGTTCTGGAGGTGGTAGAAAAGCTGAAAGTGGCAAGAAGGAAGAAGCGGCTGTCGGCGCCTTGGAAGGAAAAACAAAACAACCGCGGGCGGTTTTGGCATTTGTTTACCTCGCCTCCGTTAACGTAGTCCACAACAAAGTAGAGCAAGTTTGGGGTCTGGAACGCGAAGCGGAGTCCCACCAGGAAAGGATGTTGGAGGCCTTTGAGCAGGACGCTCCTCTCAACCATCACGTGCTGCTGCTACGGGTGCGGTCAGAACCGCGTCAAAACGGACTGCAGACGCGGGTATAAAAAGTCTACGCACCCCCTCGCTCAAATGTCAGGTTTTCGGTGACGGCCGTGCACATCGGTCCCCTCGGCGGCTCAATTCGCGAAAAGAAAACATCTTCGGTCAAAATGAACCTGGCATTTGAAGAGGGGTGTGTAGACTTTTTCAAGTCAATTGAAGGCGGTTTACCTCTTTCCTCATGACGATGGTCTGTTTGTGTAAGACTTTCACGGCGTAGCAGCCGCCATCTTTTCTGTGTTTGGCCAGTAGCACCTGAATGAAAGGATCCGGAAAAATTGCGCAAAACAAAATCAAAAACATAAAGCAAGAGAAAGAGAAAGAGAAAGAGAAAACGCTACCTTTCCAAAACTCCCTTTGCCGATGACTTTGAGGTAATCAAAGTCAGACGGTTTCATCCTGGCAGACAAAGGAAGAAAAGTTACTTTTATCGACTTTGCCTTTACATATCGCAATGGAAAATAAAGAAACCCAAAATGTATTTTTGATTTTGTACATGTTTTTTTTTTCTTTTCATGTAAAAAGCTGGTATCAGAATGCTCCTTTCACTGCATTTGTTTCCCCACCCGGGAGAGTCGCGTTCTCATCCTTTGTGAGCTTGTCTTTAATTGCCAATTTTTTCTATTTTTCTCTTTGTGATTTTTTTTTTCCCCATGACCTCCACGTTGAACTGTCGCGAGTTTAAAAAAAAAAAAAATCAAAATTTGCGCGCACCGAAACGTTCACATCCGCCCCGTTGTGTTTATTTCCTCTATACTGCACTTAGGAGGTTGGCGGCACGGTGGCTCAGCCACTCATGAGGTCCTGGGTTCGATCCCCGCGCCTGCGTTTGCTTTTCTCCGGGTGTGCACTCCAGTTTCCGCCCACATCCCCAAAACGTACAACTTCAACTGTACGCTCTAAATGGGCCCAAGACGCGATTGTGAGCGCGGCTGGTTGTCTCGATCTGCCCTGCGATTGGCTGGCGACCAGTTCAGGGTGTGCCCCGCCTCCTGCCCGTTGACAGCTGGTACGGATAGCTTTCCAATGACGCCATCTTGTGTGTCAGAACACAGGTGATAAGCGTGAAGTTTTTTTTCTATCGTTAATTGATCTGATTGCTCTAAGTAGTGGTGACGTCATTGGAAACCGATCCGTAGGCTCCGGCGCTCACCACGACCCTCGTGAGGATAAGCGGCAAAGAAAATGGATGTACTTAGGTAGGGGCTTTTTGTATTTGTATGCGGCACACTTGCGGGCCGCGTAAGATTTATCGCTGGAACTTTTTTTTTTTTTTTTTTTGCGGCTCATTCGGCGGAATGCTAAATACAGTCGAATAGTCCAAATTTTACGGTATTGACGTCCAGAGAAAAATGATACTCACCGGGAGGTTTGAGACTTGAGTGAGCCCTGAGGAGACGGCAAATACGACAAAGGTCAAGAAGTCATCTTTTGAATGGTTTCCTGTCAACGCCACGCCGCCTTACATTTTCTTTGCTCACCGCGGTTCCTCTTCCGCTTCCGTCTCGCAGCTTTTCCCACTTTTTGCTCCGAGGCCGACGGATCCTGCAAGCGTCCTCCTGGCTTCAAGTGAGAGAGGCGAGGGTCATAATCATTTTTCCCGATATGGATTCTCATCTTGTGGCGACTTACTGCTGGCAAAGCGGCTGATAGGGGGCAACTTTGTGCAGCAGCTCCCTGAAGAGAAATTTCCTCCCCTTGAGCAGAGCTGCAAGACCTTGCGTTAGTTACATGACAATTAATACAAAGAAAAATTAAAAATGTCGCAAAGAACATGGCAGAAACAGGAAATAAAAGAGCTTCAGAAATTATCAGGCACTCACACGATGAATATGAAATCGTGCATTTATAGGTTCAATTTTAAGTTTTGATAAAGTTTCACGAATGGGCGTCATTTTTATGTATTGCGACCAAAACGAGGCAAACGTCGTCGCAGCGTTTTCATGAACTCCACGCAAAAAGCACTTTCTGTTTTTTTTTTGTTTTTTTTTTTTTTCTTTTTAGCGATTTAATATTGTAGACGTAGCAAAGTTCGCGACAATCTTGCTAGCATGTGACGTCATTAAGCTCGTTACCTGCGAAAAACGACGCGAGCCTCCTCATTTCGGCGCAGGTCATCGCTCGGCCGCGCGTCCTCGTCATGCGGGCGAAACCTTCGTGCAGCAAACGATCCGGACTGCAGTCCGACGAACCGGAGCGACCCCCCCCGCCTCCTCCTCCTTTTTTTTTTTTTTTTTTTTTTGCAGACTAGTGCTGCGTTCGCGGACACTCGGAATTAAAGGTCGTTAAAGGTCGCATTTAACTGAGTGTCCATATTTTCACGGACATATAACTTATCATAGATTCAATCTAAAAGATTTCTTGGATCTGTTCGGAGAAGATTGTTTTGCTTGGTTGTTTTTTTTTTTTTTGTATGCCCACTTAAATGCATCATTCGTCATCATCAGATTCCAGTGTTTCACAGTGTAGTTATTAATTAAAGGCGGAAGGAAGGAAGGAAGGAAAGAAAAATATTGCTTCCTTGCTAGAAAGTGACGTGAATTGAAAAGTCAAAATAGAACTTGCAAAATACATAAATGGACACCGTAGGAGGGTCCAATTTGTATCCAAAGCAAAAGGGCGCTCACACTCGTGTGGATTGTTTCTGTTTTCGAATGATGGCTCCTGTATCGAGCGTGTACTTGAACCCATTTCCTGATCTTAGGTCATCATTGTAAATTCCTCCAACAAATCAAAATAATCGTTTATGCCCACGAACAGCACTGGAAAAAAAAAATAATAAAAAATCAGGGTCCACCGGTGACCCTTGGCTGTTTCACTGAAATTCAAGCGACTAAATATAGTTAATAGGTCACGACCGAGTGTGGCGGCATTCGACGACCGCGGACGAGCCGTCTTGTGTTCGCGCGGCCGTCGCATGCCGAAGACGCCGCCGGGCGTGGCGCAATCGCCGCAGCTCGCCGAGATTTACGGGAGACTGGAAGCGCTCTCGACTTGTTTACGGCGTGAGGCTCAGGGCGGGCCGCGCATTTGCCACCCCGGTCGTCTTCTGAAATATTTCCGTTTGATGGGCTGAATTGCATAACTGCACTTTAATGACCACCTGCGATCACATGACGGGCGAAAATAGCGCGAGTTGCTATTCCGGGTCGGGCACAGTCGGTGAGGACAGTCCACAACAAGTCAAGTCTTTTTTTTTTTACGAGGGAAGATTGTGCTCTTTTCCCCTCATGACGATGAGGCGTGGACTGGATCACGGAAAAAGACAGTACATGCGGCACATTCTGTGGAGGAAATGACGTGTTTTTTGAGCTTGCTAAAAAAAGTGATATTTCCATGAAAATATGACATGCATTTTACTGAGTGAAATGGGTTTTCCACCCCCAAGCAAATGACACGTTTGTCTTTTCGGCAAAGAAACCCTCGATTGCGAGCGCAGCGGCGAAACCTTTCCTGAGTTCAACGAGGGCGATCTTAGGCTCCGCCCCCTTCGCCGCGTCCCACAAGTTTCCAAAATGGCGACTGAACAGAACATGTTTGAAGTCGATTCTCCAAAATGGCTCCATCCCTTCAAAACCTGACAGAAACTCTTCTGCAGCCTTTCTCGCCAACGACGTTGCACAAACGAATAAAGATAGAGAAGAATTTGCGTCAAGTCGAGCGTTTGGGGCGAATGACGGCGTCGTCGTAAATTTGGACGCATCAACGGTTCAGAAATTTGGCCCGTACAAGCCATTGAGTGACATTTGCACCTGAAACCTGTCAGCCAATGGACCTTTCAGATGCCGATCTTAAGCCACGTCCCACAAACAAAATGGCGATTGAACATAACAGGTTTGAACTGGATTCTCTATCGCATATTGCAGATAATTTTGGGGTATGTTTTTTTTGGCAAATGCGTCGGACTTGTCCAAGTGAGTTCTCCAGAGGGGTGTCAACTATTTTAAGCAAGGATATTTACACCGGATTAAGATTTTGGACGGAGCGGGACGGAATGGAAAAAAAAGTTTGACGCCTCACAAACTTGATATTAAAATGCAACAGGATAAAATATTGGAATCGTACTGCGCATGTAAAGCAGGGTGAGGACTTTTTACTCGGAAAGATCGCGAGTAAAGTCATTGGAGCCTTTAGAAGTGAGTGACGTGGCTCGTAATGGAAGCCAGTGCTCTGTCTTAAAAGTCCGATGTGATCCAAATGGGCAAAAATTTTTCTCTTGCACGACGTGGCACATTCACGGAGCACTAACCCGACTCTTCGCCATAAAACATGACACACTTCATTCGGCGGGTTACAAAGCGAAATTTCTTCTCCTGCAATGTATAAAGCACTAATAATAATGAAATCAAACTCAGACAACATACTTCTCCCCCACTTACCGTCAAAGTTTTTTTTTTCGTGTTTGTTGATATTGTCCACATTTAGTTGTACGCACGCTCTCCCGCGAGCCTTAATCCATCGTAGACACTTCGTCAACTGTGTTTTAGGCTTCGGAAAATGAATCAACCGAGCCCCGTGTAACCTGGAACCGATTGCGTGTTCCCCAAGCGTATCTGACGACCATTTTCTTCGTAACGTTAAATTTTCCAAGCGCACTCTACTGACCACCAGCATTGCTGGTGGGGCAAGACGGCGGCAGGGGCGCGTCAAGCCAGGGGTTAAGACAACGCGGCGATCTGATTGGCTATTATTGTACGGGTGATTGACATTCTGGAAGCATTTCGGTCCACAGCACTTAACAGAACCTCTGCGGGTTTTTCGGAAAGCCAAAGCTCGGGCTCGTGACCTCAATCTGCTTGGTCTTGGGCCCCTCCTCCGGTGCCCTGGCAGCATTTTTGGGGGGCGCTTGTCGTGACGCAAGACCCGTCTTCAGGGTTCTTGACGAAGAGACGACATTTTCCGGTCCACAAAACACGTCGGAACACAATGCAGCATTTCCGGCTGTCATTTCAAGTTTGTCGGCGTCCCGTCTCCGCTGTCTCGAATTGGACGCGAGTGGAGAGCCGCTTCCCGCTCGGGAAAGCGGACCACGTCTTGACTGCATCGTCACCATGACAACGGCCCAAAGTGCCGCCGGCAGGTTTTAGTCACGCACAAGGTGGTACCGTCCGAGAAGACGCCGCCGCCGCCGCCGTGCTCAACAGGAAGGGACATTTCCCGCGAGAGATGCACGCCATGTTTTTTGGGGGGATGTGGGAGGGAAGAAGTGAAACCAGAAACAGGAAGATTCGAACCCAGAACCTCAAAGCTGTGACTCGGGCTATAACCACTTTCAACCTGTGGTAAATTCACTGTGACAAAGGTAGTACCTCGGTGTACCTTTAGGTGGCGACAAGAAACCAGAACGAACGTAAACTGGCTCGATTACACCGAAAAATTTGACTTGAGGGCCAAACTGGACAATATGAGCTCATTTATTTTGTCCCTGTTTTGTAATATATTTAGTATATGCTGCAAAAAAAAAAAAAGACCTTTTGTATCGATAATCAGGCTGAACAATTCAACGTTCTTCTATTGGGAAAAAAAAAAGCCACATTTGACCTTTGCATCGAGCTGTTGCCATTGAAAGAAGACAATCATGACGTTGTGCTTAACAAACAGGTCCAGTGAGTCGGTCCCTTTGCCGAGTAAAATCGTCAGTGCAGGATTTCACGACAACTTCTGGGAAATGAATTCCACACAGTATGGAACAATCCGAATGGTGTATAATGTGTTTGGTTGAAATTCACGATAAACACTGCGATGGCCGCGACATAATTAAGGCTTCTGGCCTGACTTCTGGCCGAGAGCTTTGTGAATCGTGATTATTTCATTTAACGAGCAGGTTAATCGAAAATACAATGGTAAATGGAGGAAGTTCTTTTGACTTCACAACTTGTGCTTGGGATTTTGGATATGAATCGTGCGTGTTGTTTTTGCCAGTGGTTTGCGTGCGCGCCCCCGTGACTTCCAGCTTTGGGTGGCGGGAGCGCGCGCAGCGAAGGGGCGGGGCCAGGCGCAATCAGGGCAGCGGGTGAGCGCGAGTGTCCCGGATTTTCACCTTCCACCTTCCACCTTCCTCCTCCTCCTCCTCCTCCTCCTCGGCTTGGGTCGACGGACTCCGCGACCCGTCCCCGAGGTGGACGCCGCCGTTCGCCTGTGAAGCGGGACGACGGAGGTCAGCCGTGACTTTTTCCCACTTCTCTGTCCCCGCCTCCCTTCTTACCCTCCCGAGAAAAGTTTGACGTCGCTCCGGGGACGCGTTTTGTCGCCTTCCGCGTTCGGGACGAGCTCGCGGGCGTTGATCACGTTCCGGATAAGGCCCGCGAACACTTTTTGGTTTGTTCTGCATGCGTTCGAAACTCCGCCCGTGTGCTCTTGTTTACTAGCCCACGTTGGGCTTGGGCGTGCTTGCTGAATCACAGCTCTCTGAACAGCGAGAAATTTGACGTTTGACAAACATCTCGAGGGGATATCCACCAAACAAGAACGTCGCTCTCTGCCTCTCACGCATACACGGGGGGGGAAAGTGGCTGCACAGGTTCACGATGTCCATTGTGCCATCTCGCGGAAATGCATTTAATTGTCCTGCCTGCCTTTAAACGTCACTGGCACGGCATTGAAGAATACGTTCTACATGGTTTAAAGTCAACAAATGCTCTTTTTGGACCAAAGAAGTGAGCTGAAGTCTCCGGGGTCAAGATGCCGACCGGCATTTAGTTGCCGATTATCTCGGTTATAAAACTTGTAAGTAAGCCTGTGAGAGGCTTACTGTGGGGGAAAAAAAAAAAAAAAGAAAGAAAAGTAGAGCTCAGCTTAGTTTTAATGCATTCCAAGTGTGTCACCGTGTTCAAACATTAACAGTTTCGTGATCCATTAATCGTGTACCTGGAAGTTAGGACAGGACAGGACTGGGCGCCGCGACATTCCTGCAGCCCCGCTTTACGAGTGCCACGGGGGTGCGTTGCGAGTCTTTTCGTGCGCGGCCTGCAACTGCAAAACCACAAAAAAAAAAAAAAAAAGGGCGTGTTGGGGCTCGGAGGGGGCGAAAAACAGTCTTATCGTCTCAGCCGTTTTCACAAGAGGTGACGAGACGCAAAAAGCTGAGGCCACCCTACCCCCCCCCAAAAAAAAAAGCAAAACTTGTCCAGTCTGCCTCATGGGACAATGTGACATGTAGGAAAAATATGGGGTCAACAATCACGTTACAAAGCCTCGGTTTTCGAACGAAAATTTTGAGATTTTTTTTTTTTCTTCTGTTTTCGAACAAAAATCGATACTCGAACACGCCGCTGACCAAAACCCGCGAATAACAATTGTGCGGCCAGAACAGCTGACACATGCGCTTTGTTGTGAATTCCCACGCCGCTGAGAAGAAAAAAAAAAAAAAAAACGGGAAATAACAAGCAGTTGACCCACCCACGACTCGTTTTGTTATTTTCAATTCGAACGCCCCCCCCCCAAAAACAAACAGAAATGACATAAAGCGCACGGCGCAATCAGCGCATTTTTGTTATTGTGTTATAACGCAGCCTCCGTACACGGACGTGACTGTTGTTTGTCCCAAGTGCTGACATCAAAGCCATCTGTGCCAAGTGGAACGCAATCCATAATTTCGTCGAACTTCATCGCCCCAATAAATCTGAATGCGCTCCAAAATTTGAATGATGTTGTGATGAGCCACATCAGAAATGTTCTTAAGAGACGGCAGAAACAAATCGTTTTTTTGTTATTTGATATGTACAGCTGTTGAAGCATTTCTGCATTTTTCTTTTGCTTGGTAACTCGAGTTACGAATGTTTTTGTGTTACTTTTTGTGAAAAAAAATTTAAAAAAAATGCTTCCCCCCCGCCTCGTTATTGTCTGTTTAAAGTTATTCTGCACTTTTGTTCATAAAAAGTTTACAAGGCCGGGGGGCTGAGTCGCTACAGATACGGCAATGCGCTCCCAGCTTAGCGTACTCTCCTTCTAAAGCATACATTTTAAGCAAAAAAAAAAAAATCTATTTCTTCAATTATTTTATGATATAAAGTATTTAAACTATACATGTATTTCTACTATGCAGTTTTATTACCAGGAAAATCTAAAACCAAATGTTTTAAAAACCCAAATTATTTAGGCTTGGAACGCATTATTTCTTTTTCCATTCATTGTAATGGGAAACATCGATTCGCTTTTCAAACAATTCACTTTTTAAACCGTTGTTTGGCGTGGAAACAATAAAAAAAGTTGTTGCGATTTCTTTGAGTGTGAATTTGCGAGTTTGCAGACGTCCGCCGTAGCCCCAAATTGTCGTGATTTCGGGAATTGTGAATCATTAGTGAGTCTGTGCGAAGCCACGCCGCATTTCCACACGGCTCTCGTCGGGCGCGTTTGGGCCGCCGCCGCCGCCCTGCACGCTCAGTCGCTGCGCTCGCTCGCTCGCAGTCACTCCTTTGCATTCATGCCGCGTGAGTCACTTTTGACGTGCGGCGCCGTCGCCTCGGGGGAGCGGGCCGCTCATGTTTGTCGCGGTCTTGTGTGTTCCCAGGTCCGTGACGAAGCCGGGGGCCGGTGCGGTTGCCGGGGTGACAGACATGCCAAAACCGGACCTGCTCTGCCTGGTTCAGCTGCTGGACGGCACCGTCGAGACCTTCCGAGTAAACGTGCGACGCTTTGCTTGGCCGTGTTTGTGTGACGAGATCGTACCGGATGTTGCCGCTATCTGTCACCGCGCGACGCTAATAGTCGGCGTGTCCAGGCACGACCCCCCCCCCCCCCTTCCCAAATTGATCCACATCCAGTGACCTTGGTGTCAAGGACACGTCCCCCCCCCCCCCCCCGCCGCATTTGTTACATTTGAGGCTTTTGCATCATCAGCACATCGTGTCCAGCATTTCGATGGTGGCGTTTGCTGCAAGGCAATCACGCTGTTACCCTCTCGCCCGACATTTCTGTGAATATTAAATATGCAATATAACCTCTCTCAGTCGCACAATACATTGGAGGGAAAAGTCGTCTCCTCCCCCCCCCCCCCCTCCCTACCTTTGCCTGACTTGAATGCAGCAGCTTTATGATCTCCTAGCGCGTTGTCTCGTCTGGGGGGGGGGGGGGGGGCTGCGACATTTTCTCGCCGTTTCGAGCCGCGCGGGCCCGTCTGCGTTCACGGCGCCCCGATCGGCACGCGGGTCGACGACTTTTCGCAAAGTCAGAGCTGCTGCTCGGATGCCGGCGAATGTGAAGGCCCGCCACTTTGATTACGGAAAAAAAAAAAAAAAAAAACCTCCTCTTTGGAGCTAAATCCAATAATTTCCTAAGATGGGAGGAAAAACGAATGCGCTTCTACGTGTCGGCGCCGGAGTTTTCGATGCTCTCAAGATGGCGGCCAGTGCGGCGAACGCGACGGCGGGCGCGCCTGACGCGATGTGTGGCGCTGCTGCTTTCAGAAGCAGGATGAAGGTGTGGTTCTGTTGGACCAAGTGTGCGACCACCTGGGCCTGCAGGACAGGCAACTCTTCAGTCTTCAGATCAGAGAGTCCGGCACGACCGTCACGTCCGTGGCAGCCAACGCTCGCTCGCCCGTGAGCCTCCACACGCTTCTCTTATCTCTCTCTTTTTTTTACATTTTTTTTTTTTATTCAATTATTTAATCCCCTGTAAGACGTTTAATGGATTTCTTTCTCTTTAGAGGTGGTTGGAGCCCGAGAAACCCTTGAAGAAGCAGCTAAAAGGTGATTGGCAGGCACTCCGTTGGCAATTTTTTTCCCGTTCGGGCGAGAAGCAGCGTCGACGATTGCGGCGTCGGCGGATTTAAGGCCACACTGACGCGCGGACGTTTCCCCCGCAGGTCTCGCCTGCCCCTTTTACCTGAACTTCCGAGTGCGCTTCTTCATTTCCGATCCCAACTCTCTGCAACACGAACAGACGAGGTGCTCCAACATTTGTTTTGTATTCACCTTTAGTAAAGCTAAAAATGCTGACTTGTGTATTATTTTAGCACGTTTATCGTTGCGGTAGTAGTGTCGAATTGTTAATGCTGTTTTTGGTGTTTTGACTGTGGAAGTAAATATGTGCCAGCAGGATTGCCACAGAAAACAGGATTTGAAATGTAAAATGATCACGTTTTCAACTGTCGTATTTCAGTGTAACTTTTCAATGTTAACAATTCAACCGGCTACAATTCGCTGCGTGAAGTTCACCGTCTGTGCCACCAGGCAGGGTTACTTCAGGTCAGAAGCGAACAGCCAGCCAATCGCAGTCACCCTTTCTTAGTATGTGACATCACGTGACTAAGAAAGCTTAACTGCCATTGGCTGGCTGTTGCGTTTTGACCTAAAGTAACCCTACCTGGTGGTACAAACAGTGAATTTTAGACAGCGAATGGATAGATCTGCGCAGGGCACCGAAGCCACGCCTACTTAGATACTGTCGTTACGCACCCCAAGCTGTCGATCAAAATGGCGGCCGAAGCGTGTTATGAGCGATTCGTTAGCGCAAATTCCTGATAGTATTTCTGTTTCCTTTCTGCCCGTTATATCAGAAATATCGACAAAAAGTCCTGAATTACTTTCAACAGCGATCTATTCATAATGTCAAGGTTTCCTAAACGATAATGCCAGTTAAAGTTTCATGCGAAAGAATCAAGCACCTCATAAACTAATGTTGGACACGGAATGCGGTCAGATTTCTGATGCTTATTGTTCACGCAAAGCAGAGTAAGATTGCATTTTTACGCTACATAAACATGCCGATTCGCGATGATATCTATGTTGATGGTGGATAATTCATTTACATAAATTACGGCAGTATGGGTGTCCTCTTATCGGTCTGAACGTACGCACTGTACACAGAAATCCAACTCTTGAAAATGTGATCACTTTACGTTTCAACTAGAAATCCCGGTGGCACGTATGTACTTCCATATTTGACATGCTCCATAAAGCAAACGTGCGGTTTGACTGGCGCTCGGGCGCAGCATTGATTTCTTGACGTGATTTGATTTGAAGTTTCAATTGATTTTCCCGCTCTCAAGTCCTTTTTTCTTTGGCGTCGGCAGGAACCTTTACTTCCTCCAGATCAGGAGTGACATTCGCGACGGCAGGTGGGTTAGCCGAGCCCCACCCGGTTTGTGCGCACTTTCATCGCTCTTCCGTCGTGTCGCGCTGATTGCAGGTTGCAGTGCCCGCTGAGCTCGGCTGTGGTCTTGGCCTCCTACGCCGTGCAGTGTGAGTCCCCCCCCGAGCGGCCTCTGATTTATGACCTCATGACGAATAATGGCGCCCTCTCGAATGCGCTCCCTGTTTCTCTGCAAAAGTATCGGGACAGCAGGAAGTGAGAAAAATCATCCGGAACTTTGCGGCCGAGACGTTCTCCTCTATTTTTTTTTTTTTTTTTTTAAATATACGATTTTAGAGAGAGAAAATGATTCTCTTGAACTTTTTTTTGACATTCAAAAGCATAAAATTGTCCAAAATGGCTTTTGGCAAGACATAAAAAAAAAAAAAAAAAAAAAGACGGGCATAATGTTGGGCTTTTAGCGCTCATTAGGCCACGACCCTTAAAGCCACATTCAACACTTCTCAATTCACTATTTTTTTTTACATCCATTAATTTGATATTTCAGTATTCTAATTCACATGTCTAATTTACTTGAATCCACACACTATGTCGCATTGGTTTTTATTCCCACCGATGTTTAAAATGAATACGATACTTTATCCAGTCACTCACATTTCGGTGCTCGCAAATCTGCACAGTCGAGCACGAAAAAATCACGCGTGTTAAATTGGTTACGAGTAGAAAAAATAGATATTGAAAGACGGTCGCTTATTTTGTGTAGTCTTGACATTAATTTACGTGTTTATTTCATAAACATTGTGAACAAAACGAGCCTGCTCCTAAACAATCAGTATTCACCCGGAAACAGGAAATGCAAGTTAACCGTACTGAGCATGTACGGAAGTTAGTCCGAAAGCGCGTGTTCAGAGGTGCTTCACGTACTGCGAGCGCATTTGCGTCGAAAGTCAGCAACATCATGAGCCACGTCAAAGGAAATTCGGTTGCACCAGGGGTCGATCGCGAGGCAGTTTTGGTTGATCGTGTGACGGCGAAAAAACAAAAGTCGCTTGATTTCAGGTGCGGCCAATGCGTCGGGCGTACGCACATAAAGGCGCGTTCGAGCAAGCCGGCCTCGTATTTACGGCAGTCCCGTGATGCCCCCCCGCAACAATACATCACGAGTGCCGACAGGAATGTTTGTTCCAATGTATCGCTAGCTTGTTGCCGCTAACGCCGATTATGTTGAACTAAATGTTGAGCATTTTCCAAACATTGCGGTTATAGACTCTTCTTCTTTTCCTTTCGGCTTGTCCCGTACGGGGTCGCCACAGCGTGTCATCTTTTGCCATCTTAGCCTATCTCCTGCATCTTCCTCTCAAACACCCGCAGTCTTGATGTCCTCCCTCGCCACATCCATCAACCTTTTCTTTGGTCCTCCTCTCTCTCGCCCTTTTGCCTGGCAGCTCCATCCTCAGCATCCTTCTACCAATATACTCACTCTCTCGCCTCTGAACATGTCCAAACCATCGAAGTCTGCTCTCTCGAATCTTGTCTCCAAAACATCCAGCTTTGGCCGTCCCTCTAATGAGCTCATGTCTAATCCTATCCAACCTGCTCACTCCGAGCGAGAACCTCAACATCTTCATTTCTGCCACCTCCAGTTCAGCTTCCTGTTGTTTCTTCAGTGCCACCTCTCGTCTCTAATCCGTACATCATGGCCGGCCTCACCGCTGTTTTGTAAACTTTGCCCTTCATCCTAGCAGACACTCTTCTGTCACATAACACACCAGACACCTTTCGCCAGCTGTTCCAACCTGCTTGGACCCGTTTCTTCACTTCCTGACCACACTCTCCATTGCTCTGGATTGTTGACCCCAAGTATTTGAAGTCGTCCACCCTCGCTATCTCTTCTCCCCGTAGCCTCACTCTTCCCCCTCTACTTTTCTCATTCACGCACATATATTCTGTTTTACTTCGGCTAATCTTCATTCCTCTCCTTTCCAGTGCGTGTCTCCATCTTTCCAATTGTTCCTCTGCGTGCTCCCTGCTTTCACTGCATATGACAATATCATCTGGCGGTTATAGACTGTTCATCTTTTTTCTTTGTCGGGTCAGTGCATTGAATTTTCTTCAGATAAAGAATTTTTCTTGATAAAACACTTTCAATACAGTTTTTATGATTCTACTTGATTGATGATGATTTCTACTGATATCAGTTGAAATTGGAAATGATCATTTCTGAGTTTGAAATTTTAGCTTTCTATTTGTTACGTATTTGTTTATTTTATTTTTAATTTACAGTTATGTTGTATTCATCCAGTAAGTTATTTTAAGATCTTGAGATTCCATCCCTAATCACACCTGCAATTTTATCTGCGAGCGCGACTGATAAAATGGGACAAATGCACACAGAATTATGGAGATTAAGAAAGAAAAAGCTGGTGTTATATACCTGATCTTTTTTTTTTTTTTATGTTTCACACATTTTGTTACAGTCTTAAAGCAAAATTAATTCCATTCGTACATCCATCAAATTTCCAAAGCATTTTAAAACTTTGGATCCATTGTAGCATTTCCTCGTATGTCGTCTTTGAATCTGAAATTGATATTTATCATGGTAGGAAAAATTTTCCTGGTGGCAGGGCTGGAGGCTGTTGCGAAACAAAATTCAACTGGAAACTGTCGGGAATGTTGGACAGAGTTCCTGCCATAGCGGAAGCAACAATGACAAAAATGATTTGTCATTGACATATTTTCAACTCGTGTTTTTTTTTTTGTTGTTTTTTTACAAGACAGCAAAACGTAGGTTAGTGTCCCTTTAAGATGAATTTGGTACCCAAGGGGGTGAAGACCACCCTGTGATTTGATTGGATAATCTCCCCGGGACCTTCGCCAGCATCACCTTTTCCTGACCTCTTCTTCTTCTTCTTCTTCTTCTCCTTCTTCTGCAGCCGAACTGGGGGACCGCAGCCCCTCCCAGCGAAGCGGTTACTTGTCCAAGTGCCACTTCCTCCCCGAGCAGGATGAAAACTTTGTCTCCAAAGTGGAGGAGCTGCACCCCAAGCACAAGTACCGCCGTCGCTCGCGTCCACTCCGGAGCCTGGCAGCGCTTTGACGACGACGTTGTTGTTGTTGTTGTTGTTTTTTTTTAACGTTCCGTAGCGGTCTGAAGAAAAGCGAGGCCGAGCTGTGTTTCCTCAACACGGCACGGACGTTGGAGCTGTACGGGGTGGAGCTGCACGCCGCCCTGGTACGTCCAGAAGCGCCGTTTCGCCCTCCGCTTTCCTTTGCCGGCCCGCGTTTGGCTGACGCGCTCGCTTCTCTCTCCAGGACACCAACGACGCCCCGCTAATGGTGGGCTTGGCTTCCAGCGGCGTGGCGATATTCTCCAATATGATTTGCTCCAGTTTCTTCCCTTGGTGAGTGAGTGAGTGATTGGCGCATGGATCGGATCGCTGTCTGCCTCTTTCTTGGACGCTCAACTTCACAGCAAACGGTTTCCTTCCCACGCAGGGGAAACATTATCAAGATTTCCTTCAAGAGGAAGCGCTTCTTCGTACATCTCAAGCGGAAGCATGTGAGTATTTCCTTGTTGGCGATCGTTCAAGTGCTTCCAAAAGTCCGAAACGAGTTGCTTTTGCGACCTTGTCGCCAACTTGTCATGGGACCAAAATGCTGGCGAGACCTCATTCAAGGCCGAATTTTACACAAGTGAAAGTCTTTGTTTCTTAGCATGCTACTTGCAGCTTTTTGAAGGAATATAAACATATGAACCGTAACATAAACATTAAGGAGGGCGGATTAAAACATGGATGCCGTCAGGTCAACTTCATTCTCAAATCTGCACTTTTGTCCAAAATTCTTCTTTGCCTCCCCTAACTTATCAAATTCACTGCATTATGATAAACTAAAAGAAAAAAAAGTGAGTTTGAACAGTTCCGTATGCTATTAAATGTGTTCAAAACATTTTTTCCCCCTCTCTGGCTGAATTGTGATTATTGTTGGCTTTCCATTCCAGGGCCACTTTTCAATCTTAAAGGTCAAGTGTCATGTCTATAAACATTCTAAAATAGATATTGTAATGAAAAATACATGTAACATTATTCGCTTCAATGTCCATACGCAAAAGTAAATATAAGCGGAGAGCGCGTCATCCATGCGCAGAAGTTGCAGAAGTCTCACGCTCGCCGTATTGCCTGCGTCGTCGGTTCATTACGTCACGCCGCGACATTCGCCATTGAAAACGCGCTGCTCCGCCTACTATGGGACACGGAAGCTGTTTTCAAAGAGGAGAACATCTCACATCCGCACGAAATTGGATTGAATCTTTATAAATGAGGGCCCGGCACTCGTCATCTCTCCAATCGGCGCAGCCCATCCGAGTCGCAGTCCTCGATGATTTAATGGGCCGTTCGCATTTTCATCTCTCCGACTTGCTCGGCTTCTGGGGCGAGCGCACGCGACCGGCAGGATCGACCGGGTAGCCTCCGAGGCCCGGGGTAGCGTCCCGAGCCGACCCGGCCCGGCCCGGCCCGGACGAGCGGCCGACGGACGGGCCTTTAGAAACTCTGCGCTCGCCAAAACTTGCCGGAGGAAGCGGCACCTCCTTCGCCACGTGGGCGGCGATCGTTAGCAGTTTTGCATCGGATCGTTTGCAGTCGGCTTAAGTCTTTAGCTTAAACTATCTCCACGTGGCTGGCATGGATTTCTCCAACCCCCCCAAAAAAAAAAAGGTTTACTTAAGATGGTAGGGTTGTGTTTTCCATGGACAAGACGTAGAACAGCCGCCGCATTGATCCAGACACTGGTCTCGGCGCCTCCCGAATATTTTGTTCAAGGACAGCGACGTGACCCCCATGCAATTGCTCTTCCTCAGGGGGAGACCCAGGACTGTGTGGTGTCGCTGGTCCTGCCCTGCCCGAAGACCTGTAAGAACCTGTGGCGCTCCTGCGTGGATCATCACTCCTTCTTCGGCTGCAAGCGCAGCGCCAGGAGCCCCAAACACAACGTTCATTCCTACAAGCAGCTGGTGACTCACCACCTGGGCCTGGCAAACAGTAAAAACCAGAGGTGAGCCCGGAACACGTCCCTCGTCGTTCCGGTGCCCCCGGAACACGTCCCTCGTCGTTCCGGTGCCCCCGGAACACGTCCCTCGCCGCTCAAGTATTACAGCTCCTGTCGACGTCTCTGTAGTGGTCCAGTTTGCCAACGCGTGGTGGGCGGGATGGTGTGGAACCCGGTCCTGCGCCGCTCCATTTCCTCGGAATATTTGGAAACAAAGAGTCTGCCGTCTCGATCGCCCCCCAGCACGCCCAAATGGTACGAGCGCCGTCCGCTACCGAGTCCCGAGTCGCATCTGACGGATTTGGTCCTGGCTTTCGTCCGCGCGGCAGGCGCAGTCCCCGCGTTCGCCACGGCGTCCGCAAAGTGCGCCCGTCGTCCGTGGAGGTGAGCGGCGAGCTGAGAGACGTGTCGGAGGGGGAAGACGTCTTCTACACGTACAGGGCGTCCGTCGGCAGCAGCAAGGACAGCGAGGGGGACGCGTCGCCGCATCGGTGCGTTGCTCGCGTCATCTCGGGCTCCGCCGGCGACGTCGCGCTTATTCGGTTTTTCCGCTTGAATTTATCCAGCGGCCGACTAACTAAACAAAGTGGCCCACGCGGGCTTCACTGAGGGGATTTTTGGGCATTTGTGGACGGCGAGCAGGCGGCCGAAGATTCTTTTACACCTTTATCAGGCGCACGTGACACTTTTGTTTCCCTTCAACTTGAATGGCTTCTTTTTTGAACATGTTTCTTTTCTTTTCCACGTCCACCCTTGAGAGTATTTGTGCAAAATGTCATATTTCTGCCAGTTCAAAACCTGTTCTTCAACATTTAGAGCAATTACGTGCTCGCTGTACTCGGATTGGACGTGACAAGCTCTCGGCGTGCCGCGTTTGTACTTTTTAATTTTTTTTTAAATACCGTGTCACGCCGTCTTTCTTGTGATAAAGTACAATTGACAGTATGTACACATCAAAAAATGTAACGTGAAGAAAAACAAAACGGGTGGTGGCTGAATTAGCTTAACGATGGCGACGGTTGAGTTTGGCTGTTGTGGTTCCGCTCCGTCATCAATCTTGGCTCTGGACCCGAGTTGATGACACGAAGTACATTTTAACCCCAAAAAGTGAAAATGTGATAAATCAGGTGATGGATGAATGAATGAATGAATGAATGAAGGACCTCCATCTTATCACAACGCCCAACCAAAGGTTGGACGAGATCCCGTCGGCAGCCGACGACAGCGCCGCAGAAGAGGACGGCGTCGGCGGACCCCCGTACAGTACCCAGGTACTGCTTCACCCGTCACGGGTACGCGCCCTGCGCTTTTGCGTTCTTCTAATGAGCGTTTTTTTGTTTACCCAGCCGGGCCTCAGCGAGGCCGACCTGCTGCTGATCCGCATCGCTCCTGATCTCGAGGGCAAGTTCGGCTTCAACGTCAAAGTGAGCGTCGGAGTGCATCGCGTCCTCTCGTGGCTCCCGTCGTGCGTTTGTCACTTCGTTGTTGCCGTGCTTTGCTCCCAGGGTGGAGTGGATCAGAAGATGCCCCTCTCCATATCCCACGTGAAACCCGACTCTCCGGTAAGACGCCAGCACAGCGAGCCTCAAAGACTTGAGCGACATCTTCCTGTTTTCCCATCTGTCGCCGTTATTCGTATTATTAATTGATGGTTTAAGTCCGGCTTCAAATCTTCAAGGGGGAATGTTATTCTGCGATTGACCGGCGACCGGTCCAGGGTGGAGCCTTCTGGCAGAGGCTGCAGCTCACGCGTGACCCTAACCAAGACAAACGCTTGAGAAAATCAAAGCATAAATAGAAAAAAAGATGGCAAAATTTTGCCTTTGAAGTGGGAACGGAGCGGCAAGGGATCAAAGTTGGGGGAACTTTTTTTGCGGAAATCTACCGGAATATTCGACGTTAACGGCAATAAAGCGGACATTTCACGTATCGCGCGAATGTTGAGGCCGACGTCGCCCGAAAGCTCTTTGCCTACGTGAATCGTTTCTGCAACGCTACTGAGGCCGCGGTTCTGGATTCGAAACCCAAGGATGGCGTGAGTGCGGATAATAGCCGTTCGCAAATAAAACAAAGTTGGGGTTGATAATTGGTGTTCACCTATTGCAGAGTCAGCAGATTTTTTTTTTTTTTTTTTTTTTTTTCCAGAATCGTTCCGGTTAGAAGTTGCTTAATTTTGGGCTATTTGAGTGGATGTTCTAATTCGTGTCATTCTTTGTAGTCAAATCAAGCATTTTTAACTTAAAACAAAAATTGTAAAAACAACGAAAAAAACATTAAGCCATAAAGTGTGAAATGTTCAAACACATTACCCATCCGTCCATTTTCTTTGCCGCCTATCCCCACGAGGGTCGCGGAGAGTGTTGGAGCCTATCCCAGCTGTCAACGGGCAGGAGGCGGGGTACACCCTGAACTGGTCGCCAGCCAATCGCAGGGCACGAGGAGATAGACGACAGTCGCAGTCACAATCACACCGAGGGGCATGTTTTTGGGATGTGGGAGGAAAGCGTAGTGACCACCCGGAGAAAAGCCACGCAGGCAGGCGGAGAACATGCAAATTTTACACGATTGAATCCGGGACCTCAGAACTGCGAGGCCGACGCTTTACCAGTTTATCCACCGTGCCGCTCATTTCAAACACATTACAAGGAACAAAATGTACTTACGCTGTACTAACTGTGCGTTATGGGAATTGTAGTTTTTTTTTTTTTTTTTTTAAATGTGTGTAAGAGTAGAGAAATAGTTCATGATAAAAGTAAAGAAAACTTTGGGGGAGGTCAAAGACTTCCGAGGCTCGTTCAGCTTGGTTGCGATTTTTACGGTTGCAAGAACGAGGGATGACCAAAAAGTAATTTCTTGCAAAAAGAAAAAAAAAAAAATGGCATTGGCGTCGGCGGGCAAGCGGGAACTATTTTGCGTTTAGTGACGGCGTCTCGTCTTCAGGCCGGTCGATGTGAGCCCAAACTGCTGGAGGGCGACCAGGTGGTGCTCATCAACGGTCGGGACATTTCGGAACACACCCACGACCAGGTGGTCATGTTCATACGGGCCAGCAGAGAGTCGCACTCCCGAGAACTGGCCCTGCTCGTCAAGCGCAAAGGTCTGCCCGCTCGCGGACGCCGAAGCGCCGAGGCCGAGACTGACCCTCGGGCGTCCTTTGCGTCCCAGGCCCCGGCCGAGCGGCGACCCTCCCGCCGCCCCTCGCCCTCGCCGCCCGGCCCCGAGGAGACGCGCCGCCGTCTCCCGCCCGCCCCGAGCGGGACGCCACGCTGGAAGAGTCCATGCGACTGTTGGAGAGGGGAATCCAGTCCGGGACGCTCTGCTTCCATTTCGAGGTATTTGACGGTGAATAAACCTTTACGGGCGCGTTTTAGATTTCATAATCGGCCTTGCGTGACACCGGCGGTAGTATTAGCAAAGTAATTTTTCAGAAAGATATTGATCATCGCATTCATTGAGTTTACGCAGAACATATGCATCATCATCATGCATCCGTTAATTGTGATTGATGTACTTGAATTATTACTTCTTAAGGATTTGATTCGGGAAATAAACAGCTCTCAAATCTTGTTTTTTTTTTAAAATGTCTTTATTGTTAGCGCAGGTGTCAAACTCAAGGCCCGTGGGCCAGATCTGGCCCGCCATGTGGTTTTCTGTGGCCCCCAAAGGCAAATCGCGTGTGTCAACTTCCAGGATTTTTGTTTAGGATTTCAAATTGCCGTGTCGTAAATGACAACTTTGAGATATCGCAAGCATTTCTTGTGTTAGCAAACCTGAACAATAGCCGAAAAGGCCATTTCCCTCGATTTCTGATTCCAAAACTAGTTCATAAATTGCATGTGTAAATATAATGCGGCGATTAAAAATGTTTTGATTATTTCACAATCATAACGGCCCTCTGAGGGGAAACCGCAACTACAACGTGGCCCGCGGCAAAAATGAGTTTGACCACCCCTGATCTGAGGTTTCTCCGAGCCTGCTAATTACATATTTGGATATATGAGGCGTACGCCGCATTCTGCCGTTTCCTCTCTCGACTGTTTGCCAGACAGAAATAAATTCAAATGAATTAATGTGACGGAGCAATTTTCCGGCTTGTATTCCTGCCGCTTCGTTTCTGCAAGTAGCTCCGCCTCCCGAAGTTCTCATCACGTGACGAGCGACTCGTCGGCATCAAGCCGGAAAGGTCATCTGCGGGGCAGAGGTCACAGTGCGACCCCTGCCTGCCATTTGCGAGGCATGGCGACCGGGCCAGACTGCAAATTGCCCAAAAGCCATTGTGATTGTTTTCAAAAATATTGATAACTAAAGCCAAAAATTCTCAATTAAACAGATAAACCACAAATAAAGGTTTTGTTGCGTTCCCCTCTCGTAAAAGATTTGTGAGAAAATGGGAAGGAATTGAGAAAAATCAAATAAACGAGTGCGCGCAGCCTCGAATTCGTTTGGAAAAAGCTTTTTGTTCTTCTCGGCAGGATTTCGTCTTTCCTTTTCCGTCATGCGGAGGATCATAATGAGGCTTTTTTATTTGGGATTGGGTGCGCAGATGCTGGCCTCAATCCTCCCGGCCCGTTCGTCCGGTTCGTGTACGCGTGTTCACCGCTTTTACGTCCTCGTGTTTCCCAGAATTTGTACAGGAGGAAGCCCGGCCTGTCGCTGAGCTGCGCTCGGCTTCCCAAGAACGTGGACAAGAATCGCTACAGGGACATTTTGCCCTGTGAGTGCTTCCCGCGGCTCCCTCCGTCCTTTCTGCCGCCGGATCTGAGTTGCGCCGTCCGACTTTGCTTGCAGATGACGCCACCAGGGTGACCCTCCGAGGCCAGGACGACTACATCAACGCCAGCCACATCACGGTGCGCCTTGCGCCTCGCGGACGTGCGTCTCGCGCGCGGAACGACCCGCACTAAAGTCTCTTGTTGTTGTCGGTGCCGGTTGGGTTTCTTAGGTGGAGCCTCCGGTGTCCGGGGTGTCCTTACGTTACGTCGCGGCTCAGGGCCCGCTGCCGCAGACCTGCGCTCACTTTTGGCAAAGCGTTTGGGAGCAGCAGTCGCACACCATCGTCATGCTCACGACGCTGACCGAGCGGGGACGGGTACGAGTCCGACTCCGCTTTCTCCGCCCTTTGGCGCCTCAAACGCGCGCGTTAGCTCGGGAGTGACAACGCGTGACCGTGTCACCTGAGACCATTGCCGAAGTAAAATGGAATAATAATCGCCGCTGTAATTTCTCACGTTTTCTGCCCAAAAGTCATCAAAGGTCGCTAGCACGTGGCCATGAGGAAAATTGAAATTGTCACCAATTTATAAATGTGGAGCAGCACTTAGGGCTTGGGGAAAAGGGGTCTTTTCATTCCAAACAATATCCATCCATTTTCTTCGCCGCTTATCCTCACAAGGGTCGCGTGGAGTGCTGGAGCCAATCGCAGGGCACATTGAGCCAATCACACTGACGGGGCAATTTAGAGTTTCCAGTTAATATCGCACGTTTTTGGGGATGTGGGAGGAAACCGGAGTGGCCACCTGGAGAAAAGCCACGCAGGCAGGCACGGCGGGGGAGAACATGCAAACTCCACACAGGCGGGTCCGGGATTCAACCCGGGACCTTAGAACTGTGGGGCCAGTGCTTTACCAGCTGAGCCAGCGTGCCGCCTCCTATATAATATGTCATGTCTCGCTTGACAAAACCTAATCAAATACGGATAATCTTTCATGTTTTGAGTATGTGCATTATACATGGGCGCAAGGGTTTTCCCGCCCATTTGAGACGATAGTATACACGAGAAATTGCGATATAAGAGCAAGTCATTTCCCCCCTAATATCACACGGTTGCGCTTTTCTTTTTGAACCTTTCACTCGGCTGTGCTACTTCTCGCTTGTGCGTCATTTCTGCATCGTTACCACGCATTCAGTTCAAAATAGAAGCCGGCTGCGGCTTTGACCCTACAAATCATTTTTTTTGTTTTGAGGAATTACAACCAAATCAGAACTGTTCTCCATAATGTGGAAACGACCTGAAAATGCAATATTGAATGCAAAAGATTGTAGGCGGTGAAAACATTTTGCCGACCCACAATTCATAGCTTCATTTTTCCTTGTGTGGAATTGCCCGAATTTTTTATGAGGTTTGGGATTTGTGAATTAGTTTCATCAAACCTCGACCGCGTTTCCAACAGCGGCCCTCGGGTCAACGGTCTTTACATCTTTAGTCTATTTTTTTTTTTTTTTTTTTTTTTTTTGACATACCAGATTGTTTTTCTACGAAGACTAAAAATCCGTTTGGCCCGTGAGTCATGTTAAAATCATTTAAAAAAAATCAGTTGCTAACTGTAGCAGAGTTGTGCAGGTCTGTCACTGCACTACTTTTTAAAATAATAATAATAATAAAACATTCACAATGCAGCGAATCCTTCTCAAGTGTCTGACGATCGCTAAAAGTGAGCGCCGACTCTATGGAACGGCGTCATTATCGAGGTCTTGAAGAAACAAAGTGTGCTTCGTCGCAGCTCGCCTGTTGCTTGGTAACCTCAGTAATTGTTGTTGTTTTTTTTTTTTTTTTTGGGGGGGGGGGGGGCTCCTCGTCAAGTGGCTTGACATTTTCCCGCGCATTGATAATCACTTCGCATCCTGCCCGCTGACGTAGCCCCCACCCCCCCACCCCCGGCAGCAGTTCCATTTGCAGAGCGGGGAAATGATAACACGACCCCCCCACCCCCCACCCCCCCGCCGTGCGAGTAACATCATTTGCCGTTCGCAGACCAAGTGCCACCAGTACTGGCCGCATCCGCCGGAAGTCAAGGACTACGGTCCCATGCGGGTGAAGTGTCACTCGGAGGAGTGCAACCTGGCCTACGTGACGCGGCAGTTCACCCTCACGCACACTCAGGTACGCCGCCCCCCCCCCCCCCCCCCTCGCTTCTCTTTTCTTTCTTTCCTTTGCAACCCTTTCTGTGGTTTTCCACTTTTACGGCCGTCTCTCTGCTCTATTTCTCTTTCTTGACGGAAAGTGTCGGCCCTTTTGCTATACGAATGACGGAAGGGTTAGGACTAGACCATCCGCGCCCACGACTCGCGGGGAACAAACGCTCGAAAGACCATCGTCGCCACCTTCGGGATGAGCTGCGTCAGCGACGGTGAGCCCAGCGCGAGCGCGTCCTCGCGGTAGCGACGTGACGAGCGGCCGGCCGCCATCTTTGGGAAAAAAATGCCTCCATCCCTTCAAAACCTGACAGAAACTCTTCTGCGGCCTTTCTCGCCAACGATGTTGCACAAACGAATAAAGATAGAGAAGAATTTGCGTCAAGTCGAGCGTTTGGGGCGAATAACGGCGGCCGGCGGCGTAAATTTTGGACGCGTCAAGCGGTTCAGAAATTCAGCCCGTACAAGCGATTGAGTGACATTTGGACCTGAAACCTGTCAGCCAATGGACCTTTCAGATGCCGATCTTAAGCTCCGCCCCCTGAGCCACGTCCCACAAGCTTCCAAAATGGCGACTGAAGAGAACAGGTTTGACTTGGATTCTCTATCGCATATTCCAGATAATTTTGGGCTATGTTTTTTCGCCAAATGCGCCGGACTCGTCCAAGAGAGTTCTACAGAGGGGTGTCGACTATTCCCCGCAAGGATACGTACGCGGATTTTAAGTATTTTGGACAGAGCGGGACGCAATGTCAGAGTTCCAACGAAACGTTGGCGATCGATGCAAAAAAGTTTGAGGCCTCGCAAACTTCATATTGAAGTCCAACTGGATAAAATAGTGGAATCGTACTGCGCATGTGAAGCAGGGTGAGCGCTTTTCACTTGGAAAGATCACGACTAATATCATTGGAGTCTGCATTGGAGTGAGTGACTTGGCCAGTGCTCCGTCTTAAAAGTCCGATGCGATACAAATCGACCTTTTTTCTTGCGTGACATGGCGCATTTGCGCGTCTTCAGTATAAAACATGGCACACTTCATTCAGTAGGTCAGTGATACGCCAACAAAGTGAAAGTTGTTCACTTACCTCTGAACATAAAGCCTCGTGTTTGTTGATATTGTCCCGATTTAGTTGTACGTGCACTTTTCCGCGAGCCTTAATCCATCGTAGACAGGAAAATGAATCAAGCGGGCCTCTTGTAACCTAGCTGGATATTTTTTTTTTATCAGAATTACACATTCCCCAAGCGCATTTGAGGACCATTTTCCTTGTAATGTGAACTTTTCCAAGCGCACGCTACTGACAACCAGCATTGCTTGTGGGACAAGATGGCGGCAGGGGCGCGTCAAGCCAGTGCGGCTTTCCGATTGGCTGTTATCGTACGAGCGATTGACAGGTCGGAAAGGTCCGTCGGAGAAGGAGAAAGACCCCCCCACGTGAGATCCAAGATGTCGCGAAATATTCACGTTGTCCTGTTTTCCTCAAATTTTCACACGGCGGCACCGCACCTTCCACTCCACCGGAGCGGGCTACAAATAAAACTTTACAGAAGTGCAAATGTGCACTTTTCAAATCAAATCAAACATGAAGGCTTTGGCCCAAACCTGATTTTTAACTTTTTTTTTTTTTTTTTTTCCCGCTGGAATAACTCACTTTCTCCGTTAACCGTCATCCAATTTTTCAAAATTCTCCCCGCGTTGTACTCGGGTCGATGGTCGGAACCGATGTCGGCTTTTTTATCGACGGACATCTTGTCACGTTGCTACTTCCAGTGTCTGTTCTGAAAAATAATCAAGTCCCAACTTGAAGTTCATGGCCAGTAACATTTCTGTCAGTTGCACAAGCCCCCCCCCCCCCCCCCAGGCCCCCCGTCAATCGGATAACCCCCCGTTTTGTCGCGCTCTCGGGCCAGTTGCGCTCGCGTCGGTGATCTCGGCCTCACTGTGTGCTGTGCTCTTAAAGGTGTTGCCATGGTTACAGGTTGGGCTGGGCGGTTGATTCGACAACTTGTACGTAGCCACAGGGCCAAAACTGCTGTACTAGCGTTCCCTGGTTCCGATCCAAAAGAGCTGCAATAGAAGTCCGGATATCACGGCATGCTTAATGATATTTGTGGAATCCATCCGGGTGGTGAAAGGCCGAAATGTCAGGGTGCATTTACATCGTACATCAAAGAAAGGGGGATGGGGCTATCAGCTGGATTGCCAGGCGCCGCAAACTCCCCCTTTAGCGCCGACATTCACGGCCGCAAGAGCAAAATTATGTAGTTTGCGGCGACAGGCGCCGCTCGTGCGCCCGCCATATGTCACGACATGGCGGGAAGTCGTTTCCGTGGAAGCGGGCGGCTGCGTGCGCGCACAGCCGAGCGAGTGCAGAACCCGTTGGCACGCTCGCCGTTGTCAAATTGCTCATTTCCTCACCGTTTGATCAATGATGCTGAAGACGCGTTTCATTGATACATTTCAAATATTGCCATAAAAAGCTCAATTTGTTGTCGTTTTCAAGATGGGACTCCAATTGTGGCTGTTTCAACACGGGAGACATTTTTGTTTATTTGATTTTTTTTTTTTTTTTTTGCAATTGTCTTCATAATAATAATAATGATGAGAAACTAGCGCGTGTCACGTGACGAGAATTTGCACACGAGCGTCCCGGGCGAAGCCGGCAAAGCTCAAGGATGCATGAAATATGAACGCGCGCACGCAAAAGCCCAAACGCGCCTGCGTGGGCCCATCTGTCACCCTGGCGCTTGGACTTAATCCCTGCGTGAAGTCACAGACCGCGTGGCCGCTTTACAAAAAAGCACAAACAACAACAACGGGAAGAAAAAAAAAAAAAAATCTCTTGCGTGCTCCTCTCTCGCTCTCTGGTTTTTCTCCGCCTTCATCCCATGGCTTTCTGATCTCACGGCGCTGTTTTCCATCTTGCTTTTTGTCTCCTGGGTCGGGTCGCCGCGTCGGGGCCCTCCGGTTGCCACTCAACACGTTTGTACGGGAACCGCAATACGTTGTTTCATTTTGGTCCGAGATTGGCCTCGAAGGTTCAAACTTGCCGCAATTCGGACCTCCGCGCGACGTGCTGCAACGTCAAGGCTTCAACAACAACAAAAAAACGTTGTCGGCGCCGTCGCACGCGCTTCCTGAAGTCCCGCTAGCCGCTTTTAACGATCTTTGTTTCCGCGCGTGCCGACTCAGCGCGGCGAAGAGCGGGCGGTGGCGCACCTGCAGTACGTGGCGTGGCCCGACCACGGCGTACCCGACGACCCCTCCGACTTCCTGCTGTTCGTGGGCTCGGCCCGCGACAGGAGACGAGCCCGAGAGCCTCTGGTGGTGCACTGCAGGTAACGCCCCCCTCCCGTCGACCCGAGACGCGGCCCCCCGCCGTTCACGCTACCTCTTGCAGCGCCGGGATCGGACGGACGGGTGTTCTGATCACCATGGAGACGGCGCTGACGCTGCTGGACCGGGGTCTGCCGGTGTTCCCGCTGGACATCGTCAAAACGCTGAGGGATCAGCGGGCTATGATGATTCAGACCACGGTACAGACAAAAATCCATTCCAGGAACGTTTGCTCAAAAGTCCCCTGGGAAATAAGCCGTAATCTCTTCCCGCATCAAAACCGCCGCCATCCGAAAACCTCCCACTGTGGAGCCCGTTTTCCAACCTTCTGTACCAGTGGAAAGTCACCGCCGAGGATGCGGTCACGGCACGAAATCCGTCGAGAGAGGAAAAAGATTTGTCGCTTTGCGGCCGTTTTGGGAAGGGCGCCGCTCCCGTGCGCTCGTCCTCGCTGGGGTGCGCAGAGCAGCCCCCCGAAAACTTTCCGTTACTCTCGTGACACACAAAAAAAGTCACAGTCCAGATGGAAAACGCGTCATGTACGCAAACGTACGCCGTCTTAAAATGTCCAAACGTTCTCTGGTTGTCAACTACTATCTTCGCTTGCTTCAAATTATTTAGCATTATTCCAGCATTCTCCTTTCACATTTTTTCATAGATTCAAACTACTCAAACGTCACAAGGTTCACCCAAAAAATAATAATCCCAGTTTCCATGGAATTCCAAAGTGAAACACCGCACGGAATTGTTCCCATTCCAAATGTAAAAAAAAAATGGAGTTCATTTCTAACGTAAAATTTCACATTTGCAACAATAGAGGTGCCAAATTTGAGACATTTTGCATCCTTTTGGCATTTCTTCAGTCATTCAAACCATTCCAAGTTGAAAACGCCCGTTCATGACTTTTTTTTTTTTTTTCTTGGGCAATTCCAAACATTCCAGCTTTGAAATCTCCCAAGTGGCACAGCGGCGCCGCTGCTCGGGTTTGATTCTCTTCCCGGTCGCACCGCCTCTCGTCAACGTTTCGGATGTTGACGCAGCATTTAAATCGTCTTCAACTTTCTTTCTCCGGAAATTGCGTTTTCTAGCTGACTGCCGGCGTTACGACGTCACTTGCGGATCGTGGAGTCTTTTTGGGCTACTGGAATGAATTTGTGCCGCCAGGATTTCAATTTGAAATCTAAAGTGATCACATTTTCAATATTTGCACTTCAGTGTAACTTTTCAATGTTAGCAACTCAACTGGCTACAATTCATCCATCCATTTTCTTCGCCGCTTATCCTCACGAGGGCCGCGGGGAGTGCCGGAGGTGGGGTGCACCCTGAACCGGTCGCCGGCCAATCGCAGGGCACGTCGAGGCACTCGCAAAATCGCACCTAGGGGCAATTTAGAGCGTCCAATGAATGTTGCGTGTTTTTTGGATTGGAGTGAGGAAACCGGAGTACCCGGAGGAAAGCCACGGAGTTACGGGGGAGAACGTGCAAACTCCGCACAGGCGGGTCTGGGATTGAACCCGGGACCTCAGAACTGTGAGGCCAACGCTTTAGCAGCTGAGCCACAATTTGCTTTCCAAAGTTCACCGTCTGTGCCGCCGGCCAGGGTTACTTCAGGTCAGAACCGAACAGCCGGCCAATCGCAGTTACGCGTTCTTAGCCAGGTGACGTCACATGCTAAGAGAGCGTAACGGGATTGGCTGGCTGTTGGGTTCTGACCTGAAGTAACCCTGGCCGGCGGCACAGACGGTGAACTTTAGACGGCGAATCGTGGCGACTGTTGAAAATGTGATTTGAAATTCAAATCCCGGTGGCACACATTTACGTCCATATTGGATTCTACCTGGACGGTGAATATTTTTCACAGGGCTCAGAAAATAGCAGCATCATTTTTCGTAAATGCATTTTTATTTCTTCCCATTTCCAACTTCTCCTTTTCTATGTTTTAGTGTCAATTCCAGTTTGTGTGCGAGGCCATCCTGCGAGTGTACAAGGAGAAGCGAGGGGGCTCACAAGCCCAGTAGCCCGAATCCGAAGGCAGCGCAAATGGACCTCCGCCGGCGAGCACCACAAGAGAGCGACCTCCGTCGTGCCCGCGGGAATTCCGTCAGCCGGATGAGAGCTCTGCCGACGAGACGATTTTGAATTTGCGACGGGGTCCGCCTGACGTTCCGCCGACCTCGAACGCGCCGATTCAGGCCGTTGAGCTCGGGAAGACGGCGCCGCCGTCGCCGGGTTCCTCGCGTGTGTGCCTGCCTTTTAGTCCGTGAGCAGAATTCTGTACATGAACTCCGCAAAATATTACGCTGGGGTACTTTTCAATTAAATTATTCTCACCGTGAAAGAAACGCTCTTGGTCTGCTTTATTAGGCTCCGCCTACAAATTAGTGGGCCGCGCGTGCAGCATTTGACTGATTTTGATCCTTGATTGAGCGTGAATACATTTGAATTTTGTGTTGCAATCAAAATGGCTTTTCATATAAATACGGGGTCTGAAAAGTGTTTTTTTCGAATAAATCTTGACGATAGTTGACTTTGAAATGAATGATTTTTTTCTTATATTTAATGAGGATTTGTATTACCCCCCCCCTCCCCCCAAAAAAAAAAAAAAAAAAACCAATCACCATCATGACCGTAAATGAAATACAGAAATGAAGTAGAAGCAAGTGTTAAGTTAGGCAGTGAGTCCTGTGGACCACACTTTTGATTTTTGCTTTATTTTTTCATGACCAATTTTCATTACTATGTGACAAGGGCAAAAATCCAACATTCAGGCAGAACAGTGGCGAGTTGGCCTGACACTTCTGAGGAGTCAGGTTCGATTCCCACTTTGCCCGTTCTTTTCTCCGGGTGGGCACGTCCCGAAAACATGAAAATTAATTGGACACTCTAAATTGCCCCAAGGTGTGATGGTGAGTGCGACTGTTTGTCTCGAAGTGCCCCGCGGTTGGCTGGCAACCTGTCCGGGGTGTGCTCCGCTCCCCGCCCGATGACAGCTGGGATAGGCTCCGGCACTCCCGCTACCCTCGTGAGGATAAGCAGCTCAAAAAACTCAAAGGTCACGTCCAAAGCGACACGACTGATGCATTTCGCCTCTTCCCGGTCCGTGCACACGAGGACGCTTTTTGTGTTTGTTTGCGCGACACCCAATCTGGCCTTGCGGCTTAAAGAGCGGCCGTGACGCAATCAAACGTGTGCCGACGGCAGAAGTCACGCGACGATCCCTTTTTGTTTGAAACTGCGGTAAAAGATGATAAATGTCTCGTTCAATGATCGTTTGCATTTTATGAGATGCAAGGAAACCAAACGTAAACTGGATAAGCGGCAGTCCCGAGAGAGGCGTGTACAGTGGTACGTTGTACCGGATCATCAGCCAACGTGTGATACTGGGGGGGGTTGATTGATCACAGATGTCATTTTCATACAAAAGAAAAGGAAACGGTACTCAATGGGAGCCCTGTGGGACGCCCTTTTCAAGGCTGATTACATCACAAACACCAACGCTAACATACATTGCACACTGATAATATGATAATACAACACACACGTATTGTATTTTGTTTTATATTTTAACTATGATTACTCATCCATTATCCGAGCTGCTTATCCTCATGAGGGTCGCGGGAGTGCTGGACCCCGGGCGTCACCGGGCAAGAGGCGGGGTACACCCTGAACTGGTCGCCAGCCAATCGCAGGGCACATGGAGAAAGACAGCAGTCGTACTCACAATCACATCCGCCCATCAAATTTCTTTTGATGCTTATCCTCACAAGGGTCGCGGGGAGTGAGTGTTGGAGCCCATCCCGGCCGTCATCGGGCAGGAGGCAAGGTACACCTTGAACTGGTTGCTAGCCAATCGCAGGGCACATGAAGACAGACCAGTCGCATTCACAATCACATCTATCCAGCCATTTTGTTTTGCCGCTTATCCTCACGAGGGTTGCGGGGAGTGCTGGAGCGTATTCCGGCCGTCATCGGGCAGGAGGCAAGGAAAACCCTGAAGTGGTCGCCAGCCAGTCGCAGGGCGCATGAAGACAGACGACAGTCATACTCCAAATCACACCTACGGGCAATTTCGAGCGTCCAATGAATGTTGCATGTTTTTGGGGTACGGGAGGAAAACCGGAGTGGCCACCTGGAGAAAAGCCACGCAGGCAGGCACGAGGAGAACATGCAAAGTCCACACAGGCAACGGCCGGGATTTGAACCTTGGTCCTCACAAATGTGAGGCGGACGCTCTAAAATCTTGCTGCACTGTTCTGTTGTTATTTTGTATATTTTTCTTCAGTTATTATTTTAAATGTGAATGTCCGCAGAGAAATTTCTGATCGTCACATTTTATCTTTTGCAATTGAATAATTATTTGACGACCGAGTTAACAGATTTTGGAGTACCTAAAACAACAAAATCCCGTTTTGCCTTCTGCCAAGGTGTGCAGGTGCCCCCCCCCCCTAGGTGGCGCTGTGCGGCCGGCGCGCGCACGCGCACGCACGCAGGTCGCGCAAGTTTCAGGTGTTTGCACGCATGCGCGGATGCGGCTGTTTGTCCAGTTTGGCTGGTTTGACTTTTCGCAGCGGCGGAGTTGGCGGTTTCCTCCCCACGCGGCGCTTCTGACACGCTCGTCGGGGGGTGGGGGGGAGTCGCACCCACAGCGGTCGCGGGCGAGAGGCTTTCCTCCCCCTTCACCGGGACGTGTGACGAAGGGGTTGCCACACTGCAGAGACCCCCCACCGGCTCCCACCCTCGGTGTGTCCGTGGACGAGGCGGCAGGTGCACCCGAGAGAGGTCGGGCAGGAAGAGGAAGAGGAGGAGGAGGAGGAGGAGGAGGAGGAGGAAGGGGGGGGGAAGAGCAAATCAACTGGTCCGTTTTCGAACCTCACCGTACAGCAGCCGAGTCCTGCCAGAGCCGAGTGTCCTTCTCGTGCGCCTGCCGACCGACCGACCGACCGACCGACCGACCGACCGAGTGACTCCTCGGCCGGGGGAGAGGACGCAGCGGAGACGCCGGGGCTCTCCCCGGCCCAACGCCGCCATCGCCGCGGGACTTGCTCCTTTCACGGAGGAAGCAAGGGAAGCATGATGGGCTTTTTGCGCCGGACCTTCAGCCTCCGCTCGAGGAGCCGCCTCCAGGGGAGGGAGAGGGACGAGGCGGACGGGCCGGCCGGAGGGGGGAACCCCCTGCTCATGGCCCACCAGCAGCAGGTCGTCCACGCGCCCGCCGTGGTCACCGGCGGAGCGGCCGTGCACATCCCGGCCGCCGGCACCGCGAGGAGCGCCATCACCTGCCGGGTGCTGCTGCTGGACGGCTCCGACGTCAGCGTGGATTTGCCCGTGAGTTTGGCGTCCGACCTTCGTCCCACTTTGGTGCCAACTTTTCAAGTCACTTTATTGATTTGTTTTTTTTTAACCACAGACGGGATAATTGGATGAGTGATGAGGTGGTCCAAAATGTACACACACACACACACACACAGAAAATCAGTGAGCAACATCATCTGTCTGTCTATAGTGACAGCCATAAAAATTCCAAATAATAATCTGTGAGCAACATCATCTGTCAATGCCAACGACGGATATTGACAGCCATAATGATTCCGTCCGCGCAATCAACGTTTGCGCAGATGAATCCATCTTTCCCCTCTCTCCACTTGGGCCACATCGTTGTTCCCACTTCCCTCAGAAGGCCGTTATGAATGTTGAAACGAAAATATTTAGTTATCGTATTTACATCATCAATCTACGAACTAGTTTCGGAATCAGAAATCAAGGGTCGTCTGTTTTTCAACTCTTCGCGTTTGGTGACACAAAAATGCTCCTTTTATCATTTATGATAAATGACAATTTGAAATTTTGGTGAAGATTTTTACCACAATCACGGAAATGGACACGAGATTTGGCTTCGCGGGCCGCATAAAATCGCGTGGCGGGCCAGATCTTGCCCCCGGGGCCTCGAGTTTGCCACCAGTGTTCTACACGCTAATAATTCTTCATCAGACAAGCCATGCACAGCGTTATTATTTGCGTTTGTATACTTTGTGGGGACATTTTTTGCGAGGACGTGTGCCGTGATGTAAAATATGTGCCTTGGCTCAAAAGAGGCTGGGCGGGAACGTCCCGGCCGGTTCGACGCCGAAATAAATGGACGGGATACTTTGAATAACTTTGTCTCGTTCATCGGCTCGGCTTAGAATCAGAATCAGAATCAGAATTAGTTTCACAGTTTTGGGGTTGGAGGTTCCAATCCCGCCACTCGGGCTTCTTCACATACCCCCGAAGTGGACGTACCGTACGTTCATTTCACCGACTGCTGCGATTGCGCAGGCTCGCCGGCTTCTTCGTGCCGTGCGAACGAATCACCCGCGGCCCGAAGTCAGCCGGGACCGGCGTGCGGCTCACCGGCGACCGCGACGAGGAGAAAATGAGAACGCCGCTGATGAAGTCTATTTTTGCGTCCGAGCGCATCCGGGGCGGGCGAACCTTCATCTGCGGGTCACGCGGGCCCGCGAGAGGATTGGATCGGCGCGCTTCTAAAACCAAATCAAATCTCGTGATTCAGTGGTCGCTTCACAAGGATTTCCCACTCGGTTGGCAACTTTGCGTAATGGGCCCGATCACAGTTATTGTTTGATGGCAAAAGCATTTTTATTTCATCTGACTCGACCCGCACGGCGGCAGGTGAAACCGAAAGGAAAATCAGAGCAACGCAATGTTTTTGGTGCCGGGCGTCGTGTTGACAGATGAACGCGTGATGCCGGCAGTCGCCCGACAAGTTTCGGCGCACGCCAACAGACGGCGGATTCGGTTTGACCCGCTCGATTCTTCGAGACCGAGCAAAAATGTTGTCGGTGGTGTCGACGCTTCTTTTGTACGTGTTTGCCCTCGGGGAGGGGGGGGGCGAGAGGTTACATCGGGTCAACGTAGAACGGCGTGTACTCCGGTGTGCTACGTTGCGTTTAAAGACCCTGTAAAGTGAATTCCGAGGTTTTTTTTTTTTTTTTTAAATAGATGGTACGCGTTTGAAGATAATTGCTGAAAATGCCGCTTTTTCAGTTTTCCCAATTTTTTGGGGTGTGTGTCTCAAAATGGGGCATGTGGCATAGTTGCCCCTCCCCTACACTGTAAAAACTTGAGCGCCTCTGTTGGCGTTGGCGGTTCTTGCGACGTGCCGTAAGCTAGCTAGTTAGCCATCCCTGCTTCCCCCCAAAAATGCACATTTCCAACGTTGTGGCCGCTTTAGAGCGCCTTGTTGTTGGCTGTGAGCGCACAGACGTCCTGTACACAAACGCGGAACAGCAGAGAGTTGTAGAAATCAAGTGTTTTTGATATTTATCTGATTAATCTCATTTTATTTTGTGTTAGTGCTCATCAAATTGGTCACTCTTGACATATATTGTGTGCCCAAGAAGCATCGCTTAGCCGGTCCAAAAATGTCGGCGGGCGGCGCACGAAACTGCAACTGCGGCGGTGGCGGACTGTGAGTCATCGTTGGGCGATATGAAGACAAGGTGACGACATTTGGCCAAAATGTTGAATTTGTTCGACCCGAGAGGG
Organism: Syngnathoides biaculeatus; assembly: GCF_019802595.1. Taxonomy (NCBI): domain Eukaryota; kingdom Metazoa; phylum Chordata; class Actinopteri; order Syngnathiformes; family Syngnathidae; genus Syngnathoides; species Syngnathoides biaculeatus. The sequence goes on from NC_084644.1 coordinate 1,424,839, forward strand.
GCGCAGCAAGCGTTTTGATTCTTTGGATGAATTCCCCAAAATGTCATTTTTCATGGCAAGGAAGTTTTGTTTTGTTTTCCTTTTTGACAATCGGTCCTAAGAATTGCCCTAAAAAGTGGATTTCAAGTGCAACCGGAAGATTATTGTTGAGCGTGGGCGTGTGCGCGGGAAACGAGGTCAACTTGCTTCACCCTGGACAATTTTGAAGCGCTCGTTGGTTTCTTTACCGCAACAATGGCGGCCACTCGTCACGTTGCGACTTCCCTCCAAACCTGCCACCGATGGGCGTGGCCCCCATCCGCTTCCCGGCTTTGATTTTTCGGGAAATTCGCCCAAATAACCCGAATGCGAGCAACTTCCTCGGTCGCCTCCTTCGTTATCGCCCCCCACTCACACTTTTTGTCCTTCTCGGTTCATCCTCGGACTCCCGGGTCCGATTCGTCGCGTGCGTGGGTACGCGTGCCTTAGCGCCTCTCGCCGAGATGTTTTGATTTTGAAGGTTGCGCGTGCGTCACGTCACGGCGCTCGGGCGGGGTGTGAGTCCAGCTGGGACCGGCGGAAAACCTCGCAGAGGCCGGTCCAAAACGACGGGAAGCGTCACGGGGCTCGTCGGCTCAGTCGCAGACGCGTCGCGACAAGTTCGCTCATGTCCGGGCGTGACCCCGCAACCCCCCCGCGGGCTTCGTCGCGGGGCGAGCCCAGACCGAAAAAGATGATTAGACGCTGGCCACCTGGGATTTTGTTCATGCGCACAAATTGGATCCAGGTCAGGGCTTCAATCATCCCGTTGCAGAATGCAATGATTTTTTTTTTTTTATGACGATGATTATTATTTGTTGTTGTTGTTGTTGTTTTTTTTTTTTTATGACCCTCCACCTTCCCGTCATGTCCACAATCCTTTAATACCTCCGATTTCATCACACACTCAGCAGGAAGTTTGTACTGCTTATCGGGGTCCAAAGTACAAGGCTGACATCTTTTTTTTTTTTTTTTTTTTTTACACACAACGTGGGGGCGGTTCACTTCCGGTTGTTCGCCATGAGCGTGACGATTGGATCCCGATAGAACTCGTTTTTGTCGCCGGCCGTATTGTGGCCCTCCCCAGTTCGTGTCACGTCTTTAGACAACAAACGACTCATTTGGAAATCAATTTGTCAAGAACTGCAATATTGTCACGGAAACTTGACTGGAAGCCGCCGTTCGCTTTTGAAAACGTACCTCGGCTCCACCGGGTCACGTGACCCCGCCCGACAAAATCCGCTTCCTCGGCACCAGGAAAGAAAAACTCACTTTCTGGTTCTTCTGTTGCAGAGCAAAAGCAAAGGCCAGGATCTTTTTGAGCAAATCATGTATCACATAGACCTGGTGGAGGTGGATTACTTTGGGCTGCAGTACATGGACGCGGACCAGGTCTCGGTGAGTCCCGCTCGCGCCCGTCGGCGAGCCGGTTTTCGGGGCCGGCGCTCATTCCGGTTTTGTGCTTTTGCAGCGCTGGCTGGACGTGTCCAAGCAAATCAAGAAGCAGATCCCAGGTCAGTTTCCAATGCTTTTATTTTTGATCGCCTGTCTATGGCACTTCACGTAAAGGAATCCGGTTGTTGGAAATATTGAGCATTTCCGACAACCATACAGCATTTTTTTTTTGCTTCTGTTTTGACTTCATGGCCAAGAACACGCAGGAGCGCAGGAAGCTCCAATCAAGCGTCCGATGAGTTTTCGTTTTTCCGAGTATTGCTCGGAAAAGAAGATTATGAATGTTACAGTCGCTGTGATTTGACGCACTCTCAAATCTGCACAATCCCGCACGAAAAATCACGCGTGCAAAACTTGTTACGAGTAAAAATACGTAATGAAAGACGTCGCTTATTTAGTGTAGTCTTGACCACGGTTCCTTCTAAGCTGCGCCACTGCGCAATTGCGCACATGAAAACCGATCCAGCGCAGAAAACCAAAGCCTGACGTCTTCTTTTTTTTTTTTTAAACCCGAAAGTAAACGGTCTCTGCTGCTCAGCCTACTTCTACTTCGTAGTTGACCCGACACCGCTCCCTCCGCTCTTAAAGGGGTACACTCGTCATTACAAACAGAACGCACACCCGCGACTTTATATCCGCGGGCGTGACTGACCACACCCGCACATTTTTCAAATGTGAGTGACTGATGTTAAGATGCTGACCAATCGTCTTTGGTCCGTCCTTCTTTCAGATGCTCCGCCGTTCCGACTCTTCTTCCGGGTAAAATTTTACTCCTCAGAGCCAAATAACCTACATGAGGAATTTACAAGGTAAGACGAAAAAAAAAAAAAATGAATAAAGCTCTTTCGGGCCTGATGATGATGATGAGGTCCAGAAGGGACGCATTGCTAATTACTTTGTTGCCATGGGAAGATTTGGGTTAAAAAGAAAAACAGAAAATGACTTTCCAGTGGGATGGCACGGTGGAGCAGCTGGTAAAGCGTTGGCCTCACAGTTCTGAGGTCCCGGGTTCGATCCCAGCCCTCCCTGTGTGTCGTTTGCATGTTCTCCCCTGTGCCTGCGTGGCTTTTCTCCGGGTAGGCATTCCGGTTTCCTCCCGCATCCCAAAAACACGCGACATTAATTGGACACTCTAAAGTGCGATTGCGACTGCGACCGTTTGTCTCGATGTGCCCTGCGATTGGCCGGCGACCGGTTCAGGGTGTGCCCCGCCTCCTGCCCGTCGACAGCTGGGATAGGCTCCAGCTCTCCCCGTGCCCCTCGTGAGGGTAAGCGGCAGATAAAATGGATGGATGGGCTTTCCAGTGCAACGTGTGTGTACTGTAAGTCCGAAGCGATCATTTTTAACACCATTTTTTTTGTGTGTGTATTCGTGTCCCTCTCGCTGCAGGTACCTGTTCGTGCTGCAGCTTCGACAGGACATTTTGTCTGGCAAGTAAGTCTTCATAAAGCAGCTGTACTTGTTTTTGTCCCCCCCCCCTCCCCCGACGTAGAACTTGACACAGCGGCGCCACCATGTACATTAGTGCCCGCTTCCAAACACGCCGAGTCGGCACGAATCGGCCGAGCGTGTTCGCCGGTGCGACGTTTGAAGACGCGACGAAGATCAAGCGCCGCAGTCTCCGCTTTGCTTCTCCGTTTCCTTTCCGCCCAATGCTTGTTTTTTTTTTTTTTGGGGGGGGGGGGAGGGGGGGGAGGGGGTTTGTTTTGGCAGGCGCCACTAAGCGGTCTCCCCTCCCCTTATTCGGTCGCACTCGTTTTTGTGATCTGCGGTCGTAGACGCGGGCGCCGCATTTCCCCATCTGGACGTCCCGACTCTATCTGGGCCACGGATCCCCCGAGCGCGGCTCTATTATAGCGCTCGAGCTCAGGATGTGAAGAAGAGGTGATTATTTTGGGAAAAGGGTTGCCCCCCCCCCCCCACGGCCCCCCTTCACGCAGATGATTGGCGACACTCGGCGAGTGTGTGTGGCGTGCAACTCTTTACACCCGTTTTTTTTTTTAATTTTTTTTTGATTCCCTCTCCTCAGATTGAAATGTCCGTACGATGTCTCGGTTGAGCTGGCCGCATATTGTTTGCAGAGTAAGTAGACGTTTCCTCAACAATGATTTCATTTTTTTTTTTTTTTTTAATTTCCTTGAAGTAATATTTAGCCGATGATGTATCGCGGCAGGGTGTGCAAATAAACGCGCGTATGACATCCACGTTTTGTGACGTTTGGAAACACAAAAAGTCGTGCTAAAGCTAACGTTCACCGTTGGAGTTTTTCCTGTTGTCGAGGTTGCAGGTTGAACGCTCGTCGTCGTGGTTTTTGCAGGCGAGCTGGGCGACTGCGACCCTTTGGATCACTCCCCCGAGCTGGTGTCGGAGTTCCGCTTCACTCCCAAGCAGAGCGAGGCCATGGAGGCCGACATCTTCGGCAGGTGGTTGGATCTCAGGTGAGATTCGGCCGCCATCTCGCCGCTCCGTGTGAAGGATTAAGCGTTTTAGGGGGGGGGGGGAGGCCGGATTGATTGATTCCGGGCGGTGTTCAACGTCCGGGATTAGACGACATATGCCGCGCTTTCACTCAAGGACACGCGGTCGCCCACGTGTGCTCTGGCTCGCAGGGGGGAGAGTCCGTCTCAAGCCGAGATCTCCTTCCTCAACAAATGCAAGTGGCTGGAGCTCTACGGCGTGGACATGCACTTCGTTAAGGTCTGGCCGCTCGCTCGGTCGATGGCGTCGGTCTCGGCGTGCGTTCCCCGGTGCTGAACGCGGGCGGGCGTGTGGTGTCATCAGGGGAGAGACGGCGGGAACTACGCGCTGGGCCTCACTCCTACCGGCATCCTGGTCTTCGAGGGCGCCAACAAAATCGGCCTCTTCTTTTGGTAAGACGTCTTCGGCGCTCGTGATTCATGAGCAAAATGTCAAACGTTTTGCACGAGGCGTCGCCTGCTGCTGCTGCTTTTGCTGCTCTATTTAAATATCAAGACGTGTGAAACGGTCGCAAAAAAAGTGTGGAGGCCGTGTTTGAAGCTGCGTTTTTGCACAGTTGAGTCAAGTTCTACAAACCCGTTGGGAGTCTCCTGCGAAAATCGCGTCGTGTGTTCCAGCCAGGGTAAAAAAAAAAAAAAAAAAAAAAAAAAAGAGCGCACTTGCGGATCTGTGCCGCAAAAAAAACTCAACACGGCGTAGCTGGAGCATGCGCGCAAAAACGTTTCTAATTTTTTTCAACAGGATCAGCAGAAATGACACAAATGCGACGCTCCGCTTTGCCATTTTGGTCTTCTCACAGTTTGAAAGGCTGTCAAAAAAAAAAAAAAAACCGAAAAAGTAAAACGTCTGCGTTACTCCGTCCAAGAAAGACGACGTTAAAAAGGCGTCACATTGAAAAATCACAACTCATTCAAACTCTTTCACTATTCACAAATTCACTCAACTATTTGCTGTTTTTCTTGCTGTTTTGCTAGCACTCTAAAATGCCACGAGATGGCGCCAAACCCTCTGGCTAAAGGAAAGTAGGCACATGTCAAAAAAGTGATGGATTGCAACGTTGTATGTTGGGGAGGAGCCAAGTTTAGCCTGGGTTGTTAGCGGAAGTGAGTCTTTGCCAAATGCGCACGTGCATTTCCGTGGTTTTGTTCAAAAGCACGTCATCTGTAAATCATTTAATCTGAAATCGCAAAATGAATTTGAAATGATGCAAAAGTGTTTTGGCATCATACTTTGTGGTATATTTTTGAAATCTAATTGGAAATTATTCAAATTTGGGGGGTCGGGGAAGACTCGGTCCTTAATGCGCAAAAAGCTGTGATATTACAAAGACACCGCTTGCAATTTTTTTTTTTTTTTGCTGCTAGCGTCATTATAGCTCAAAGTGAAATATGACATTTGCGTTATGGATGCGATGTTTAGGCCCAAGATCACCCGTCTGGACTTTAAAAAGAGTCGACTCACGCTGGTGGTGGTGGAAGACGACGATCAGGTACTCGGCGGACGAACACGCCCGCGGCAGCGATCTCGGCGACGGCCGCGGTCCAAATGCGGTTTTTGCTGCGCGGCAGGGCCGCGAGCAGGAGCACACGTTTGTGTTCCAGCTGGCCAGCGCCAAGAGCTGCAAGCACGTGTGGAAGTGCGCCGTGGAGAGCCACGCCTTCTTCCGCCTACGCCAGCCCAGCGCCGCCAAGCCGGGCCGCAGCGACTTCACGCGACTCGGCTCGCGCTTCAGATTCAGGTAGCGCTCCGCATCTGGCCACCGATCCAAAGCCAACTGCGCTAAAAGTAGCAATATGGTTGAGGGAAAGCCGCCGTCAAAGCAGATCGTGATGATGATTATTCTTATTATTTCTGCTACTTACGCGACACGACATCCCCGATGAAATCCTGCCGTAGTCGCTCACCGGTTTGAGCCCTGCTCTTAACAAAAATGTCAACATTGCAACTAGTGTAGTTTCTCACCTTGAAGGCGCTCTTGAGTGTAATAAGCCACCTCCAGAATCCAACGGCAAAAACCGGGAAAAGCCTTATACCTGTGTATAACGAGCATCCTCAGAGTCCTGCTATCCAGGCTAAAAACGTGAAGTGTTATCCGTATTTTGGTTGTTTTTCAAACTAATGTTCAGCTGTGTGCATACGCTGACCGTTTTTTTTTTTTTTTACATTTCTGTCCCGTCATGAAACAGAAAAAGCTTAACCTTGCTTTAACGTCAGAAAACTGCAGCCAGACGCCACTGAAATTAGCTAAACGATCAACCAAAATATTATTCTTATTTTTTTTCTGCGATCTTAAAGGTCAAGTGTCATCCCTATAAACATTCTAAAATAGATAGTGAAATGAAAAATACATATAACATTATTCACTTCAATGTCTACACGAAAAAAATAATGATGAGTTGCGGACATCGATTTACGGCTTCGGCCGGGGCGGCACCGAGGTGGTTCATGGCGGCGCCGAGCCGAGCCGAGCCGAGCCGCTTTACGGCGTTGTCGTCGCTCACGGCCGAGTGCGCCATAAAAAATTGTTTATCGCTGCCGCCATCGGCGGCGTTCTTCATCGCGGACGACGGCGGCGGCGGCGGCGGCGGCTATGAACAACCCTCCCGTCAATGGCGCACTCAGGCGCGTGCGACGACAACGCCGTGAAGCGGCCCGGCTCGGCACCTTGATAAGCCACGAAATTTATGAAGGGTAAATCCATCCCCACGATTGTTCAAGCAATGTCCAGCAATTCAACCAGCCGGCATTTTGGCTTACGCGAAGGAACGACGAGCTCCCATCCCGCAGGTGAAACTAATGGAAACAAACAAGTCCACTTCAGGGCGGGTCTGTCCTCTAGGTCACTTCCTGCTTCTTCTCGAAAACAAATCCCTCGAGAGGATTTCCGCGGCGGGAGTTACAAAACGCCGTATACGTCAAAATCGTGTTTTGTGGCGAAAAAAAACCGCATGGGTCCATGTCGGCTGGCGTTTTTCTCATTAATAACATATTAAAATGCATTTCACGACAGTGGCACTTTCAAGGGGAAATCCAGTGGTTGTCCAGTAGGTCATGAAATATGTACTGTATCTTGATCATGTAATTTTAATCTTCTCTGTGTTTTGAGAAGATTTTAGTGACAATTGCGAATTTTCAGGGGCGCTGCTCTTTTGGCGAGTCACATGACCTACGTGGGCGGATGTGAAGTGTTACGTGCCGTTCCAAACTCTCGCTCATGTTGGGACACAATTGTGGCCAGCGCCGATTTCTCGGATTTATCCTCATCTGATGAAGTAGTAGCGGTATCGGTCGATCGTGAAGACGGAGGAATACTTCCACACGGATTTGAACCTGCGACTGTAATTGTGTGTGTTTCTTTCGGCTTGTCCCTTTCGGGGTCGCCACAGCGTGTCATCTCAGATGAACGCACATGTATGTTTGGCACAATTTTTACGCCGGATGCCCTTCCTGACGCAACCGGAGTGGAGGCCCCAGTGGGATACGAACCCACAACCTCTGGTTTACCAAACCAGTGCTCTAACCACTGAGCTACGGGACCTCCTGAACCTGCGACTGTAATTAATGTTGAATATTCGAATGGTTCTTTGGGCGGGAATGACGCGGGAGTCTGACTACTCGTAGGCCTACGCGCGGAACGTAAGTGCCTAAACAAAGGCCCCCGGAGCTCCGGGCGGTCCTTCGAACGGGAATGACGCAGAGTCTGACGAAATCCCAAATATTGGGATCGGCGATGAATTTGAGATTTTCAAAAGGACGGATGCCGCACACATTTTGGTGACCTTCGGACAAGGAAGGATGTTCTAGATTTGAAGTCATCGTTTTGGTGAAATATGCGCGTCACGTGTCGGAGGGATGCGAGTCGGCTTCCCGGCCGCTTTGGAGGTGCCCCCGAGCAAGGCCTTGCCTCCGGCCTGCTTCTGGCGGCCCGCGCGGCCTTCGACTGCAAACGTGCAGCCGAGCGAGGCGCGCTAACCGCTATGACACGACTCATGAGAAGAGAAGAATGAAAGTATTTGACGCAGACGGCGACAAACAAACCAAATGAGGTGTGCTTTGTGTATCTATGGCTACTTTGTATCTATGGTGACGTGGAGGCGTTCCTATGGCGACAGAGATATGCCCGTCATATTGTTTCCTTTCTCACGTTTATCAAAGCAAATAATCTCGTGGCCTGCGCAACCTCGTCGGCAGACGTCTTCTGTCCAGGCAGGAAAATCTCAACGCAGTGTGAATCATCAAAGTACTTTGAATGAGCCCCGAGCCGGAATTACTCACCAGCGCACTTCAGTTGAAGCGCAAGTGTCATCCCTGTAAACGTTCTAAAATCGATATTGGAAGGAAAAATGCATATAATACAAAAAAGATAAATATCAGCGGAGAGCGCGTCATCCGTGCGCAAAGTTGCAGAAGTGTCATTTGACCACATCCAAGCGGTCGCCATATTAGCTGCATCGTCTGCCCGTGACATCACACCGCGACGTTCGCCATTGAAAACACGGAAGCTCTTTTTGGAGAAGAGAACATCACACAACCGACTGAAGTTCGTTTGGAGGCATATTTAGAAGATATGCGGATCACAGCCAAGCCGCATGCAGACAAACCACCTCCCCTGCGCGGCAGTGATAAAAACAACCCCGCCCGCGAGCCACAATGACCCAGCTCGGCGCTGACACGAGCCACCCCCGTCGAAGCCGTGCATCGTCCGCCGTGATCGCGATGCACGGCTTCGGCAGGGGCTCGTCCGTAGCCGTCGACACATTTAGCACCGCTGACTTAGATGTGCCAATCTTTTGTTACATTCTCAGAAGATTACGTCCCCCCCAAAACTATTATTTTTTTTTTAGTAGCCGTATACACACCTAGCTCTCGTCCTTTGCACCCGTGCAATCCATTTTTCACGACGAACCGGGTCTTTTGGAAAAGTATGAAGAGCGGATCCATCCTCATGAGTTTTCGAGCAATATGTAGCAATACAACGAGCCGGCATTTTGGCAAACACGAAGGAACAATGAGCTACCTTCCAGCGGGTAAAACTAGTAGAAACATACGAGACCGCCTGAGTGCGCTACTGCCCTGTACATCACTTCCTGTTTCAAATCCCTCGAGGATTTTCATGGCGCGGGGTGCAAAAAGCCGTATGCGTCAAAATCATGTTTTGTGGTGGGGGGAAAAAAAAAACGGATGGGTCCATCCCGGCTGCTGTTTTTTTTTTTCATTGATAACATACTAAAAATCATGCATTTCACGACAGTAGCGATACTGCAGTGAGGTTCTACGACATCCGTGAAAGTAATCGAATTCAAGTCCCGTCACATTTGAGCCAACATTCCCGGTTTCTGTCACCATCAGCGGCAAAACGGAGTACCAGGCGACGCACGGAAGCCGTCTTCGGCGGGCCAGCACCTTCGAGAGGAGGCCCAGCAAACGATATCCGTCCCGCACGCAGTCGCTGGCCAAAGGTCAGTCTCGTCCGTGTTCCGCTTACGCTTTTGTAACTGTTGATTTTCGTTCAGCCGTGCACGTGACGAAAGTGCATCGTCGTCATTTCTCCAAAATCGTTTCAAAGAAGATGGAGAAGTCGCCAGTTGAATTGCATTAGCGCTTCTGGCGCTAGCTGATCTTTTAACTCACGGGTGTGGAACTCATTCATTGTCACGGGCCAGATTGCAGTTTCGGTTTCCCTCACAAGACCGTGAGGACTGTCAGACCATAAAACTGTTGAATGGTCTCATCATATTTACGCATGAAATTTAAGGAACTTGTTTTGGAATCAGAAATAAAGGCCAATGGGGTTTTTCAACTATCGTTCATGTCTGGTGACGCAAAAATGCTCACAATTTGAAATTTTAGTACAGATTTGTACAAGAATCGTGGAAGTTGACACACATGACTAGCCATTGCGGGCCACATAAAATCGTATGGCGGGCCGGATCTGGCCCCCCGGGCCTTGAGTTTGACAGCGGTGTTTTCAGTTGATGGCGTCGAACTCAAGACGTTCGCCGACGACGCCACAACGGCGCAGTCGTAATCTTGTCCTTCTTTTTGTGTGTCCTTTCAGTCTCTGCCATTTCGCCAGCCAAGCCGCCGCACCTCAGGTAGCGCCACACACGCGATGTCACGACAGCGTTATTACATGCCCTGCCGGGACGTGACAAGCGGCGCACCGGGGCTCGGCGTGGCGGGCGCTCGCGGCCGTGCAATTTGCGATCATATTTCATCCGCGAGCGTCATTGGACAGAAGGAACGTGACGTCGGCGCCGGCGCTGAACGGCAACGCTCACGACGAAGCCCCCGAAATGTCGCAGCGTGCGCCAGATTGTCACTTGTGATTATTTTCAACTTGTGAGGCTATAATCGATCATTCCTAAATGATTATTATGCTCTGTCGTTAGTGTCTTTCCGCTAAGCGGTTGGCATTCAGGCATTTTTTTTTTCCCCCGGGAAAACCACGACCACATACTTTCCATGTGGAATATTATTTCCGTCGTGATTTGATGCGATGGCGTCGAGTGGAAGGACGGCACGTGTTCGCCGTTGTTTGTTTGTTTGTTGAAAGTCCAAACTGATGCGCAGCCTGGGCACACATTTCAAGTTTTATGTTATTGGGTGAATACCCGAAATCTTCGCCATGTTGGAAAAGGTTAAGAGATATTCATGATTTGAATTTTTTTTTTTTTTTTTTTTACTCACCGCATTTAGGATATTATATAAATATTTTTCCCCCTCCGGTGTAAAATATTACCACAGATTTTGCATGCATATTCACTGTAATGGCGCTATAAAAAAATGTTTTTCTTAAACCCAGAAATTCGTGTGGGGATGCACCACAATAAATATTTGCCAGGAAAATCGGAGGTGGTTCCCTCCAACCCCAAAACAAAAAAATTAAAAACAAACAAAAAAAATTGGGAATAAGAGAATCTGTGATGGTTTAATGTAAATGAAAAATCATCAATTCTTCACTACTTTGGACTTGAACAACAACAACAACTTAATCTTAAAATGCTTTTGACGGTAATTTCCGGCCTACGGAGCGCACCGGGTTACAAGCCTCACCGAGTACATTTGTCAAGGAAATACCATTTGGTACATACATAAGTGTAAAAACCGCAAGTGCCCACATTGAAACACGAGATATTGACAAAGAAAGACGGTACACAGTAAGAGTTTAACGCTAGCGTGTTGCTAAGACTAGCTCTAAAGCTCGTGCGAACGCTAGCGCCGCGCTAACGCTAACAGAACTAAAACTTACCCGTAAATATCACTGAGACACACAAGTAACACGGCAACAACATGCCAGCACAGTGCTAATAGGGCCGGTAAAAGTCACTTCCTCGGCACATATATTCCACCGGTCTCATTCTTTTTCTTTCTCTTCTTTCTTCTTCTTCTCTTCTTTTCTTTCTTTGTCATTCTTTCATTCTCAGACTTTTCCCCTCGAGGCCGTTAGAAAAAAAAAAACGCATAAATCAGCCGCATCGCCACATGAGCCGCAGCGTTGAAAGCGTGTGAAAAAAGTCGCGGCTTGTAGGGCGGAAATTACGGTACAAGGACTATTAATACAGTTCTTCAATTTAGATTCATGTCCGCATGGTCTCGAGCAGGGCACCGGCAAAAGTTTTGTTCTTGATCAATCACCTTTCAAGACATATTTCAGCTACAATCGTCAATAATATTTGCGGCTGTGCAGCTGCTGTTTCGCTGTTTGAAGGCGCTAAATGATTCGCTCGCTAAGCTGAACGCGCTTTGTTGCGCTTCCCTCCCGTCCGCCGCTTGCCTTCCTATGGCTTGTACGCGTTTACGCGTTTAACGTTCGCAAAAGACGACGTGACGCCGTTGAAGTTGACATCGAAACAAAAATCATTTTGAAAGCAAGCACGCAGCGGCCGCGCGAAACTTGCAACGTCGCTCGGGCTGCGCTTGGCGCCGGAAATGAAACCGGCGTGACGTGACGCGAGTGTGCCGCCGCGCTGATGGTTGTCTTTTGTGTTCCCTCGACGTCAGCCCCGACGCCGGCCCACTTGCGGTGAGTGACCTCGGACGACGACCCGCTTTGTCCGCGCGCCCGCGTTTGATTTCCGTCCTCCTGTCTTGGGTCCTCTGCAGTACCAGCACAACATCCCGCTGGTGGCCCACGAGGCCTGGCGCCCCCCCTACGCCCCCGCCCTTTACCTGCAGCCCTCCGGACACAGGTAGGACGCGGGCGTGCCGACGCTTCCGTACTTTGGCGCTCGAGGACCGCCTTCGGGTCTTAAAAGGGACGGCGGCAAACAGAACGACGGCTCGTTTCACTCGCGAAATCGTGACGCGTTCTCATTTTCAATTTGGAATATCATTGGTCAGTTTTAATGATAACGAAGCCTCCCGTTATTCATTTAGTTATCAATCCGTCATGGAAATAAACGAACATTTTCATTCTATGTCAAATTGGTGAATCAGAATTTCATTATCATGAGCTAACCCATCGTGAATCGAGCCATCCACCCATTCCAATCAATCAATCAACATTTTCATTCATATTCCCAAGGGCCGATCCCATGCGGGGGGTCGTTCTGGCACTTCCCCCAGTTGACTCTGACTCTATTTTTAATATTTCCAATACATTCATTTACCATTGATTGGTTTTTTTTGTACCTGATTAAAATCTTGATATAAAGTACTTTCATAATAAATAATTCTTAATTGTCTTTTTCCTAATTGAAATCAGCCAGTAACGTATCTAATGAAATTATTATAAATTCTGTCTTTGTTAATATTAGAAATGAACAAATAAATGAAACAATTATGGCGTGATTAAGTAGAGCAAAATTAAAATGAAAGCCCTGAATTAATGCAACAAAAGTGCCGGGACGACTGAATATGTGAACGCTCTGTGGGCCGATTAGCAAGCGGAGCAAGGGCCGTATCTGGCCCGGGGGCCACATTGTGCACACCGCGTCTTGGAGGGCCGATTCCTATTTTCTGATCCTTTCATATCTATGTTTTCATCTCACTTCATCACATGCATCGTGTGTGTGTGTGTGTGCGTCCAGACCTCCTCCCGCGGGGGCCCCGCCGCCCCCTAGCGGTCCCGTTCCCGCCCGCCCCGCCGTTCCGGAGCGAACCAGCAGCTTGCTCCGCGGCCCCGTCGTCAGTGTCGTTCACGAGGACAAGGTCATGACGACGCTTTGACCTCTGTTTGACCTTGGATTTACCCATCCTCCATCATCGTCCTCATCATCGTCATCGTCGTCACGTCCCATCTCTACGTTGCGTGTCCGGCGGATGTAACGCGAGTCGGGAAAGTATCTTACTTAGCGTGTTTGTACAGGGTTGGATTCCATCCCATAATATGTTTGTCGCCTCGGACCTGCTCGGTGGGGCCTTTGTCGCAGGGGTGCGAAACTTCAGGCTTGTGGGCCAAATGAGAGCAATTGAGCCGGATTGCCGCGTAATTGTACGTATTCCAAAAAACAGCAACGACCGGGGCCAATGGTTCTGGAATATTTCGCCGCATGATTAAAACGAATATTTTGCTCTCCAAGTGCCACATCCTGACCAACATCAAAATACAATTATGTCAGCATAAAAAAAAAAAAAAAGAGACTGAGGTTTTAACGCTTTCTAAAGATTATATTTCATTTTATGATAAGCCACTGTAACATTATGCAGTTTAAAGAGAAACATTAAATGTTGACTAAATGTGAAAAAAATGTCATTAATAATAATCCAATTAAAATGTAACATACGTAAACTTTAAAAGTTTGAAAAGAGTTCTATAAGATTAAGTTCAAGTGTATTGTTCTTAAAAAAAAAAAAAAGTTAAATACAACTGAACTGTACTTGGGTTCGGGTGGGGTGGGTCTTGGATTTCCTCCCCCTCAAAATATTGACTTTGTTCTGCAAATTGTAACGACATAATTAAGAATGTGCATTATGCTGATTTAGTGCAATGGCATGATTTTCATTGTCCAAAATCCACTTTTCACGCGGACATATTTCTTTTAAACCCTTTGGAAGGTGAACATTTTTTTTTTTTACACCGCAGGTAGGAAAAGAGCATTAAAAAATAAATAAATAAATATGTGCGTACATGTCGACGTGGCCTTCGAAGGACCTTCAGAGGACTGAAGCGGTTCCAGAAAGACAAAAAGTTTTTCCCATTTCGTGCGTTTCTTCTTCTTCTTCAAGTGGTTCGAAGGGTCCAAATCCGTTTGCTGCTTTTTGCGAGTATCGTTCCAAGCCGTTGTTTACATATTTTATGCTGTGATAGTGGGCGGGGCTCTATTCTGGAATCACATTGTGCCTAAATAAATTAATGAATGGCTTTTTGCCATCTTGCTTCCGAAATAAAGGAACGTGAACGTATGTGTCGAGTATTTCCTTTTGTCCGATAATACTCCTCAATTCTGTGGGAACAAAGACAATCTTGCAGCCTTTTGTGGTCCTCAGCTTCCCCCTGAACGCCACCGCTTGCGACCTTCAGCTGAGCGTGGAGGAGAACGACAACGACACGTCGTATTCGACGGCCGAGCTCCGCCGCCGTCGCCGCTGCAACTCGCACTGCAAAATCCGTGAGTACCGTGAAAAAGCCCACCTTTGAGAGAGGCCAGGGGGAAAAAAAAGCCAAACGCTCCTCGTTTCCTCGAAGCCGTTGTCGTCAAAATCCCAAAGGGGAGTTGGTTACAGGAGTACAGTGATGCCTCAGTTCTCCACCACAATCCGTTCCAGAAAACAGTTCAAAAAGTGAATTGTTCCAAAACCGAATCGATGTTTCTCATTACAATGAATGGGAAAAGAAATAATGCGTTCCAAGCCTAAAAAAAAAGGACTTTTTAAAGCATTATTGTTAGCTTTTTCTGATGATAAACTGCATAGTGGAAATACACGTATAGTTTAAATACTTTATATAATAAAATTATTGAAGAAATATATTTCTTTTTTGCTTAACACGTATGCTTTAGTAGTAGAGTACGCCAGGCTGGGAGCACATTGCTGTATCTGTAGCGACTCGGCCCCCGGCAGAATAACTTTAAACAAACAATCGTGGCGGTGTTCCATTTTCAACATTCTCACCACTCGACTAGCGTGACGTCGCTCTCGATTTCTGCCAGAGTGCCGAGCTTCGGCCCGTCTGGGAGAAGAGCCGGACGCGTCGCCGTCGCCGTCCCCGCGCGAGGCCGAGACCGACTCCGACTCGGACTCGGACGGCGAGCGCCCCGCGTGGCCCTCGCTGCGCGTCAACATGGACAACAAGGTCGCTCAGCCTTCCGCGCCTCGACTTTCTTCCCGCGCTGACGAGATGCGACGTTTGCGCCCTGCAGGGAGAAGAGAAGCAACTCTCGGAAAAATCTCTCCACCCGTCCGCCGCTTCCTCCCCGTCGCTGCTTCCCAACCACCTCAAGTGCAACATCCTCAAGGCCCAGATGGAGGCGGCTTTCGGGGTGAGCGCCGTCCGTGTTCTCGGGATTTTTAAATACACTTTTCACAATGCTCTTTTTTTTTTTTTTTTTTCGTACCTCCTCCTTCTAATAGAGGGAAGGCTCAATAAGTCCAAGAGTGAAAAACTCGGACGCGCCGCTCAAGGACAGGCAAGCTCAATTCATCCTTTCTTCTCACTCTTTTCTTCCTTTATGCGCGTTCACGCGTTTCTTCGTGGCGAATTGATTTTTGAGTCGAAAATGCCTTTGATTCACTTGCACGATGCAAATGAGTGAATCAAGTGGCCGTTGGGTGGCGGTCGGAGGGGCCGCGGGCGCAGAACGGCAGCTTCCGTCACGCTGCCCCCTGCAGGGCGGCTGAATGAAGAATGCGTGCAGTTGCGGAGAGTCTTGGAGGCTCCCCAAAGCGCACGGTTCCAAATGATTGAGCAAAACGCGCCTCTTTGCCGAGCCAAAACTTTTGAGTCCAAATGTTTCGAAATTGCCGCGTTCAGGTATCCAAACTCTTCTCAAGACTCGTCGGCGTCCAGCGCGCCCGCCGGCAAAACGTCCCCGAGACCGGACGTCCGTCCGGCGTCCGAGAGGCTGCGGCCGCCGTCGGGTTCGTGCGCCGACCGCAGGAAACGTCTCGTCAGGCAGTTCAGCTTGTGAGTTCGCGTCGAAATCCTGCAGTTATGGAAGAATTGATCAAATCAAATGACAAAGGCCCAAATCGTATCATTTTGAATCCTTCCTCGCTTCCTCTTCGCTCCTCAGTAACCACGAGGATGAGGACAACCTCCCGGAAGCCCTGGCGGCCATCTCTTGCGAGCGCACGGCCAAGTCCGGCTCGTCGACGTCGCTGGACCGGCAGATCCAGCCGTCCATCTACCCGCAGGTGACCAAACGCGCGACCGCGCGCTCGCCGACGGCCGACGGGAAGTCGCAGTGAGGACGGACGGTCTTGGTGTGTTCCAGGTGGACAACGTCGCCAGTCCGTGCCGCGTGTCCCCTCTGCCCTCCCCCCACCTCTCTCCTTCGTGCTACTGTAGCCCCCTCCCTCGCTTGGCCCCCTACCTCGCAGCCCGTCACGACAGGTAACCAACGCACCTTCGCCCCTGACGCTGGGATGCTTGGACATGCACACAATTACAAGTTGCGCTGCTAAAAGTGGAACAAAAAGTGGACTAACTAACTATTTCCATCAATTTTTTTGATAATGTAGCGAGTTACGTGGCCTGGAAGTAATGCAACAAACACTTTAACATTTCACAAGCCCCGCCCCCCCCCCCCTCAAAAAACTAAAAAACAAAAGACAAAACAATTAAACATTCCACAAAACACAAAAACTTGGATCCTCCGATGTTTCCTCTCACAAGTGGATTAAAAGCATTTTTTTAAATGCATTCCCCTCCTCCCTACAGTCATAAAATAAACCTGATGAACTTGTCACCACGTCACCCCAAAAAATGTTTATTGCTTTAAAAAATACTGTAATTACTGGCCTACACAGCGCACCTGTTTATAAGCCTCGGTACACAGAAAGGGTTTAACGCTAGCGCCGCGCTAACGTTAGCGCCGCATCACCGCATAAACCGCAGGGTTGAAAGGGTGTGAAAAAAAGTCGCGGCTTGTAGGCCGGAAATGACGGTATGTAAAGCGGGCAAAAAACATGATAGCGCGTGACAAATGTGCACAATTAAAAGGATATCGCTTCATATGACAAGCCGGAAAAGCAAAATGTTCCGTAAAAAGTCCAAAGTGTTTTTTGTTCTACGTTCAAAAGTGTGACGATGACCTTTCCGCAATTTCGGACAAGGTCGCCCTTGCGAATGGCACATGACCAAAGCGAGCCGATCGCAGGCGAGTTTTGGGTGTCGTTTTTTTTTCAAATGAAACTCAAATTGCGATCACGGAAATTTCCAGAAGCAACTTTCGTAAATTCAACGACGCATTTTCCTTTCGCATTACAAATACGTACGATTCGTATGTAAATTATGTATCATATCTCTACGGTGGATCAGCTGGTAAAGCGTTGGCCTCACGGTTCTGAGGACCCGGGTTCGATCCCGGCCCCGCCTGTGTGGAGTTTGCGTGTCCTCCCCCGGTGCCTGCGTGGCTTTTCTCCGGGTTTCCTCCCACATCCCAAAAAGATGCAACGTGAATTGGACCCTCTAAATTGCCCCAAGGTGTGATTGTGAGCGCGGCTGGTTGTCTGTCTCCATGTCCCCTGCGATTGGCTGGCGACCAGTCCAGGGTGTACCCCGCCTCCTGCCCGTTGGCAGCTGGGATAGGCTCCAGCACTCCCCGCGACCCTCATGAGGATAAGCGGTGAAGAAAATGGATGTGTAATCTCTCTACGTGTAATTAGTTGACTGCCCTGCACTGAGGCAATACGGTGCACTAGTAGGATGCATACTAGTAAACGTTCTTCCGCCACTAGTGCCACTTTTGGCCTACTAGTAGAAAATTCAAACTGAAGAGTAAACTACGGTCTTGGGTTTAGTCGTTGAAACTCTAAAATGTCTTACAGGTACTGGAAGGCAGTAGTCCCAAATAAATAAACAAATAGGTCAATCTACTTGTGAGGATAGTGTAGTAGTGCATGTACCTTTAGCTATACATGGAACAACTGGTGACGTGTTCTAGCATGAACTCGTCGTTGATTTTGTGTCTACAATCGATGTTTTCTTCAGCGACGGCAACGTGATTTTATCCCGCTTACGTATTTGTGTGCGTGCGCGTAGCGGAGAGGAAGTGAGGCTGGACCGGGAGAAGATCCTGCGAGCCCTCCTGATGACCGAGCTGTGAGCGACGCCGCCACGCGCCAGCGCGAACCCCCGAGCGTCCACCGCAATCAACTTTGATCTGTTTGATTTATCGACTTATGTATTTATTTGCGGTACGCACACTCGTGATGCAGGAATGGGAATATGTACAGTGGATATCAAAAGTCTGCACACCCCCCCCCTCCCCCTCCCCGGTTCAAATGCTGGTTTCACTCCAAAGCTTTGCCGCAATTAATGTCATGATTTGGGCCGCAAATGGGTCCTCTATGACGAATTGATCTAATTTTTCCACGCAGCGTCGTTTATTTTCACCTTCTCCGTGTCTGACGGTATCGGACAAGACTCCGGGCGTCGTGCTACGAGACAAATTTCCGTGTCGTCTCCAACTGACTTAGCGTTGAGCGATGCTTAGCTCGACCGGCAATATGGCGACGTACAAAGTCCCGCGATTTTATGACGTCAGAGGGTGTGCACACTTGTGCAACCACATAATACCTGTTCATTTTTACTTCCCCTTTCCTTCAATCGAGTAATACGCGACGGTGGAAAATGTTTTGGTTTGTTTCTGAGGAGGCTGAAGAGGGTGTGTCGACTTTTGATACCAAGCAAATACGCTCCAGTGTTCCTTCCTTTGGACGCTAGACCGGAGCCTGCCGCACGTCAAGCGCTCCACGCTGCAAACTTTCCCGTACTTTAGTTGTACTTTCTTCCGTGACTTGAATGTACTTGACTTATTTTAAGAGAATGTGACGTCACTTGCCGACGGAGCGCAAATTTTTCCACGCACGAACAGAACAGAACTGAACAGAACTTGCAAACTTGTTCCAGTTTTTTTAATCGAGCCTTTCTCTCTCGCACAAAGTCAAGAGAATTTTTCATGGCAAATGACATCCTGCCCATAAAAAAATGATGGCTTTATTCATTTATGTGTTGGTTGGTTTATTAAAAATGGAAAAAGGTCACTTTTAAGAGGCGAAGCACTGATTTTTAGTCATAACTTGGAATGTGTTACAATTGCAGCGAGAACGATTATCATTCATCAATATCGACGATTTTGACGTCTAGACCGAACCGTCCTCGGCTTGGAAGACTTCTGGATGAAAATCAAAGCAATTTCAATTTTCTTAAAAGTTAATTAATCCATTTTTATCGATAGTTTGAAATGATACATTGGCAGACGTAAGTTATTTCAAGTTTGCATATGTATATATTTTTTAATCACAATCAACCGCCATGAAGGGCGAGACGTTCTTGTCTGTGACGTCACAACAGTGCAGAGGCGTTTCAAAGTGAGAAAACGACATCTCCCGTGATCCCTTGCAAAGCGCGCAGGGGCTCGTGGGAGCGACGCATGCGCAGTGAAGTAAATCACACGCAATTTGGTTTAGGGACGCGAAATTGAACTCGTGGAAAGTGAAAATTCGAAGCGTCAAATAAAAGCGATCGAGGAAGAAAAATAGAATTGTTTTGACTGCAAGTAAAGTGACGTTGAGGTGCTCGGTGAAAAGTTTATTTGGGAGCCATTGGAGCAAGTTTTCCCTCACAACAGCCACTGATCTAAAAATAAAAAAGACTGGATTGGCCACCAAAATTGAAGTCGCCATCCGCCATCTTGATCCTCCCAAAACAACCATGCCGACCTGCGCCTTCATCGCCAGTTTGGTGGCCCTACGAAAACATTCCACAGGTAAGTTCGAAAGATTTACTTTGACACTGTTAAAGTTTCTGATTAGCTTAATTCACTTGAACAAAGTTTCGTTTACAGTTGTTTTTGTTGACTGTTCACTCTGCTTCAACCGTTTTTCGCGAAAAATGTCAATATTTTCCCAAACTTCATCAGTGGATAAGCAAGAAAACACATTTTCTGTGAAATTTTGGATGAATTTCATAATACAAAACTCTGCATATTGAATTAGATTTTGAAATGCGAGGAAACGAGTTTAAATTTTCTGTCGCAGAGACAGCAAATGAACAATCCGTTTAGCATGTATTTGCTCATTGCAAGTCCTTATTTCCAGAAACTGGAAACTGACATTAAAATTTCATGTTTTTATTTTTTGCTATGCCATGATGATAGTGCTTCACTGCATATTTTGGGAAAACCTATTAACATGTCACGGAAATCTGGCCCTCGGTAATATGCAAGGTTTCTTGCTGGTTACGGTATTCTATGTCTTTCCTTTGCACTTCGCCTTTTTTGGCTTACCAAGTCCAATTAAAATTCCTTCATCTTACCAGAACTGAAAAGATGTCAAAAGCACACGACCAGTTTTAGTTCTACATGGCAAATTTTGAGGGAAAAACTCCGCCATAATCCAACCTGCAAATTAAGACCTCGTCGCGTTTTAGGAGTACCAAGATGGCGCCCAACCGGCTTCAACCAATCGACATACCGCTAGATATGGATGTGCTATCCAGTCTTTTTTTTTTTTTTTTTAGGTCAGTAATAACAGCACAAAATGCTTAAAGGCGGACGCTTGTATGGGATCAGATTTGTGCCAAAAAAGATGCACACGAAAAAGATTCATTCTTGTGCGTGGAAAAAAAAAAAGATTCTCCTAAAACTAAACGGATGTCATGGATTACAATAACCTTTGGAAGATTAAAAATCATACAAATACCGATTCATTATTAGCAGTTGCACTGTTTTGATGACGTATTTCCTCATTAATAACAATCACTGCCTTGATGTTATTATTATCAGAACATGCATACATACAACATACAGTCCGAGTTAGAATTGATCTTTTCAAATCAATCGAGTAATGATAATTGCCTTAGTGTAAATTATAATTCATACAGTATTCCAGCTTTTCATTTTAGTGGCCTTTGCCACATAGTGTCCACTGGGGGGGGGGGGACAAATGTGCTCCTCCACTGTAAGTCGGTTGTCCTCGTTGTAAGTCTGAAACATTGCTACATTTCCATGTTCATTTCCTCCGCTGCTGCTTATCCTCATCAGGTCATCTCAGCTAATAGTAATATACCAAAGAATAAAACAGCACGCATCTGACGGTGCTGAATCAATATTGATCTAAAATGAACGTCCATCGACTGGAAGTAATGCTACAAAATAGGCACGTGCACACGGAGAACCCAAGTGGTGCTCAGCGTCCGCGGATGGAAAAAAAGTGTCCTTTTTGCTGCTTTTTTCCCCCCCTCGCCATTCATCACAATATTATATATTCAGAATAACATAGATCCAGTGGTACCTCTATTTATGAACGTCTCTAATAATGAAAAGTTCAAGTTACGAAACACCTCCTCGGAAAAAATATTGTCTCTAGTTACGAAGGAAATTCAGGATACGAAAAGGACAAAAAGGGTGCGGGATTCCGCAAATTCCTCCGAACGTAAACATCCTGTATCTTGCTTGCCTATTGGCTATCGCTGTAGCATCTGTCTGGCATCCCATTGGCTAGGAGGTACGCCACTCTTTACCCATGATGCTTTTTGATTCCCTTGGACACGCGACTCACCAAATCGCGCTAGCGCTGTCACAAGCTAACGCATATTGGAAAAGTACAACTTTTTCGTTTGTGTTTTCGAGGGGCTTGGAACCGATTAGGCTATTTACATGAAAAATTCACGTTACGAAACAACTTCCAGAACGGATTAATTTTGTAAGTAGAGGTACCGCTGTAATTATTTAGGAGATTGTTTTGGATTTTTTTTATGTCAGGAAAAGCCAACTAGAACAAGTGAGATTTATTATTTCATCGGAGGCACCAATTTCACACCTTTTAATGTGATTGGTCAATTGTGAATATCACCCATTGATAAGAGAATGTGTGCAGTTTTTGATTTGACTTACTCTCTAAAGTTTTTTTTTACTTCACTTGCTTCATAAATAATTGTGTTACTGATTGTGTTGCTAATTTTGACAAATACCTAATTCCTAATCTACTGTATGTACCGTAATTTCAAGCAGTGAATTTTTTCACACACTTTCAACCCTGCGGTTTATGCTATCGTTAGCGCGGCGCTAGCGTTAGTGCGGCGCTAGTGTTAGCGCGGCGCTAGCGTTAGCATACCTGGTTATAAACCTCGGTACATAGAGTTTAACGCTAGCTAGGCTTATAACCAGGTGTGTTCTTTAAGGCTGAGAATTGAGGTGCATTTTTTTTTCTGAATTATATGAATAACTTTGTCAACTTGAGCACCTTCTCTCCAAAATGCTTCGTGCACATGCCTGCTATGAAATTAGCAATTTTTGGAACAACGCACGCAAGAAATGATCCAAATGAAGTTCGTGATTTTGGCACGTTGTTTTCGCTTTTCGCACAGCCAAACGTTTTTTTTTTCTTTTTGTGTGTCGCCACTGAAGCGTGCGATCGTTGAATTGCGTTCGCGGCACACGTTCCCGTGGCGACACCTTGTTGTCGTTGTAGCCAAGTACGACTGTCGTTATTCCGTGTGAAGGTCCAGAAAGTGAATTTTGTGGCGGTTCGAAGGGGAGTGTTTTGAGCTGCACGGAGGGAGTCCCAGTGAGTTGACTTCGGGTCGGGAGTCCACCCGGGCGCCGCGGAGTTCAGGATCGATCTTCCGATGGTCTCCTTGGTCTGGCCCCACGCGGTGCCGGCAAGGCACTTCAGAACGTTGTTTCTTTTGTCGAGTTTGGAGCGCACCATTTCCGCGTGTTTGTGGGACGTCAGCGAGGGTTCGAAGGCGACGCCGAGGATTTTGGTCGGGATCCGATTGCCATGTTGAGTCTCGTCGACTGTTCGAACGGCCTGGCCGATGATTTTTTTTTTCACCTCCTCCTTCATCGGCATCCACGTCGAGAACGCAAATTTGGATGGGCGGCGCTTTGGATCGGCGAGGTTGTTTTCGAATTCCCCTCGCTCGACCTCAAACCGACCGGAAGCTTCGTCGTCAGCGCTTGGAAAAGCGCCGAGCGGCGTCTATATGATGTATGCGCGCTGACATGAGAATGTGGACCGGCCTCGCCCTGCGTGCTCGCTTGCGTGTGTGGCCTAACCCTCCCCGTGAGGGAATGTTGCCATTATTAAGAAGAATATCAGTGCTTTAGTTGCCCCCCCCCCCCCCCCACACCTGTCTGTCAGGTATACCGAGCAGTGAGTCACGCCGTAATTGCTGTACGCCACCGCGACGTTAGGATCAATGTGAGGCTCCAACGAAAAGGAATGAATGCGTTTCACTTTGTACTCACGCATCGTCCCCATCCTCACAAGTCATTTCACCGAGCCGCCCGATGGAAAAACAAGCGCAAGCTAGCGTTCAACTTGTTTTTTTTTTTTTCCCTCCCCGTTTTTATGGTTTTTAATAGCGTTTGCTTGCTTCTGTAACCTTTTCGAGATGAACCGCAGGAATCCTAAACGGACGCCGCAGGCCTTTCCCCGATCAGGCGGCGGCGCGATCATGTGATTGTTCCCGGCCAATCGCTGAAGTGATGTAACCACGAAGGAAAAGCACCTGACTGTACTTTTCGCCTTACCACAACAATGGCGGTGTAATCACAGTGACGACAGCGCGATAGTTTAAAAAAACAAAACCAAAACCAAAGAGCTTAGTTCGAAACTGCGCGAGTTCTACCAGTTCATCGCACAACAAATATATGACACCCAAAAAAGTCACAAAATGTATTCTACGTTAATTATAAGCAGATAATTTGTTCATTGTAACCAAATAATCGATAAGAAAGTCGCTTTTCTGTGATACAAAGCAAGATGGCTGCGTTTAATGAGAGGAAAAATAGACTAATAGAACAACGTATTCAAATGTCATATCATTATCCAAGCTGCTTATCCTCACAAGGGTTGCGGAAAAGCTGGAGCCTATCCCAGCTAGCTTCGGGCAAAAGTCGGACTACGCCCTTGAACTGGTCGCCAGTCGGTCACAGGGGCAGATATCGACACCGTCACTGAGCGGGAAACGATCCGGCGCTGCCCGCACCAAAGTCAGGCGTGTGTACCGTGTAATATTCCTTGTGTATTCAAAATGCTTAAAAATATATTTTGTGGATGAAAAGGGAAACAAAACGAAAACAAAGTGTAACGTTACAGAGGCCTTTGATTCCACTGGGTTGAATTCAAAAGTTGTCTGTTTTTTTTTTTTTTCCATCCGATTTGGGATAATTTTGTATTACTGAATTGAAAAATGGCTTTCATTCCTCTTGATCAGGCGAGGTCTGGATGCAAAGTTGTTAAATTTATGAATCAAATGCTCCATTTAGCTGAACTTTTAAAAAAACGTGGCCGTCGTTCAAAAAGTTGCCATGATTGGGCCAAACCGTCGCGATACGTATCAAAATTGTCCCAATTCATCTGGGGAAATATTACACAGTAAATGTGTCGCTGAGCCGTGTTGTCCACGCAATCGGTCGGTGTCAGCGTTTCAAGGGATCAAGCAGGGTGGGGTGCGCAATGGCGGATCTTCCCTGGGGGGGGGGGCTGTGACATTTTTTTTTTTTTTTGGTCTGCTTTCCTTCGTTCTTCACTTTTTCCTCTTCTCGTTGTTCTTCCTTTGTATGGAAAGAAACTCCACGAGAATGCGCGAGGGGGGATTTCCCGCTCTCGCCCCCCCCCCCCCCCCCCACCCCATCAGCAACGTGAATAACACCAAGCCAGTCAGAGAGGTGCAAAACTGCAAATGTCATAAATCACTTTTATTTTCCGGCAGGACCTTCCAGTCCTACCGCTGCAGTTTATGTTTGCCGAGCGGAGGGCGGACGAAAGCGGGAAGAGATCTCGACGCTGAGGCCTCGAGTCCTCTCGGAGAATGCGAGCAGGTTACACGCGAACGCAGCGTCGTTTTCATCGACGACAAAAGGGGACAACGTCGGCGGCGACAAAACGTGTGAGGCGCGTTGAAAGGAAAAGAAAAGAAAAGAAAAGAAAGTCAGCCACTGACAACTAGCGCGCTACCTCCGTTATTGTCATTTTCAAGTTAAGTCCGGAAAAGGAAAATTGTGGTCGAAATCACGGTTTAGCTCCCATTTTGAAATATAAGGGGGAAGCGTCAACGATACATAAAGGCCGCGCACGCAACAATACTCACAGGCGTAGCGTCATTTCCCCCCCATTAAGCCGCGACTTTTTTCCCCACACGCTTTCAACCCTGCGGCGATGTGGCTAATTTGTGCATGTTTTCGAACGGCCGCGAGGTGGGCGCTCGAGCGGAAACGGTAAGAGTGAGAACATGGAAATCAATGTGGCGAGGAAGTGACTTTTACCGGCCCTGTTAGCGCTGCGCTAGCGTGTTGCTGCGTGTCAGCGATTTTTACCTGTATACGTTTTTTTAAAACTGGCCCTGTTAGCGCCGCGCTAGCGTTAGCAACGCGCTAGGGTCTTCCTGGTGTTTTACTGCCGTGTCTCAGTGATTTAGTTTTTTTTTTCTTTTTTAAACCGGCCCTGTTGGTGCTGTGCTTCCCTGTTTCTGCCACAACTGTTTTTTGTTGTTGTTTTTTTACACCAGTATGTTTTTTTTTTAACAGCCCTGTTTGTGCTACTGTGTTGTTGCTATGTTAAGCTAAGCTAAGGTATTAAAACTTTGAAAACTCTTCCTGTGTACCATCTTTCTTTGTAAATATCTCGTGTTTGAATGTGGGTTTCAACGTGGGCTCTGGCGGCTTTTACACAGGTGCGGCTTATCTGTGTACCAAATGGTATTTCCTTTACAAATGTACTGGGTGAGGCTTTTAATCCGGTGCGCTCTGTAGACCAGATATTTCGGTATATTGTTTATCCTATGCAAAAAAAAAAAACAACAACATTGTTACGACTCTTAACGGGACAAGCCGAAAGAAATGTACTTTACTCTATTATTGGAATATTGCACCTTTTGAATGATCATGACGCACAAACTGTTTACTACTTTACATCCCAATGAATGATGTTATGACTTTTTATAAAGTAAAATAGTGTAGATTTCCCGAGGCGGATTAGTGGTATTTCCATTGATGTCAATTGGGAAATTTGATTTGAGATACAAACCTTTTGAAGTTACAAGTGTCAAGGCATTGTCATTTCTCATCTTTTTCGTGAAATATTGCTCAATCTGATGATCCGAACTGAACTGAGTTGGCCCACTCTAGTTGTCAGTAGCTGAAATGGAAGCGAAGCGGGACGAGCGACTGGCGGTCCAACGCGAACCGGCGTTCGTAACAAAGTGTCGGTAAGCAAGCGTTGAGGAGCAGCGCGTCGGTACGGACGACCGCGTAAACATCGGAAGCTTGAACTGCCAACGTCTTCGCGCACGACGGCTTCCAATACAATCGGCGTGGATTAAAAACGCGTCACGTGGATTACGCAAACTGATCTGATATTCAAATATGAACAATGAGGAGCGTTAGGGCCACACTGAAGACATTTCGAGTCCATCTGGGTGCCACATTTTCATTGTCCAAACCTCACTTTTATTCTTGTAAGAGTTTTCATTGAAACAAATTCTCGGACTATTCTGACATTATTGTAAAATGGAAACTTTGGTCTTGTAATATTCTTCTTTTAATCCTGTAACAATTTGACCTTTCAGGTGAATAAGAGACTTCAATTTTTTTTTTTTTTTTTAGGACCTATTCGTCATAAAATTACAGATGTTATCTGGGAATAAAAACAGGACTTTTTCTTGAAAGATTTACCCCACCACCCACCCACACACACAAAAAATCTGACTTTTTTCACTTGCCATTACAACTTTAGTTCAGGGCACGGTGGAGCAACCGGTTACAGTTGTGAGGAACGGGGTTCAAATCCCAGCTTGGCCTGTGCGTGTTTTCTCCGTGGCCGCGGCTGTAAAACGTCTGCTCCGATAACTCAATAGGGCGAGTTCACCAGCGGTGTCAGAACAGCGGACTTAATGCATCCATTCATCCATTTTCTTAGCCGCTTATCCTTACCGGGAGGTGGGGCATACCCTGAACTGGTTTCCAGCCAATCGCAGGGCACATCAAGACAAACAGCCGCACTCACAATCACACCTACGGGAAATTTAGAGTGTCCAATGAATGTTGCATGTTTTTGGGATGTGCGAGGAAAGCGGAGTGCCCGCCCAGAGAAAAGCCAGGCAGGCACGGCGGGGACCATGCAAACAGCCGGGTCCGGGATTGAACCCACAACCTTAGAACTGTGAGGCCAACGCCGCCGGACTTAAAGCAGCTTTTTGTATTACAACTTTAGTCAAAGCTTTTTCTTTTAAGATTGCCAACTATTTTTCTTCCATCTAATATTATATTAAAATACTCTTGACTCCCAAACACGGTAAACTTTTCTTTCCGCAAAAAAAAAAAAGTCAAAAACTGTTCAAGATGTTCCAATGTAATTCTCGTGATATATATAATATGTATTTTTCTACAAAGAATGACTTTAAATCCCACCCCATCGCAATTTTGTTGTCAAAACGTTTTGGGGAAAAGAAGGCGTTTTCCTTATAATATTACTTTACTTGCCGTAATCTCTCTTTTCCCCCTCAGTGCGGCCCTAACGTTGCTACGTCAAAAGACAACACAGACGTTTCTGTCGTTGGACGCTCGCACAAACGTTTCTGTCTTCACGGAGTAGCTTGAAACGCCGAGCGACGTCCGTCCGTCGGCAATCAAATATACAACAGTGATGATTCAAAGAATGTAACATTAAAACAATCTCTACAAAGCCTTTTGAAAGATATATTGTGCAATACAAGACAAACTGCTTTTGGCTAAAGCCGTACAAGTTATAAAATATAATAGTGGCTGTTCTTGAAGATATAAATAAGACTAGTTTAAAAAAAAAAAAAAAAAAAAACAACAATAACGACGAGGAGGACAAGAAGCAGCTAACGATTAGGTGGGCGAGTCTCAGAGCAGGCTCAGGTCCAGGTAGTGTCCGGCGGGCTTGCTCAAGAGGGCGGGGAGGGACACGACGGGGGCCTCGCCGCCGGCCGCTTGGCCGATCAGGCTGCCGCTCAGGACGGAGACCGGCTCCACTCCAGTCTGGACATTTACAGTGGGGGGAACACGCGTGACCGGCTGCTTCTTGTCCCAAATACAGCGACGCCTCGGTTCTCGACCACAATCCGTTCCAGAAAACCGGTCGAGAACCGAAGCGACGTTTCCCATTACAATGAATGGAAAAAGAAATAATGCGTTCCAAGCCGAAAAAAATTGGCTTGTTATAGCATTTTTCTTTAGCGTTTCCTGATAATAAGCTGCATAGTTTATATAATTCAATAATGTAAGAAATATATTTCTTTTTTGCTTAAAATGTATGCTTTAGTAGGAGAGTACGCTAGGGTGGGAGCGCAATGCCGTATCTGTAGCGACTCGGCCCCCAGCTTTGTCACTTTTTTTTTTTTTTTTTATTCACGAAAGTGCAGAATAACGTTAAACAAGCAACTTGCCTTCCTTGGAGCCATGATTGGGGATTAATACGGTCGTCCTCCATAAGAAGAAAAACAACAGTCACTACCGGGACACGTTTGTGTACAGAGGCCGCGTTATACACGATAACAAAAGTGCGCTGGTTGCGGTGCGCGCGTTATGTCATTTCCGTTTTTTTTTTTTTCCGAATTGACAATAACAATACGTTATTTCTGGGTTTTTTTCTGCGACGTGGGAATTCACAACAAACCGCGTCGTGGGTCAGCCGGTCTGGCCGCGCGCAAGATGTTTTTTTTCCGGGTTTTGTCAAGGGCGTTCGAGTACCGATTTTCGTTCGAAAACAGAAGCAAAAAAAAAAAAAAAAACGCTTTAAGCAACCGCTAGTTTGACTACAAAGTGTTCAGCAAAATCTACTTTTCCCACAACTACTCCAGAATGTCAAATCTTTTCCAGCGCAAAACGGCGTTGAAAATAGCTTGACTATTCAAATCTTACATTTCTTCTATTGTTGTATCTCTGTTGCGGCTGGAGTTGTTGTTAAAGTGCTCGATTCATAAAGTTTGCAATTTCTTGGTGGGGAAATTACTCCAAGGTTAATGTTACCTCTAGGCGGTAATCAACAGAATTATAAAGACAAAAACACAGAGAAGAAACATTTTACTGTGTGTAAGAAATCTGCATAGTTTTTCCACTTTCTGAATTGAACTAGTCAAATTATTTTTGGAATTAAGTGAGAAGCATCTCATTAGCTTGATCGCCTCATTTGAACTTACTCTGACAATATGAATGTGCAGCCTAAAAATTATGTTTGCTTCTCAGTCATTCGGGTCATCGAAACCCGCAAAGGATCCATCGAGGCAACTGGACAGTT
Organism: Syngnathoides biaculeatus; assembly: GCF_019802595.1. Classification (NCBI taxonomy): domain Eukaryota; kingdom Metazoa; phylum Chordata; class Actinopteri; order Syngnathiformes; family Syngnathidae; genus Syngnathoides; species Syngnathoides biaculeatus. The sequence continues at coordinate 1,454,168 of NC_084644.1, forward strand.
GAATTTATCGTTTTTCAAAAATGATTTCGGCATTTGTGCCTTGAGGCTAACGCTACGCAAATTCATGTATACTGCAGACTTTGGTGAAAAAATGTATTTTATTTATTCGATTAGCCGCTGCGTGTCAATTTATTTTTACTGACTATCCATTGCCTAATAATAGTTCCCGCTTCGTGAGCTTCCGCGTCCATTTTGGGCCCGGGTCCAGAGCATCACCCGAGGCGAGGCGAGGCGAGGGGAGGAATGACGGACACCGGGAAGGTAACGTGCCACAAAAATGGGCCGCAACCGACCCCGAAGTAAACGCGGCGGCTCGTAGTTACGAAGCACATATCCGGGTTCCGGGTTGAAATGAGCGCTGCGAATACAAGTCGGCACAAGCGGCGCAAGACGAGCGATGAGAGCACTTGACAGGATAAACTCGTTTGAGGGCCTCCGGGCAAACGCGGCGCGTCTGACAACACACACACACCCTCGACACGAGGACATTTCTATCGCAGCGTTTGGGTTCTATTGAGGAGTTGGGCCACGGCGCGGACGCAGAAGTTTGCTTGATTTACCTGATAGGCCTGCGCCGCGTTGAGGAGGTCTTTGCTGTTGTAGGTCAGACCCGGCATACGCATCAAGCCCCCGGGGGAGGACAGGGCGGACGGGGAGGGGAAGAAACCCACGGTGGTGGGAGAGCCAGGTGGGCTGCAGTTTGTAGACGGGGGAAAACACAAAAAAGTTAGCTAGCTATACGCTTGAGAGGATGCTTTTTTTTTTTTTTTTTAAGCAAACGTAATCTGATTACAATACTACAAATACAGTTGACCTTCTTTCTCAACGGCAGAAGGCTCAACACACACCCCAGCGATGTGAAGAAGGTTGTAATCCCATAAAGTTGCATTATTATTAACACCTTTGCCCCAGAAGGTCAACCAGAAAAGTCAGTCGGCACGCCTTGGAGAGACTCGCACTAACTACTACGCGATGGATCGTCTTTCCGTTGAGCTCATCGTCTTCAAGCTCGCCACGTACGCAAACAAACTTGCCGCCTACTGCACGAGATGACCGTCAAAAGTCGTTTATTTATTTAACTGAAGTGAGTAACCGGGAGTCTAATTGCTTACGAAGCTTTTGTTGGTTTTATAAATACTTGTGCAGGGCGGGTGGAATTGTCATCTGTGTCGTCCAACAGAAATGCTTTCTCGGTTGCTATGAAGAATGCGGTCGAAGGCCAACTTGACCGTCCCCTGCTTAGCTTGCATTAACATTTTCATCATTCCCGACCGCCATGCGAGCCTCGTTTCGGGCCACTGTGGACAAAACGGGATAATAGTCAATCGTATCGTTTAAAGTTCAGCCGCCAGCATCGCACACTCGCTCCTAACAACTCTCCCAAATCTACGTCGTGTTTCATTTGGTTCCGTTTTACGTCACAATCACAGAGTCATTTGAGATTGGAAATATTGCACGGGCTGCGATTGGCCGGTGACCAGTTCAGGGTGTCGTTGCCCGAAGGTGGCCGGGTTCGGCGCCAGCACGTGGAATGGGAGATGAAAAATGAATGAATATTGAACAGGTTTAACATTTAGGATTAGGATTTTTGGCGCCAATCAGCGAGTTAAAAAAAAAACCAAATATAACAAATGACAAGATGGAGGAATGAGTGTATTTAAATGCCTTGCTCATTTACTGTATATACTTGCGTACTGTAAACTACTCATGAGTCGTATCGTATTGTAAAGGACGCCAACATACCTCAAGCAATCCTTGAATGAAAGTTCTCTCCCGAGCACCCGTGACCACCACCACCCGTTTTTCCCCATTTTGTTCATTCATATAATAGATCCACTGTTGTTGTTGTTGTTATGGTAACAAGTGCCCCATCACATTTGAATTGACCAGATAAAGCCCAATGATTGTTTAAAAAAAAAAACAAAAACAAAAAAAATGGGATGTGAGATTTTATTGCCGTAGTCCATCGTGGTGCAATTGTGAAGGACCAAATTTGTCTCGTTTTCTGATCTGGACATGACATGTGGTCTGTGTCAGACGTGTTTTTTGTCTCACACTGCTGACGTATATTTTGAGTGAAATAACTTTATTGGCGGTCATCTATTTAAAGGACTACGTCAAAATGCACGTGACAGGGCTAAAAATAAACGGGCTTTTGGATTCTAATAGACAGTGGCGTGGAGAAAATAGCATTTGCAGAGCTGATCAATGACATCGTGATCGGATCGGCAAAGGTTGACATTAAAGGCGATCAGATGTGAAGCAAAAACCAATGCTAATTATGGACAAACCCGATCAGATCAGTGTATTTGATTTTTCGAGCAGATCAGGAAGATAAAAATCACTGAAATCACCACACCCCAGAAAATAATCACTCAGGATCATTTTTAAGAATCCTGCAATAAATGTGCCTTTACTGATATTAGTTGGGGAGTGTTTAAAAAAAAAAAAAAAAAAAAGCTTCAATTTGGCCCAGGCATCAGTCTGTGTAAACATGCTTTACCTGCGATCTCTCAATAGGTGTGCCAACTGCATTGTTTGGTGGAAATTGTGATAAACTAAAATCAAGTTTATGTAGACGAGAGACTTTAATTCATTCTAAGATTGGGCGATTGGGCCACCATTCGAGGGAATGGAGAACGTTTGTGGACGTGACGGCTGCTTACCTGGGATAGTACGCCGTGTAGTTCATGTACAGCTGCGCCGAGGACGGGTAGTAGGCATGCCCCGGGGGCAGGGGGCGAGGGGCGAGCAACACTTGACCGAGCGGGGGGTAGAGGGCAGCGGCGGCCTCGGTGGGCAAAACAGGTGGGGTGGGGGTGTACGAGTAGGAAGGCGGAGATAAACCTGGAGTAGAAACAACACAAACAAAAAGACGACGTCAGGCCACTCCAAGTGCACGAACGCAAAAGCGTGATTGTGTCGTGTGTTCGAGGTTTTGGAGAGGCGCTCGTGCACGCTGGCAAACAATGACCGCCTTCACTTCGCCACTTCATCTCTGCCACATTGTCTGTCCACATGTAGACAACTTCTTTTTCTTAGTTTGAGTCTTAATTCAAGGTCGAGTGTGTGACTGTGGTTGACAATTGACAGCCGGCCTGGAATTATTTTTGACTCTACTTTCCCCGAATCAGGCACAGTCTCAACGCTGGAACGTCTCCCATTCGTTTCCCCACTGGCAAAAAGTGACGCCGCTCTCGGTATTCGGTTTCGTTCTAATTGATAGCTCTTGGAATTTTGGAAGTGATCTGATTCTTCTCCTGAAATTGGTATTTGGTTGTGGGCGTTTTAATCGAGAACTGCAAGAGCTCACTATTTGGCATCTGCTGTATTATTAGTCATAAAAGTCACGACTTGCCCCGACATGACTTCAATTCTCGCTACAGTTTGTGTCGTGTCCTGTTCTCGGGTGCGATCATTAACGTATCAGTCATCAGCATTTGGAAAAGTGAGTGAAAGGGTTATTTTAACTAAATAAATGCAAATTTTTGTCAGCCGTCATATTTTGTTGAATTTATGAATTCACGAGTCAAGTGCAAGAGGCGTGCCACTTGACTCTTCAACCGAGGCGAACTGGTAGGACTGGAGAGTTGAGACGAGACATCCAGTCGGGCCTTTGCCACACTTTGAACCCCGCCCATTGTTTATTGATCCATCATCAATCATTTGTCAGTGTAAAAGGTGAGCGTAACAAACGTGCACCAGGTGCGAACTCGTCAAATGACAATGCGTAGGGTCCAAACTGAGAGCAACAATCGGCGCATGCAGACTTATGGAATTAATCACCCAAATTCATTAAGAGGCCACACACACACACACACACACACAGATGTGAAATTCCTGGTTGGACCGTTATGTCCAGTCCACACTTGTAGATTGTAGAGAACCCAGCACCACTGCCCCCCACGGGAGGAGCCCACCTACCCCTGCAGGCCCGAAGCACCCCCAGCTCCCAGCAGCACTTACGTCTGGACTTACATGGCGGCGGGCTGAGCCCTGTCCCACTCCTGTTGCGGCCGTGTGTGTGCGTGTGCGAGTGCGAGAGTGAGCCTCCCATCAGAACCAGGCCCATCTCCTCGGCGCTGCAGGGGAACACCTCCACGTAGCGGCTGTTGGGTCCGTGCTGACAGGACATCACGTGTTTGTGGAGCTGCTGGGAGGCCAAAAGTGCTCGCTCCGCCGACGTCATCTGAATAAAGCAGTCGCCTGACGGACGCCCCTGGAAAGGCAACCGGGCGCTACTGAAAAGTTCCCATTTCGAACCCCTGCGGTTAAAACAGAGATGCGGCTATCCACCGTCCGGGAGCATCACCTTCTCCTGTATTCTTCGCTTCCACAAGTCATGTTTACAACTGATGAGGTTTTTTTTTTTTTTTTTTTTATGAGCGCCGTACTGCAGCGATAACTCTTCTCAGTCTTAAATCGACTCCACACAGGTTGACTCTTTTGGATCAGGATTCAGATCTGCTTTGCTCAAGCGCACGACATAATGTGGCACCAGCAATTTTTCGTGTTACTGTGTGCCGTTTCCACATTTGATTGTTTCTAGTTTTTGTTTTCGCTTATTTGTATGTGTGGTATGTTCAATTTCTGTGTGTGTGTGTGTGTGTGTGGGGGGGGGGGAGTTCAGATTACTTATCACTGTTTATTAGTTCAATGCAGTGGTTCTCACCGGTTGTCACCACGAGACCCTCATTTTTCCTCTTGTTGCAAAGCGGTGATCTACGTTTCTAGATCTTTTTTTGTTCAAAAATAGCATCTAAAAGCATGTACAGTATGTTATATTAAAAAAAGTTTTAAATTGCTTTGACATACCGCCAAAAGTATATTGCTAACCGTGACGCCCACTAGTCAGAGGCTGAGCTGCACTGTATTTGTTTATGAAGTTAAAAAGTGAGTACTGTATTTTCCACACTATAAGGCGCACCTAAAAGCCTTTACTTTTGTCAAAAGCCGACGGTGCGCCTTATAATCTGGTGCGCCTTGTTTATGGATCACTATTGAGCCTTTAGTGCAGCTCCATCTAATGTATGCATAATGTAACCCCAGCTTCTACTGTAGAGTCTATTATATGGGCCTTGGTGTATATATGGAAAAATGGTTTGAAATCAGTCATTCATTGAAGGTGCGCCTTATAATGCAGTGCGCCTTATAGCGCAAAAAATACGGCAATATTTTCTGTACCATGTGGGAACTTGGTACAATTTTCTACTGTACCCAAAAAATATATATATGTATTTGTCTGCGACCAATTTACTCAGTTTAGTGCCTGCGGCTTATTGGTGCGCTCAACAGACAAAATGTTACCGTATTGGCTCGAACGTGACACTCGGCCGCGGCGGCGAGCGCACGTACCTGCTGATTGAGGACCATGTGCACGCCGTGCGGTCGGACGTCACGGGTGAACTCGCCCAGGAAGTGGAGGATGTCCTCTATGCTGGCCGAGTACGGCAAGCCGCGCAGCCTCAGGCAGTCCCTCACGAGGATGGGAGGGGGCAGGAGAGACACCGCGGGCAACACTGACAGCAAGGGGGCGGGGGCCACGGGGATCAGGGGCGCAGACGAGTAGCGGTTCAACACCTACAACACAAAACCTTACATTTGTTACACTTGCCGCTTGCGTTTGTCCGAAACTACAATAGCATTTAATTCAGCGCAGACCTCAGCTAAGCAGAGGTATGACATCGCAAAAGTTTTGCACAATATTGATAGAATAACAGTATGCCAACAACTTATCACAGAACATCAACGGCGGCAACATAATTTGTACAAAAGTCGGAATCCGTCACAGGCTATCACTAACCTACGCTAACGCGGTAAAAGGATATTTCATGATGACAGTTTTTGAACGAAAAGCCATAAATATAAATAAATAATTGGGCAAAAAAAAAAAAAAAGGGTTACAGAGGGTGCAAAATTGTGCCGCGTGGCAACGTATTCTTACACCGCATGGAAATGTCGTATGTTGTTACAGTAGGTAAATTGAGGAACACCCTGTATGAGATTTAAAAAAAAAAAAAAAAAATGGGACAAAGTAAGGAAAACCTGTGGAAATACTGTACAAGTGAAAGAAGTTCATCGGCAAGCTACTTTTCGGTTCATAAAGACAAAAGTGTTTGCATTCTGGTCCAGTGGGGCTGGTGGCTCAAATCGCTAAAATGTTTTGTTTTCACTGGATTCAATGGGTCCATCATCCAATAGGAATATTTCCACAATAACTAGCAAATGGAAATCCAAACCTCTCATATACCTATCATAGGGTACCTATAGAGCTGAAGCACCTACGTCATAAAAATCACGTGACTTTTGTTTACGTCGCCATATCGCCCATATCTAGGACGACGCCCAGAGTCTTGTCCGATACCGTTAGATAATTTAGAAGGTGAAAATAAACAAAGGCACGTAGAAAAATTCGATAAACTCGGCATGGAGGACCCATATTTAATGCCGAGGTCGACGTTTTCCCCGATAAGGAAGTGGACTGTTAACCCGCTTCCGCTTGTCTTTGCCATCTGGATATACACGTGGATCTGGTGAGTAAATCGTCGAGATTTACACGGAAGAGTTTGAAAGCGTAGAGAAGTCTGGACGCACACAAACGCTTAGTTGCTGGATCTGTTCTCAATCAGGAACAAATCCCACATAGTGACAGGTTGACGGCTCGTGAACGCGGAAGCGTGTTCGGCCACACATTAACCTTTGCTGGAATCCATCGATCTTTTCAGCAAGTATTCAATACAAATACCAATATTTAAATAAATGACCCCTGATTTTACACAAACTTGCATTCATTAATTTTGATTTAAAAAAAAAAAAAAAAAAAGTGGACAGAGTCGTCTCCATGAAACGTACACGGAAGCGATTGCGGCCACACTTAACCTCCGTAAACTTCTGCGACAGACTTTTTTTTTTATTAATACGCATTGTTCTCAGATGAGCCAACTTGGCATTATAAATACTTCTTGGTAATTTGAGAAGAATAGTTCCTACGTGAAATGAAGCGATCGCTTCACAGGCGTGTGTGTATTTTGGTTGGGTACCATCCATCATGTTTAATTGCCAAAATCCATCGATATTTTCCGGTCTTTTCAGCTGGTATTCCGTAGAATGACCTCTTTGAATATCTCTCTCGTCTGTTGTGACAACCAACAGCACAACAGGTCTCGGGTATTGTAAATATTCTCCCACAATGTGGAGCAGCTCTTTTTGACCGGGAATGTGGCGCCACGTGAGCAGGTTTTATCAAGATTTTCCAGATGGGCTGAACACTTGCTTTGTTGTCTAAGCATGGAGTTGGCTCATTGCCAACAGGACCTCCGTAAGTTTGCATTTCCAGAAGGAAATCATAAAAGTGAACTCTTGTTGGAAAAGGAGCCTGCGAGTTGTCATTCGAGGAAGTTATAAGTTCACTTGTTTTCATTTGCCGGCCAATGAAAATGTAACAAAAGAATCAACAGAGGAGAAAGGAGAACTTAGTCCAGTTACTGTGGAAAGGTAAGCACACGGCCCACCCTTAAATCCTGCTTGAGTGGTTCTAGTAAATAAGTGCGGTGGGGATTCATACTCGCGCGTCACTCGCCAGTGCACACTTGCAAACGGATCGATTTCCCCTTTGAGCAAAACTTAAGACGGGAAGCGTTGAGATGCACATTCCAAGTACTGTACCTGCTGGACCTCCGCTGCTGTGCTCTTGAATAATTCGATATATCTTCTCCCCAGGATCTCTTTGTGTTTCCTGAGCGCACACTGGGCATGTTCGTCGCAGGCGAATAGAACAAAGGCGTCGCCGGTGGGTCGACCGTCCGGGTAGCGCACAAACAGGATGCCGTCCCTCCCTCCGCTGACCGGACACGTGTCTTTGAGTCCGTCCCCCGGCGAGAAGAAGGCCAGCACCTGCTCGTGCGTTGCCGTGAAAGGAAGGCCTCGCATCCTCACGATGATCTGATCCTCACGGGATAGGAATATGGCGACTTCGTTGGATGTACCTGGCGCAGAGACACGACACGGGTTTAAAAAAAAAAAAAAAGTCTTATGGGACGCTTGATTATTGCCAGCAATTTTTTGGCAACCCTTTGGAACACATTCATAATTGATCCTTCAACATCCTTGACAATGAATTGCGTGAAGCAATTAAGGCACCGTTAAGTCTGTAGCGGCTCGCGGCCTGAAGAAGCAGAACATCAAATTTAGGAAGTTGTACTACAGCCGTACGATGGCAACGCTTCAAACGTCAAAATGAGACCTCAGAAAGTTCAGAGAATGAGATTTAAAAAATAGCATGAAAGGAGTATTGAAAATTGACATTTTCATTGCTTGTGTGCAGCGGGGCTGATTGACATAACTGCCCCACAACAGGTTCCCCGTCTTCTGACATGATCCAGAGCCCCTTGCAAGCGACTCCGCAGTCTAAAATACACTCATCGTAAATTCGGGTTGATGGATACTGGATTTGTGTTTTGTGCCGAGTGCATGCACCACGTACACACACTGTCGCGTATGAAATGCTGCCTTCTAAAGTCGATCTTCTGTTCGGTGCTCCCCCCCCCCCCCCAATGATCAGGCACGATACCAGTCAGCGTGCTAACAAGCGCCGGCCTTCCCATTGGTCCACAGGGCCGTCCCCTAAAATCAGGCGGATTTCATGCTACACTTCTTCATTGTTTGGGTATTTTGACTTAGACGCGTTACAACAGGAACATTGTTAAGTCGTTATGAAGTAAGAAGTTGGAAGTTTCCTTTGAAAAATAAATGGAGTCATTGACATATTATATTTTTTCTCTGGACGATCAACGTATGTTGGAAAATTCTGACGATGACAGCAGACTTGTCGTGGACATGTAATTGTGTTATACATTGACGTCGATCATATCACATAAGAGGCCGTTATCCTCACCTCCTGCTATCTTCAGGAAGTCTTCTCCACTTGCCTTGTAAACCTGCAATGAAAGGAGGAGGAGGAGGAGGTGGTGGAGTGGTTGGTTTGCTTCAGGTTCGGGGCTCAGGTGGCTTCCGACGCGTTACCTCGATGTATCTGTTGCCCATGTGATGTTTGTGTCTTTGCAGCGCGAGGTCTCGATGTTCTTCGCTGACAAAACGAACGAGAGCCTCGCCGTTCCTCCTCCCCTGAGCATTGAGGCACAGCGCGGCCCCTCCTCTGTGCGGAACAAAGAAACACGTTTTCACTTGCTTTAGGGTTTCCTCGCATTTATGCCAATCAGTGGTTTTTTTTTCATCAGGGATGACAAGGGACTTCGAAATGGTGGGGTGGTGGGGGCCACCAAGCACACGGGCCCTTGGGTATTAGGAAACTAGGGACCCCCGTGGCTTTGTTAGAAAATCCCCAGTAGCCTAAATGTGATCAAAGGGTGCACAGTGCTATGCTGCTTTGACCTGAATAATAAAAAAATATACAGTATATATATTTTTTACAAATACTGGAGGTTCGGTTTCCCCCAGCCTAAATATGCGGGTACTTGTGAGGTGAGGTGAGTTGACAACGTTATTCCGTGTCTGTAATATCTATTCGTTGCCGAACTTTCGACTTCATGATACTTAGCTGGATGTGCTAACGTTAATATTAGCCGCGCTATATTAGCTTAGCTCACGACAGGATTTGTGTCTACATCTGTTGTTGTTGCTCACAGAAAAAAAAAAAACATAAAAAGAGTACAGATACATACAAAGAAGAAAAGTTGCCATTGCTAAGAAAGAAAGATTAAAAAAGCTGAAGTCCAGGCTGCGTGCTAGCAGTTAATAGGCTATCTTATTTTTATTTCGATTGTTTGATAGCAAAGGGCCCATTTCCTTAACATGGTCGTATTTTGTCAAAATTATGACCTATTAAACAAATACAATTTATTATTATTACAACTGTCATTAATTAGGAAAACAAATGTGTGTTAAAACTAGACTGAAATCTATTTGAATTTTCATTGACTAAAACAGGACTATACTATCACATCCTGAAATGACTTAAAAAAAAAATAGGTAAAAACAACAGTGATGAAAACACACTGACTTGGCAATATTTAGCCCGCTGAAAAACCGGGCAATGTCCTGGTCTGACGACTGCCATGGCAACCCTCTGGCTCGGATCACCGTGCTGTCACTCACTTTCTCCGTTTTACTGCTGCAAACAAACACTCAAGGTGAAGCATTTGCGCCCCATGGGTGACCTTAATGACACCCAAAAGGAATCAATCACTGCAGTGAACACAACTTACCAAGTACCCGTCTCGAACTTCTCGTTAACTCTTTCCGGGTTCGAGAACGAGTGACCTGCAGTTGAGATGTGTCTTTATAAATCATCGTGAGCAAAATCAAAGTACATTTGCTTAGCGTGGACTCGTGGCTCACCAAAATTGACGTAAACTACAGGATATACTCACTTTGTATGAGGGGAAAAAAATTGCTTTACAAACGATAATGACACTGTCATTGTTAGACCTCCATATGCTATCCTTGAATCAAATTCTTCATAACTTTCATTTTGACTATAAAAGCTATCCAGATGACACACAGTTCTATCTAGCAGTGTCTCCACGTCCATCCATCCATCCATCATCTACCATTTTTCAAGTCAGGTCACAGGGGAAGTAGCTTCAGCAGGGATAGCCAGACTTCCCATTCCCGAGCCACTTCTTCCAGCTCTTCCGGAGGGATCCCGAGGCGTTCCCAGGCCAGCCGAGAGACATAGTCTCTCCAGCGTGTCCTGGGTCGTCCCCGGGGTCTCTTTCCAGTAGGACGTCCCCGGAACACCTCACCAGGGAGGCGTCCGGGAGGCATCCGGATCAGATGCCCCAGCCACCTCGTCTGGCTCCTCTCAATGCGGAGGAGCAGCGGCTCGACACTGGGCCCCTCCCGGATGACCGAGCTTCTCACCCTCTCTCTGAGGGAGAACCCGGACACCCTGCGGAGGAAACTCATTTCGGACACTTGCATCCGGGATCTCGTTCTTTCGGTCACGACCCGCAGCTCGTGCCCATAGGTGATGGTAGGAACGTAGATCGACTGGTAAATTGAGAGCTTGGCCTTAGGACTGAGCTCCCTCTCGACCACAACGGACCGATACAAAGTCCGCATCACTGCAGACGCCGCACCGATCCGTCGGTTCCATTCTTCCCTCACTCGTGAACAAGACCCCAAGATACTTGAACTCCTCCACTTGGGGAAGGATCTCATCCCCGACCCGGAGAAGCCACGGCAACCTTTTCCGACCGAGGACCGTAGTCTCGGATTTGGAGGTGCTGATTCTCATCCCGGCCGCTTCGCACTCGGCTGCGAGTGGCTCCAGTGAGAGCAGAAGGTCACGGCTTGATGAAGCCAACAGAACCACATCATCCGCAAAGAGCAGAGACGCGATGCCGAGGCTACCAAACCGGGCACACTCTGCACCTCGGCTACGCTTCTCCATGTACCTGTCCAAAACTGCCTTTGTACTTCATTTTACTGAATCCCTTTCATCCCATCCATCTATATTCATTTGATTATAACCAGCAGTACACTTACATAATGGCTCAGAAAGCAGGGAAAGTACGATTTTGGCCATCATCTCGACCTGCTGCACTGCTACTCGTGGTGGCAACGCGGCCGACGGATCGGGCGCACCCAGCGAGTCGCAGAGAGGGGGCGCCTCTACGGGTATGCTTAAAGCTGAGCAGGACCTCAGTCACGGAAAGCAAATAAGGAGAAGGTGACAAAGAAAAAAACGTCAATTGTTTCCTGTTCCAGTGGGTGTGTGTGAGGCTTGGCTTGTTCTGTTGGTTAACTTAACGACGTGTTCAGAGCTACAATTCTTAGTGCCAACACCCCGTGGCTCATTTGTAGCATGTGTGCTCTTCCAGTAAGCCATTAGAAGAAGAACAAAGTTGAAGGATTTTCATAACATGCCACACGAATAAAGGATACATTCCACCATGGCGTATACATCCAAAGCGCCGGGGTCAGAGGGGAAGTGCATCCTGAACTCTTTACGAAGGTCAAAGAAGGAGTAGAAACACTCTGGGACCAGGATGTTCTAGAGAGGGAGGACATGATTTAAGGATGTAAGCGTACATTTTTTTTTTTTTTAAATCGCTTACTTGTTTAGGACGGTATAATATGTGGCATCTCGGGGTTGTACAGATTAGTCGCCTAGTCAATATGTCATCTTTGCTATTCCACGACGACGTGATAATCAGATTTTTAGCTTGAGGAGGAGGTAAAACCGCTTGCAGCAACAGAAGAGTGCGCTAAATGGAATGAGTCCGTCCCCTGGATGAATTTGTCCGGTTTTTCCCCATCTGCAGCTTTGGTCGCTGAGGTTCAAGCAGAATTCTGAAAAGCTTCTCGGCTCGCACGATCAAAGTGCAAGGAGAGCGTACATTTACTGCACCGCATACAAAGAGATCCGCCATCATATGCGAACATGGCAAATTCCCAAAAACGAAGATGGGCTGCCGTATTTGCCCAAGCCACTGATTATTCTCATTCAACCAGGTCCTTTCATTCTTCGGGCAAATCGGACCGAGCAGTTAATTGTCGGTGAGAGCGGATGTTTCGGGGGGTAATGCACCGCCCCTAGAATGAACAAAAAAATGGTAAAATTGGTTTTCTATTGTCGTCAAGCTACAGTGTGGAGAGGAGCCAAAGGTAGCAAGGGGGGGTTGTCACTCAGGGTGGTGTCGAGTCGGCGAACAGACGAGTGCAAAGCATTCCCTCCTCCTGTGAGTTTTTTGCTTGAATTATTACTATTATTATAGTACCTGCCAACCTGTCTATGTCAACTCAGATGACATTTAGTCAATGAGGAGTCAGGTAAGCCTTTTGTTTTCCGTCTTCTGGTCTTTTAAAAGATGTGGGAAAATGCAGGCAGTGACACTTTGTGCTAAAATGCGGTATGCGCATGGGTGTGTTCGAGTCGTCAAGTCATCTTAAACACATCTCCGCTGAGCGACTTCAACCCGAAAGGCAGCGTCGGCGCAACAATGCTCGGCGGCTGCGAAAAGTTTTGTGCAGCGAGCGAGCGAACATCCGCCCTGGCTGTGGGGCGTTCACCTACCCAGCCCGCTCACCTTGCTGGCGGCCTCGGGGTGAATCACTTGACGGATGGGGAGCTGCCCGTCGGTACATAAACACACCGACGTGCCCGCACCTGCGCTGTTCACCTCGTTCGTCAGCTGGAGGTGGAACTGCACGGCGTTTTGGAAAGGGAAAATGAAGTCTCGCGTGGAAAACAACACTCGTCTGTTTTGCCCCATGAACTGTCACTGCAGTAATTATTACCATATTGAGAGCAGCCTCCAGGCTCTTTGCTGTAAAGAGACAATCTGCTCCGGATTCATTTTCATCTTCTGCAAGGTCCTCCGTCGCGTCCTCCTCCTTTTTCTCATCAGTCAGGTCTGACGCTTCGGGTTTAATCAGCAGCTCGTTCACCCTGCCCAACTTTACGACAATAAAAGCACGGCAGCAAAAACGTCAGACATTCATCCGGAGAATACAAAGATTCCGTGTTGTAAATGGATGCAAAAATATCACGTTTTTAAGTTGAATTCTACGCATTGAGACGTGGCAGACTTGAACGCTTTGTTTCGTGTATAACACAATCATAACAGCTATTAGGCTTTGGATGAGATTATCAACTGTAAATGGCTGCAATTTTACACACTTATAGAAAGTCCTGGATATAACTTCATGTTTTGGAACACAAACAAAAGAAAGTCTGACTTAAATAAAGTTATTTATGTCTGTGAAGATTCTCACACATGCTGGTAACGGTAATCCGCAAAGGTTGAATCAAGCCCACTGGACTTTTTCTCATGTCTTCAATAAATGAGAAAAGTCCAGTCACCGTTGGAAGGTGCGCATTTAGCTTAACTCAAATAATTTCAAACATCCAATGCTCAAGTCTGACTATGTGAGAAACATAACTGTTTGAAAAGTGTTTAAAATATTATGCAAGTTGCACTTGAAACTAAGAATAAACAGCGCTCATTTTAACAAGTATAATTGCACTAATAAATCTGTATGCAATTGATATGATCACCTGTTTTAAAGGCGTATTGGTGTCATAACGAGTAAGAAAACATGCCAGACTTGATGGTAAGTAGACGTGGAATGCGTACAAATACAAGCATGTAAAAACTACAGTGTGTTGCCAACTTTAACCAAAAACGGACGTAGAACGGAATACCTCGAGTTAGATTTAAAATAAAATAAAATAAAATAATAATAACAAAAAACTTAGTCTTTGGTCGTTTAAACGGTGACTAGGTCCACATGTATTCTCACAGAAGTGGACTACAAACGTGTTTGAATGGAAAATGAAGGAAATTTAGCATGTCGTGCTCAAGCCTATCAACACAAAAACAAAAAAGGGGCTTGTTCGACGAGGTTTCGTCGCCGAAATGAAAAGTGACTCCGTTTACCGGCACGTGGCCGGTTTCCGAATCCCGTCTAAAGTCAGACTTGCGGCGTGAGTGTGGACCTTTCTGCTGTTGACGTCCACCTGCCGCCACAGCAGCCTCGCTAGCTCCTTCTCGTCGGAGCCCAGCAGCTCCCCGCTGGCCCCAGATGTGGCGGCGCACAGCACCACCAGGTAGTCCACCTGCGCCGTCATTCGAGGGCCGCCCGAAAGTCCCAAAACGCGTCTGCGAGCTCCGAGTCCAAAGGGAAAACACCTTTGACCCCCTCCCCCCTCCCCCCACTCTGGGCGCGAAAGGCCAGGCTCCGTGGATCCTCCGCGCTTTGCGTGGCCTTCTTCGCCTCGCTGGTTTTTGCTTTTTCTTTTTAGGTGAAGTCTCCCGAAGCCACCATCGCGCAGCAATGGCCGAACGTCGTTTTTGTAGTCAAGCGGCTACCTGTGGGGGTGGTCACGTGACCGGCCTACCTGCCGCCTCCCTCCCCCTTCAGGTGCTCGTTACGACGTGGCAACACGACGACCGCACCAAAAAAAAAAATTCACTTATAGTCGACATTTGTAACTGCTTCCGGTGTTCAAAAGGACATTTTACATTCGCACACAGAACAGCCCAAAACGCTGCGATTGAAAAAAAAAAAAAAAAAAAAAACCACAACAGTGGAAGGAAAACTCCATTCTCGGGTGGGCAAACTTTTGCGCTCAAACTCCACGTGTGATATTTAACAGACGGTGCAGTCCAGGTCCTTTATAGGTGATCTTTAAAAAAAAGCAAATGGAAATGTAAAATAGTTCATTCAACACCATTTTACTGTTAAAGTTTCATTTCATTGCAATTGAATACTTGGATGCTAATACTACGTGGAATTAGTTACAGTATTTTTCTGTTGTATTTTATATAAATCCTGTTTTATCAGTATTTTATTTACAATTATTTGGCCAATGATTTAAGAAACTTTTCCATGTTACCATTTTTGTACTTGATGTAAAATGTTTATGATTTTATACATTAATTTATATTAATACTTGTCATTACATAATCATATTGTAATTATCAAATAACATAAAATGAAAATGTATTTATTTAATTTGTTTCTACGCTTTTTGGAGAAAATTATTCATCTAAACAATACAATATTCTTCAATTCTCATTTTCACTCTTATTTATGATTAATTCGATAGTAATTTAGAAATAAAGTGTTAATTTTGAAGTAAAGACATTTTATATAGTCTTAATAGTTTCCTATTTGTCTAAAATACTTGAGAACAAATACTTCATGCTCATTTGTATTTGATTCTTATTGATTATAGTGAATTAGGAATCTGTGAATAGAACATGTTTTTATATTTTTTATATATTTCCTGAGTTTTAGTTTTTAGAACTCAATCATGCCCTAATTTTGTAGCTCTCTTGCTATTACTATTTTGTTGACAGTAATGAGATGAATCACTAGTCCAGTCAATGCATTTGTACGATAGTAATTACCCACAAAAGAGTTGCAAGTCTTCACAGGCCCACATCTGGGAAAAATTGACCTGATTCCCTCATCGAAATCCCATATTGGGGAAGGAAAAAAACGTAAAAACTTGGAAAAATTTATTATAGTCCTGTTCAGTTGTACATTTTAATCATCCGACGTGCTTAATTTGACCGTTCAATTACTTTTATGATAAAAAAAACGCTGATCTGTAACATTGATATGAATTCAGCATTCAACAAGCGTCGTGTTATTGTTTAAAAAAAAAAAACAGTACAATATTTTTCAAAAGTCAAGATTTGTGCTTACGTCAAATCCGGTTGACTTTCATGCCCCAGAAGTAATTATTGAAGGCGGAAGTTGACGCCGCTGCCATTGGAGCTGGATACAATGGCGGGGGATTCTTCAACTGAGCTTCTCTTTTTAGACACGTTTAAACACCAAAGCGCCGAGGTAACCTAACGTGTTATTTTATTCCAACCGCAGAGTTGTATGCATTTAATAGGTGTCTTGTTTGTATCATACATTTTTTAAAAAGCCAAACGCAGGTTCACTTGCTAGCGTGCTAACGTTAGCATCATCTACGGAAAAGAGACAGTTAACATTGATTCACGGAGTAATTCTGTTTTGTGTATATTTCGGTGTAATTTATCTTTATATGCAATTTGATAATAGTTGGACATTGCGTTCTGCTGAATCTTGGCTTTGTTTACCTCCGATCCGATCTGTTGAGGCGAGCCAGTGTGTGTCTGTCATAGTTGCATCCAATTGTAAACATTTGTCATCCCATTTCTTTGTCCGTTCACACGCAGTTTACCAATGTGGACGTGGTGCGCTTTCCTTGCGTGGCGCTGATTACAGAAATCCGAGTAATTCCTCCCGGAATAAAAGCCCACAGCAATTTGCCTGACAGCAGAGCATGCGGGTAAGACATCTGATGAATAGCTCACGATCACCAACACACTCGGGTTAAATCCCATTTCTTTTTGTGCAACCTCTTCTGTCCTCATTGCTTTGGTTACATACTAGTTCTCTCCGCCCGTGATGCCCTCAAGGACCAAGTGGAGGAGTGAGGAAGGACAAATGTTTGGAGAAATCAGATGTTTGCGCTTCAATAACATCATTTTCTGTGGAAGTCAATTACAGATTGTCATTTCACTGACGTGCACCACAAGTCACTCATCTGTGGCTGAATAATTACTATGACAACATCTCATCTCCGTGTTTAGATGGGTTGCACCAGTATGGGTGTCAGTTTTGATACTGTACATTCGTAGAGTTTTTAGTGTCATTAAAGTACTACCGAAAATAGCTACCGATACTACAACACAAGCCTGACATACCTCTGATGTGTTCACATTTCGAGACAAATTTTCACAGAAAAAAAATACGTTTCCAATAAGACTTGGAATTTATTCTCTGTCTTGCGTGGTGTTACACAAATACACACGGCCGATGGACCGCTGAGTTTTTTTCACAAATGTAGAGCTTTCAGCAAAAGCATACAGTACTTGGACAGTTGAACTACTTTTGGGGTTAATTAGAGGCACTTTAAATGATGACGTGTACTGACGTTGTTTTTTTTTTGTTTGTTTTTTAACAAGTTTGCATGTGATTAGGTAATACCGAACACCAGCCCACTTGTGCAAATAAAAAAAAACAAAAAAAAACTTTGGTTTTGTTTCTCTCCAAAAGATTTTTTTTTTTCCCCCAATTGAGCTGCACCCGGTATAGGTCACTTTAATAGTAGGAAATGTTTTGAAATTATTTTCTTTGTGTCTGTCAAACTATATCACAAATATTGTGTGCATTCTTGAAATTAATATGACTGCTGCGAACGTCTTGATGAGTAAGAAATGATACATAAAAGATACTCCTCCATTTCACCGAGTGTGTGTTTGTCTGTCTAGCGAGACGTCCCCTCACGCCTTCCAGTTGGAGCTGTTCTTCAAAAACGTTCCCAAACCCAACTGCCCCACCTTCAACAGACTTGGCAGGTGAGGATGCCATTCTTTCTCTCTGCCGCCGCCCTCTCCGATTTTGTGTTTTTTCTCTATCCTTGTGAGGCTCTCCTCTTTCCACATCTGTATTTCCTGGGTAGATCCCCAAAGTGCCTTAAGATGCACATGTCTGTCTGACCTGTAGAACCAGTCATGGTAGCATCCAAGCCCAGTTTGTCAGAGGCCAGTGGGGTGTGTGTGTGCGCACCCACCCATCTTCAGGCGTCTTTGTTCCCGTTTTGGATAACTGGTCTCACCTGAAACTCGGCCCCACCCATGCTATAGTTGAGAGTGACACAGCACACAGCAGTGGTCCCAGGAGGAGAACCGATTAAGTTAATTTTTTATGTATTTTTTAAATCCCATGACTTTAAAAGGGCTGTAAGGGAGTTGCACCGGAATTTGAGTCAATATCAATCACATTTGTTGTTCAATCGTAAATTTGACGCATCTGAGTTATTAATTATCCTTGGAGGAGTACTTTTATGACTATTTTTGGTAGATGTTCTTGTTGGCACTGAGAATTAAAGTGATAAGCACCCAATAATTATGGCATCCACGCAAGTGAATATCACTGACGGGTACCGCTCAGAGACAACACTTTTGCTCTTGGCGTTTTAATGGAGGAGGAGAGAGACGAATAATAACCTTGGTGTTATTGGACACCACCCATGTTTTCTCAGTAAAAGCCTGCACTACTACTTAAGAAATGTTGTATGAGTGACACATTTTCAGAGAATGAACAATTCAGTATTTGCACGTGGTCCTGTTACGGTGTGTGGAATGACAGTGTTCATATTAATATGTCGCTTTCTAAAATCCGTCTTACACATATGACGTAGTGTGCAGAATATTTTGTTTGCGAGCTGATATACTCTGGAGTGGCGCATTCTAATTTATGGCAACTATGAACAGATAATTGTAGATATCCTGTCTTTATTTTTGCCCTCAGTCTGGAGTATGACGAGAACAAGTCGATTGTCTTCAGGCCCAGTGGCAAGGTGAGCCGAAATAGAATGTGAACACACCCCAGTTAAAATAGCAGGTTTTTCTGTTGTAATCATTATATTTTGTGTGTAACTTATAACCTGTAATTCAGCTGCATTAAGTTAGTTGTGAATGAAAGGTGTTTTTTTTTTTTTTTTTTTCACCTTTCTAGCAGACCTCTGATGTTGTTGGGTTAAACCAGTATTTAGCATTATTCATACATCCCTCTTCCTAGATGTGAAAAATGTTCATATCAGGATTGTCGTCAAATGTCCAACATATGACCTTAAACATGTTTGCGCATGTGTGAAGATCAACACAGATGGCCTGGTGCTGCGTGGCTGGTACACCACTCTGACCTTGGCCGTGTACGGGTCAGCAGAGCGTTCGCATGGACATGAGCAAGGGTCGCCCCCACCGCCGCCTCCCCCACCCCCTCAACAGCCATGCGGCCCCAAAAGACTTGTAAAACAAGGTCGGCATCAGTCCAACGAAAAGCCAGCGATCAAAGTTTGAGTACATGTCCGCTGACAGTGCTCATTGTTTTACTATTTAGAGTGGGAAAATGATGACCAGTTCAATGGGAGCCCCCCCAGACCTGCACCCCGAGGCCCTCGCACTCCACCGGGGCCCCCGCCCCCTGATGATGACGATGAGGAGCAAGTCCAAGTTCCGGGAGCGAGCAGTGAGTAATATAACTTCCTTACTCACTTCTAATAGTGTTCAGCATCAACAAAATCATTTTGTCTTTGTTGGGGCCCCTTTGTTCATAATGATAATGTCATTGTGTTATTAGTGACGAGCAAAACATGTCTCTCTGATAAATTATGACGTTGTTTTTTTCTT
This sequence comes from Syngnathoides biaculeatus, assembly GCF_019802595.1. NCBI lineage: Eukaryota > Metazoa > Chordata > Actinopteri > Syngnathiformes > Syngnathidae > Syngnathoides > Syngnathoides biaculeatus. Next base: position 1,473,874 of record NC_084644.1, read on the forward strand.
GACGGGACATAAATGTTATCCCGGAGCTATCATAGTTTGGCTGCTTACTCAGGAAGCCCGGAAAGCTGTTTTCACATTTGGTTATGCGATGCTCTGCATAAAGTGGATTATGGATTTCGTTGGACTTTCGCCCTCCATTGCTGTTTCAGGGGATATCCCCTCACGCTGGTCGTAGTGGGAGAGACTGAATAAAACGTGCTCCAATCTGCATTAGCCTCCCACAGGATCCTTGACAGGCTTTTTTTTTTTCGTTTGTTTGTTTTGCATATAAATATTGTAAATATTTGATAAGAGTAACTACTGCACTAGACATCTTGAAGTCCTTTATGTCCCTTTTTTTTTTGAGAAGTGTTTACCATCTGTTGAGCTCCACAGAAGTACAAGTACTAAAAATATGTGATATCGTTTCATGTCTTACTCTGAGGTATCATAGTCCTCTTTCGTGCTGTCAATATGGTGTATTTTCACACATTGTAGGTGGGCCTGGAATGTATCCAAAAAAAATGGCGGATTGATGTAATACTTGACCTTTCCTGCAGTGTCCTTTGAAAACAGACCCCCTCTTGTTTTCCAACTGTTGTCATCTTGACTGCGATCGACAGTGGGCATGGTCAAAGACGAGCCACGCGAGGACTACCTGGAGGCCGTGTCGCCCGAGAGGTCGCTGGCCGCGGACGAGGCGTACTCCGACGCTGAGCAAGAGGAAGCTGAGGACGAGGAGGAGGAGCAAGAGCAGGACGACGACGCGCGGACGGAGGGGAGCGCTCCGGAGGAAGAGGAAGAAGAAGAAGATGAGGGTGAGGACGAGGAGATGGAGGAAGGTAGGGTGATGTTTGGTGGGAGACATTCACTCTCCAATCTCAAATGGACACAAAATTCCAAACCTTTTAGAAATACGCTATCTCCCGTTCACAAGTTCACTGAACTTGTGAGGGTTGCACGAACTGGGTCCATTTGGGATTGAGTGGAAAAAAAGATGGATTTGCTATGGCATGCTGCCTCATCAGATCAACCATGATCTTACGCCTACCAGTAAAGGTGGACCTCATTCCAGCTGTCATCGTGTTCTGCATGCTTAACTGGTCCTGCATGTTTGGGAGTTCTGCTGCCATCAGGTCCGTCTATGGCTGTGTTCGCATTCATCCCGTCTACTACATTAAGGGCGATGGACGCTTGCAAGGGCCACCTAGAAATTACTCGTCTTTTCATTGTTTAACACAAACCAATTCATTTACAGTATATGGATAAAAAAAAAAAAGCCAAACTGTGTGTGTGTGTGTGTGTGTGTGTGTGTGTTTTTGTAAATATATACAGAAAGAAAAAAACAATACCTTTTTGGGGTTTGGGGTTGGAAAATGGGCCTGTATCCTCCAAGAACAGAACTGCCCCTGTACTGTGCTGTAGAATTCCATTTCTGAGAGCGATCTGTGCTAAGATGCTTTTGAGATGGAGCACAAAGTGGAGCAAAAAGTGCCGATTCGCACTATGTGCTCCGTTAAATTAATTGTCTTTATTCATTACTGCATAATGCATCGACGTTTTGTGACTATTTTGGGGGAACACAGGACAAGGAAGTAAGAGGTGAGAACATACATCATGTCCTGTCTTGCCATTCAGTATAGAAAGTAAGTAGTTCAATGCACCCATGTTAGGATGTGCCAAGGGCCGTTCCAAATTGTGGGCATGGCGCAAATGTCCCTCTGGCCTTAGATCGGAGAGCAGTCCTGAGAAGGGTTGCGTCAGGAAGGGCATCCGGCGTAAAAAATTGTGCTAAGAGATGACACGCTGTGGCGACCCCGAAAGGGACAAGCCGAAAGGAAAACAACAGCACTACTTTGTGTCTTTCATAGTGAGCTCGCCATTTGTAGTTCTGTTCTAATAAGTAGTGAGGTTAGGTTACGCCCGGCGTAGTGGGTCACTCGCTGGGTCTTGAAAAGTAGTGAATACCGGATGGTCACTATAAAAGCAATTTATCCCATGATACATAAGAAATACGAAACACGTCACTGCATGGATGGAATTAGTGTTTTGCTTGTATTAATTTTGTAAAATACACTTCAACATTATTATAAAGTATTTTTTTCAATACAGTATGACATAAGATCCACCAACTCGCGTCCGTCGAGTACGTTGTAATTATGCGACAGTGATGTTTAAATTAACTGTACACCAATTAATATTTGAAAAATAATTTTTTGGACTGGTGAAGGAAGCATCAAAATAAGATAAGATTAAAATGGAGATTTATGTACTATGTAGTCCTCTATAGCGGCGGCACGGTGGTCCGAGTGGTGAGATCATATGCGCTACAGTTCTGAGGATCGGGATTCAAATTCCGGGCCGGCCTGCGTGGAGTTTGCATGTTCTCCCTAAGCCTGCTTGGGTTTTCTCAGGCACTTGGTTTCCTCCCACATCCCAAAAACACATGTATTCATTGGAGACTCTAAATTGCCATAAGGTATGATTGTGAGTGGAACTGTTGTTTGTCTCTATGTGCCCTGCGATTGGCTGGCATCCAGTTGAGGGTGTCAGTCGTTCCACGGTAGAAAACAACTCCCTATGTAATGATTCAGGATTCGGAGAGGAGTGAATGATTGTGAACGCAGCCTTTGTATTCTTAAACAAGAATGGAAGACTACGTTAGTAAACAACTTCTTGCTCTAACTCCCTTTTTGCATCTGTGATTATAGAATACAATTATTACAACGCAGTTGATACATTTTCTGCTGACGGTCCTGTTCGGTGTCGTTTTTAAAAAAATTGATAAATTGATTTATTTTGGACTAGGTGATGACGGCTACGAACAGATTTCGAGTGATGAAGACGACCTGGATAACGGCGCCTTCAAGCTGCCCTCCTTTGACATGGACTACACTCCTGAGGACCTGGCATCCGTGCCGCCGGTCCAGTTCGACCCGTACGAACGAGAACTCCGACCGCTTGTCTACTTCACCCCGCCGTACAAAACGCATTTCGACAGCCAACTTGAAAAGCCCAGTGCGGAGAAGAGCAAAGACTCCAGTTGCCCGGAGGAAGCAGCGGGTGGAGAGACTGCCGATGGGGCTGCGCAGGTAAAAGAGCTGCTGGGAAGCATCGGGGAAGACAGAGATGTCCGCTGGGTCACTGCCTTGGAAGAAGTATCAGGACTGCTCGCCAAGGATTCGGCTTGCCTCATTAAACAGGCCGAGTGCACGGCCTTGGAAGAGCACGTCGGTATTTTAGCCCGGTGGGCTCTCCAAGCACTAAGCATGGAGATTGCCCTCACACAACCGATCGCCCTCAACCTCAGACAACTGAAAGCCGGTGCCAAGTTAGCGTCGTACCTCGCGGAGTGTCCGCAGGGCCTGAAGGTGCTACTGCGCGACGGGGCTCTGGATGTGCTGTTGGAGCTTCTCCATAGGGACCACGTCTCCTCCACGTTGAAACTGAGTCTTCTCAGGGCACTTGATGCTCTGATCAGTTCTCCAGTCGGGGTAGAGGCTTTCCTCAACGCTGGCAAGTCGGAGAAGAGTGGTTATCAGGTTCGCACCAATTTTACCTTCTAAATACGTCTTTAAACCAGGGATGGGCTGTACACGAGTTGTCCAACAATGATGATAGAAGCCTCTCGGATCTGCAGGTAATTGCACAAGTCGGGAGGCTAAGCCAAAGGTCTGCAGTCTGAAAATGTTTGCCACTGAACACTCTTTGTGGCCCTTTTGTAAGTTTAATGTTAGCAGGGAGTGCGCGTTGAGCCGCTGACAACCTCGTATTACGTCGCTAAAATCAATTAATTGTCTGCCCTTACTTTACGTGCTCATTTTCAGGAGAAAAAAAAAAAAAAAGTGCCTGGTTTTCCCTCCATTTCACATTCTTGTCCTTCACAGCGTTTGGTGCAGCTCTTCCTGCGTGATGAGACGGTGAGGGTCATAACTGCCGGCAATGCCATCCTTCAGAAAAGTCACATGTTTGAGATACTGCTCGACCTTCGGCGTACAGCAGCAGCATGGAGCGAGCCGCAGCAGGTACACGCGCACACAATCCGTTGAGTACTGTTTTGAATTTTGTTACCCTTACTGTCAAAGATGCGATGCAAATTATCCTTTAATGCGCAATGCACTGATTACGTATTCATTTAATTTGACATTTTTGCTCTACATTTTCAAATTGAGTTTCAACTTGAGCAGATTATTACATCACCTAAAAATAATCGCATTACCCAATTTGATTGAGAAGTTTACATATTTCTTCGATTGTGCAAGTGGTGCAGATGCTACTCAGGAACAGTGCCTAGTATCGGTCAACCGCTGATGTGCAGATGGTGCAGCGTGTTGTGACTACTACAGTGAGTGCACGAGCAATCTATAATAAATAATAATGATTGGCCCGGCGGAATATGACAACGCGCTCGAGACAAAAAATTGGCAGCATGTTGCAGTTGAAGTGTAAGTTACCTGCTTAAGAAGTTAGTTGCAAGCGGGAAGAAACGGGTGGAATGCCTCCTAGTTTTGGTTTGCGTTGTTCGGTAGCGGCTACCCGAGGGAAGGAGCTGGAAGACCTGCCGGCCGTGATCTGGAGGGTTATTCCTGCAATGTCTTAGTTTGGGTGGTGTGCAATTCCTTGAGGGTGGGTAGGGAGCTCCTTTGAGACTGAAATTCGCCTGGAAATTCAACGCTTCTAAGCTATGTAACATCTTATTTCAAACTTTTTTTTTTTTTTTTTTTAAATCCTTTAAAGTACTTTTTTTTTCCATTTTTTTTTTCTTCTAAAGTACAGTATATAAGTTTTTTTTTCTTTTACAGTAAGTAGAGTTGAGTTGCATTTGGTGGTAATTGGCGAGCTAAATATTATTTGAGGTGGTACTTGCTTTCAAACATTTGAGAACCACTGGCTAGACGCATTATGACCATTTTGGCAAAAATTGTCAACGATCACTTTTCAGGAGGAGCTTGAGGATGTTGACAGCACCATGGAGGAGGAGCCAGCCCTCAGTTCCTCTGCTGTGAGCGAAGCCGAGCTCGATCGCTCGGTGGGTACCCTGGAGGAGTTGTATCAGCTCCTGGAGACGGCCCCTCACTGCATGGTGCAGCCCCCAGGAAAAGCCTTTCCAACTTCTGTGAGGATTACGGGACCGCAGGAGAGGGATGACCCGTACCCGACACTTTACAGGTACACATTGATACACACTTGAGTTCCCAAGTGTATAAACCTCACTTATCCCCCAAGCTTGACTCAACTCTTCATCTCCAGGTACTTGCACGCCTGCCATTTCTTGGAGAGCACCTCAGTGGTGCTTTCTGCAGCAGCGGCGGCCGGACACTTGGGCGTTATCCAAGCCGTGAGGGAGCTCCTTCGCTTCCTGTCGCTCACGCAGTCGGGTCTGCTCTTCCTTCTCGCCCAACCCGCTCCCACCAACTTACTCTTGCGCCTCCTCGCGTCTGTGGCCGAGAACGACGCGGAGGAGTTGGCCCTCCCGGGAGGAGAGGGCGCTCTCAGCGGGCCCGGCTTTGGTGAAGAGGGCTTCGGCGTGTGGCTCATGCAGGCCCTGCATACTCTTCAGGGGGTCTCGGAGCTGATGAACCACGTGACCTCAGGAGGAGACGGAGACGTGGGCTTGGATGAAGGTGACAATCCGGAGGTCCTGGCCATGCTCCATTCGCTCTATCTCATCACCTTCACGGCGACTGGCCGCAGTGCTGTAGTACACGTGTTGAGTTTGGACAACAACTTGTCCTGTCTTGTCACACTCTTACAGCACTACAGCAAGGAAGGACAAGGGTGAGACTCTCTTCTCTGTCTTCAATATCACCCAACTCCACTTTTTACTCATGTGAAGTGTCAAAATATGCTTCTTTTTTTGGTTTTTTTTTTAAAGTGAAGCCAAGACTCGCAAGGCTGTGACGTATAACTACGCATGCATGCTTGTCTTACTGGTGGTGCAAAGCTCAAATGAACTGCGGATGATGGAGCAGTACGCTGCTCCGCTGCTCTCTGTAGCCAAGGTTGACGACGCCAATGCCAAGTTACAGGGTAAATCAAGCAAAGGCGTAAATGTGTTGGAAATATTTCTCGTGGTGGTGCGTCTTCACAATGATGCCTCCCATTGTTGTTTGTTAGAGCTGTGCAAATGGCTGGAGCCTTTGGAAAAACTACGCTTTGAGATTAGCAGCATCTCACCGCTTCTGGACTATGTCAAACAGGTATAAAAATAGTCTTTCAGTATCAAATATATCAAAACAATTACATTTGGCAGCACACTCCACTTAACACGCGATCAGTGTCTTCCAAGGCAACAAATTCGGCTAAATGATGTCATCTTACAACAAACACAAGAGTTATCTGCCGTGTCCTCTTGGTATGCAATGGTCCTGCTTACATGTCAGGACTGCTCAAAAATACGCCTGCATTGTTGCATATGTTAACGTCGAGGCTGCATAAAAGTAATAGTATTTCATTCTTGAGTGCGCTGTCTCATGTCTCCAGAATGTGGAAAACGTGCTGACTCCTGATGGAACTGGATTGGTCACCGCGCTCAGGGTGATCTGCCACATTGCCTGCCCCCAGCCTCTCGTTGGAGGTAAATGATGGAATGAAATTCTTCCGAGTTTGGCAAGTCCTGCACAGTGTTGCCTCAAACAGTTGCTGTCCTTCGATGAGACTAGTTGGTGGCTGTTTCCTCTCTCTTTATGATTGTCAGTTGTGGTCATCATTTTCTGTGCTACTTTTATATAAAAGTTGAGAGCAATGAAGAAGTTGTTCTTGAAAACTAAAGAACTATTATCATTTTAGACATTGCTCTGCACGCTTACATGTTGAAAGTGCCTTTCTGAACACCTTATCAAGAAACTGATGAACATACAATGGGGAAGTAACTTTTTTTCAGTCATCAATTCTGCAAGTTCTCTCACTTTAAAAATCATAGGTATACCTCACCGATGAGAGACAAAATAATGAGGGGAAAAAAATGAATTTAGCAGAAGTTGTGATGGAAAACAAGTATTTCTTCAATAACAAAAGTTAGTCTTAGTTCATCTTTTTTGGCCCACAATATGGAACGTATTAAAATGCTCATGCAAGTTTCTAGGAGACATACGGCCACTTTTTCAGTCATGTTATTGAACAAAAGAAAGTTACGATAAGCGCATTCATAGTCGAGCTTCCTTGGCCCACAACTGCCTGGCAAACCGCTAGCTAACAGCCAGCCGCTAACCTGGGACCTCAAGACCCGAGGCCGGTTCCTGCCTTTTAATAGCATATACACACACAAAGTCCCCGAGGTAATTATCTGGAACTTTACGATTGTGACCCCAAGTGGAGAAAAATAATAACTGGATCTCACATACACTTTGTTTTTGTATTATGTGACGGTATTGCTTCGTAATGCAATGTATCTAATTGAACGGTGCGAGTACTCTATTGCAAAAATATTTAATTGCTGTGACCCTCCCCCGTGTTTCTCCAGGTCAGCAAAGGGACCTGAAGTGGAGCCTTGCCTGTGTTCAGCTGTTCTCAGGCGAGGGTCTGGACACATGCGTGCGCGTCCTGCAGAAGCTGTGCAGCGTACTGCTGCAGCCGTGGCGTTTGCACGGCAACATGGGCCCCGTGCCGCAGCGCTGCATGATCCTCCACGTTTGCGTCAGCACGCTGAGGTTGTTGCGCACCATGCTGACTGAGCTGCTCCGCGGTGGCGCGTTCCAGTTCAGGGACACTCGAGTGGCCAACGTGTTGGTCATGCTCCACATGATCGTTTGTTCCATCCCTGCATCGGGACGACTGGATGGGGACGAAACCAGGATGCAGGCTCTTATTGTCGACGTCCTGCTTACTTTTACACAGGGTGTCAATGAAGAGGTGTGTGTGTGTGTGTGTGTGTGTGTGTGAGGTTTGGCAGACAAACTTTTGTCTGTTCATTACAAAATGTTAGTCATATAATCCTTTATTGTAATCGCGTTTGGAAATGATAGTTTTAGTTAGATTTGGAAAAAAATCGTCTTTTTCACTTCCCCCTTCTAAATCTGACACTTGTGATTGGCTTGCGCTGGTCGTGTGACGTTCCCCTCTGGTCTCATTTGTGACATATTTTTCCAACTATGACCATGAAGTGCTGCCTTTTGGGTCTATTCGTTTTTTTTTTTTTTTTTTTTTTAATTTTGACAAATTCAAACTAATACTTACACTTTTGGACAGTGTCCTCTTTATAATTATGTTGTTGTTTTTTTTTTTTTTTTACATATTCCTGGGCAGCGTCCCATTTTTGGGACATCATGATCACGCATTATATCCTTCAGTATATCAAAATATTTAAGTGTTTTAATCTGAAGCCACAATTTGCTATCAGGAGAGGATAACTCATTGGTCAAAGTTAGTAGTTGGATTTTTGGGATGAGATTATAAATTAGTAAAGTTATAAAACTTAACCTTAAACGAAAAAGAAATGTTATTTCCTTGATTGTGGCCTGTTAGGAGACTTTCATCTCAATAAGGCAAAAATTGCCACCCATGTCTTAATTTTTTCACATTTATCATAATGTCAGTATGGCACGGTATGATGGTTTTACTCATGCTCAAGACATATAATGCAACATTTTTCTTTGGTATTTACATTGCACCCCATTTTATTATTTGTGAAGAAGGACAAAGAAAGGGCAAACGTGAAGAGAATTGCCAACAAGTGAATTCCATTTTCAAGAGGGTAACTCGTAATTGTTTTTCCCAGGTGACGCATACAGAGGAGACGCTGGCGAGTAACACGTGGTCACTGATGTTGAAAGAGGTTTTGGTGTCATTACTCAAGGCCCCTGAAGGGCTCTTCTCGGGTCTTACCCTGTTGTCCGAGCTCCTGCCGTTGCCGCTTCCCATGCAAAGCACTCAGGTACCTGAGTTTGCCGCACAGGACTCTTTGTTACTTTTTCTGTTTTACGCTTCCCTGTCGTCGGTTCCTCAGGTGTTGTCAGTACAAGACGTTGCGGTGGCCTTGAACACAAGGAAGCTGTGGAGCATGCACATACGGGCGCAATGGAAAGTGTTCTCCGAGGCCTTGCAGTGCGTGTGCGTCACCAGCTGCGCCCCGCTCTTGGCCATCCTCAGGAGAGTTTGTCTTCAGCTGGCTGACCTGTCTTCACCCACTGCAACGCTCATCATGAAGACCTTGCTGGAGTTGCTGTCGGACGAGCTGCAGCCGTAAGTGACGGCCACAAGTGTGCGCTGCAGTCACTTTGTCAGACGTGATTTTGCCCTTTATAGGCGGATTTTCGTCTTTTTAAATTGCCTTGATCAAAAAAATGTACACATACTCCGTTTTTCCACAATATTCCGACCATAACCCGTGCCAGAATCCACACTCGTTCATATTCCGGTCTGACTTTTGCAAGCGAGGTGGAAGATAAGATACATGTCTGGTGATTGGTCGAATGTGTTCCTCCTGACCGATGAAAACGCTTGTACGCGAGGCAGATCACGGGGCCGTTTTCAAGCGAACGCGATGGCGAAGCTCAAGAGGAAAGACGCCTCTCGAGTGACAGAAATTGTTAGATGGGTCAAAAATAAGTTCCGATGGGATTGGACGGAACGAGAAGTAGTTGATACAGTTGGAAAGAAGGACGTTTCCACTCTGTTGAGCGACTTCATTCGCAAAATCGATCGACTACTCAATGACGAGGTGAGAGTTCCGAAGCCGTTACTTGTAAAAATGTCTACCATTCACCGATAACGACACGTGACGTTAATAATTGTCGTTTCAATCATTTACTAAAACAAATTGAAACGTTTTTGAATGGATACGATATTCACGCGATGAAAGCACGTTTGCATGCCATGGCGCAAATCTGAATTTCATTTAGTAATTTACTTAGTTGAATTTTTATTTGAGTTTGTAATTTTGGGGGCTAAAGTTATGCACCTAAATAATGAACAATCATATTGTGTACATTTGGAAAACAGAATAGCATTTATTTATAGATGTACTAAATAGACTTTATTCATCATGCAATTTATAAAACTTACACGTTCAAATTGCTGATCGTCCCTTGAGCACCCCACCCGGGCTATTTTTCAATCTTTTTTCATTCAGTCGAGTCGCACGTCTGCTTTGTAATGCCTCTAAATTGACCGAGGGAAAAAATCTTCCACCCGCAGGGCGGAGGGGAAACGTCCGTGCTGGGCCCAAGTATTGCGTCTGCTTTCCCTGACCGACGCGCTGGCGTCACAGAGAGCTTGCAAGTGTGCCATGCTTCACCTGCTTTCTGGGTCAGTGTCTGGAGACGAGCAACTGGCGGATCTTTTCCCCTTGCTGCTGCCTCTGCTGGTTCCTCCCGCCACCCACTCGTTACAGCAGCAGCATTGCAGCGAACTCATGGGAACAATATTACAGTCACTGTGTGACCAGGTAAGGAATGGAAACACAATAGGTGGTGTTTTTTTTATGCACTTTCTGACATGCCACAAAAAGCACTTGGATAATAGCCAAAACAGAAATTGGTGTCAAGGAAGTACCGATATGTTGTGGTGATACTTGGCTCAATCTGTATGTTTTTGCTCTGCTTTTCATCGATCAAATGCATTTTTTTTTTTTTTTTCAAACATTGCAAATGTTTTCTATCATACGGTGTTTTTGGCATCTTATTTTGGGTGAAATTGACTGTTTATTAGTACAGTATAGGAAGATGTAAACTATTTTTCAAGTCAGTTTACCGCAGGGTTGTTCCCTCCAACGTGCTGTCGTGCCATCTCCTCCAGGACATCTCTCTGGTGATATCTCAAGGGAGTGAAAGTTGCGTATCGGAGGTGGAGCAGCTGGCCAACGCGCTGCCGGGGCGGGAGATGATGTCGTCCATTTGCAACTCCTTGATGGAGGTTTTGGGCAATCGGGAAAGCAGCGCACCTCTTCTTCTCACCTGTATCAGGACTTTAACATTCCTCACAGAGCACGACTATGGACTTTACCACCTCAAAGTGTAAATGCCACTGCTGTTCCTTTCTCTCCTTGTCGTGGACTTCTGAACAGTTTTTTTTTTTTTTTTTTTTACCAGCATTGTTGCCACTTCCATGAATCTCTTTTAAATGTGGTACCATTTTTTTTTCTCAGGGCTCTGAAGAAACACAGTCCAGGTTTATTCTCGCTTCTGAAGAGATTAGCGCTTCCCTTCAACAAGGACTCTGCAGACCTGCTCTCAGCTTTGTTGGACTTCCTCCGACAGATTGTCAGCACAGAGCCAGTGGTGAGTCTCGGCTGAGATTTCCGGAGAAACCTAAAATGCGATACGACCCGCACAATTGACCTCCTTAACTTTTGAATGCTCATGTTCAAATGTTTCATTATGTCACGACTTTATGCGCAACTTTCTCTTCTCTAACACTTTGGATGGAAAGGCAGTGTTTGGGATTTGTTTAGCTTATTTGTGTATTCCAATGTTCCAGTGTCACGAGGAAGGCCAGGCATCCGTCGAGGAGTTGCCATTTGTTCCTCCTCCACGGTTGCTGAGTGCGTCTGAGATGAAGAATCTTCTGCAGTGGGAAAAGTCTGACTCTCATCCTATTCAGACGTTCGAGAAACAAATCAAGGTTCAAATTAGCGCACTTGTCGTCGTAGGATTCGTGCTAAAGAAATGTTGACGCTGATTGGTGTCCAAACACCGATTTGTTGGTTCCCTGCAGAAACTTTGTAAGGAGGATGATTCACTGGAGACGCTATTGGAGAGCGTGACGGTCCTGAGGCAAACGCTGGAGGCTGCTGCCGACGAGCCTCCTGCAGTTGACACCGAGCCCACTCTGCCGGCGCCCGAGACTCTCGCAATTCAGTTTAATCACAGGTGCCGCTGCTGATAATACGACAAACGGAGCTGTGCTTGTGCTTTTACTCTGCTTCAACCTCCCTTAACTAAACTGTTTTGTTTTTTTTCCTTTAAAATCTGCAGGACTGTTTATATTCTTTCCGAAGCACTTGATGAGCAACTCAAGGCTCTGTGGTTCTCTCCCTTCCAGACGGATGACATAGAGACTGAGCTCGACATGGTGGGTACTGCCTTTTTCCTACAACAGTGAGTCTCAATCACTGTGCACATTTGTATTTCCCCTGAAAGATCCTCAGGTGCACCCCAAGAGTGTATCCGGGTTGACGTTTTTTCTCTCTCTCATTTCATTGTAGAATAGAGTGAACCCTTGTAAAAATATTCAACAGTTGCAGTCATTATCCAAAATGATACTCTGGTGGTTATGGTACACTGTCGGTGTGCACGAGAATTAACGTAATTGTATGTGTGTCACAGGTGAAGGTGGATCTGGTGGGTTTGGCTCAGGAATGTTGTCCAGAACTGGACCTGAAGGCAGAACTGGAGCGCTCCTTCCTGTCCGAGCCCTCCTCGCCCGGTCACGCCAAGGCTCAAAAAGGCTTCCGGCTGGGGAGACACAAGCACGAGACCTTCATCACATCCAGGTAGCAAATCTATCTAATCACGTCTCTGCGGAACACTTTTTGCAGACTTCAATCCTGTTGACTGAACGATTCTGCATGCGTTCGTAGCGGTAAATCAGACTATGTGGAACCTGCGAAGAGAGCGCACATCATGGCTGCCCCGCGCGGCCGCGGAGGTCGCGGGGGCCTGGGACAGAACTTCTGCCGACCCCACGACATCTTCCGCCAGCGCAAACAAAACACTTCCCGTCCTCCCAGCATGCACGTGGATGACTTTGTGGCAGCTGAGTTTAAAGACATTACCACCCCGATTGGACTTTTGCCTCCTAAACGGCCCCTGAAAAGTTCCCCCAAGCTCCCCACGAGAGGACTTTTCACTGGTAACAGAGGGAGGGCCACCTTCCACAATCAGACGCGCTTTTTTACTCCACCGCAGCCCAAAACTGTTCTCCTCTCTGGTAAGCGCACCCGACGTGGTTTGATATCACGTTAGTCTGATTGGCCTGATACAGTCAGGCCCATAAGTACTGGCATTATTATTGATACAATTTTCATCTTTTTGGCTGTAAACACAACTGCAGTGGATTTCAAATGAAACCGGCAGGATGTGCATTCGTTGCAGACTTTCAACTGGAGTCTGACGGTATTTGCATCCAAATTATGTCAACACTGGCAGATTGAAAACGTTGCACATATGCCTCCCTCTTTTGAATGGGCGACTAAAACAAAGTAAGATTCATAAATCAAACTTTCACTTTTTAGTCCTCGTTTGCAAGTCCTTTGTATTACAGCCCCAAGTCTGGAACAAATTTTGCAACAGGTAGAACAATTTAATAACATCAGTAAAATAATTTTTTATGAATCCCCAGAGGACGGGATCTCGACAGTCTTTTTTTTTTTTTTTTTTTTTTTATAAAAACTTGAAAACTGATAGAGGGCGGTAAAAGGTTTTCGTTTCCACAGGTAACTACCCTCGCAGGGAGGGCGGCCGAGGTTCGTCCTGGAGCGCTCACGGAGGAGCGCAAGTCCCTGCCGTCACTCACAGAGGAACCTACAGTGAAGCTCGCGGAGGTCAAAGCAACTTCACGCGAGGACCTCTGCCCTCACGACAACTTCCTGCAAGTAAGGAATCAACACAAACACGCACATGCAATTGTACCGGCTGTATGGGTCATTTTCATCATCAACAGTAAAGACACACCCCACCCATTTTTTTATCCTTTTTTTTTTTTTTCCTGACCCAATTTTTATGAAGCCGTTTAACTTTTATAAAAAGAACTCAACTTCAATGGGTGGCCACCATTGCATCACTAATCTTTTGAAAATCGGACTTTAAGCTCGGCTGTTTTCAGCGTGGGCGACGCTTACTCCGAGGCAGCGTACAATTCAATTTGCTAAATTCCTTCTTTTGGAAACGTTCTCATCTGAAATTCCCAGACGCGTATCGTCTGGCTCCTCGAGACCGAGCGCCACGCGGCCGAGGCGGAACCGGGCTGTCGTGGCTTAGCGGCGGCGGCGGCGGAGGAGGCGGCAACGTGGGAGGCGGAAGCGGCGGCGGAGGAGGAGGAGGAGGAGGAGGCAGGGGGGGCTCCCAGCTGAGCAAGTTCAGCGGCGGGGGCGGGAGCGGCGCCGGGAGGGGCCGACACGTCCGCTCCTTCACGAGGTAAACGTTGACTGAAAAGCCTCTCGCGGCTCCAAACGGACCAATCGCGTTGTTTTATGCCATCGCCATGGAAATGTGTCCCTGGTGATCTCGTCGTCGTCGTCCAATGCAGATTTTCTCTTGTTGTTTTCTTATTATAAATTGTAAACTGAAAATAAAGTTCAGAGTATTTGAGTTTTTTTTTGTATTTTCGCATCGTTGACTGCTACACTGAAGCAAATTTAGAAGCTAAAAAGAAAAATAGAAGCTGTCTCAATGACAGCCTGATGATGTTTTTTTAGAAGTATAGCATTTTTTTTTTTCCAATTTAAGATAATTTTTTGGGGATGGGAGAAAGATGATTTAAGTCATGGAAGTCATAAATGTGGTCACGGAACAACTTTAACCAATAACTGAAGGCACAGCTAATTTTCACTTTGACAAAATTTGGCATTCATATTTTTTCTTTTCATTTAAATAATTGGATGATTTACTTATTGTAAATAAGATGAATACAATACTACTAAAACAAATAAAATATGAAATTGGTTGAAATGGAAATTGATTAACTCCATTATGAATATACAGTAAAATTAAAATTGACAGCTCAATGCGGGGCCTTGATAAAGTGTCGCATTATATCAAAACAAATCAAATTGATATAGCCCGTTTCATATAAGAGGTAACTCAGTGTGCTTACAGGCGTTTAAAAACAAAGAAAAAAAATGCTCAGAAACATTTACAACAAAGAGACAAATAAAAAAAAAAATACAGTTCAAAAAGATCATGTAAAATGCTTCACAAAGTGTGAGTCTTTTTTTTTTTTTTTTAAACTTGGACTTAAAACATTCACACTTGTGGCTTTTCGGGGTTTATAGACGAGTAGCAGAAATTTCAAACCTCTTTTACAAGACTGACTCGTTACTTTCTAGTTGTTAGCCAAATAGCTTTACATTTTGTTCATATCATGTGATTTATTTTTTAAATGGATTTGACCATTTAAGGCTATTCTTTTTTTCATTGGTTGTCGTAAATAGAAAAGTCCTTTTGTCTTTTATTTAGATGTGATTTCCGTTTTGGCTTAATGTTCCTCAAATATAATTCATTGATGTATAAAAGCCTAGCAGCAATCAATAACCTCTTGTTGATGACATCAAGTAAAAAGCCAGGCCACAAATTAATCCGTTTATTCACATGTCAAACAATTCGACTAAAGTCGAGTTACATCCGAAAATGTTTCAAACAACGTTTATTACTGGGGTTGTTACATTTGTGACAATTTATATTATCAAGTTAAATGTTGCTCTTTACTTGCATTTATTCCCGTGCATATTGTGTTGAGTATGTGCATTATTTAATTTCCCACGGAACTCCGAACTGCGGCTTGCGTGTTAAAACGGCGGCGATTTGGTCACGTTCGCTGCATCACGAAGCAATTTGGTGACTTCGTAAACGCGAGAGTTGAAATCGCTCAGTGAGGTTTCGTTTTTCTGCAAAGTAACCGATTCCTCCTCATGTGAGTGACTCATGTCAGCTGATACGGCGCAGTTCGGTTTCCTGAGGAATTACTGGATCCTACTGCCCCTGCCCTTTTGTCTTAAACACACACACATACAAAAGAATGGATCTGTCCTTCTTGGCTAGTCTTGGATTCGGTCTCCTTTAGATAATGGTGACCTCGCGGCTCTTTTTCTTGATGCAATCCAGCGTCAGACTCCGAGTTCCGCTCTTGCGGGCTCCTTCGCTCGCCTGAGGCGAAGGAGGACCCCCCGATCCATTTAAAGCCTGAGTCGAGTGAAGCGAGAGACTGGATAGATGTAAGGACGCCTCCCTGCGCTGGCGCCGCAACGGCTCGCACCCGAGTTCCCATTCGGGCGTCGGCCGATCTCCCCGGCTCCTGGCTGGGTGCGGGTCTCTGAGGAGCTCCAGCAGTTCCCTCTTCTCCAACTCCACCTCGGCTAGCTCTTGTCGCCTGAGACGTTCGGCTCCGAGCAGGGCGCGCACGTCGCCCGTTATGCGCGACAACTGGCCCTGCGCACAAAAAGGCATCAGGCTTTCGCTTCAAATGTCAAACTGTCCAGAGATGGAAAAGAGGACACGTCAAAGCACAAATGGATTTGACGGTAAACTAGGAAAGCCATACACAAGCCTTCTCAGGTTAAGTCGAGCGATAAAACAATCAGCAGCGCTAAGAGGTGTGACGAGACTCTCCTCTCCAACACGAGCAATAATGTGCCTGCACATCATCAGCTCATCCCCATCAGTTCGTGCATGAGTGGGTAAGTGCAGCAATTTCCTACCCTTGAACCTCCAGATTTACCTATTTGTGAATGTAAATACAACAAAAAAGTTTGGTTTTCTAGTTGTTCCCATTTTATTTCCTTTTTTAATTATTTTTTTTATTTCATTATTTGCAGTCTGGCTTCGGGGTGGTCCACTGTAATTTCTGTAGAGCTCGTGCACGCGACGTCACCATTTTCAAGGCGCCATATTGCCGGTCAAAAAGAGCTGTGGGGGACGTTCAACCGGAGCAGAATATTCACAATGCCCGAGACCTGTCGTGCTGTTGGTGGTTTTTACCACAGTTGAGACAGATATTCAAAGAGGTGATTCTACGGAGTACCAGCCGAAAAGACAAGAAAAAATCGATAGATTTTGGCAATTAAACGTGATGGACGGTGCCCAACCAAATACACACGACTATGTAGCGATCGCTTCATTTCAGCTAGGAATTGTTCTTCTCAATCTTAAATTCCCAAGAAGTATTTATAATGCCAAGTTGCCTCATTTGAGAACAATGCGTATTAAAAAAAAAAAAAATGACAGGGAGTCATCTCCAACGTACACGGAAGCGTGTTGCAGCCACACGTTAATGTTGTGCAAACCTCTTCCCGACAGACTTTTTTTTTTTTTTTTTTTTGTCAAATGAGTCCAATGCGTATTTAAAAAAAAGAGAATAAACCGTCGTTCAACAGCGATGTTTACATAGGTTAACGTGTGGCTGCAACACGCTTCCGTGTACGGGGGGCTGAAGCTTATCCCAGTGGTTTATTATCTTTTTTAAATACCCATTGGACTCATTTGAGTACAATGCATATTTAAAAGAAAAAAAAAAAACCCGGTTTACCAAAGTTTAAGATGTGGCCGCAACACGCTTGGCTGTCTTCCCCCCCCAATCATAATGAATGCGAATTTGTGTAAAACCAGGTGTCATTTATTGAAATATTTGTATTTGTATTGAAAAAAATGTATTGGTTCCATCACTATGTGGGATTTATTCTTGATTGAGAACAGATCAAGCAACAAAGTATTTGTATGCGTCCAGACTTTTCTACGCTTTCAAACTCTTCCGTGTAAATCTCGCCGACTGACTCACCAGATCCACGTGTGGATCCAGTTGGCCAAGACAAGCGGAAGCGGGTCAACAGTCCAATTTCTTACCGGCCAAAGCATCGACTTCGGCATTAAATATTGTGCCAATTATGTAATTTTTCCATGTACCTTCGTTTATTATCACTTTGTAAATGTTCAGCGGTATTGGACAAAACTCTGGACGTGCTACAAGACATATTTTCGTGCCGTCTCCAACTGACTTAGCATTGAACAATGCTTTGCTCGACCATCAATGTAGCCAGTCACGTGACGCTTTATTGTTGGGGGGGGGGGGGGATATCTAGGTCTGAAAAAATGCAAGTAGAGGAGGACTTGGACTTGTTTTACCTTCACCTCCTCGACTTCATTCTTCAGCCGCGACTCCTTCTGGACCATGTGTCTCCTCTGCGAGTCCAAGCGGGACTCCATCTCCCGTCTCACCTCCTCCACCTTGCACAGCATCTCCACCCTTCGCGGCGCGCATTGACATTTGTCTCACGGCAGGTACGCGGTGACTTCGGCGCACGCGGTTACGTACCGCAGCGTTTCCACTTCGGCGCGGAGCTCCGCCACGCAGTTGTGCTGCGACTGCTCGGCGGCGGCGGCGGCGGCGAGAGTGTGGCCGCAGCCGTTGGGACACTCGCGGCTGCAGAAGTTGCATTCTGACAGGTGAGCGTCCAGGGCTCGCCTCTCCACCTGCGCGGGGCACCCTGAAATGGAAACGGAAACTTTACTTTGGAAAAACAAATCTGGATTTAGCATGCAACCAAAAAAAAAAAAACAAATGTACACAATAAGCCAGGGTTGGGCGTTAACCAGAATTGATTGAGTACATTTCCGTTGCGTACCTGTCAACTGGTACGGTTTAGCCGGAGTTCAAACGGATTCTGCGGTGAATCTTACGTATACGGCCGTATATCACAAATCATACGAATTCTGACAATTTGGATCGGATGCTGTCACTTTGAGCCGAAGGGTCAGCATTTAGAGTTGGTGAAGAAAGTTACACATGAATACAATTCTGAACGCAGTAATGCCACTAAGTAGACTTTGGTTAATTAGATCAGATATTATCGTTACGGAGATGAGTCCCCGTAGCTCAGTGGTTAGAGCACTGGTTTGGTTAACCAGGGGTTGCGGGTTCGTATCCCGCTGGGGGCCTCCACTCCCTGCGAAGGGTTGCGTCAGGAAGGGCATCCGGCGTAAAAATTGTGCCAAACATATATGTGCGTTCATCTGAGATGACACGCTGTGGCGACCCCGAAAGGGACAAGCCGAAAGATACGGAGATCCACCATAAAAATCATTGAAAAACGTTGTGGTTTTTCCCTCCGTTATTTTCACATATAATCTGCCTGGGTATGTTATAAGGATTTTCCGCTTTCTCTAAGATTTTTTTTTTTGGTTAGTTTATACTGGTTGGCGCTCCGAAAAGTTGACAGGAACGCTGTTGATAGTTGAGTTTTGAAGCCACAGACACAACACACAACAAAGCAGGCGGCCCGGGCGATCGCCTCGGGCCCCGAGAGACGGCTGACTTAAGGCTCGTGTGTCGCTGACGTTTGGTCTCATACCAACGACACAACTGGAAACTGGGTTAAGAGAAGAGAGATAAGTGACAGTTGCGGACAGAGAAAGTCTACATGTATGGAAGTAGATTAGTGCCACGAGCATTTGAATTTAAAATGTAAACTGATCACGTTTTCAATAGTCGGATTTCAGCGTAACTTTTCAATGTTAACAATTCAACCGGCTAGAATTCGCTGTCTGAAATTCACCGCCGGTGCCACCAGGCAGGCTTACTTCAGGTCAGAGCCGGACAACCAGGCAATCGCAGTTACGCTTTCTTAGTCAGGTGACGTCACATACGAAGGAAGCGTAACTGCGATTGGCTGGCTGTTCTGCCTGGCGGCGCAGACGGTGAATTTCACACAGCGAATTGTTAACGTTGAAAACTTACACTGAAATACAATTATTGCAAATGTGATCACTTTACATTTCAAATTCAAATCCAGGTGGAACTAATCTACTTCCATAACATGCCAATTTTGACATGACATGACATAAGGCACATCCTCTTCTCCCCCGGCCCCCCAAAACTGATAGAACAATCGTGGCATAGAATCCAAAAACAAGTTATTCAGACTTGTGATAATTAATCTTCTTTTAATGTAAAAATTAAGGCTGGGGCGGGGACATGAGGGAAATTGATACTGATACTTTCTAACAAAAGTGAAAATCAGAAAGACAAAAGTAGCACACGGCAGCAAAGCACGCACGCCGGCTCCCGCCTGCTCGCCGTACGTACCGCAGCGTCGACAAATGGAGTCGCCACCTGTCCGCCGTCACGTTGGGAGAACAAGAGCACGCATTTGTACGCAAACGCTCATTAAAAAATGATGGCACCTTGACCCCGGCCGCCCTCTCGACGAGCCCCCGTGGACGCACCAAGGAAGGCGTCATATGGTCACCGTGGTAACGAGGGGGCCACCTGTTGCCCTCACCTCGACGACGCTCAAAGGTGTCAGATTACGTTTACGTTACATGTGGATGTCCATTTAAAAATATAGCCAATGACCTAGTCAGAGGTTTCATATAATTGACAGCAATTTTATGTATGCCGCCTCGGTTTATATTTTCAAAAAGTTATTGATGAGTTCAAGTTTTAGGCATACATGGGAAAAGCACTCCTTATTGACAGAGCAAATGGTGGCGGACCGTTCAAATTTTACGGTATTGTTTTATAATAGTTCAGACAAAATTGCGCAAGGGTGTAGACAAATGGCGAGTTGCACAATTGACCTGATGCCCTTTGAACTCTGCGGACAGATATGCGTACGTGCAGAAATGCTCTTCGCTATTCAAGCAACCCCTACCAACTTGAATAATGGTAAGAAGCAAAATAATCATCATTTTGTTGCTGATGTACATATGTGGTACTTTTCATTGAAATGATAACTTGAGCAACAACAGGACAGAAATCTGAAAAATGGGATTAAGGATCTTCAGAAAACGTGTCGAAAATCCATTCAGCCATCCATTTCCTTTGCCGCTTATCCACGCAAGGGTCGCGTGGAGCGCTCCGCGGAGCCTATCCCAGCTGCCAACGGGCAGGAGGCGGGGTAAACTCTCTCCGTGAGTTGGTCACCACTCAGCCAATCGCAGGGCACATAGAGACAAACAGTCGCACTCACGATCACACCTAGGGACAATTTAGAGGGTCCGATTAATGTTGCATGTTTTTGGGATGTAGGAGGAAAGCGGAGTGCGCTCACCCGGAGGAAACCCACGCAGGCACGGACGGGGAGAACATGGAAACTGTGAGGCCAACGCTTCACCGACTGACCCACTGTCAAAAATCATGAAATTTAATTTTGGACACGTCACGATAAAGTCACTTTGGGACATTAAAAGTTACACCGCCCCCCCTCAGAATCTACGACCTAGTTTGATGGATGAGAACTCGCTGGTTGATTTCTAAAGGGCACGGCGTGGATGGTGCCATGTTTTTAGCCGATATGAAAACGAGGTGTGTGTCCGTACCCGAGTTGGTGCACGAAACAAAGGCAAAGTCGCACTCGTCCTCGTGCGTGTGCAGACCCTCCAGCGAGCACACCGCCTTGCAGCCCTGGGCGGCGTTCACGCAGCGGATCTGCAGACGGTTCAGGTCGTTGCGCATGTACCTGCCGACAGCACACGACACTGAGGTGTGCTTTCCGTCGTACGCGGAGCAGCCCGCGATGCAACCTGTAGAGAGGCTTGAGGGCGCCCACGTCCAGCGGCTGCCTGTCCTCGGGACACGTGCGGTGATGGAGCAGCCAGCCGCTGATGCAGGCGCTGCAGAAGGCGTGCTCGCAGGGCGCCTGGAGGGGGCGCTGCAACACGTCTCGACACACGCAGCACAGGAGGCCCTCGTTCACGAAGCCCACGAACCTCTCCAGGTCGTACCCCATCCTGCAAAAAGCAGACTCTTCAACGACCGCACGTGCAGAGTAGGCGAATGCCAGCTAAGATTCAGCTTCTGGCCCCTGGCCATTAAACCACAATGAAAATTGCGATTATTATTATTATTTAAAAAAAAAAAAAAAAGCAGGGGCCAAGCAAACATCAAATTCATACACATTCATTCATATCTCAGATGTAACAGCATGCATCCTGCCGTCTGTTATTGCGTGACTCCAAAAATGCCTTGCACGTCACAGCTCACAGATCCCTCTGGTGTATTGCAACAACGTAACTTCATTTACAAAACACTTTTCATACAATGACATGAATCTTGGCAATAACGGTAAAGACAGCTTGACTGATAAACAAGAAAAAAAGGAACACTTTCAACACAAAAATTCATTTGTGTTTGTTTCCACGGAAACGGTAACTTAAGCAACAGGACGGAAATCTGATACATCCAAAAATGTAATTAGCATCTTCAGAAAACATTCAATTCATTTCAGACACATAACAGTCAAGACGATCTGGCATTAAAACAATATTTACAATATTTGGGTTTTTTTTTTTTTAGAAACACTTGAATGGAAAGAACTTCCAATAATTCAAATAGTTACGTCACTGAAATGAAATTGTTTTCAAAAGTATATGCTGCGGGCCACGTCTTGAGCGTTATTGGTCATATTGTAAGAAAACAATTCCGACACCCCTCAATTGAGTGCGGTCCATATCCAGCGCTCACCTGATGTCCCGACTCGTCCTCTTTCCACAGGTGAGTCCTTTCCCCTCAGCTTCCCGGCGACTTTCTGCGCTGCTCCATCAATCCGCGGGTCTCGCGTCCGCCGAATCCCGCCCCTGCCTCCGAAAGGGGCATCTCCGTGGGGAGGGGGCTGGGGCGGGGGGGGGGGGGGTCCCGTCCCGGGGGTCCCCTAACAACAGAAGCCTTGAGGACGCACGAAGG
Source organism: Syngnathoides biaculeatus (assembly GCF_019802595.1). Taxonomy (NCBI): domain Eukaryota; kingdom Metazoa; phylum Chordata; class Actinopteri; order Syngnathiformes; family Syngnathidae; genus Syngnathoides; species Syngnathoides biaculeatus. Next base: position 1,496,182 of record NC_084644.1, read on the forward strand.
CAGATGTCAAATGACAGTCGGGGCGCATCGGAGAGACAAATGAGAGCCAAACACGCCCCGCGCGTCCTTCCTCACCAGATGAGCTCTTGAACGGGTTGGCAGTCAGAGATTAACGCCGCCTATCCTCGTTGCCTTCTCTCTATCTCGGGTTGTGGGATTAACCTGGATTAAACTCTCTCTTTCTCTGATTGGATTACAGGCTGCGCAACACCAGATGACGTCAGAAATCACATGCGGGACATCACCGATGCGTTCATCGTTTCTTTTTCCAACACACAGCATCCAATGTTTTGATTTGAAACATGCAATCCGACAGAAAGTCCCAAAAATCAAGATGCACTTTTTCCCCCAAAAATTTTCTTCAGATATACCATAATTCGGACAGTGAGGCGATCAGCATTTGACGATTTTACCCTCTGCAGTTTTTGCTACCCTAAAAAAAAAAAATTTCAAAATTCCTTTTCTGGCTAAAAATGGCATTTTAAAAATGGAATTATCATCACTTTTCGCATGCCTCGCCAACAATAAAGCAGCGTTGCAAAATTGCCGTCTGGTTTGTACCACTGCTGACGACACAAAACTCCTCGAGCAGGCATTTGCGCAAAGCCAGGCCGAAGTCACTGGAAGGCCTCAGCTGAGGCTCATGCCCGAAACATCGGAGCTGTGAGGCAGATGTGACAACCGCTCAGCACTCTGCTGCCGTCTTAAAGACATACTGAAAGATACATATTAGGGTACGGGTGTCAAACGTACGGCTCCCGGTACCTGTCGGGGGTCTAATCTGGCCCCTCTGAATAGAGAACACGTTAAGTGCAAAAAGTAACGAAATGCTCCTGTTGTTGTTGTTGTGGTTTTTTTTGTTTTTTTTCATTACAGGGCGCACAGACGACCATTTGAAAGACATTCAGAAATCGGCTGCTGTGCAGGATTTTGCGCATGATATTGATGCACATATGGAAGCCAAAAGACGGCAAGTTTCAGGAGAAAAGTTAGCCCACTACGGAAATATTTTATGACACTAAATATTGGCAAATTTCCACCAACAACTTCAATTCCAGTGATGTTTGTGCAGTGAAATCATTTTGTGTTGTTCCTACACAGCTGCTCTTCATGCTGACCAACTGCCCATTTTATTCATACATACAGCCATTACCTGAGCCACTTATCCTCACAAGGGTCAGTGCTCTAACCAGTTGTGCCCCCGTTTTATTCTTTTTATTATTACTTGTCCCTTCAACTTTCAAATGAATGTAAAGTCAAAATATGGGCATCTATATTTTCGCCATAAAATGTAGTAGTTTTGTTTTTTTTTTAACTCATTTGGAATTCTCTAACTAATTAGGGAACGTCATTCATTGCCTTTTGCTGCGCCTCATCACCTACCTCGACATGTGAAAACAAACGCACCCCCCCCTTTTTTTTTTTTTAATTCCATCACACCCACTTCCTGGATTCTCAACCAATCACGTTGAAGAACTCACCCAGCGGGAAGAAATGCGGAAAAGAAACAAATCAGTCGCGCGAAGACGAGAAGAGCAAAAGTGAAGTTTAACCAAACAGACAATGGCGTCGACTAACTAGAGGCCAGTAGGTTTTTTTTTTTTTTTCCCCCCAACCATTACTTAATTATTATGTTCCTAATGTTCATCTCTGTCGTTGTTGCCAGCAATGGACGACGCTCGTTTGTCATTGAATAGCAGTGTCAGTTATCGTACAGGTCCGTGTTTCCTCATCTTTCTTTAACCAGGACAAATATTTGACCGATGATGAAAAATCTCACCGCGCACCACTAACAAAATGTCAAAAAGGTGTTTTGACAGTACTGAAATACTGTAGTGGTTGTCTCAACTTCGACTCAATTGAATTTACGAATCTAATAACTTAAGTTTGAAATCTGCCTGCTTTGTTGACGCCAAAATTATTATTTGTTGTTTGAGCGACAACTGGTCAATTGTATCTTCTCCCAGGTTACGGAAGAGCATGTTTTTGCTCTTCCTACGACCCTAAAAAAACTGACATACATACATAATTTGCCCGAATTAAATGTGCATTTTCCGACTAAATGGTTAAATGAAATCTGAACATTTTCCGCAACAGCCTCGACAATCTCTTGGAGAAATGTGCACTGGAAAGGAGAGGAATGAAGATTAGTCAAAGTCAAACAGAATATGTGTGCTTGAACGAGAAAGGTGGAGGCGGGAGAGTGCGGCGACGGAGGAGAGATGGCGAGGGTGGACGACTTCAAATATTTAGGGTCAACAATCCAGAGCAGTGGTGAATGTGGTAAAGAAGTGAAGAAACTGGTCCAAGCAGGTTGGAACAGCTGGCGGAAGGTGTCTGGTGTGTTACGTGACAGAAGCGTCTCTGATAGGATGAAGGGCAAAGTTTACAAAAACAGTGGTGAGGCCGGCCATGATGGACGGATGAGAGACGGAGTGGACAGGAAGCAGAACCGGAGGTGACAGAAATGAAGATGCTGAGGTTCTCGCTTGGGGTGACCAGGTTGGAAATGAGCTCATAAGAGGGAAGGACAGCCAAAGTTAGATGTTTTGGAGACAAGATTAGAGAGAGCAGACGAAGATGGTTTGGACATGTTCAGAGGCGAGAGAGTCTTGAGGATGGAGGTGCCAGGCAAAAGGGGGAGAGGAAGACCAAGAAGAAGGTTGATGGATGTGGTGAGGGAAGACGCGAGGACAGTTGGGGTTAGAGAGGAAGATGCAGGAGATAAGCTAAGATGGGAAAAGATGACACGCTGTGGCGACCCCTAATCGGGACAAGCCGAAAGGAAAAGAAGAAGATCCAGTGGTGTAGTTATTGTAACTGTTTCTTGTTTTCTGTTCTGTTTTGACAGACCGAAGTTGCTTTATAATGAGGCGCTCGGCGGCCCCCAGCCGGCTTCGGGCTAACGCTGCAAAAAAGCCTCGTTTTGTGCCTCCTGGACCCGCTTCTGCATTTACCGGTGCCGAAAGCGAGCCCCATTGCGCTAAACTTGCACCAGACAATGCCTTGAATAAGGTAAGCTATAAACCAAAATGGAGTCGTGGGACAGAAGTTGGGGTTCCGCAAAAATAACTTGCGACAAATGATGTATCATTCCAAAAAAAAAAAATGCAAAGAGAAAATGTCTTCGATCTGACACACTTGCAGGTCCAAAGAAGTCTCGCGGCTCCATGTCCCGACAAAAGGGGATACGCGGGCCAGCCGGCGCCAGCTTTGTCCAAGGTTCTGGCCCGAGTGCTCAGTGCAACAGAAAGTAAGGAGAATGTTGCTGTGCCGGAACAACCGAGCGCTGCCTGCCGAGAGCTCCCAACACCGCGAGAAAACAGAGTGGCAGGTAAGGACCGCGGCCAATTTCTTCCATTTTTTTTTTTTTTTTCCTTTGGTCTCGCAAGGTTTCAAAAAGTGTTTTTGCCGAGCACAGTCACCACGATTTGCCTTTTTAAACTGTCATCTCACAAAGGATTTAAAGTAAATCAAACAACAAGATCTAAAAGTGAATACAGTAATTATTTATTCAAGTTTTTGACTGTTACCGCAGTCCTCGCTGCGACACATTGTCAGGTGTCACTTAGGGACACCTTCAGAACGTCATACCGACATTGTCTAATATTTTGGTTGCTTTAAGTCTGGGTGCATATGGAATTTTAAAATCTTAACCATTTTTTAAAAAAAAGCCCCACACATAACAGCATGTTCTTACGCTTACAGTGTATTTGAGAAACCTCCAGCTGTCATAATAATGGTAAATATTTGTTTGCGGGTCAATGTAATAGCCATGTTATGGTTTGGAAGAAGGCCAGAGATGGTTCTGGCGCACAGGTCGGGAACCTTTTCGACTGAGAGAGACATAAATGCCAAATATTTTAAAATGTAATATCCAAAGAACAATACAATATTTAAAAAAAAAAGGAAATACATATTTATTTGAGCATTTGTGTTAGCCAAACACTTTTAGAGTACAATAAGTCTCTGAATGATTTTAAATAACATTGTTACGCTGTTGCGAACCAATGATGACAAAAGTACTTCTTACCATTAATGCGACTTTTGGTGCTGCCCGGTTTTCCTAACGTTAGATTTAGCTTCATGCAGGTGTTGAGACTTCCATGTGTGAATTATGAACGTAATTCAACTTCCTTTGCCATCATGCCGGTACGATGGTGAACACTTCTTGTCGACAAAGGCGTGTCTTTTATTCGTTTTGATTATCTTGTCTTGATGCAAAGTTGCCAAAATGTTTATTGGCAACATCGAGTACGAAATGATTTGGCATACACCCCGTCTGTGAATTTAGAGACACAAGAGAACCGTCTCTCTCCACAAAGGCTGTCCATTCTTGTTAAAACCTTCGGTACTCCTCATATTTTTTTTCTTTGAGCGAACTTTGGTTCCATAATTAGTCGCTCCAACAGATTGGCGTTTGACCTTTTTCACCTACCGCATTGACTTCCATGCAGACTACGGCAAGCCCACTAGGACAAACTGTCTATGTCTCATTTGCGTTGCATGCATGACAGTATGTCGTTATGAGGGCTCTGCGGGCCACACGGGAGCATCAAAAGACCCAGGTGTGGCTCGCGAGCCACAGGTTCCTGACCCCTGTTCTGGGGAGTAACGGGATGGACTTGGTCAGGAATGAGTTTAAATGGGAAACAAATTCTGTGAGAACGCCACCTCCTGCCTGAAGATTGCTGGGATGGGCTCCAGCACTCCCGCGACCCTCGTTGACGCGAAGCGACCCGGATAACGGCTGGATGAATAGGCACGGTGTCGCCCTCTGGTGGCCACTGGGAGTTACAAAAGCACGCGCCTTCAATTGTCAACAAAGACCGGCAGTTCCGATCTAAAATGGACCTTTAGTTGAAAATAAACTCCCTTAGCGAAACAACTGCAGCCTATTTGAACTCCATGCTTGTTATTAGCGGACACGAAGCCCGAGGATCGCTCGTAACTAGACGAGCGCGTGCGATGGGCGGTGCTTCTAAACCCGGCTGCGAGGGTGAATTAGGACCGTTTTTTGCGCCGGGACGAGCACAGAAACGGGGGGCCTGCCCGGCGAGCATAGCCAGCGTCTCTGCTTTCGGCACAGAGGGCTCATTCGGAGAGTTGGCCGACAAATAGTTGTAAACAAATAGCGGAGGTTTTATTAGCATGTAGCATCGCAACGGAGCCCCCCCCCCCCCCTCCACGCGCATGCGCAGCGCGTTCCCGTAAGCTCCCCTCGGGGTTGAGTTCCTTAAACGCGCGTCGCACACTCCTTCCAGCAAATTAGTCAGCTGACCTAATATAAACTGATATCCGCAGATATTTTTTTCCCCACCCGTGTGTGTGTGTGTGTGTGTGTGTGTCATTGTTTACTGTTGTGTTTTTTTTTTTTCTTGTTTTTTTTTTTACTTTGAGGCTGCTGCGGCCTCGCTGTGCTGGGTCCGGGGTTTAGAGAGGCCTGGCCGCAAGTAGGTCGGCCCGGGTTTAAGAGGCTTAGCTACGTCAGTCTAAGCTTACAGGAATTCATCCAGAACCCCGGGAGGTAGGCGGGGGCCTAAGCGAGGCTGGCCTAGTTAAGCCTGATTCTTATTGTGCTCGGCAGCAGCCTGATTTTGTTGTGCAAGGAAGCAGAGGGGGGGAACCAAGCGGCGGTGGGATTTCCACCGCTCAATGACGGATCATTTGGAATGGGAAGAGGAGGAAAAAAGGGATGGCGAGCACTTGAACTGCTTTTAACATGATATCTGGGAGAAGGAGGAAGAGAGTCCCGTAACAGGACGGGAAAAGACAGGTGTGGGCCGGCAACAGCCGAAGGCCCGACCGGAGCTTTAAGATGGCATCCGGCTCGGTCTTCCTCTCCAGCATGGTGGGGAAAGCCCGCTCGTCCAATTTCACGCTGTCCGAGAAGCTGGACCTGTTGAAGCTCGTCCGGCCTCACGTGCGCATCCTGGAGGAGCACACCAACAAGCACGCCGTCATCGTGGATAAGAACAAGTGCTGGGACGCCGTGGCGGAGCGGTACAACGGCCTGGGGGGCGACAGGCCCCACCGCACGGCCCAGGGCCTCAGGACCCTCTACAAGAGGCTGAAGGAGTCAGCCAAACAGGAAGTGATGCAACGAAGGCACGCCCAGCCCGAGTACAGAGCCAGCATTTCTGAGCCAACCAGGAGAATCATGGAGATGATCCCTCACCTCTTTCAACATGTGCCCGTCCACGACAAGGACCTGGCCCTGCGCAGGTACGCGCTGACTCGCCGTTTTTATTTGTCCAATATCCCTTTTTTTTTTTTTTTTTTTTTTAGAAAATCACAGCGTGCAGGCTACACGGAAAAGCGGTCTGCATCTTTTACCTCCGTGTTCAAATAAGCTTTAGAAATGCAGCCGCATTTGCGACTCTGTTGAGCAGCTACACTCAAAATGCGTTTTCATCCGTTGATGTCGGAATGCATGAGAAAATCCTCAAGGCGTCCAGGGAGACTCATTTGCCGGGGGTTCTTTTCGTGCTTCGGTGAGCCACGTTTTTTTTTCGTTCACTCACCTCGATCTTGTGTCCGTTCTCAGATTAATATACACGAGGCACAATTGTCCCGTCGAGCATCCCGGCAGCAGCTCCTGTCTGGTCGGCCCTCAGGGCTACTCTGCACCCGTCCCCGCCGTTCCCCACGAGGTGGTCCATCTGGACACCCTAGATGACGTAAAACCGCCTCCAGATCTCCCAGTCCCCTCCGCGCATGCGGAGCCGGAGGCGGGGCGGGAGCGGGCGGGGGAACGGGACGCGGGCAGCGTCCAAGATTTCCACTCATCCTCTTCACCCGCCCCCTCGTCCGTCAACGTCCCCCTCTCGGCCTCGCCGCTGTCTTTACGCCACGACTTCTACCCCAACGACATCTACCCTCACCGCGAGCACGAGCGCTTCCGCCCTCTGCACCTGGCCAAGGAGGAGCACGAGTTGGTGCTGGCCAATCACAGGAAGGTGGCGTTGTACCTGGAGGAGAAGAGGGAGGGGCTCAAGAGGAAGCAGCAGCTGGAGGAGGAACTTTTAAGGGCCAAGATCAAAGTGGAGAAGCTGAAGGTGGCCCGACTCCGACACGGCCTGCCCGTCCCTCTTTAGCCAGGACGAATGTGCCTTGCAAACGGACATCACAGGGCCGCCCCCAGGAGCCAGGAGAATGCCGCCAGTTGGCGTCCTCTCGCGGTGGTACACTTCCTAAAGGTTGAGCTCGACAGACGGCAGTCCAAGGAGTTGCCACTTTTGTGTTACAAGACTGAGAAAGACGCAGAAGCAGGAAAGGCGTACGAACGGCGCCGTGAGAAAGAACACGACGTACTGGAAGTCCTCACCCGCACTTTGACGGGTTCAACTGCGTCGCGCCGTGATGACGTCAGATCCGAATTTGGGTCAACGTGGTGCCTCCAGCAGACGCTGGCTGAGGTGTTCATGTTGCCATTGTTGTAAAACCCTTGCATCACCAAACACTCTTTTCCCAGAATATATTTATATTTTTAAAAGAGTAATAACTTCAAAAGGGAATGCACTATAGTGTGTGTGTGTGTGTGTGTGTGAGAGAGAGAGAGATAAAGGCTAACGACTGTTGTTTCTGCGTAAATATCTCTTTTTTTCTGGTATTTGGAATATTCCAATAATTTGAATATTTTGGCCACGATCTGTGTTTCACTGACTTTTTTTTTTTTTTTAAAGAAAAAGTGCACATTTTCTTGCGAGCAGCTGGGGAAGATAAATGATGTTAAAGCCTTACAACACAATGGTTTCCAGTCGAGCCTCTAAAGTCAAACACAAAAATGTAGGTTGACTTCCAATTTGTTTGAATTTTATTTAAAAAAAAAAAAAAATGTCCCCATTGAGGTTAGTTATATTTGAAGTTTAAGATTGACAGGTATTTTTTTAACATTCTCAACTCCCATGCCAACATCTAACACTACAATAAAGTACAGTACAACAAAATTATGGTGTACAACTTCTCACCTGTTCACACCAGCACGGCCGCCAAGCCATTTTTGGGATTGCGGGCTTTGTTATTTCTGTTTTTTGGTTCTTACCCTTCCTCTTTGCAGTCTGTGGTACTACTGCGGAGGCATCGCAAACCACCAAATCAGAGGAAAAGCAAAAAAGATGAGCTGAAGTCTGACATGATGGTTTTCAGGGCGTTCAACTTTGGAGGGTCACCTGTATGTCGTCACTTCCTGTTCAGTGTTGCTAAAAATGACTGAAATGAGATCGATTGCCAGTTGGAAGAAGAGAACTGCAATGTTGGGGCTGTAATTGTTGTCAAGTCAATGAAATATACTATTGTCTTTTCTGGAAATGAGTCAAATGACTGATGGGTGTTAATTTTTTTTTTTTTTTTTTACATTTTTTTTCATCTTTTCTATTAAAAGGGTCACTATGCTGGATTTGGATTTTCTTTTTTGTAATCACACCTCCATTTGAACTGCATTTTTGAACGTCTGTATTTTACATATATCTATTTGAATTAATTTTTTATTCACATGCTGGCAGGGAAGCACACGTCTATCGGACCTGAATGTGCACAACCTGTGCAACAGCGCCATCTTCTGGTGGGCCGTACCTGGGTGTCTCTCATCACGTCATCGTGTGTTTTGCATTTGTTTCCACAGGCCTCCCTCAGACGTGCGCGGGTTCAAATCCGGCCCAAAATACAGACCTGAGCCAGGACGCGGTGCGGTACTTCAGTGTTATGTGGTGTAAGGCTAGCAAGAAGAAACACAAGCGCTGGGAGGGGGACGCTGTGCTGGTGACGAGGGGCCGCACGGCCACCCTCAAGGATATGGAGGGCAAGGACATTGGACAGGGTGAGTGGTTGTAAACCAGGATCACATTGAGGTTGTTTACTGTATTTCGACCTTAATCACAAAAGAATTTGAGTGGTTAGGAAAAAAAAAACACAATTCAGAAAAATGAATGACAGCCCTTGGTTTCGCCCCCCCCCTCCCTTATTCGTTCCACCACATCTCAATTTGTCGCTGGCAAAGATAGACAAACAGATATTCATGAATTGTCCAAAGTAAAGTTTTCCCCTTTCCGACAGTGGTTTGGATCCACTGTTATCGAAAATGCATTCATATGACGGCAATGTTTGTCCACGTAGGGAGTGGCTACAAAACGTCAGCGCTGGCCTCTCTCGCTGAAGGAGAAACCCTGATGATCGGCGCCAAGGAGGTGGAGGTTATGGGAGTCATATCCGCAGAATCGTTCGCCACCGGACGTTGTTTCCAAGAAGACGAGCCGCTCCAGAAGAGGGCGCCCCCTCCTTCCCGTCGCTTGGTCTCCAAACCTTTCTGCCCTCCGATGCCGTCGGGGAGAGGAGAGCAACTCGGCTCACGACCCAGGGAAGAACAGACCTGCAGACCTCGCTATGATCCACAAGCTGCCGGTGACTAGATTCAATCTGAATTTATCAATCTTTGAAAACAGTATTCATAAAGTTTTTTTTAATGTTGAGAAAATTGATCCTATTGCTCTCAGGTGCGCTGGTGATGCCTCGGCCCACTCCCAACCACCAGTGGTCTAATAACAAGTCAGGGCTTCCGGTAGTTGACGTTGTGGTTGACCCGCACCTGACGGCCCACCTGCGCCCCCATCAGAGAGAAGGCGTCCTCTTTCTCTATGAATGCGTCATGGGCATGAGGTATTTTTTATTTTTATTTTTTTTTTTTTTAAATGTGGCCAAATTAGTGAGACCTCTGTCAAACGTTTTGGCTCCAGGAACATTTTTTTTTCCGACAGCCCCTCACACTCTGAACAGCACTTTATCTTAAACTATAGGAATGAAAAATGTATTTTTGAAACAAAATGTGCAAGCTTACAATACCAAAATTCAATTTTTTTGAGAAAAAAAATTATAATGTCATTGAAGTAGGTTCATATGAACAATAAAACCAAAAAAATTTCAATCTCACAAGTATAAATTCATAAGGTTATGATGTCAAAGTGGAAGTAACAAGAGAAGAAATTTTGACTAGTGAATTGAAAAAAAAAAATGCAATATTGCTCTAACATGCAGTTTTGTTCATAAAAAAATAGCATGTCAGATTTATGTGTGCGCAATCATAATAGAGCTTAAAATTTTCACAAAGGTAAAATGGGAGTAAATATATTTCAAATGATTTTTCACACCCCCAAGCTACAGGATGCGGTTCCTTAACGTCCCTTCTGGAGCCCAGTTCGAGCACCAGCGGTTTCGTGGCCAATGGCGTAATCTGCGTCCTTGCGTTTTTGTCATGTCAGAGCCGCGGGACGCTACGGGGCCATCCTGGCCGACGAGATGGGCCTGGGGAAGACCCTCCAGAGTGTGGCGCTGTGCTGGACCTTGCTCAAGCAGGGTCCGTACGGAGGGAAAGCGCTGGCCAAGCGTGTGCTGGTGGTCACTCCTGGCAGCCTGGTGCAGAACTGGGCCGCCGAGTTCAACAAGTGGCTCGGCCGTGAGAGGATCAACGTTTTCACTGTGGATCAGGTACGGAAAGAGACTTTGTTGATGAAAGTAGCATTTATTGAGTCAAGGTTCGTATTTTATTTGTGAAAACTCTCACAGAACCAGACAAAAATCACGCAAAACGTGGGCTCAGTTTTTGCTGTTGGATAAATGTCAACAGGAGTCTCCAGAAGGCGACAGTTCAATTGAGGTGTTGTTTCACCTTCTTAAAAAAGATAAATAGCTAACATTTCCTTCAACTAAAGCACACCAAAACTGAGATAATTCTTTTTGGCGATAAAGAAAAGAAGAGTCCGAAACCTTGGTGTTCTAATAGATTCCGACCTGACTTTCAAGCAGCCATATGAAATCAATTCCTAAAACTTCCTTTTACCATCTGAAGAACACAACTCACCCAACGTGAAGGCTTGCATGTGTCAAGCAGACTGAAAGAAGCCCATCCAAGCTTTTACCTCAAGTAGACTTGACTATTGTAATGCTCTTCTGACTGGACTCCCCAAAAAGAGCATCAAAACAGCCGCACCTCATTCAGAAGGCTGCAGCCCGGGTTCTGACCAGAACAAAGATGTCAGAGGATATTACTCCAGTTCTGAAGTCAGCTCTAGAATAGATTTTCAACATTGGTAGAGTGCACACAAAAAATCAAATTGTCAGCAACATGAACCAGGAAGTTGGTTGCCAATTGACAGAAACAATGACTTCAAAAATCCGGTGCTGGTTTTCAGTTCTTATTACTCGATTGGGTCTAAAGAATCAGGATCAGGAATTTGTCACCGGCAGTCTGCGCCGCCCTGGTTATGACATTCAGAACAAACGAAGAACCAAAGGCAGAGTTTTTAAAAGCGGTTTTGTGTGTGCCGTGACGAAATTATGCAAGTGTGCCTAAAATTGTGGCCAGTGGGAGAACGTACCCGGACTACGGTGTTCTTCTCAGGCCTTTTGTCTAAAGTGCAACTGTTTGTTGTCCTTTCAAGGATCACCGGATCGAGCAGTTCTTGTTGTCCCCTCTGCACAATGTTCTGGTGATCAGCTACGAGATGCTTCTGCGCTCCCTCGAGCAGGTTTGTCTACTTTTCGTGGCGAATCTTGTGGAAAGACATCCTGAATGCCAACATTTTGTTGTCAGGTGCAAAAAGTGGACTTCGGTCTTATCATCTGCGACGAGGGCCACCGATTAAAAAACAGCAACATCAAAACGTCCTCGGCCCTCAGCAGCCTGAGCTGCACTCGCAGAGTCATACTAACAGGTACGCTTACGCCGCTCCTTTCTTGACGGCTGGGAGAAATTGACACTCTCCGACTGAGTTGATTTCCATGTTTTCAAGGCACCCCGGTGCAGAATGACTTGCAGGAGTTGTACGCCATCATAGAGTTTGTTAATCCCGGAATACTCGGCTCCACCACGGCGTACAGGAAGGTGTTTGAGGGGCCCATCCTTCGTTCCAGGCAGCCTTCCTGCTCTGAGGTGACGCTTGCTCGAGGATCCGACGAGATACACAATACATCATCTCTCTCTGTACTTTTGCACATTTAAAAGTCAGTTTCATCATCGTCGTTCTTCTCACATCCTTCTCCTGATATTTTATTCATTGAATATTGCGACGTCATTGATGACATGACAACCTTTGTGTGTTAAAATATTCTCATGAAACGATGTCATTTCTCATGAAATTAAATGAAAGACCTTTTCCTAATAATAATAATAATCAGCTTTAATGGCCACGTATGTAACAACACACGAGGAATTTTCATTAACATTTAAATACACAAAAAATGAATCACATTTTTGGTACGATTACAAGGTATATTTCCATTATCAAGTATCACTACTCTGTACTTGTACTTAGTGTGTGTGTGTGTGTGGGGGGGGGGGGGGTGGTGTCGATGGATCCCTACTTGATACATATAAATATGTATGATAGAATTGTCTACAAACCACAAAAGACAAACTCGTCAATGGGGTCATTTTGATTGTTTCTAACATACTAATGTCATTTCTTCACATTGTGATTCTTTTTATTAGCTGTGCGCTATAATCATTTAATCACGATCATAAAATACTTTCCTTTTGTGTATTTAAAATGAGTTTCGTGGAATTAAATTTCCGATGATGACGGTAATACGAATAATAAAGGTAACAATAAATCAACTTTCCCACAGGAGTCCACGTTATTGCGACACGCGAAAGCGAACTTAAATGCCCCTTCATCGATTTCCGCCAATAGGAGGATCGAGCCTTGGGAGACGAGCGAGCGGCGGAGCTGTCCCGACTTACCGGCGCCTTCATCCTGAGGAGGACGCAGGAGATCATCAACCGCTACCTGCCGCCGCGCCTCGACTGGACCTTGTTCTGCAGGCCTTCGCCGCTGCAGCGAGAGATCTACGCGCATCTTGTGAGCCACAGAATGTTCCGGGCCTGCCTCCAGGGCTCCGTGCAAGACCAAACCCACTTGGCCTGCATCACGGCCCTGAAAAAGCTGTGCAACCACCCGGCTCTGCTTCGCACCGCCGTCCTGGTGAGACTGAGACTGTTTGTCTTGGACTAAAAATTTGATGCAATCAATCGGTCAAGCGTTCGTCTGCGTGGCGATGTGCTTTCAGGACAAAATGAAACGTGAATCAGACGAGAGCTCATTATACGAAGGCCTAGCGCAGTTTTTCTCAGAAATCTACTCTTCAGATAGCTTTAACCCTGCTGACTCGGGGAAACTTTTGGTTCTGTTGGACCTCCTGAAGACCATCAGACAGCTCAACCCGTCAGACAGGTACACTTTGGTTTTGTCAAGTCTTTGCCTTTTTCTTGTTGACCAATTGCAATTACACTAAAGCCTCAGTTCTCCAACCACCGCCTTTTTGAACAAATCGGTTTTCGATGGAAAATTTTGAGGGGTTTTTTTTTTTTTTTGGCTTCTGTTTTCGAACAAAAATCTGTACCTGAACGCCCCCGAATAAACCCGGAAATAACATTTTGCTGGACTACGGCGCGCTTTGTTTTCAATTCCCACGTCGCTGAAAAAGCCTGGAACTAATGTAATGCGTGCGGCGCAAGCAGCTGACCCACCCACAACGCGCTTTGTTATTGTCAATTTCAACGCGCCCCGGAAAAACAAAACAAAACGGAAATTGTGTATAACGCAGCCTCTGTACACAGACTTGTCCTGGTAGTGACTGTTGTTTTTTCTTCTTTCTTTCTTTTTCTTATCGAGGACGACCGTATTTACCCCCAATAAGGGCTCCAAAGAAGGCAATTTGCTTATTCTGCACTTTTGTTAATAAAAAAAAGTTTACAAGGCTGGGGGCCGAGTCGCTACAGATACGGCAATGCACTCCCACCCTATCGTGATCTACTACTAAAGCATACATTTTAAGCAAAAAAATAAATATATTTCTTAATTTATTTTATTGTATAAAGTATTTAAACTATACATGTATTTTTACGATGCAGTTTATTGTCAAGAAAAGTTAAAAAATGCTTTAAAAAGCCCAATGTTTTAAGGCTTGGAACGCATTATTTCTTTTTCCATTCATCGTAATGGGAAACATCGATTCGGTTTTCGAACAAATCACTTCCCGAAGCGTATTCTGGAACGAATTGTGGTCGAGAACCGAGGCATCACTGTATAATAACAATAAAGAGATGATTTGAGGGCAGAACATTTGGAAGTTTCACTGTACTTTGTTGTTCATTGTTGAACTTTACAACATACAGTAGTAGTTTGTTTGTTTGTTTTGAATTTCAATTGTCTTTAAAACAACCAAAAAAAGGTCTATTTTTGCCATCCAGACCTTCTTAAATCAGTCGGGCCTTAATTGTGTGTCCTCCAGGGCGGTTGTGGTGTCCAACTACACTCAGACGCTGGACATGCTGCAGACGATTTGCGCTCACTCGGGCTACACGTTCTGTCGGCTCGACGGACAAACGCCCACCGGCCAGAGGCAGCGGCTGGTCGACGGCTTCAACGGCCCTCATTCTCCCGCTTTCTTGTTTCTTCTCAGCTCCAAAGCTGGCGGCGTAGGGCTGAACCTGGTGGGGGCTTCCCACCTGGTGCTCTATGACCTCGACTGGAACCCTGCCACTGACATTCAGGTAATTGAGAAAAGATTATCGATTTTGTTTACCACATGAGAAGTTTTCCTACTTTGTTTTGTGCAGGCTATGGCTCGAGTGTGGCGAGACGGACAGAAGAAAACCGTGCACACCTACCGTCTCCTCACCGCAGGTACAAATGGTCCTCTTTTTGGACTTGCAGGTCCCTTTGCAGGCATTGTATTCCTCCATCTTCTTTGCACCCTCTACATGTTTTTTCATTCTCCAATAAATTCTGGTTCAGAATTGAAGACCACGGGGAGAATCAAATCAGTTCCAAAATCCATGTAAAGTAGTCATGTGGATGCTGCTAGGATCCCAAGCTTCGAAGGTCTTGGAAAATGAAGAACAAGACCAGAATGTCAGGAACTGATTGGAAGCTTTGTGTGACCCTCGTAGGCACGATCGAGGAGCGCATCTTCCAGCGGCAGGTGTCCAAACAGGGTCTTTCCGGCACAGTGGTGGACCTGGGCAAAGGCTCCGAGCACGCCAGCTTCTCCAGCAACGAGCTGCGAGATCTCTTCAGCCTAACGGACACGCCCTCGCTCACTCACGACCTGCTCAACTGCGGCTGCGACATGGACGGCTCGCTCAACGGTAGGCCTGCTCTTCATCTCTTAAAAATTCACACCCTCAACTTTTTTGGGGAACTTTCTGCTCAGATGTGAAAGCAGAAGAGGAAGAGGAGGAGCCTCGTGAAAGTCGGCCATGCCGCCTCGGCCGCGACCGCGGCGGGTCGGCCCAGAAGCACCTCAGCATGTCCGAGTTGATGCAGTGGAGACATTTCTCCGGGGAAGCCGCCACCTTTTCGGACCCTTACCTCGATCACGCCCGAGGTCACGTCACCTTTGCCTTTCAGACCACCATCTCTCACCTGGGACAGTAACCACCACCGTTTGCTACCGAGGAAAAATCCTTTTTTTTTTTTTGCTCAGGGAAACGTGAACTCTCCGAAATGTCCAGCACTTAATTAAGATAACGCTGCCGTTTTAATTCAAATTGTTAGCTACCAGTTTAGCAGCATTATTGGGGTTATAGTTTTCCACTTGTGTAGAACCACATTCATCATACATCACGGGTATGGTGCATCTAAATAAAAATGAAAAAAATTGAAAAGACATGATTTTAAATTGAAGTGAAGAAACAGGATGGCTGGCGTTATTCCTCGTTTAACGGGCTCTCAGATCGTGCTGATGTCCCCAATATTTGTCTGGTAAGTTAAACGGCCACGAAAACAAAAAAAAAAAGTTGTGAGAAAAGTGACGTTAAAACGCTCATTATTGGATGTCCATTGTCGCATCCATTTCAGGTAAAATGGCCGACAGCAGTTCATCTTCACGAGGGGCTCTTTGCTCCGGGTTTATGCAAAGCACCAATTTACGGATGGTCTCGTCGTAAGTTGCCCGGCGCGAGTTGACAGTTTTGGCAGAACAATAACCGTTGCCACGGTGACACTTTCTCATGCTGCGACCTTCCACATGACGGTCCAATGCGGCGTCTCGCCGGAGTGATGCGGGACACACGACCTTGTTTGCCGGTGCTGCTCGGAACAGAGTTCGAGTCCAACTGTGCTGTTGCATAAAAGGTTTCATGATTGTTTATTTATTGATTATATCACTACGCCACTCTTGGGCAATTTTCTTTGCGCAATAAGTAGGTTTCTGGGATGTTCGGCTTTTCTCGTGAAAGGGGCTAACTGAACTCACGGAATTACTCTTGATCCCAGTTTGATTGGAAGATGTGTTGATGGAAATATTATTGAATCTCTTTGTTATCTAAATATCAAACTCGTAATACTTGACCCACAACCAAATAGCGACACAGCAAGTGTCGCTAGATGTTACTTCCCGTTGTTGGTTCGTCGAACTCTAGTGCCTCTTCTCATGTGGCTTTATTACACTTAGTTGTAAAATTTAGTACAAAAAAAGTCATCCACGATAACTTGAGTATGTTTTTACATTCCATCAACCAAAAAAAATAATGGCGAATAAAAAACACATTTGAATTAATGTCATGATCTGTGAGATTGGCTGGTGGCTGGTCTTAAGGTGTCCGCCACCACTTGCTCAAAAGTGTTTGGGTTCGGTTCCCACTCGTGCCAATCCAATGACGGCAAGCGCTTTCTTTCTTGTTGTTCTTTATAAACTATGAAAGAATTTAGTCTTTGTGTGATTTAAAAATGACCTTTTGGACTGCAGGTCAGCGATTGGAGTACATTTCCCATTGATTTATTATTATTTTTTTATTATTGGCGCCATTGAATAACTATGGTTACGACATTCTTGCAGAAACAAGAGGATATTCCGGTAATACTGTACCTCTATTATACTAATCGAGGATTGAATCTTCAATTTGGCATTTTACCAAATAGGAAAGTCCAAGTTCTCAGTGGATACTCTCAACTCCTGGTTCTGCAACAACCCGATTGAATGGATCCAGTTGACGCTTTCCTCCACAGGGTTCACTGCCGAGCCCATTTCATCTTTGCTGATAATCGGGAATCCCCCCTCAGCACCGCTGGCTCACATAAACAGTGTCAGCTAAATTCAAGTGTTGCGATGAACCAAATTTCTTAAATGCGCGTCATTAAAGATGAAATTAGGATCTGGGGAAACTGAGAAGGATTTGCCTTCCAATGGACTCGAGTCACTCCGCGGTGTTGTAACGTCACCGAGTTAATGTTTCAGGGAGCTATAAAACTTTTGGTTCTGTGCAGTCCGTATCAGGTCTTGAAGTCTCTTTTCATTTCGATGTGATGTTTCTGTGGATGAATGTTAGAAAGTCCACTTTTAGTTGAAAATCTGGTCATATAGTGTATTGTTTTTGTGCAGTATCGCTGAAGTAAAGCTAATCAAATCAACTTTTCTAGTGTATATGTAACTAATTGTTTTGTAATTGTGGATGCGTATTTGTAAAAATGAAAATGTAAAATTGGGCTAATTCTCTCCTCAAAGTGTGTTGGCCTGCCCCATCCGGCAGGCCCGTCCGTCGTCTTTAGGAGAATATGGTCACGCGTGTGGCAATATGATCGGGTTCTTGACGCGTCTGTCCCCGCAGTTTGTGGTGTTCATTGGAGACTCCAAATTGTTTGTAGGCTTGGCTGCGAGTGGCCCCCGCGATTGTCTGGCAACTACTGCCTGCCCCCCAGCCCCACCACAAGTCAACTCAGCCAGCAGGATGCGTTCAAGCTCCTCTGTGACCTTCGCAACAGACAGGTTAGCTAACTTCTTCTGAGCTCATCTCGTGTCGCAGCGCTTCAGCGTTGGTACCGGACACGTGCCGCTCGTCCAATTGATCCCAACGGCGTCTCGGGGGATCTGATGGAATTTTTCTAAAGCTCTTAACCATCCGCCGCCAATCCGACCTTTTTAAGCCGGCCGGCTCAAAGGCTCGCCGTATGGATTTGAATGAATGAATCCGCTGCTGGCGGGGGGAGGGGTGCGCTTGTTTGGATGAGAGACACAGATTGGATGTTTATTCCCCGTCATCCCCGGACCCTCTGAATGAAGAGGCAGCCCGGCCAAGGCTCCGGTATTAACCCTCGCCGAGGTCGCGCGTCTTATATTTCATTCACGATCGCCGAGAGGATCATTGAGGTTTAAGCCGCACGAGCTCACGGCCACGTGCGTGGAGCCGCACGTAGCGCTCGCGCCGCCAGATATTTCATCGCCTGCCACTTCAGTGGCACCGCGAAGGCCCGCGGGTGCGATCCCATCCACCAACAAAGAGGGCACGCGTCCTTCGGCGGCGGCGGCGGCCTTCGCTTCACGGCTGCAAACGTGCCGTCCTTACGTTCATGCTCCTCCTTTCTCGCCCTCTTTATAACCTCTCGGCCTGTGCAGCTTCTCACTTTGCTACGTAGTGTCGCCACTCTTTTTCTTAGGGTTTCGATTCAACTGATTTTGCTCCGGTCTGACAATTTGGTATTCTATTTTTTTGGGGGGGTTACAACTACTTTTAACACAAAATTTCCACCCCAAATAGACACACCTGAAAATTCAGCGGGCGTACTGGACGTTTTTCTATTTATGACGCTTCATGTCCGTCCCGTGCCCCTAAGTGCCCACTGAACCGACGTGCCTCTTTTGTTTTATGGCCTGTGGTCTACAAATCCTTTTTTTCCTAAATGGAAATGATTTTTTTTTTTTTTTTTTTACATGTTGCTGTGGAGACGCCAAATGTTAGGCTGAATTTGAAAGCCGTCTGTTCACTCATGATTAGACGCGCGTATGTTATTTTGACCAGAACTGACGCTAACCGAAACGAATAAAACTTAAAGTTAAATTCCGGTGGTTTGGATCAACAATGCACCAAATAGCTCCCTCGCCGGGGCTCGGGGAGCCAGCTCACGGCCCCGCCGCTCGGCAGAGCTCACTCGTCACACTCTGCGTCAGTTCCCATCGGAAGAACCCATCCAAAAATTCTACATTATTTACGGTCAAATCCGTATGGAAGTTTTCCTCAGTCTTCCCGATCAACCGATACTGCTATTTCTTCATCAAATGAGGATAAATCCAAGAAATCAGCGCCGGGCATAATGGTGTCCCATTTCATCGGCACCTCACACGTCACATCCGCGCATGTAGGTCATGTGACTCGCCAAAATGGCGGCGCCCCTGAATATTCGTAATTGTCAATAATCTGCTCAAAACCAAACCATTAAATGAGAGAGGATTAACATCACATTTTCAAGGTACAGTACATATTACATGAGCTATTGGATACATTGTAGAGCCAAACCACCGGAATTTCCCTTTAAGTTTACCTTCCTGACCGTCTTTTTATTGACACCAATGATCAGCTAACAGGCTAAGGTGCATATCACAAACGTTTGATTTCAAATCCAAATTTCAGGTTTTTCTCCTTTGCCGCAGATGTGCTAATTGGTCATCTGCCTCTCGCACAAAAAGGAAAGTAAGAATGTGGAGTTTGGAGAATATACAAAGGCCGATTGTACCTTCTGCCATCCTGTGGAGGAGCATTTAAACCTTTCACTGTTTGTCGCGCGCATTGATTCATAATCAAAAGTACGTTTGACACATTGCTGGACCGAGACTTTATGAGGCCTTGAACAGAATTTGATTGGGTGGTGTTGAACTTATTTTTGACAAATACCGGGAGCCGCAGTTCACTTCTACCTTTGGATTGCTCTATTTTCAGACCAATTTAGCGAAAATGGATCGAAATGAAAATTTGCTGATGTCTCTCGCGCAGTGGCGCAGTTGTTGTGAAGCACTCTCAAGCCCCTCTGAATTGCGCAGAGGTATTTCTACGCATGGATAACAGTTCAAATCACACTTTCAATTGCCGGTTTGATTTAAAAAATCAAACAAAAAAAAAATTGTTAACAGTTTGACCCTGGAACACGGTTTGATTTAAAAAAAAAAAAAAAAAAAAAAATGTTAACAGTTTGACCCTGGAACACGTTGCTTCTATTTGCATTGCTGTTTGTCTTTTGAATCAGGATCAGCTTTTTTGGCCACGTGTCTAACAACACACAAGGAATTTGTCTCCGGTAGTCGGTGCTGCCCCGGTACGACAATGAGAACAAAGGACAAGAGACATTACGGATGTGCAAGATGGAGTCTTCTTCATTTCGAGCAGTTAAGAGTGCATCAACGGCCCACGTGATGTTGAGCTTACCCGTTCGCAGTTCCCGTTATACAAAATGTTCGTCCGTCTTCCCAGAACTTGTTGTCCTAGTGAGCGCGTCCACAGTGTGCTTGGTACCAATGTGCAAATGATGAGTTGTGAAACGTAGGATCTGCTATGTATCGTGTCCCCACGTTGAACGTCCCAGCGTGCCGTCTCAACCAAGCACCTCGTGACCCTGCTAAAGTGCGACACAAAAGCCTCCGACCTCAGTCGCACTCCGGCACTTAACGAGCATTTCATATCGCCCCCTTCGTCCTTCGGCTAAATGAGATCGAGTAGAAGGTCTCAGTGGATCAAAAGCGCCGCACAACACAAACAACAGAGAGAGAGAGAGCAGCCTAATCCCGCAATTAGTGTAATGGCTCGCCGTCACTTGTTACGGGGCGTTCAACAATAACATGTTTTCCCGGATGTGTTTTTTTTTTTATTTTTGTCTGATAAAAACAACGCTGAACCTTTTTAGCCATAATTCCAAAAGTTACATTTTCTGCAGGGGACTGTTGGACGACCACCTGGCACGTGCTTCACAGCCTGTGTGGAGTTCCTCCCGTGTCCCCCAAACATGTCTGGCTGGTTGATGGAAGATTCTAAATTGCCCATAGGTGTGAACGTGAGTGTAAATCAGCTGCTGTTTTTATTTGAATTGTTTTTGATTTCCAGATGGATTTGGGACCTTTGTCACCGTGGAGCAAATTATGAACAATTCCAAGTACATTGCTATTACGTCTGAACACAACAATATTCCGCAAATAATAGGGTGTGCACATTTGTGCAACCACATCATCACAGTTGTTTAGCTTGACTTTCACCTCTCAAAAATGTCCAACAAGATTTGCACACGTCAAAGATCACATTAACGATGGAAATGTATCCTGTCTTTTGAACAGGGGTGTGTAAACTTTTGTATCTACTACATTCTCTCTTCTTTTTTTTTTTTTTTGCCCAGGAACGTTTCTAATTGGAAATGTGCGACGATCTTTGGCGGTTGTGGGCAGCGCGCCGCTGACGAGGAACAAATGCGGTGACACGTGAGCGGCGACCTTCGTCGACCTCGGCGAGAGCGCCCCCCAGGGTCCGTTTCAGCGTCCGGGTGCTGGGTCATTCATCAACTTCCACTTGGTACTTTTCCAACGGGTTTAACTTTTCAAGATTATTTATTTATTTACTTTCTTATTCAGGAGCTCATGTTATTATTATTATTATCATCAGAGTCTGCTTAATTTGCCAAATGCTGCATGTTACAAGGCGCAAGGAATTTATCTCCTGTAGTTGGAGTATAACAGCAACGAGCCTCCATGACCAAATATACATTTAGGCTATTTAAAATATATATATATATATATATTACATATTACACATCTCCAGTGTGTTTGGTTTCAACAAAGCCTGCTTAACAATGTAGCGAAGTTGTGGACACGCCTGCGTATGATCTAAAAACGATGCGATCAGCCGTGAGCCCGACTTTTTGGATCTTTTTCCTCGGAAGTTCTGCGGTTCTGTCAGCATCTCTCGATGGCACAGAGTAAAACATGATGTCGGGCTTTTATGTGTTGGCCTTCAAGTTGATCAATTGTAGCGAGCCAGCCGCCCGACAAGCTTGGTTTTTTTTTTTTTTTTTTTTTTTTTTTTAATGGAGCGCTGCGGCAGTGTCCATGGTAACAAGTAAACAATAAGCGGACTTTGGTTTGTCGAGCGGCAGCCAACACGAGCATTTGTGCGCTTTAGGAAATAAACAGCGCTGGTCGCAATTAATGGAAATAAAGTCCAACATGTTAAAAACAAAACAAAAAAAGAATATAGAAAGGTATCTGTCAGGAGTGGGATTTGAACCCACGCCTCCATCGGAGACCAGAATTCCCAACTGACTGGAAGGAGGAGCTCCTTGAGTCTGGCGCCTTCGACCGCTCGGCCATCCTGACTGTCGCTTGGACTCTCTGTTGTCGTCGGCCCAACCACGAGGACGTGAGCACTGTCACGACCGACGTGCAAAAGATGATTCGTGAAAGAAAATAGCAGGAAATATGATTTCCTTCTGGGCGGCACAGTGGATCAGCTGGAAAGTGTTGGCCTCACAGTTCTGAGGACCCGGATTCAATCCCAGCCCTCCCTGTGTGGAGTTTCCATGTTCTCCCCGTCCCCCGTGTGGCTTTTCTCCGGTTTCCTCCCACATCCCCAAAACATGCTACAATTATTGGACACTCTAAATTGGCCCAAGGTGTGATTGTGAGGGCGGCTGTTTGTCTCTCTGCAACCAGTTCAGGGTGCACCCCGTCGCTTGCGTGTTGACAACTGGGATAAGCTCCAGCACTCCTGCAACCCTTGTGAGGATAAGCGGCAAAGAAAATGGATGGATACAGATGAGTGACATTTTATTTCCAAAAATATTTGGCAACAGCAAATTTTTAAAATGTAACCTGTAGTTGTTTGATTGGTAATTCCTTAGTTTCCTGAAAGAAATGATTGTTTTGTTGCATGTTCCAAACTTACGTTCATATCTTAAAATGGCACCCAGATGGACGATATTTCACAAACAAGTTCTCTTGGGGTGTGTTTTGCTGAAGAAAATGAAGCAGCCAAATAGGTGCAATATGAATCCATTTTTGGAGCGACTGAGCACGCCGCGATGTCGCTGCAACGACGCAACGGAAGACTCAGTTCTCTGCTGTGGAAAAAGAGGGGGCGGACTACAACGAGACAGCGTCACGATGTATTGTCGCTGTTGGGTGAAATCCCCCACCACCAAAATGACAACTGCGTCGGTTTTCTCCGGGTGGGCCCCCCGGTTTCCTCCCACATCCCAAAAATTCATTGGACACTCTAAAATTGCCCCAAGGTGTGATTGGGAGTGCGGCTGTTTTGTCTCTGTGTGCCCTGCGATTGGCTGGCGACCAGTTCAGGGTGTACCCCGCCTCCTGCCCGTTGACAGCTGGGCCCTCCCCGTGACCCTCGTGAGGATAAGCGGCTAAGAAAAGGGATGGATGGATTGAATTTTATTCTTATGTTATTGTTTTTAGGTCCACAATTATGGAATAAGTGGATAAGGGCATATTATCAATACTCCAGTTCCATCAATTTAAAGGTGCTGCACCGGTCTAATAATAAAATAAAATAAAAATAAAACACAAGCTCATCAAAAAAAAAAAAAAAATTAAGGACTGCAGGGGAGCCTGGTTGACAACATGGCGTCCAAAAGACCATGTGACATGGATTTAACCAATGACAGAAAAGTGTTGAAAGCGTTCACGCTTGCTTTTTCGTGGCTTTGGTGGGGGGGGGGGGGGGTCCACTACAACGTTTCACTTGAAAATGGTGAATAGAAAATGTGTGTTTGGGGGGTGGGGGGGGGGTCACTTGTACCTGACCCATTTCTACTGAAAGGACGGATCATCCTTGGAGCTGCTTTGTCTTCAAGCAGTTTTCATTCTCTGGTCCCTGGACTGGACTGGACGTGAGGACCTCGAGAGATTTCAGAGCTCATGTTGTACCTTTTCAAGTCCAATTGTTAGCCGGCAGCCCCCGTGTGAAAAAGAACATTCGGTGTGAACGACACATTGCAGGCGTCGCCGGTTCAAATCCAGCCAGCGCTTTGAAGGCACTCAGGCCTACGTCGTGCCATCATTTTTTTCAATGCGCGTACAGTGAATCTCTGCGGGCCATTAGTGCGCCCCCCCCCCCCCCGTCCTCCCGACCACCCACGCCCCCCACCCCCTCCTCCCGCGAAGACCTCGTCATATAAACACGCAGGGAAACCCCGGCAAGCAGTGGAGGATTAACTGAGAGGGTCGACACATGATTCGAGACTCGGCTCGCCTGCAAATGCAGTGACTCGAGCCAACTTCAACTAAAGCAAAGCAAAGCAAAGCCTCTCCGGGACTAAAAGAAGCCCCAGTAGCGAATCGTTGCTGTGAAGCGTCTGTGATCTGAAACGAGTCGGCCATGCTGTCCAGCGTGCGCCGGCACAGCCTCCGGCTGCAGTCGGAGATCCACCGCTGGAGCATCTGCGAGCCGGCCGCGAGCCGCCTGATCGCGGACGGCGCGCCCGCCTGCATGTGCCGCTCCAAGTCGTGCGCCAGCTCCGCCGGAGACTCGGACGGAGGCAGCGGGCGGGCCAGCCGCTCCTCCTCGTCCGACTCGGTCCTCTCCGCCGCCGACGCGCTCAAGCCCTACCGGGTGGCGCTGCTGGGGGCCGGCGGCGTGGGCAAGAGCGCCTTCGCCTGCATCTTCTCCGGCGCCGCCGACAGCATGGACAGCGACGACTGCGAGCTGTGCGGAGGTGAGAAATCGCAAATTGCGTGACACGAAAATCACGGTCGCGGCCAAGTTTCGCAACGTCTTTGCGGGTTTTCCTTTTTTTTTTTTTTTTTTATTTTTTTTACTGCATCCAACCGAAAAAATTTCTTGATGCAGGTGCTTACTTACCGGATTACGAATAGACATTTTTGGCAACGTTGTCACGTGGCGCAGGAAGGCGCCATCCTTTGCGCTACAAAACCAAAAAGTTGCCTTTTACATCCATCCATTTTCCCAGCCGCTTATCCTCACAAGGGTCTTGGGGAGTGCCGGAGGCAGGGTACACCCTGAACTGGTCGCCGGCCAATCGCCGGGCACACAGAGACAAATCAGCCGCAGTCACAATCACGCCTAGGGACCATTTAGAGTGATTGATTGATGTCGCGTGTTTTTTGGGATGTGGGAGGAAATCGGCGTGCCCATCCGCAGAAAAACCCACGCAGGGATGGGGAGAACGTGCAAACTCCACACGGGCGGGTCCGGGATCGAACCCGGGACCGACGCTTTCCAGCTGCTCCACCGTGCCTCACGTGAAAGCTACCCAAAAATATAAACACACAAAAACGTCACCACTCGCAAACATGGAAACTTTCACACATCCATCCCGCCGCTTTCCGAGCCGCTTATCCTCACAAGGGTTGCGGGAGTGCCGGAGCCTGTCCGGCCCAGCTATCGCCGGGCGGGTGGCGATGGCAAAGAAGCGTTCGAATTCTCTTTCTCAGCTCGGCGTGCAACCGAGAGCAAATGCAAAAGATTTCAAATGCGTCGACGTTTGACGGATTTTGTTGTTTTCGTCAGATGAAGTACGTGAGAGGGAGCTGGAGGTGGACGGCGAGGCAACAAGCATCACGCTGTTGGACACCTGGGACGCAGAGGTGAGTCAGCCGCCCCTGGGGGGGGGGGGGGTCTTAATCCCACCCACAACGCCCGTCTGTCTCCCCCCCTCCCCCCTCCCCCAACGCAGAGCGCCAGCGACGTCGGCTCCCTGCAGTCGGCCGACGCCTTCCTGCTGCTGTACTCCATCACCGACCGGGCGTCCTTCCTGCGGGCGTCGGAGCTGCGCATCGGCCTGCGCCGCCTTCGCCCCGCGGGGCGCGCGCCCATCATCCTGGTGGGCAACAAGTGCGACCTGGTGCGACGCAGGGAGGTCTCCACCAACGGTGAGAAACCGCAGGTTCCACGCCCGGGGAAGGGTTTTCACAAAACCTTTCCAATCGATTCACGCGCGAGCTAGCGAGGTTACATATTGAGTTCCATAAAAGACTAATAAATCCACTTCGTCCGGCATGCGGGGGTAGAAAACAGGAAATGCAATATTTTGCTCATATTTTGGCGCTTGTTGCTAATTTTTCCCACTGGATGGCGCTCTGCCAACAACGTTGATGACCACTTAGCACTTAGATGACCTCCCGAAATTGTTGGCCCGTCAGGATTTGACGGCTGATGATGGAAAGTTTTCCTGATACAAGGGGGAAAAAAAATGAATACCATTTTTTTTGAAAAAGCAAATATGAGAATCTCCGGGTGCCAAAGTGCAAGTAGTGCGCTGCGCTCCTTCAGATATTTCTCCTATTGCTTTATTTGCCTCTTTGTGGGAAACTAACAGATCATAGTGTTTTTTTTTAATTTTATTTTTTATTTTTTAATAATTGTGTCTTCTCGCCACTCACTCGTTATGTTGTTGCATTGCACCAGAGGGACCTGCGAGCTGAAGTTCTGGGCCGAGGCCTGCATTTTGCATTCACACAAAACGTCTGAATTTGTGAACTTGACAGAACGATTAAGTCTTTAGCGCACTTGTTTATACAACTGTAGAAGGACAAAAATTGTTACGATTTCAATCATCTTTAAGCAAATGTTATGGCCCCCATTTGTTGCTCTGTCTTCATGACGAATGTCCAAAATGTCATGAAAATGTCCCAAATTTATGTTCCCCCCCCGATTTTTGTCCTCCAGAGGGCCGCGCCTGCGCCGCCGTCTTGGACTGCAAGTTCATCGAGACGTCGGCCGCCGTGCAGCACAACGTGTGGGAGGCTTTCCGCGGCGTCGTGCGCCAGCTGCGTCTGCGACGGCGCTGCCGGGACGCCAAGCGCCGCCCCCGCCGCGAGAGCCTCCCCGCCAAGGCCAAGCGGTTCCTCGACAAAATGGTGGCCAGGAACAATCCCGGCGTGGCCTTCTGGCTCAAATCCAAATCCTGCCACGACTTGTCGGTCCTGTAGGAGAAGACGCGGCGGGACTGCGCGGGAAGGCGGCGACGAGGTGCGTTCGAGGAGGCTCGGACGGACGACGTTCGCCATCAACCGACGGCGCCGACGCGTGCGTCTTTCAGAACCTCTTCGTTTGGATGCGTGCAAGTGCCCACAATGGCGCCTTTGGAGGGGAAAACAAGCCGCGGCGGACGAGGCCACGCAAAACGTGGAGCGCGCGCACACAAAAACCACTTTCACGCGCAAAACTTTTTGAAAAAAGAAGGTTAGTGCGAGCTGTCACTTCTTTTGTTGTGTTAAAGGTTAACGCTGCGTGCGTCGGTGTCGGGTTCACCGCTGGACAATTGTGCAAATAACGAGGGACAAAAAGAGGTCCCGGAGGCTGACCGGCCGCGACTCCAAACCACCCTTCTGAGTCGGCCTCCTTTAATTGGTTTCTCAGGTCAAAAGGTCAAAAGGTTGCGAATTCAAATGGGGGAACAGATATTAATACGGATACAAAAACAAATGCTACAGTAAATGTTTCTTCAAAGCTTCAGCAGTGTCCTGCTAAACGATCCTCAGCAGGGCGTCCGATTTGAAATACGTTTATGGCTTTTCGGGTGTCGCTGGGTCACACACCCGTTCGCAAAGAGAATCGTTCGGGCAAAGGGGATGGAAAGAAATGCACGATCAAATTAAAATGATAACGGGCTGTTATCATTATTTCTACGCGTCGGTTATTTCTCTATGTCGGACATTTTTGCTGTGTGAAAGTTAATTCGATGAGCGCGTGAGAGTCGGAGGTCATGATGTGGAAAAAGTCTTTCGGGGGTTTGTGGTTTTTTTTCGGGGTGAGCTGCACGTCAGTGTTTTTGTGTTTACAATACATTTGAGAGATTTATTTTGTATGGGAGAAGAGAGCGTTACAAAGCGGCTGTTACGGCGCAACTTGGTGTCATCTTGCCGCTCAGCGTGTTGAAATAAAACAAAACGAGAAGAAAGTCTCCTTTGTGCGTTTGTTCCACACGACTTTTTTTGTTTTAAATTATCTTTACGTCCACGCAAGTGTTACAGCGCATGAGTCACGTTTGAGACAAAGGAGCCGTTCCGTGACAAGCCCTGAAAATAACGAGCCGGCCATGACTCCTTCCTTCCTTCCTTCCTTGGTTTCCTTCCTTGGTTTCCTCCTTCCTTCCTTCCTTGATTCCTTCCTTCTTTGCTTCCTTCCTCCCTCTCTACCTTGCTTCCTTCCTTCTTTCCTCCTTTCCTTCCTTCCTTCCTTTACTTCCTTCCTTCTTTACTTCCTTCCCTCTTTGCTTCCTTCTGACTTTCCTTCCTTCCTTCCTTGTTTGCTTCATGCCTTCTTTCCTTCCTTGATTCCTTCTTTGCTTCCTTCCTTCTTTCCTCCTTCCTTCCTTCCTTCCTCCCTTTCTCCCTTCCTTCCTTGCTTCCTTCCTTCCTCCCTTTCTCCCTTCCTTCCTTGCTTCATTCCTTCTTTCCTCCTTCCCTTCCTTCCTTCCTTCCCCCCTACCATCCCCTTCCTCCTTCCTTCCTTCCTTCCTTCCTTCCTTCCTTCCTTCCTTCCTTCCTTCCTTGTTTGCTTCATGCCTTCTTTCCTTCCTTGGTTTCCTCTTTCCTTCCTTCCTACCACTCTCCCTTCCTTCCTTCCTTCCTTGCTTGCTTCCTTCCTTCTTTCCTCCTTTCCTTGCTTCCTTCCTTCTTTCCTCCTTTCCTTCCTTCCTTACTTACTTCTTTCCTTCTTTGCTTCATTCCTTCATTCTGTTTTTGCATCCTTAATTCCATCTTTGCTTCCTCCCTTGCTTCCTCCCTCTCTCCCTTCCTTCCTCCTTCCTTCCTTCCTTCCTTCCTCCCTCCCTTCCTTTTTTCCTTTCTTCCTTCCTTCTTTCCTCCTTTCCTTCCTTCTTTCCTCCTTCCTTCCTTCCTTCCTCCTTTGATTCCTTCCTTCCTTTTTTCCTTGCTTCCTTCCTTCTTTCCTCCTTTCCTTCCTTCCTTCCTTCCTTCCTTCCTTCCTTCTTTTTCCTCCTTCCTTCCTTCCTTCTTTGCTTCCTTAATTCCCTCTTTGCTTCCTTCTTTGCTTCCTCCGTTGCTTCCTTCTGACTTTCCTTCCTTCCTTCCTTCCTCCCTCTCTCCCTTCCTTCTTTCCTTCCTTCCTTCCTTTTTCCTTTCTTCCTTCCTTCTTTCCTCCTTTCCTTCCTTCTTTCCTCCATCCTTCCTTCCTTCCTTCCTCCTTTGATTCCTTCCTTCCTTTCTTCCTTCCTTCCTCCCTCCCTAACCCCCCTACCCCCCCCCCCCCCCCCCCCCCCTTCCGGCGATGACTCCAGGGGGGCGCCGGATACGTCGCGGCGAACGTCGAAAAGATCAAACGAGCGATCTGGAGCTCAAGGCTTGAAGGGAGATTCGGGTCACGGCGTGAAAACCAGTCGGAGATGTTGCCACGGTAACGCTCGCGTGATTTATGGAGAGCCGCGGGAGCCTTGATCGACAGCTCAAGGTCCACGTACTAGTACACTCGCTAGTAAGACAACACTGCAGTAGTGGTCAACTGCTTGCTACTAGTACAACTAGCGGTATTTATGCTAAGTGCACAATTACGATATTGAGTAAAAAAAAGTGCACTAGTGGACAACCGTTTGCTACTAGTGTTTCACGGTGCTCGTACTAATAGCTCACAGTTTAGCTTCGCTAGCCTTGTCCTACCAGTGAGGCCAAAGTGGATACTAGTACACGGCCCCTCGGTTAGATTGCGAGGGCACGGAATAAATGTTTTGTGTTGGAGAGCAGACGGTGTTTGCGCGCCGTGACGTAATCGGGGCGAGCTGGCGGCTCTGGCGCAGGCGTCGACGGCGCGAGTTTGCGTGCGAACATTTTGCGAGGCGCCGCTGACTCATTGGCAGGCTGCGCAGTTGCGGATTCGCAGACATTTTCGCCGGCTTCTTCTTCTTCCTCCTCCTCCGCAGGATGTTTGGCAGAGAGCGATTGCGATGTTTTGACGCGGAAATAAAATCCACGCGTGACGGGCAAGAGGCGTCGATCCAAACCGTTTTTGGGGGTGCTGATTTTTTTTTTTTTTTTTTTTTGTATTTTGACCACTACAAAACTGGTGTGAAACCCCCCCACGTCGATCACAGCTCGCGAGCCGGCAGACTCGAAGCAAAGCGAACCTTCCGGTGACTTCGCCAAATTCGCTTTGAACCGGAATTCGTGGCTAATATCAGCGTGATTATAACCACCAGGCCCAATTTTTTTTCCCTTTGCCGGGTCACTTTTTATGTCGATAGGTCAAAGTTAGCTTTCTCCAAAGTTGCCGGGAAAGGTCAAAGGTCGTCTAACGGTGCCACGGTGCTTTTTGTAGTTTGAATGCGAAAATGTCATTTTTGATATTGAAGTTCAGGTGCGAGCGCCGAACGAACCGAGTGGCTGCCGTTAGCCTTCTTTATCTTTATTTTGATCATTTCTTCCCACATTCGGTTAATTCTTGAAGTTTTTCATGTTTAATGTTTCATTTGTGCACGTCTACCGTGGCATATCTGTTTTTTCATTTCGATATTGTGTGCATGTAAAATGTGTCCTCGCCACGGGAAAACTGTTAGCGCTGCTCAACTCAAATCTCGACTCTCAGGAGTCACGGTCAGCGGTCCCCCCCCCCGAACGACCGCGGCGCGACTGATGGCAGGTCAGCCCTCGGCTCTAACGGACAATCCGACATGAAGCGAAAGTTGGGGTCAAAGTCTGACCGGGAGAAACTTGACTTGACTCGGGAGTAAGAATTTCTCAACATTTGTCTTCCTTTCGTGCGAGCCGACAAAATGATTTCGAAACACCGTACACGGGATGACAAATTGCGTCGTGTGACAGCGTTGCGACATATATTCTTTATCCTCTGTGAAGAACGACTCGTACTGGGGCTGACTGTGACCGTCTCCACGTGGGTGTAACACTGCCTCCAGCTGGCTGTGGGGTGCACAGCAGACGACCAAAAACGGCTAGAAAAGACTGAATACAGTCAATACAATTTCATTATCAATTCTATGACTGTATGCCTTCTTTCCTTCCTCCCTCCCTCCCTCCCTTCCTTCTTTGCTTCCTCCCTTGCTTCCTTCCGACTTTCCTTCCTTCTTTGCTTCCTTCTGACCTTCCTTCCTTCGTTCCTTTCTTCCTTCCTTCTTTCCTTCCTCCCTCCCTCCCTCCCTCCCTCCTCCCTCCCTCCCTCCCTCCCTCCCTCCTCCCTTCCTCTCCCTTCCTTCCTTCCTTTGTTCCTTTCTTCCTTACTTCTTTCCTTCCTCCCTCCCTCCCTCCCTCCCTTCCTTCTTTGCTTCCTCCCTTGCTTCCTTCCGACTTTCCTTCCTTCTTTGCTTCCTTCTGACCTTCCTTCCTTCGCTCCATTCTTCCTTCCTTCTTTCCTTCCTCCCTCCCTCCCTCCCTCCCTCCCTTCCTTCTTTGCTTCCTCCTTGCTTCCTTCCGACTTTCCTTCCTTCCTTCTTTCCTTCCTTCTTCCTTCCTTCCTTCCTCCCTTCCTTCCTTCCTTCTTTCCTTCCTCCCTCCTCCCCCTCCCTCCTCCCTCCCTTCCTTCTTTGCTTCCTCCCTTGCTTCCTTCCGACTTTCCTTCCTTCTTTGCTTCCTTCTGACCTTCCTTCCTTCGTTCCTTTCTTCCTTCCTTCTTTCCTTCCTCCCCTCCCTCCCTCCCTCCCTCCCTCCTCCTTCCTTCCTCCTTCCTTCCTTCCTTCCTCCCTTCCTTCCTTCCTTCCTTCCTTTTTTCCTTTCTTCCTTCCTTCTTCCTTCCTCCCTCCCTCCCTCCCTCCCTCCCTCCCTCCCTCCTTCCTCCTCCCTCCCTTCCCTTCTTCCTCCCTCCCTCCCTCCTCCTTCCCTCCCTCCTCCCTCCCTCCCTCCCTCCCTTCCTTCCTCCCTCCCTCCCTTCTTTCCTTCCTTCCTTCCTTCCTTCCTTTTCCTTCGTCGACGCCCACGGCCGATCAGCCAATGATTAGATGCAATAAAAAGCGAGTGTTCGGGTTAAGGCGGTTAACGTTTGACCAGGGGCAGGATGCGAGCTCACATCCGTCCGAGCGGCAGCGAGCGTCTGGACCTCTCCCGAGTACGGTGAGTCGCTTCGACCGTCTTCGAGCCGCACTTTGATTTGAATGGATTGAAGAATGTTTTTTGTTGAGTTTTGTTTCTATGAATTGATTTTCGCTTGTCGAGGCCTTCTTGTGTGTGTGTGTGTGTGTGTGCGTGTTGCCGATGTTTCGGTGCGCACAACCTTGGTTTTATGCAAAGAATTCACAACGACATCTCATCTGCCCAATGAGGAGAACCAACCTTTTTTTTTCCCAGTTTTTGTGGATAAATCAAACGCTTACGAAGCGTCCACGCTGTAAGTCGGCCACCGGGGGTGCAACCTTTCGCCTCTCAGAAAACTCAAAGTCACATGAGAACTTCTGAAAAGAGACATCATGCAACTATATGACAATTTTCTAAAAAAAATGATCCCTGACACATTCTAAGCATTTGCGAGGTTGTACGTTTTGGGCCGTCGGTTCCACGCCCCTGCCGTGAGTCATAGAAAGTGAAAATACGCAACTTGGGTGTCGCGTACATATTTCACTCCTTTCGAAAGCAGAAGCAAATCTGAAAATAGTTGATGAAATATGGAGTGCTTGACGTTTCTGACTTAAAATGGAAAAAAAAAAAAAAGGTCATTCAATGTCACCTTGAGCGTCGTCGACTTGGGTCACTTCCCCTTTCGTCGAACGACGTGAGTCACATTCATGAGTGCGGACGAATTATGACTCAAAGCTTTGTTGTGCAACAGATAAGATGTCTTACGAACAATACTGGAATATGGATTTTGTACAGATAAGCACAACCGCCGCGCACGTCATTGCTCCGTTAGGTCCGCCATCGGAATCAAAAAATGTTGCTGTTATAATTTCTCAATGCGCTCTCGTGTCGCTGTTTTGTCTTCGTCCGATTAAATTGTGCAGGCGTACCTAATAAAATGTCTGGTGGGCGCACATGAGGAGGAAGAGGAACCATATTTGGACATTTAAACTGGAACTAAGACAGGAAGACCGTGTGACTCCTCCCGGCCAATCAGCCAACAGGATCGATGACAAGAAATTGTTAGCATTTAATCACACAAAATAAATGCAACGTCTAAATTATAATAATATTTTAGCAAAAGTCAAATTATTTTAAAAAATTAATTACTGCTAAAAATAACAAGAATAATTGAAGTATAGGAAATGTTGCCTATAAATTGAAAGTTTGATGCAAATGTCAAAAAAAAAAAACATTTTGGAATTTATTACAGTGAATCAAAGCGATAAACCACTCACGAGTTGTCGTTAATTAGTTGTCCTACGTTGAGGAGTTGGAATAGTTACATTATGATTATAGTCAGGGTTTTTTTTTTTTGTAACCATTGACAACAATAATAATACAATATACAGTAATGCATAATGTACAGTCTATGTTGGGCAGGCGCTACATTTTTCATTCATTCTTTTGGGAGCGCTTATGGCACATCTGTGGAGGCGGGGTCACGTGAGCGACCTCAAATGCAATGTGCCCCTGTTGGCTTGGAACCAGAACCAGAACCAGAACCAGAACCGGAACTGGCTGCCACTTTCCTACAAGAACATTTTTGGGCCCGGAAAAAAAAAAAAAAAGAAAATAGCACCGAAGTCAGCAGAGTTCACATTCCGGTTGACAAATCAGAGTCAAAAAACAAACGTTTGGCTTTGTGAACGTTTCTCCCGCTTGTTGTTCATTTGGCAGACTGCGACGATGACTCCCGTGGCGCATCTGTGTCTCCTGGCGCTCCTGCTCAGCTCCGTGAGTACACTGCATATTCATAAGAAAATGCCCAAACACACGTCGGCGAGGGAGCGAGCGAGCGGCATTTCCGGAGCGCTTGAAAGCGACTCCGGGGCTGATTCAGTCAAGCGAAAGTTGTTCGTTGTCCTTTGTCCCGTCCCGTCGCGTCTCGGAGAGGCCAAACTTTTTCCATGTAATCAATAACTCAACTTGCTTCACTGACGTTTGGGAGGTGCAGTCAAACGTTTCTTTGTTCCACTTTGACCTCTGTTCCACGGTTCTGAGAAAACACTCCGAGCGGGCGTGCGGAACCTTTTTCCATTTCGTCGAACCGAATGTTGACGCAATGTCAGAGTGAGCGAGGAACCTGCAACCAAGCAAAAAGAGGAACAAGTCAGGAAAAGCCTACTAGAACACTTGAACTTTATCTGGGAGTCGATGAGAGAACGGTGGCAGGTGTGAGCCGACCGGCGTTTGACAGTCGATCACTTCATTCTAAACACCGACACGTTCCCGCTTTTGCTTCCGTGGGAGGGTGTGCACATTTTGGCAAGCACGCGATCTCCTTGATTTATTCTCACGTCGCGACGTATAGTTATAGGAACGGCCATTTGCTATTCCGAGCAGGTCGGCGGGTCCAGCCTGGACGCCAAGAAGGTCCCGTTTGAGAATGTGGTGCTGGAGGTGCAAGAGGCCACGCCCGTGCCCTACGCCCTCTGCCAGGTAAAACGCACGCTAATTATTTCGTCTTGAACTATGTTTATCCGGTTTTTGGGTTACGGGGTGGGGGTGTCTCAGTTCCAGGTGAGCCACCCGGGCGTGGACGCTTTCCGGCTGAATGGCGAAGGCAGCGACGCCATCAAGATCTCAGCCGACGGTTGGCTGTACTTGGACAAACCTCTGGACTGGTCGCCCAACGACAACTACCTTGTCGCGGTAACATATTTGCATGTTCAGTTGTTTACTGGCCAAAATTGACGTCTGCGTTTATATGTGCGTTATCGTTGGCTTATTATGACCTCTGCTAATAATCTGATGCATTCTCGCTATACACGGTCAAACCGAAAATGTACACTTGCGCCGTCATTATGACAGCAAATATACTGACGAGATACCTACAAGTTAGCTTCGGCCTCTGCAATTGCATTTCCAAAATGTACGCAGACAGCCAAGTTCTGCTGAGATTGCGGCACGTACGTTTGGAATTTCTTGTCTAAGGGTTTGGACAACCCAACGGCAAACCTAACCCTCGTCGGTTGCAGATTTATGCCGACAGAGGGACCCCAAACGACGTTGTGCCTTTCCACGAGAAATTGGAAAAGCTTGCGCAGCGATCCAACCGGTCACTCTGGCCGACGTTCCGATATGATATAATGGCCGCCTCTCATTGGCGCTGTTGTGCGCTCGTTTCCAGGTGGAGGCGTTGGCGCACGACGAGGTCGCCGAGGGGCCGATTTACGTGACCCTGAACGTTCTGGAC
This sequence comes from Syngnathoides biaculeatus, assembly GCF_019802595.1. Lineage (NCBI taxonomy): Eukaryota > Metazoa > Chordata > Actinopteri > Syngnathiformes > Syngnathidae > Syngnathoides > Syngnathoides biaculeatus. The sequence goes on from NC_084644.1 coordinate 1,531,175, forward strand.
GTCAACAACCACGCGCCGTACTTCAACCAGAGTTACTACACCGCCGTGGTCCGAGAGAAGACTCCGGCAGGTGCGCGTTCAGCTGCCACCAAAGGACCGCCGACCTCGACATTTTGTTTAGCGTAGACTTCTGGGTACAGTTGTACCCGAACGAAAGTTTCAAGATATTCCGCGTGATGGCGAATGTGCTAAATGGAACTTTGAAGTCGAGAAAGTGAACTTTCCCGACGCCGCTTCCAGGTGTCCCCTTCGCTCGCGTGTTTGCGTTGGATCAAGATGACCCCAACACTCCCAACGCCCAGCTGACCTACAGCCTGGTCAGCCAGATCCCCAACCGACACAACACGGCGCTCTTCCAGGTGGACCCCGAAACGGGCGAGATCTCCGCCAGCAAAGAAGGTCGGGAACTCGCCTCGGACTTTTCACGCCCGCGGCCCGCCAGGGTGCCCGATGTCGCGAATCTGACGATCTTGGGTAGCGATCTAGCAGGGCCAGAAACCAGAAACCAGATTACACAAGATCCTCTCGCGCGAGCAAGATTAACACTGATTGGAGGCAGACTGCCCGAATGGGGCCGGTCAGATTGGACACGACGGATTGGTTGGTTAATAAAATACATAGAAATGTTCTGTTTTTCCTAAACAAAAGAATAATTTATGGTCGTTGTTGATTTGAATTATTTATGATCCATTTAATAGAGAATTCTTTCTTGCAATCACTCATAGCCATCAGAACAGGATTTCTGATAGCGTAAATTCTCGGCGGCCCGCAGGCCGTACTTTGCCCACCCTTGTGTTGGACGGACAAACTGTCCCAATTGTCAAACTTTTATTAATTCTCCCAAAAAAAAAAACCTTTGAAGTGGTCCGTCTCTTCACGCGACACCAAACGTCGATTTTAGAAAAACGCCAAACGTCGCGTGACCAAGTGGAAATGTTTCAAGTGCACGTCGTCCGTTTTGTCACAGGCGAGCACGAGATCGAGGCCAGAGCGACGATCCGCTTTGACGACGGCGACAACGCGCTCATGGCGAGGTTCAAGGACTACTGCCCCTCGCCGAGCGTCCCCTACGAAGAAAACCCTTTCTTCACCTGCGTGGAGAGAGCAGGTGCGTGTACAACTCTGTACTCTCAAAATAAAAACCACGCTCGTATCGCAAAACGCCGATAAGGCCGACTCGTCGCTTGCCAAATCGTATTTCCCCATCAACTCCTTCCGTGGCCTCAGAGACCAGGCGCCGGAACCTGGACCCGCTGGAAGACCCGGACTACACGTTAATCGTGAAGGTCCAGGACATGGGCGGCGCGTCCGAGACGGCGCTGAGCGGCAACGCCAGGGTCCACATCGCCGTGCAGCCCAACCTGTGGGTCAGCCCCGGCACCATCACCATCCAGGAGCACCTGGAGGAAAACTACCCTCAAGTTATCGCCAAGGTGAGGAGAAACCGCGCTGGAGGGCGACCGCTCAACCGTGACCCGTTTATCCCTTTATGCCTTTAGGTCCAGTCCAATGAGCCCGGCGCCATCTACAGGCTTGTGCAGAAGGATCGAGAGCTGAGGTTCCCGTTCCAGATCACGCAAGATGGAGAAATTCTGCTTACGGAGGAGCTGGACAGGGAGGAGAAGGACATGGTGAATGGCAATAATGCTAAAGGGAAAGGGAAAAAAGGGGGAAAAAGCGTACGCCCCACCTTTGGAGGTTCTCAATTTGGCAGCCATCTTCAGCTCGATTTTTGTTGCGTGCAGGTGTTGTGTTTTTTTTCCCCCCAACTTTGGTTCACTTGCGGATAGTGTCATTAGAGGGCGTTCGGGCGTTGTCTCCTTGAATAAGACAACAAAGGAGAAAATGGAAGAGCAAAATAGAAATGTTGGGTGAAGCGTGAATCGGCTTTGATTCGAATCGCCACTCGAGTCGGTAAAAACGATCTCCGCGTGAAGAGGCGTCCGTTAGCTTAGCTCCCAGGAGCTGCGCGAATGTTGGCGGAAGCGTCACAACCGAAGCCGCAAAAGAGGTCATACGACGGCGATCGCGGCAGAATCAATCGGGGAAAGTTCGTGAAAGATGACGAGGGCCGTCGGGTTGCCAGCCAGCGGGCGAGCTAGCTGAAGATCAGACCCGATTAATGCAGAACTTGAAGAAAGTCCAAAGCAAACGATCTGTTCAGGTTTGACGTTGAGCTCTCACGCCTGCCGCTGCAGTACATCCTGGCGGTGATGGCCGAGGACGAGGACGAGAACCAGATGGAACCTCCCTTGGAGATCCAGGTGGTGGTGGAGGACGTGAACGACAACGCGCCCGAGTGCGCCCAAGACGAGACCGTCCTCGAGGTCCAGGAGGACGAGCCTGTAGGTGAGACCTCCGCGGCCGTCATCCGGGCCAAACGTTCTTCCGCCGTCCTCGCCAACGCTCCCAAGAGCAGTTCGCCGCTGTGTCTCCAGGCAGCGCGATCGGACAACTGGACGTCCACGACGCCGACGAAGCCGAGACCTTGAACGCCCTGCTGACGTACGCCATCGTCTCCCAGCGGCCGTCCACCTCGCCCGAAGCCTTCGCCGTCGACGCCGCCTCCGGGCGAATCCAGGCGCTGCGCTTGCTGCGGCGCCGAGACCAACAGGTCTACAGTCTGGACGTCAGGGTCAGCGATCCAGGTAGGGCACAGCCGCGCACGCACATGCCACGCAATCCGATGTAATGACGACGCGCTCCTCGCTTTTGTCCTTCAGCGTACAGTGTCATCTGCAAGGTCGTCATCAAGGTCATCGATGTCAACAACGAAGTGCCCGTGTTCGAACAGAATGACGTAAGCACAAAAACCTTGCCCCGTGCAAAGCCACCAATAATTTTTGTGCACAATTTCTCATGTCGGACGTTTACGTGCAGTTAAGCCTTTGATCATTTGGGAAACCCAAATTCATTGGCAATATTTGGCTCAATTCGAGACGAGCTCGTCTCTGGATTTGAAAGCACACCAGAAACGCACAAAGTTTGACTGCGTAACCAGAAATCCGCCAGAAAGCGGTGACAAAGCGGCTTCGGGGTAACAAAGTCAACGCTGCGGAGCGGCCGTCGCGGGCCTGATCTCAAACGTTATGAAACACGAAAAGGCCCGTCCGAGCGAGGCAGCCGACAAACTCAGTTGCAACGGGCCCAAATTCCTGACAACCATTGTCAGAATCTCGTGGAAGGAGATCGGCGGGTCCTCATGTTCTGCGTGCGCGTCCGTCGGCCCAGTACGGCAGCTTGACGGTGGCCGAGGACGCCGCCGTGGGCCAGACGCTGCTCAGCGTCAGGGCGTCCGACGCCGACGACGCCGACACCGGCAGCTCCTTCGTCGAGTTCCACATCTCGGCCGGCGACGACGACCAAGCGTTCGCCGTGGAAACGGACGGAAAAGGCGTCGGCCACGTGGTCATCGCCAAGGTACAAACTTTTTATAGAAATGTCATTGCTTCAAAATGATGCTTACGTAACAGCAAGTGTTGCTGTTGAGAATTTTTATGCTCAATGTTGTCCAGAGAAGCTTTTCAGTGGGCCCAATCCGGCCAATTGGCTTGAACGGTTTCATTCATTTTCCTTTTGGTCGCGGGCCGGCAGCCTTTGGACTTCGAGAGCTCGCCCTCCTACAAGTTGAAGATCGACGCCCGCAACCCGGAGCCTCTGACGAGCGGCCTGGAGTACGGCCCCGAATCCAGCGCCTTCGTCTCGGTGTCGGTCGACGACGTCGACGAGGCTCCGGAATTCGGGCCGGACGTCTCGGACGTGGCCGTGGCCGAGAACGTCACCGGGGGGGCCGTGCTGCTCACGGTGGAGGCCCGAGACCCCGAAGGGAAAGACATCCGGTAAAAGACACAAAACGCAAATTGAGAGGACTCCGGTGAGTTATGCGGTTGCTGAGTTCGTTCACCGACGGGTGACCGTGTGACTGCGTGACTTTGTCGGTCGTTTGTTTTGGGAGTTCGTCAAAGGATTCCTTCAAGAACTGAGTGACTTTGTTTACGAGTCAGTTTACGGAAATGAACTAGTGAGCGATGTAGCGAGTGCGTTAACTCACTAGTGCCTTAGTTCACGTGACTGACCGAGCCACCGTTGCAGTTTATCCGCGTGAGCTTCAGGCGCCTTTGCAACGAGCGCTGAGCTGTCGCGTGCGTCCGACAACGTGAATCGAGCGACCCCAAAACGCGGCACGTGCGCGTCCATCAGCGAGTCATCAATAATTCCCGGCGCTCGTTTTGGGCTCGGGCGCGTCAGCTATTGATGAGTTTCCACCGACCGGATGGGAAAAGTGACGGCCTCGCCGGCGTGCGTTCTTGCCGTTTGTGGCGCAGGTTCAAGCTGGAGGGCGACGCCGCGGGCTGGCTGGAGATAGACGAAGCCACGGGACAAATCAGGACCAAAGACAAGCTGGACAGAGAGACTATGGAGACCTTCGACGTCACCGTCACCGCCTACGAGAAGGGTCAGAGACCTTTTTAAGATGATCACTTGTTTTGTGGTGCTCTTGCAACGTTAGACTGGATCTCACCGTAGTTGGAAGTAACCCCTTCAAACAAAGTCGCGTTTTGCTGCAATGCAAGACATCATCTTGTCAAGCCTATCCCAGCTGACTCCGGGCGACAATCCAAATTGCACCCTGGACCGGCCGCAGAAGACGAGCGGAGCTCTAAATGTCGCGTTTGACTCCGCAGACAACCCCGACAAGTTCAACCAGCGCGTGGTGTCGGTGAGGCTGCTGGACGTGAACGACAACAGCCCCAAACTGACGGAGACGCACGCCTTCATGTGCCTGCAGAAACCCGAAGAGGTGTTCCTCAGGGCTCAGGACCGGGACGCCGCCCCTTTTTCGGAGCCCTTCACGTTCGCCTTCGCCCACGGCAAGAAGTCCCACAACTGGGAACTGCAGACCGTCGACGGTACTGAAACGGCGCCGAGCGACTTTGCGACGTTCCCGCAGACGCGTTTCCCATTGTGTTGTGTCCGCGTAGGCGCCACGGCGAAGCTGATCCTGAAGAAAACCCCCACTGAGGACAGAACCTTCTCTCTGAACATCAACATTAAAGATAACGCAGGAATGGGGGTCACGCAGTCCTTCGAGGGTCAGTACCGCCCCGGGCGCCGAGCACGATGACGCCGCTTCCTTTGGTTTCATGAAAATGATTTCTCCGCCCGCCAGTGCAAGTGTGCACGTGCACGGAGTTGGGCTACTGCTACGTGGCGCCGGCCGAGCACGACTTCAAATACGGACCGGGACTCACCATCGGCATCCTGGTGGGGGTTTTGGGATTCTGCGGTGAGTTGGGCCGACTTGGCGCTTCCGTTTCTCCTCCTCCTCACTTTCTTGATCGACGCCGCCGCTTGGCTGTTTGCAGTTCTGGCCTTCATCGTAGCGGCCAAGCGCTCCAAAAAAGGCGGCAAAATCAGCGACGAGGCGGAGAGGAACGCCTTGATGTAGACACCAGCGCGCGTTTCTGCTTCTTTTCATGGCACGCGAGGACTTCCTTTCTTTGGACACTGAGAAGAAAAAGTTTGCCTCGTTGCCGCCAGTCGTCATTTTTTTCTTCTTGAGAATGTTGTGTTTGCTACATACATATAAAGCTTCATGAATAAATTAAAAGACGTGATTAAATGTTGCCAAGCAGGATGACTCATGTCAGGTGGCGCCACCCTAATTTATTGACAATTTATTGATTGATGGCCCCCCCCCCCCACAATCTCTGTGTAAACGCCTTTGACATCAAAATGTCGAACGCACGAATGCAGAGAAAGTTGTTTCGGGCAATCACTCCAATGTTTTTCTTAATAAACAAAAAGACGCCGAAGGCGCTATTGCGCCCGTTATGACTGATGCTGTCCTTTTGTGTGTGCGACAAAAGCGTGAGCCTGCGGGTGATGTAACACACACATGCACCCACGCGCACACGCACACCTCCCCTTTCACCGGGGGAGCATCGCGTCCACATTGTGACATTCGCAGCCAAGACACCCCGGTCGGTCTTTTACGGTTGATTCCTCATCCTCCGGATGCCGCTCTGACACGCGTCTCACCAGACGGCCGGGGAGAGAGCGTTGCGCTAATTTATTCATTTTATTTTGCTATTGTGCCTCTCGCGACGCAAAGACGGCGCTGACAAAGTGGACAGAAGCGAAACGAACGTCGTCGCGCGCGAGGCAGCGTGTGATGTCGTGCCACGTGGCGTGTCTGCACTTTGCCGTCCGTCACTCGTACCCCATCAACGTCGTCCGCGATGCTCGAAACACCGGACTGAACTTGACGTTTCCTCACGGGAATCCGAATAGAGCGTTCCCCCCGCGAGATTGCGGTTCAACTTTGGCTTCATTTCAGTTGGGAAAGGGAAAACATCACACATCATCATGTAAACCAGGGGTGCCCAGACTTTTTTTTTTTTTTTTTACCCCAAGATCTACTTTTCAAGCAGCCAGCCTCTCGTCAGCTAGCGATGACGCGGTACCGGTTAATGATGATGATGCTCCCAAACCGTTTTAATGTTGATGTTCCGTTGCGTCCTGTCTTTAAAATGCAGAATTAACTTTTTGTGCAGTGTATTGTCTGCGCTTTCATCCTGGATCAGGCTGTGTCAAGGTGGAATTTTAACATGACACACCATCTCATCCTGCACTTTCTACTTCGCCTTTCCCACCCGCAAAAGAGAAAATCTTGTCCACTTTTTTTCTTCCGATTATTCACATACTCCGACAGTCATTGCATCTTAAAACAACAGCATTGCTTTTTTTTTTTTTTAACTTTTTCCATTACTATCGAAAGTGAACACAAGCAGCACGTCTAGCTCGTCTTTGCTCTACGTTGCCCGGACTGCGTTGCGAACTAAAGAAGCCGTGGTGGACGCTGTCATTATAAAACACATTGATAGGCTGCGTAAGTACTCGGAACATTTGCTATGGGTGGGTTGCGCGTGACGTCACGCTTGTTCATCCGGGTACTTGACCGCCATTGTTGCAGACAAGCAGTCGGCTGTCCGTCGTCATCATGACAGATTTTAGTTGCGTCTACGCATGTGGAAATCGCGGAAACAGAGACATTTGGAAGCCATTTTTCCACGTCCCAAAGATTAGATTGCATGAAGGAGACGATCCAATGGAAGTTTATCGAAAGAAACGACGTGCAGATCTGCATCAAGCTCGAGTCCACAAGGCAAATGTTGATTTGAAAGTCTGTTCTGACCATTTTGTAAGAGGTAAGCACGTGTGTATTTCTAGTGTCCGGATATTCTACTTCAGGGAAGTCTTTCAGATCCTTTGAAAGTACGTCATCGCGGAGAGTATACGGATCGATATCTTCAGAGTTTGATCTTCTGTACTTATCTAGCTTTGCGAACATCATCGAGTGAATTCAACTAGGCAGAAAACATCCGCCGCTCGCCGCTTACACATGGGTCACATGGGACGTTGCCATGGTGATGTCGTCTTCAACGACTAGCTTGTCTGTAGAAATGGCGGCCATTATCACGTGATCGCAACACAAGAATTATGAGTGTACGTCTTTAAGAGCAGGGTAAGGTAAACTAGGAAAAACTGAGGTAACTGTTTAGAGAAAGTTGCGTGTGCTGCCTAAAAGAAACCAGCGGCTTCTTCTTTTCAGTTTTTTACAGGACACGTGTGAATTGTGCCGTTGGATGTAACAAGCAGTCATCCCTCGCGCATTGAATCACATTGCAAAATGCCACAAACTAAATATCTAAGTATGTTATATTTCCAATTTGCATTGGATTATTATTATTATGTTTTTTTTTGGTGCGCGCAACGCAGAATAGACTGCATCAGCGGTGCACAATTGCGCATGGGCAGTTTAAAGTCTTTTTTGGGTACGCCGTCTCGCGATCGACGCATTGAGCACCTCCGATCTAAACCAATCAAAATCAAACAATCACTCCTCAATGATTTTTTTCCCCTAATGTTGGCTGTCGATCGATGGATAGAAATGCAATCAATGTCACGTCCCACCTTTCCCCTTTGCGATGTGAGTTCATAACGCTCACGCGTGCGGCTCAGTGTTAGACATTTTCACAGAGAATTCGAAGAAACGCCCCTCGATCTTATACGGCCTCATTTCGGATGCGCGCTAGCCGCAAAGATGAGCGCCGGTTGCTACGGAAACACACAAACAGGAAAAACGAGGACTCGTCTCGAGAAAACGAGGCCGTGTATTATTTTTCTTTCACGACGGAATAGAATGCGTCATATTTGCAGGAGAATGACTTGGGTGATCTTTTCATAAGAATGGCCCGTGTTGTTCAAACATGATGTAACACTTTGCCTGTTACATATGTGGCCAAAATGTAATATGACAACAGTTCATTATGACCCAGAAGCTAGAGAACTTCAAAAACATGAATTTGTGAGCTTGTAGGGAACCAACAAACACAGAAGAAGTGCCACGAGTCATTTCAAACCCTACCAGTCGTGAAACCGGAACACAAAATTGAAACTCTGATCATCTCTTGAAATGCGCTTCCCCTTTGAATCCCTCAAATATTACGTATCAAATGTGCGCGCGATACCAGGTCACCTCATCATCGCTTCAAGTGTGCCGATTTCTGTCCTTCTGAGTACTTGACGTTTACTTTTCAGAAAACGCGAGCCGTGTGCTCATATCATCAAACGACTAACGGTGCTGTGCATTCTTTGGGGGCGATGGAATTATTGATTTTTGTTCCAACATTATAAGCTGATAACGCACACCGACGAAAAAAATCAAAATATTCCGACAGACCAAAGTGTCAAACTGTGCAGCCTCACACAAACAAACGCCTAAAAAAAAAAACATGGATCAATCTACATTGTTTTCACATCATTTTTGGTTTGTTTGAGAAAACAGAGCTGCCATAAAGGTCTCGTTAAGATGAATGGAAAAACATTTTCCACACATTTTAATTTTCTGCCGCAAATGTAGGAAATCAAATTCGGCACCGGCGTCGGATCCGCGTCGGCGCGTGCGCGACTTCACACAAAACGTGGACACACTTTGACTATTTATTCTTGCCGTTTACAAAATAGGAGCAATTTGATCATTTGTACAGACACCACAAATAACTTGTAACATAACGTGGAATAAATATTCAAGGAGTTTCTGCAAAAGTGTACATTCTGCTTTTGTACTGCACTTCGAAGAGGGATGAGTGGAAGGCAAAAAGCCGAGCGTCTGGCATCTCGACCCGGGTGTGGCGGTCCGAGCGCTGCCGGTGCTGAAGCCTCCTTGTGAGTAATGCACATGCGTGTATATCAATGCGCGTATATTTTGTTAAACGTCCGGCCTGCCTGAAACATGTGTCATTCGACAACTTGTCGTCGAGCGTTCATGTTCGCTATGGATGTCTGATAAAGGCAAAACCAGCGAACGTACATATATGCGTATCCCTTTTTTATCAACTTTTGTTTGAAGGTGAGGCGAGAGAGAGACTGAGCCGGGAGAAGAAGCGCACGCTCCTTCCTTCCGAAGATGCGAGACCAAGCGTCCAACGTCCAACGTCCCAAGCAAACCACAAATTAGGTTACAAAGCACACACTTTAGTTGGCTTGCTTTTGCTTTTTGTAATTCTTTCGATAAAGATGTTATTTATGACTCAATGGCCTTGTTTACCTTCACTTCCCTATGCATATTAATTTCGGATATCCTCCTTCCATTTTTTAAGCCAATTAGTTCCAACCTACCGACATTTTTTCGTTTTTCTTCTTAAAAAAAGCTCGCGTAGAAGAAGGGGAACTCTGAGTCCGTACCCAAAGTTCCCCTGTTTAGTAACACGTGCGCATTAATCACAAGGGGACTTTTCAGCACGGGGGAGCGCTCAGACCGTCACACCGACAAAGAACACGTTCACGACCTTTGGCTAAAATGTACACACGAAAGAATAAAGCGGGAGTCAAAATTCATGGAGTGTTGCTAAAACGCGAAGGGTTTGCAAAACGAAATTCCTTCGGAAGAATAACGTGGAGGTAACGTTTGATATTTTCTTTCTCCCACGCCTCAAGCTCGCGTTGACTGACTTGGCTTTTTTCCCCCACTGTCATTTCTGCTTTTTTGGGTTTTCTTTCTTGTGTTCGTCGCAGTTCAGGATCTTTTGGCGCCAAAGAAGACTTGTACGCGTAACGGCGTCTCGCGTCAGAATCGCACAACGTTACCGTCGGCGACCACAAAAGGAGGCTCATCTTTCCTGTGTAGAAACATGCCCCCGCCCCCTATAAACCGATCAGAAAATAAAGTCAGGTAATAAAAAGTGGAAGAGGCATTTTCATAGAATTTGAGCAATAATGGTAAAGACACGGCCCACCAAATTTCCTTTTGAAAATGATCAAAAATGCATTTTTTTTTTTAAATAAATGCTCATTTGTCACTTAATCTCAGCCTCAGGATGATGTTGCAATACACCAGAGGGACCTGAGCGCTTACAAGCGTCAGGATAAAGCGGCGGCGGCCATTTTGCTTTCACACAACAGCAGACAGCAAAGTCATTTCCGAGATATGAATGAATAGGTCCGAATTTGGATTTTGCACACCATCGCCGTGATTGAAATTGTATGAAGATGAGCGTAATTCACCAGTTGGGATCATTTAAAGGGCAGCACGTGCAAATGGAATTGTGTTTATGTCTTTCCTGTTATGCATTTTGCAGTAAAAATAAAAATAAAACTTGAGTGGGCCGTCACCATTTGCTCCGTCAATAAAGATTGCCTTCGATAAAAATGCCTAAAACTTGAAATCATCACTAACGTTTTTAAAATAGGACTTTAAACGCAGGCTTTTAAACCTATTGAAAACCAGCGTGCCCCCCCCCCCCAAACCCCACCATACTGTTCTTTAACGATAAACGATATGAAAACAAGGGAGTGCGTGTGTGTGTGCGTGCGTGCGTTCGTTTTACGCTTCCTGGCGCCGCGCCCCGACCACGTGCGGGTTGAACTGCGAGACGATGATGGTGATGTCGTCGCGGTACATGCGGGCCAGCTCCTCGGGCAGCGACAGCATCTTGGAGAGCCTCTCGTGGTCCACCGTGCCGAACTCGTTGTTGCCCACGGCGTGCCGCATCAGGTGGGTGGCGGCGTTCTGGTCCTCGAAGGCCGAGGACGCGCGGGCCTTGCGCTCCTCCAGCAGCCCCTGCATCTGTCCCAGGGTGACCCTGAAGCCCCCCACCGTCAGCGGCTGCCGCCGGTGCACGCCGGTCAGGTACTCGCCCACGATGCGGACCACTTCCTGCCTGTGGAGGGTCTCCCAGAGGCCGTCGGAACCGATCACCTGCGGGGGGTGGAGGGGGGGGGCCGCGTGAGATCCAAAAAGGGTTGCGGGGTGTCTGGATGAAGGTTAATAATGAAGATCCCGTGCCCCTCACATTTCATTTTTTTTCCCAACAAATGAAAATTATTCCAGCCCTTGTAAGTTGGGTCCAAGTGGGACATTGTGAGCGGCCAATCAGTATACCAAAGCAGAAGTTTTTTTTTTTTTTTTTTTAGAAATGCAACACCACCATCTAGAGGACGGGAGTGGTATTGCAGAGCCAAACTTTTTTTTTTTTTTTTTTTCAATGACTCAAGACACGTTTAAGGATGTTTTGGTCTTGGAGCTTTTCCACCCACCATTTTGGTGTCCCTAATGAAGGGGAACGACAACTGGTCTCACCAGGAAGCGATCCTGCGGCCTGAGTCGGTGGTAGGTGATCTCGGGCTCGGCCGTCAGGTACGGCGGCGTGTGGTAGTTGGGCGGTATGAACTTGGTGTGCTCGTTCTCGTGCAGCTGGTCGGGACCCGACTCCAGCACTCGCTTCTGCAGCTCGATGCTCCACTTGAACTTGACGTCGCCGAACGCCCGGAAGGGCATGAGCAGGCCCAGCAGGCGGTCCTGGCGAGGGGAGGACACAGTGAGCCGGGCGAGGCGGGCGTTCGGCGGCGCCGTCGAGGCCGAAAGCCAAGCGTCCCAGCGACCTGCCGTATGACCGTCTTCCTCTCCGAGGGCGGGTGCTCCCCCCGAATCCGGGCCACCTCGTCCTCGTTCTGGGCGCAGTGGTCGTTCGAGAGCGTGTGGGCGGTAAAGGAGCCGTCCTCCTCCTGCACCCCGAGCACCGCCCGGGCGTCCCCGGCATTGGCAATGTACCTTGAAAGACACCAGCATCATGTTTGGACAGATATAAAATCATAAAACTCCATTTCTGCAGCCTAACCAGAGATGCGGCTTGTGTGCGTCTTTTTTGAAAAACAGAAGCATCATATGCCGATCCTATTGCCAGTTTCTCTTTAAGTCACCAAAATTGTCAACTGTTCATGAATTTTGAAATCAAATCTACACACTTTTGGTCATCAGATTTGCTCCCGACAAGCGCACGCCCTAATGATGCCCAAAATATGACGTAAAGCCGACAATCAGTCGGGTTTGAGCCACATGCGTGCGCCTGAAAAGAGTCCAAAGTTATTATGTTGTGTGATCAATGGACCAACGGCACTTTTTAAATATCCGTACAGGTCGGCTCCATCGATGTGCGCCACGCACGCCGTCGCTCCCGAGAAGGCCACTCTCAGAACCCAGTAGTGCAGGAAAGCATTTGGGTCTCCCACCTGCCAAATGAAAGCGGCGATGAATCAGCAGGCTACGAAATTGAAAATGGACGTCACCGATGAAATTTGTGAACATAAAAGATCACGTGTGTCGCACCTGAGCCTCCAGAGAAATGTCATTGTCCAGCCTCTTGAAGGCGTTCGTCAGAGCCTCGCTGGTGTCCGGGACGTCACCGGGACTGAAAGCGCCATCGCAAGGATCAACACATTTTTAAAGTACGGTATGGCCTCGGTTCTCGAACGTCCCCGTTTTCAAACAAATCTTGTTTTCGAATGGAAACGGAGATTTTTTCGCTCGGTTTCAAATGAAAATCGGTACTCAAACGCCGCTGAAAACAAACCCGGAAATCACATTTATTTTGCTGTTCTTTTTGGGGACGTGTTCTGAATAAAGAATGAAAAGAAGTAAAATAAATACTGGAGTAGCAAAACGTGCCCACCTCGGCGTACATCCCATCGTAATGTTTCGTCTGGTGAGCGTGCATCGTCACTGCACGTCTCGTTTTGTTTTTTCAACTTTTTGTGTGTGGGTGCGCGGCGCCCCCTACTTGGTGAGATCGATGAGCTCCTGCCAGTACGTGCGGAGGCTGTTGAAGTAGAGCGTCTGCGCCTCCCTGCTGAAGTAGTCGTTGGGGTGCTTTTGCCACTGCAGGACGGGACTGAGCGCCCGGCCCGCCTCCACCGCCGCCTCCAGCTCGCACAGGGTGTCGTGCGGCAACAGGGACACCGCGATGTAGTAGAAGAGCCTCTCGCTGAGCGCCTGGCGGAGAAAGACGCCTTACAAACGTGAAAGTATACAATCGCCAGGGTGACAAGAAATCCGGACGCCGGAAGACTCTGGAGTTGCAGAGCATCTGGAAAGTATTTGCACTGCTTCACTTTTTCCATACAAAGTCACAGCTTTGTTCCAAAACGGTCTCGTTCTTTCCACGTACTAACATTGTAAAAAAGGGGCTGCCGCAAAAAGGGAAACTGCGGGCCTGACGAGCTTGTTGTTGCATATTCAAAAACATTCGAGGCTGGAAATGTCGCCAAAAGCAACAAAAAAGCCGTGAATACTTTAAAGACTATGAAGACATTCCTCAAATTGAAATAGTCTTGTATATATATAAAAAAAAAAAAAACATACAGTGTAACCTCACTCTATAGTGCTTAATTTGGGGGGGGGGGCTGACGTCTTTATTTTTTTGTTAGAACGACCAATAATGAAATAGAATGACCAAGCCACAAAGATCTACACGCTACAAAAATTATTCATTTTAAAGTATCTTAAGAATTCTTTATGTGTAAATGTAAGTTTGTGTGCCTTGCATAACCGCATGAGCCAATATTACAGAACAATAATTTCACGTTTTTTGTAACTATCTGACTAAACGCCACAGGAATGAAAATGCACCCCTGGGCCGTGTCACTCACGTCAGCGGATTCGTCCAAACTGCAGCGAGAAACACTCACGGGCTCCGATGTCCTTCCACACATCAGCCATTTACAGCTGCGGAGATTTTATTGACGATGATATTTCCGCCTTATTTTTAACAGATGGGAACAACGAGTCAACCGTGCCTCTTTTACCATCGATCCGTCTTGGAAGGACTTTTTGTTATTAACGATGATGTGACGAACCCGGAACGATGCTTCCATGGCGGCTTTCGCCGTTGTGTGAAAAGTGACTGCTGTGCGGCCGCCAGTTGAGATTTTAAATTTGGTCACTTTTCTTATTCTCAGCTTGCTTTTGTCGGCGTCGTATTTTCCACAAACGGTTCGAAAATGCCGCTCCACGTTTCACTTCACTGGCAGATGAGGCAAACGCACATCGGAAATCACATTGTCAAAAAGGTGGACGCTTCCCATTCTGTATGAAAGTGATACATTTTTGTCTTCTTTACTCCAGCATCCATGTTCATGTTTGATAAGATTTCTTCAAGGGTTGGTTTGCATCCACAATGTATCCAATGGGTCATACAATATGTACTCTATCTTGACAATGTGATGTTAAATCCTCAGAAGATTTCTCATCGATAATTACGAATTTTTAGGGGCGCTGACATTTTCTCGAGTCACATGACCAACGTGCGAGGATGTGACGCGTTACGTGCCGCACCAAAGGCTCGATTAAATGTGACACCATTATGCCCGGCGCCGATTTCTCGGATTTATCCTCACCTGATGACGAAATCGCAGTCTCGGTTGATCGGGAAAAAGGAGGAATACTTCCATACACAGCCATGAGCGTATTATTAGTTGTTATTAATATTTATAAGTATTCCTCGAGTGAGGGAGGCCGAGCCCCGGAGTTGTGCCGCTCACTCATAGGGGGGGGAACTCACTGTACTAAGTCTTGTTGTTTGCACAGGCACGCTGAGGTTAAGGTCAGAAAAAATACGGCTGATGTCCCCCCCCCACGGCACACGGTTGCAATCGACCAAAACCTGATCGACGCATTGCGCACCCCTGGTTTCCGCTATTTCCAAAAGATCGGTCGATTTGTCGATTAAATACTCGTTTGAAGCTAAAAAGTGAAATCTTATTCAACCCTGTCCCCTTTTGGTCAAGAATTTTGGAAATGACATCATTGTTGGGAGGACGTCACGAGCAGAGAGATGTAATTTGGAGTTCTTGCTTTGGAAGGGGAAAACGCCACTAACCCCCCTTTTTTATTTTTTTTTTAAAGTTTGGAAAATGTGTACGGGGAAGCCGCAATATGCTGGAGGACAGGATCAAAGGCCAAAATAATCTTCAGCAATTCATCCTGGGAACAGCGCGAAGGCTCCAGATGATCGGAGTGTCACCGCGGATGACATCATGATGAGGGGTCACCCTCGAGGACATCACCATAACCCAAAAACATATTGGAGAGCTCTCTGCTTCGGACGGTCGTCCAACAGTCAAATTGTGAAAAACGTGAAGCGCCGCAAATACTTGACCGTGTCGCAATGTCTGAACGAGCGGTCGCGCTCCACCTGCGCACAAGCGCATCCGGCGTGGCCGTCGAACACCCCCAACAGCGTCCCTCTCGTCTGCAGGCAGGTGGCGGCGCTGCGGCGGTCTTCAATCGGGGCGTTCGCCGGCAGCTGATTGCTGTCGAAGCCCATCACGGACGACAAGTTCTTGCCATCAAACTCGGGCACCTGAGAGGAGGAAGAGTCGCGCACTTTAGAATTCAAAGCGACAAGAGACGACGCGGAGGCGGAGGCGCGCTCCAACTGACCTTGAAGCTGTACTCGTTGGCCTTGAGGATGGAGTTGACCTGCGGCGGAGTGAGAATGTAGCTGAGGAGCGCCGAGGTGGTCCCGTAACTTCTGGAGGGAGGGGTCGGACTCGCGTGGCCCGGACGCCTGGACGCGACCCGCCGGGGGCAGGATCCCCGCTGTTGGCATGGTAACAGACTGGAGGACAACGCCTTGGCCCGAGACGAGCCCCTGAACAGCTGTGACATCACGGGCATGACGCACGGTGCGCTGTGGGCGCGCGCGCACACATACATATAGTTGTGAGCTATATATCAAACTATATTCTCGGTTCACACCCCCCCCCCAAAAAAAAAAAAAACATAAAAGTGTTCAGATAAAGCTTCAAAGCGCAGATGGACACTGCATATGAAACGATGGAGACATTTTTACGATGGTTAACTTCTTTACCATTGAGCCACATTGAGAACATAAGTGGGCTATCTCCATTTCAGTCTATCTATACATATCCATCCATTTTCTGAGCCGCTTATCCTCAAGAGGGTCGTGGGTTACAGGAAAGCTGGAGCCCATCGTAGCTAGTGTCAGAAAAAAAAAAAACTACGACGTGAACTGGTCGCCGGTCAGTTGCAGGGCAGATATCGACACCATCACTGAACGGGAACTGAGCCCACGCTACCCTGTACCAAAGTCAGGTGTTTGTGTGTGGATGTATATATATACGGTACATGCATATCTTTCAAATGAAGGTTCAGTTCATATTTGGACATATCGCCAGTAACACTCAAAATTGGACCAAGATCCCCGAAAGTGAACTTCAGAGAAAGAAGACTTAGAGAGTAAGTAGCCCTTTAGCTTGGGTGACAATGCATTTGCATATTAGTATAAGTAAACATTTTTTTCATGATTGATAGATTTCATGATGTTTGTATTTAGACCTATAACGCGCTCATCTGATTTTCTAATCTCAATTTATTTTCTTCCAGAATCTGACGGCTGAAACGAAAGATGATGACAGTACCTCAGGTGCGGATCAAAGTATAAACTTGAACATTAGATTTGCCAAAATTGGAGGAAAACCACAATTCCCACAAAAACAAGTGTCCAGAAAAAGGAATCAGTCCCGTGTAAATCAAGATCAATCTCCCCCAAATTTTATTGCGACCATAAAAGTTGAAATCCTTCTCCTGCAAAATGACAATGATTGAGTCCGCCTACTCAATTAGTTCTGCGTGGCTCAATGAAGAATTCTAGAAAATGAGGTTGATCCGTGAAACGAGCCATCTCAATTTTTAAATGTTCTCGTCACCTTCCTAAAATTCACAGCAGAATGTCTTATGTATTTTTACACGTTAAAGTGTTACTTAATACGTTGCCTGTCCAGTTGACTAATTATTATTTGCTATGGTAAATAATAATAATAATACAAGTGAGGCTTGCTGACTCTGCAGAAGTCTCCCATCCCAGATCCCTTGACATCCAAACGCCCGCCAAGGCATGTCTGCTTGATGAGGGCAAGAAAACACAACCGCTGACATGACTCGCACTGACTGATACGGTACCTCCATAATTTAGTGAGATTTTATGTCAACCAAAATCCATCCATGCATTTTCATTTGTCCTCGTCTGGGTTGCGTCTGATCCCAAGTGACTTGCGGGCATTAAATTTAATCTTTATTTGCCAAGAAAGCCTGGACACACACACACACACACACACCACATCTATGGACAGTTTAGATCGTGCATGTTTTTCTCGTCGATGGAAGTACAACACGGGTCCGATATTCATCTCTCTTCGTTGTGTGCGTGTGATATGAAGTTTATGTCAAAACGCAAACAAAACGCGTGCCGGTCGCCCTCGGCAACTCGTGTCGTGAGTTGCAAGCTTGTATAGGTCAGCAGCCCCACTTGAAATAGCTCGAGCGCGACGTTCGCATGGCGAGAAAGGTTTGATGCGCTCGTATAACGCGCCGAGCTGGCCCAGAGTTCCGTGTTACATAATCGAAGGCGGGCAGACGCTCCAGACACCCAATAGCCCAACCGGGACCGCCGAGGTCAAAGCTACAAACACAACAAGAACTGCGCGACGACGGGATGAAATATGCCAAGGTTAAACCCTCTGTTGTTGAATTGGAAGGGCGGCAGCTAACGCAGCTGAGCTGCCAAAAGTATGCTAACCCGAATGAGGGTGGCGCCCACCCCGGCTAATAAAGTCAAAACACTGGCGAGGCCGCTCAAAAAGCTCGGACTAAACTTGTTCTCGTCTACATAACGTCAAAGTCACGCTCACCTGGAGTTACAAAAGCTCATGGCTCGAACCCAGCCGCGAGCGCCGCGAGCCGCGAGCCGGACGTCTCCGCTGTTCCGTCAGCGCCGCACCGCAAACTGGAAGCGGATTGGCTGAGCGCTGGAGGCACCGCCAGTGACGTCATGCCAAATATTACGACGGACTTTCAAAATAAGAGCTTTTTCGACGGTTTTTTTTTTTTTGTTTGTTTTCTTTCTTTCTTGCTTTCTATTCTTTCACATGCTCCGCACAGGTGGCAAACGTGCTCACACTATTTAACCCTCGGTCAACCAAGCAGGGTTCCAGGTTATCTGAAATTGTACGACACTGGTCAATAATTGCAAATGCCAGTTCGGTAAACTGGAAAAGGGGCTCTAATGTACCACGCGCTCCAAATGCGACACGGGTCAACAGAGGGTTAAGCGGTACAGTCAGAACTTACTACTAATTTAACTCCTTGAGTTAAATAAAAGAGTACAGACTTTGATGGTTTGGACATGTTCAGAGGCGAGAGCTGCCAGGCTCAAGAGCGAGAGAGAGGAAGACCAAAGAAAAGGTTGATGGATGTTGTGAGGGAGGACATGAGGGCAGTTGGGGTGTTGAGAGAGGAAGATGTACGAGATGGAAAAAAGATGACACGCTGTGGCAACCCCTAACAGGACAAGCCGAAAGAGAAATTACAAGTAGTAAAACAAAAAAGTACAGACTGAATTGTCCTCGAAATTCATCTCCTCTCCAAATGGAAGAGTTTCCCTTGTTTATTGACTTACATAAAAGTGAGAAATATTGTAAAAATATATCAGAGTTTGTCCATAAAAAAAAAAGTAAGATGTTGCTGTAGCTTCGCTTACGTTGTGATCGTTTGTTTATACGTGCTCCCCACCTCTCGACCGGGGTCTCAGAAAATGAACGAATAGAAGAAAAATTTGAATTGATACAAAAATGATTTAATCTGTACAAATATACTTATCAGGGAAATCTATACACATCAGGGAACAGACATGTCAAAAAGTCAATTGCAAATACAGCGACGTGAGAATCTACCATAAATAACAGTTGAACAATCTGTGCACAATGAATGATCATATCAGAAATCTGTCATCCACCAGAGTTTTGTTGACCAGGTTTCTCCTTCCGAAAAAAATGCGAATCCTTTCAAAGATCTGTTCGGAATACAAATATATTCCATTACAATCCAGAAATGACGACGCGTTAGCTTTCTCACTCCACTTTGAATTCAAATTTCAAATACTGACCATTTGCTGTACGTATGTCAGGACGG
This sequence comes from Syngnathoides biaculeatus, assembly GCF_019802595.1. Classification (NCBI taxonomy): domain Eukaryota; kingdom Metazoa; phylum Chordata; class Actinopteri; order Syngnathiformes; family Syngnathidae; genus Syngnathoides; species Syngnathoides biaculeatus. The sequence goes on from NC_084644.1 coordinate 1,550,505, forward strand.
CGGCCAGTGTGAAGTTCTGAGAAGTGAGATCGACCACGCAGAAGAAGAGCGTGTCAAAAATCAGCAGCGTGGCCTCATTTCCATAAAAAAGGACTTCACCGAAGGAGTGACCTTCATCTGCACAGACAAACGGGCGGTGGGATCGATCCGCGCGCACGCATAAAGTACGTCGTGTACAAAGTTGATACCGTTATAAAAGATGCTCTTGTCGTTGGGTTCCAGGAACTCCATGCCCATGAGCCTCTCCAATGCCAGTTTGTCCCTCACAATGTAGTCCATGTCAGGGTGGACCTGAAGGAAAGGAAAAAAAGGGTGACGATTGAACGTTTAGAACCTTTAAGCGGGTATCTCACGTGATCTATGACCGATCCCAGGAAGTGGTTCATGGTGTGGTAGGCCCGGATGTTCTGCTCCGTCTGGTTGAACGAGGCCGCGTCCACGAGTCTCGACGGTCCGTGCCGCTGAAAATAAAGTGAAGAAAGTGGAAAAAGTCAAATGGAAATATGTTTCGTGGCAAGATTCTGAGCGGAGACGGACGGGCGCCGACCCTGGTGAAGGAGTCCCGTATCCTGTCGTAATGCGAGCGCAGTCGGCTGGAAAGCGCCACCTGGAAAGTCTGCATGTCCGTGTTGGGAAGGAGACCTCGTTGGCCGCACAGCGACTCCTTCGCAACGGCCGAGATGACGCGTGAGGCTGATGGCAATTATTCAAATCTACAGTCTGGAAGTGGACGTACAGCTTCTCTCTTCAGGTTGCTGTTCATTTCCTCCATGTTTGTGTCGGCGTGGCCGTGCACGGAGCGTCCGTGGATGTAGTAGCCGAAACAGCGCTGAGGTAAGAGCAGCACGGAGATCTGCAAGGACAAAATACACGTCAGGAAAACTTGGCAAACAGATGAAAATTTTAGTTTTAGTTTCATTTTTATCATCCATCCATCACTTTTCTGAGCCGCTTATCCTCACAAGGGTCGCGGGAGTGCTGGACTCTATCTGGGCTATCACTGGGCAAGAGGCGGGATACACCCTGAACTGGTTGCCAGCCAATCGCAGGGCTAGTAGAGACAAACAACCAATCACACCGACGGGGCAATTTAGTGTCCAATTCATTTTGCATGATTTTGGGATGTGGGAGGAAACCGGAGTGCCCCCCCGGAGGAAACCCACGCAGGCACGGGGAGAACATGCAAACTCCACACAGGCGAGGATGGGATTTGAACCCCGGTCCTGACGCTCTAGCCACTTCTCCCACCGTCATGCCTCATTTTTATCATTCATAATTATTTTCACTGTAAATTAATGAAATAACTTCAAAATAGCTATCATGTAATTGTGATTACTTTATTCATATATTTTATTTTATAATATACAAGCCAAACGTTTTAACAATAGCTCAATAAATATTCAATGAAATAAATTGATTTAAAAAAAGAATAATATAACTAAAAAGCTAATAAAAAACACTGAAGGATTCTTGATAGTATATAAAATTATACTTTGCCTACCCATGATTTATGTCTTCAAAAAAACTTGTCTTGTGAAAGTTTTTCATTTATGAATGGCTAGATTATTTTTTCTCTTTTATGTACATAACATGCGTGTTCTTGGAAATGGGGAGGAAGGCTGAGCAGCTGGAGAGAACCAATGGAAGTGTGCGGCGAATATCCGTTCCCCCCCCCGCCCAAAAAAAACAAACAAACAAACAAACAAAAAAAAAAAAAACTCATAGAGCAAACTCACGTTACTGACGGAGCACAGATCCACAAACTGGCGGATTTTGTCTTCCACAAAATGTTCATAAAACACAGTGAAGAAAATGACCTGCATGGGATCAATGACGATATTTGATAATAGGTCAGCAGCACATTTAATGTCGATGAGATGCGAGGAATAAGAGTCACCTGCACAAGTCCGACGCCGAGCCAGAGAGTCGCCGACAGACCGTAGCGCAGGGTCAGGCTGTAGGAAGGCCTGTATGCCTGTGGGGGGCGCTGCAGCGTTGGCCAGGGGTCCCTCAGGGCTAAGTTCGAGAAACCCAACACCTAAAAGAACCGAAGATGCCTGATACCGACGACGGAGGGAATGTTCATTAAAAACGTGGCGCGTAGGGTGAGAAATACTTCGAGAAAGAAGAGCACGGCCACGATCTGAAAAGTCGGCCGAATTTTGCGAATGGTCTGGATCTCGTTCCACTCGTTGGCCACGAAGTAGGTCCTCCAGATGCTGACAGGGGAGGGATCCCGTTTCTGCGGACCAGTGGCTGAAACAGCGGCACACCGTGGCACAGGACAGAAACGCTACCGGAAAATGAAAAAAAGCACGAGAAAGTACCTAACACGCTTCTGCTCGCTTTACTGCGTGGCCTTTCCCAGTCGATGAAGAAGACGTCCACTGACAACTGCACAATCAGGGTGTGAAGGAACTGGACTGCCTGGATGCGGTATCATCAAATACAAAAGGATGGTTAAATACGGCAAGTTCATGTTCATGTTCACCTTTGGCACCTTTTGACTGACCTTGAGCGCAAAGGCGCAACTGACGTACGTCACAAACTGCTCCTCTTGATGAGGGAGCGGCAACAACGCCGACGCCCGCTGTTGGGCCTGCGCACGTCAACCAATCTCAGGTAAACAGTTGCGCGTTTGAAGCCAAAAGAGGGGAAAATTGCTCGGACGGAATGAAGCGCACCTTGTAAAGGATGAGCCAGTAGAGTCCACTTCCCACAGTGACGGCGAGGAAAACATTGGCGAGATCTCCGGCGTAAAACAAGAAAAACATCAGCGTGGTCTGAAAGCAGGAGGAAGAGGCTCGAGATTTACACCCGCAGTGGAAAGTCCTCATTCACGCTCGCTCGATGCCCTACCCTCAAATCGACGACAGGTGAGGCGATCCTCCTCTTCCAGCTCACCGTTCTGAGCACCGACAAGAGCACAGACAGACCGGCCAGAACACCCACGGCGGTCTGAGTCACACACGCACACAAAATAGTGCGTCAGGGCCAGGCGGGCCACGGTTCAAATGTTTGCTTTTTGCTTTCACACTCACGTCCGTCTTCATGCGCGCCTCATTCTGATCCATCTCATATTCGACAGCGAAGCTCATCTGCAGGAAGACAGATAAAACCTTGTCAACGTCCGTCAGTCTGCGGAACCCCACCGGATGCAGCAGATTGCGGAACGATCGAACAATTACAGCGATGCCTCGGTTCTCGACCACAGTCCGTTCCAGAAAACGTTTCGAGGAGTGATTTGTTCAAAAACCAAATCGATGTTTCCCATTACAATGAATGGAAAAAGAAATAATGCGTTCCACGCCTAAAAAAAAGTAGGCTTTTTAAAGCATTTTTCTTTAGCTTTTCCTAATAGTAGAAATACATGTATAGTTGAAATACTTTATATGATAAAATAATTGAAGAAATATATTTATCTTTTGCTTAAAATGTATGCTTTGGTAGTAGAGTATGCTAGGCTGGGAGTGCATTGGTGTATTTGTCCAGCCTTGTAAACTTTTTTTTAATCAACAAAAGTGCAGAATAACTACGGTAGTCCTTGATAAGAAGAACAAAAGTCACTACCGGGACAATAACAATAACAAACCGCGTCGTGGGTGGGCCAGCTGCTTGTGCCACGCGCATTATGTTATTACCGTTTTTTTTCCAGGGGCGAGGGAATTCACAACAAAACGCGTCGTGGGTCAGCTGGTCCGGTCTTTTGTCTGTTACATACAGTTTAGCCAATATTTCATTAGAAACTGAAAAAATATTGGTAAAAATCAATCACTAAGTATAATACTAAGGCTGCACTATAAATAGACTGAGTGACAAGCAATTTACTGGCACTGTGTAGAATGACTGACCTCCAGTGAATATAAACATTCTACATACTTCTATTCGAATACCATTTTTTGTGCTGGAAAAAAAAAATGGAGACCTAGCTAAATAATTGCAAAACATTTTTCATTGTGACCTGGAACCTGAACTCATTTGAGGGAAAAAAAATTCCAGAAGGAAAGTAAAACTAAACAAAGAAATGATGCGGTCGCACAACCGGGGGGGAATTCTGAACAGGTTCACACACAAGTCAGCGTCGGCACCAAATCATAAACCGTCTGCCGTTTATTTCACGAGCCACTTGAAATGGCGGCAGGGGTACGCGTACTCCCGGTTGACGCAAGTTTGAATGAGAAAACTGCCACATCTGCAACTGAAGGAGGGTGTGCACACTTGTGCAACCAAATCATCTCAGTTGTTCATTTTTTTCCGAACCCTTTAGAGAGTTTTTTTTCTTTTTGAAATTGAGTTGCGCAGGTGTACAGGTGACTGCGCAGCGAACGACGACCGACGTAGGTTTGAGGGACGGAAACCCACCGGAAAGTGCGCGCGAGACTCACAGACACGCTTTGTGCGTTGACATCGGCGATCAGTACGTCTCTGTACTCCACAGTCATCAGCGGGGGGAACACCTGCCCCTGCTCGGTGTGCGGAACCAACTGGAACCTGCGCACATTTCACCAAGTAAACATCCCGGACCGGCCACGTTTATTTTTTTTCCCCACTTTGCGAGCGAATCCGCACTTTATTTTGACGGCGTGGGCGACGCGGACCACTTTGGGAAGGACACTGGCGCTTTTCTCTCTGCCGCTCAGCGCGTCCACAAGAAACATACGCCGAGACAGGTACCAGTTCGTCGGGCTCCCTGCGCAAGGACAGCAAAAAATATATGAGACCATCGCACCCAAGTACAGTGGACCCCTGCTATTGGGGAGGGGGTTTGGACCCGGGTGGGACGGTAAATCGCTATCGTCAGATAATTGACGGCCATTCTAAATTGCATTGAAGTGTTTTTCTTTCCGTTTTTTAACCCCCCCCAAAATTCTTTAAGAAGTGAGGATAAACTTCCAATGTTTCTACACTTGGTTGCCCCCGCAAAGAAGGCGGCGTGGGGGAGAAAATTAGAAAAATTAAAGGAAAATGATTAATTATTAGCCCCAAAAAAAAACCATCCAAGGTTTGGTAAATTCGGATGTGCCAAAATGCGCAGAGGTGGGGGTCCGCTGTTACGCAAGTAATCGTCTCACCTTGGTTGATGAACTTTCCGTTATATTGCTGGTTAAGGACCAACGTGGGCAAAGGCAGAAGTTTTCGGCTCTCTTCCCCACCGAGGTCCAGGAAAACGTCGTAAAACAGCGGCTCGGGATGAGCGAGCAGCAGCTCGGCGACTGGAAGCTCACACTACACACACGGACGATATAAGTCGTGGACGCCATGAAGTGAAGCAACGGCAAAAAAACAAAAACAAACCAAAAGCAAACTTACCGTTTCTTGGTAAGCGGTGCCAAAACTGAATGCCGCTGACCGTTTGATGGGCGTTTCCGGACAAATCTAAACCAGTGGACAAAGATTGGACCCGCGCTCGTCAAATTTGTTACCGCCGCAAAAATAACTTTGTTCTCCAAGTATCACCCTCGTGATTAAAATTAAAATACAGTCGTGTAGCTTAAAAACAAAAAGGTTTTTGCCCATTAAAAGTACACTTCATATTACTGCAATCCACAGTAACATGATACACTTTGAACTGTCACGGAAATTTCAAAAATGTACTCCAACAATGATTGAATGAAAATGTTTTCTATCCAGTAAGTAGACTTTATGTGATTAAACCAGCCTTATCTTACTTTGTGACCATTGTAGGTGCTCGGTCTCAGCAAATGGCAATGACCTATGGGGGTCCCTCAAGGGTCAGTTCTTGGACCTCTCCTGTTCAGCCTGTATATGCTACCCTTGGGTCAAATTCTTCAAAACCTTAAAATTTGACTACCACAGCTATGCAGATGACACACAATTATATTTAGCAGTGTCTCCAGATGACGACAGTTCAATTGAGGTGAGGTCTTGTGCCAGTGTCTACATCAGATCAAGAACTGGATGAGCCAACATTTTCTTCAACTAAATCACAACAAAACTGAGACAATCGTTTTTGGCAATGAAGAAAAGAGAATTGCCGTTAGTAAACACCTGGACTCTCCATCTTTAAAAAACAAAGACCAAGTCCGAAACCTTGGTGTTCTGATCGATTCCGACCTGACTTTCAACAATCAGATCCAATCGATCACAAAAATTGCCTTCGACCATCTGAAAAACATATATATCTATAGAGTCAAGTCTTTTGTGTGCGCGTGCATCCATGCTTTTATCTCAAGTAAGACTTTACTATTGTAACGGTCTTCTGACTGGACTCCCCCAAAAAAGTATGAAACAAGCTGCAGCTCATTCAGAATGCTGCAGCTCGCGTTCTGATCAAAACAAAGCGGTCAGAGCATACGCACTACACAAATACATTTGCTTTGCTTTATCCGAGGAAGTGTCCATAATTACTCTCCCGAGCGAGCAATTTTTTTTCTTACTTGAAGATTGGCTCCTCCGATGTTTTCCCATCGAAGGAACTCGCCTCTGACGTTAAAAACGGCAGCGAGCAGCTTAATGTCCGTGTTCTGTGATAAATAATAAACAATAAGTGAATAAACGGGAATATTTTCTGCACTGGGTTTCAGGTCACCTACTTGTTTTTTTCCTCTAAAAATGAAGCTCACTGGGACCGGGTCGGTCTGAAGGACTCGACTCGCCAATCCCGGTTCATCGCCGTAGTAAAGCCACGGTAGATTACGTCTCCTGGAATAAACATAAGAAATATGGTGAAAGCCGAAGCCAAAACTTTTTACGTGTGGCTGTCCGAGCTCGGTTACCAATATGAATTGTCTTGAGTGGCGCTAAAAGCCGCCTGAGATCTGAAGACGGCGTTGAAAAGGCCGCAGGCGTCGACGCCGCCGCCGCTGAGGGAGTGCGTGTTCATCACGCACATGTTGCCCAGGGCCTGGCACGCCGTCAGGTTGGAGAAACTCTGTCGACCGACCGTTTTTTAACGTGGAGATTTAACAACCGCCCGAAACGGACAAAATTAGACCAAGTGGAGAATTACGAGGCAGGCTGCGGCGGAGGAGTGGAGATTTTTGAGGAACCAGCCGGACACCAAGCTGAACTTCTGCGGGAGGAAAAAGACAAAACAGCAAACGTGTTTACAACGTCAACATCTTTGAATACATAAAAAGCAGAACATTCAAAATGCAAACTTGGCGGATGGAACAGAAAATGAGGGAAAATGGACGTGGGGGTCGGGGGGCGGGGAAGACCCTCACCAGCTGAGCAAAGTTGACACTGGGGTTGACGTTTGTGGAAAGGCTGCCTGGGGGGAGACACAAACCTCCTGCCTGGAAAAAGCGTGTACAGTCATATATTTGTAAAAAATATTGCTCCACTGATGAGCATCATGTGCATGTATTCCGTGTACAGCACTAGTTTTGTGATAATGCTTTAACGACTCGACAACTATAATATTCCTCAATGGAGAGCAGCACGGTGGTTGGAGTGGTTAACATGTCGGCCTGACAGCTCAGGGGTTGAATCCCACTTCAGGCCTGAGGATGGGAAGTTGCACATTCTCTCCGCGCTCGGCTGGGTTTTTTGCGGACGGTCCTCCGGCTTCCTCGCACATTCCCAAAACACGACCGTTTCTCGGCTCAACGCTAAATTGTCCAGAGGCGCGAACGCCTGCTCGCTTTTTGTCGATTAAGAGTGAGGAGGCGCACGAGCTCACCGGCGCAGAAGGAGGATGACACAAACAGCCGCTTTTGATGAAGGAAGCCTGGCATCTCTCGCACCTGAATGACAACACGCACAAGATAAGAGCGCCGACGGCGAAATCCAAACAGAATACATAAATAAGCTTCCACTCTATTGTATTTCTCTGCTCTGTGCTTTATCCTGATATTTCTTTTTGAAATCAAAAATGATTTCCTTCTTAAAAATGTACCGAATTTGCACGCTTCGGGACGCGAAGTGCGGCGGCGAGCGCCCGAGCGTCACCTCGGATTGCGCAATCGCTCATAAATGCCCCAGCCGGGCTGCGCCGACTGCCGGGAACAAATGACATACTGGGCCAGTAAAGCTGATTCTGAACTGGTCATTTTGTATTTGTGTTGCATATTTAGTTCTCGTACATAACAGCAGATGAAGCACAAAGTGAGGAAGACAGTCCTCTGCTTCACAAAGGTGGACTTTTCCTTTCGGCAAACTCAGGCAATTGTCGGGAACCTCGAGATTTCAAGAGACCCTCAAACATCCCATAAAATCTGAGAAACTATTACTGTAATTCCCGGCCTACAGAGCTCACCTAGTTACAAGCCTCACCGAGGACATTTGTAAAGGAAATACCATTTGGTATATACACAGGCCGCAGCTGACCTAACAGGGCCGGTTAAAACAAAACTTACCAGGAAATATCACTGAGACACGCCGGTAACACAGCAGCAACACGCTAGCACAGCGCAAACGCTAGCGCAACGCTAACAGGGATGGTAAAAGTCACTTCCTCGGCACATATATTCCACGGGTCTCATTCTTACCTTTTCTGCTCGAGTGCCCCCTTGCGGCCGTTAGAAAAAAAAAAAAAATGCACGAATTAGCCGCATCACCGCATAAACCGCAGGGTTGAAAGCGTGTGAAAAAAGTCGCGGCTTGTAGGCCGGAAATTACGGCAAATTTGTTTTTGATTTAAAGCAACGACTATTGTTTCCGTGAGCTAAAAAAAAAAAAAAAAAAGCCAATCCTGATCATTTTGAGTACGTCCCACTCCTTCCTCTCGCTGTCCATCATTTTAGTGCACATGTGCAGAGTTGCTTTAGGACGATGATCCAAACGCGATGGCGCACTTGTGCAGTTGGAAAACAACGTGGCTGGCGTCACGTTCGAAAAAGTTTGCGCCCAAATTGAAAACCAAATACTGAAGAGCCGCCTAGCCAAAAATATTTCTCCAATCAATCGAAAGAAACAAGAACTAATATATAACGAATAGGCTACAAAATAAAAGTCTCCCATTTTTGAATGTCAGTCTGTTAATCTTGAGGCAAATCCGGCAGACAAATTGTGTGGATCTGGCGCTGATGTCGGAGTCTCACTGCACGACAATGCAGCGATTAAAAAACTACGTGCCGATACCTGTCCCCGCTGCTGTTTGGCACTGACAATGCCGATCCATTTCCATGGCACATCTCACACGTGGCCTCCTCCAAAAGGTTCCCACGGACGTCTCTCTCCACTGGAACGAAAAAAAAAAAAAAAAAAAAAACACGAGACACGTGAGTCCAATTGAAAGGACTTTTCACTGGGCCGGGCCGGGCCGAGATATTCTCCTCACCGAGGACGTGGCTTGCGGGGCACTGGCACTGCCCCTCGTCGCTGACAGTGCCCGGGCAGCGGATGCACCCGAAACCATCTCGAGTTACCGCCTGGAATTGAAACGGAAATCTCAGCAACGGTTCACACACACACACACACACACACACGTGAGGAAAAAGCGCAAAAGAAGCCAGCGAACGCCACTTACGGGCTTGTCGCCCGGACAGGCCTCGCAAGAAATGGACGTCAGCTCAGTCGTGACTGTGCGGAAGCCACGTTGGCAAACGCAACTCAGACCTGGAAAAGAAATGATTATAGCCATTTTCAAACTTTATTGGGCCGCCAAGGCACATATTACACAATTGAAAACTAAAACTACAAACTAAAATGCAACCAAAAAGTGGATCAACAAATCAAAAATGGACTTTCTGCCATCTAACAGAAGAGTATTTATTTGTTCTGTTTGTCATTCAACATCGCTGACAGGGATAGATGACCCAAGATCCATGATTTTAGGTGAATCATATTTTTCTGACCAATTGAGTAAACTTTGAACATTTTCTGAGTTACGGTACTAACACACGCACCAAGTCACAAATTGCCTTATTAGGACTGATATTATATTTCCACTTTCTGTAGCGCACAAGCAAACATTATTCACACGTATGGATAATTTAAGTGTTTAGCCATGTTTTTGGCAATGAAACACCCAACATGCAAACCCAAATTCGAACCCTGGACCTCAGAACTGACAAGCATAACTCGAATTCAAGTCAAGCATGCTACGAATCTTATTCATCTTGTGAACTCAGCCTTTGTTATTGTAAATAATAAATGACATACATCAACCAATGATAACAGATATCCATTTGCTTCTAATCAAAATCCACATAGCTTATTTTTTTATGATCTTATTTTATGTCAAAGATTCCTTTTTGAGAATAAAATCAAATTTTTTTTAAAAAATAATTTCAGTAGACATGAACATATTCAATAAAAAATGCGAATATGAACGTGAAATGAAATGTTATGTTGAGCGCATGATGTGTTTTGCTGCCAGCATATGATGCATTTGCAACATTTTAAACAAAATTGCAGGCACTATTTGTGTTGAAGTTTGGAGTTTTGTGACCAACCTGCTGCGCTCCGTTGTTGATTTTCACCGCAGGCCACGCACGACAAACTGGAAATGTCGAAGAACTCCTCCGGACTGCAATCCGAAGGCTCTTGAAAAGGAATTATAAAGTGCTGCCCGTCAACCGGATTGGAATGCAGGAAGAATATGATGAACGCAAATTTGTGTTTGCTGAGAAAATGTGGCGTCCCCGTCGCCATGGTGGGGGAGAATCTTATTTCTACTCTTCTGGTTTTTGCGGGTTAGCATCGGGCTTCGTGAAGCACTACCGCCACCTTCGGTCTGGGGTGGCACACGTGAAGCGTCTGAAAATAAAAAATTACATTAAATAAACTAGTAAAGCTCTCCGCCTGAATTCAACTGGGTTCCCATAAATATATATATATATATATATATCCATACCAAGGAAGAATATGATGAACTCAAATTTGTGTTTGCTAAGAAAATGTGGCGTCCACGTCGCCATGGTGGGGGAGAATCTTATTTCTACTCTTCTGGTTTTTGCGGGTTAGCATCGGGCTTCGTGAAGCACTACCGCCACCTTCGGTCTGGGGTGGCACACGTGAAGCGTCTGAAAATAAAAAATTACATTAATAAACTAGTAAAGCTCTCCGCCTGAATTCAACTGGGTTCCCATAAATATATATATATATATATATCCATACCAAGGAAGAATATGATGAACTCAAATTTGTGTTTGCTAAGAAAATGTGGCGTCCCCGTCGCCATGGTGGGGGAGAATCTTATTTCTACTCTTCTGGTTTTTGCGGGTTAGCATCGGGCTTCGTGAAGCACTACCGCCACCTCGGTCTGGGGTGGCACACGTGAAGCGTCTGAAAATAAAAAATTACATTAATAAACTAGTAAAGCTCTCCGCCTGAATTCAACTGGGTTCCCATAATATATATATATATATATATATATATCATACCAAGGAAGAATATGATGAACTCAAATTTGTGTTTGCTAAGAAAATGTGGCGTTCCCGTCGCCATGGTGGGGGAGAATCTTATTTCTACTCTTCTGGTTTTTGCGGGTTAGCATCGGGCTACGTGAAGCACTACCGCCACCTTCGGTCTGGGGTGGCACACGTGAAGCGTCTGAAAATAAAAAATTACATTAATAAACTAGTAAAGCTCTCCGCCTAATTCAACTGGGTCCCATAAATATATATATATATATATATCCATACCAAGGAAGAATATGTGAACTCAAATTTGTGTTGCTAAGAAAATGTGGCGTCCACGTCGCCATGGTGGGGGAGAATCTTATTTCTACTCTTCTGGTTTTTGCGGGTTAGCATCGGGCTTCGTGAAGCACTACCGCCACCTTCGGTCTGGGGTGGCACATGTGACGCGTCTGAAAATAAAAATGTCAATATAGTAGTAAAGCTCTCCGCCTAAATTCAACTGGGTTCCCATAAATATATAAAGATATATATCCACACCAAAAAAATACATCTTTTTTTTTTAGAAATATGGATGACTGATTTGCACTCCCGCCTCAGTTTTCAGGTCGAAGGTCTGAATCCCACATCTTCCCTGCTTGCTTTGCTTCCTCCCAAAATTGTCCATAGTTGTGATTGATCGGTCGCCAATACGCAACCTGTGATTGGCCGGGAAGTCAGCCGAATCAGGAGTTTAAGTGGATCGAAGATGGATGGATGGATGGATGGAAAAATGAATGAAAAATGATGAAACGAAAACACCTTGCATGCAGCAGATTGTACATGTCTGCTTTAACTTGTCGTTTTTATTGCAAGAATTAAAAAGACAACTCTTGGGTCTTCTCTGGTGTTGTAGTTTTAAATAATAATTAGGAAATATTGCAATATCATCTGTAATTTTGCAACACAGCCAGTCCAATCAATCATATGACGTGTGCTGAAATGAACGGATATTATATTAATACATTTCATTATGTTTCATGGAGGGGGTGGGACATAAAAATACCCAAACATGATGATGAACATGACGCGCATCCACGGACATCTTGGAAGTATCTTCCGTGGAAATTACTTTAGAAATCGTGCATCCAACTGACTCTTGTAGATCAGGTTCTTCCTCCCGAAAAAACTGCGAATCTTTCGGAATATCTGACGGCAAAGCATCGAATTCAGACACGAACGTCCGGCATTCTCCGCGCATTGTCCGCGTTCAACACCAACCGTTTGCTGGACGTACGTGAGGAGGCCCGCCAGGACGAAGTTCCGGCACGCGAGGTCGACCACGCAGAAGAAGAACGCGTCGAAGCTCAGCAGCGTGCTCTCGTGGCCGTAAAAAAGGGCATCGCTGAAACTGTGCGCTTTATCTGCACGGACGAAGACGGGCGGTCGGACACACGTGGACCAAGGTTCCGAGCGCAAGTCCATACCGTTGTAAAAGATGCTCTTCTCGATTGGTTCAAGGAACTCCACGCCCATGATTCTCTCCAACGCCAGTTTGTCCCTCACGTAGTAGTCCATGTCGGGGTGGACCTGAGCCGACCCAAACGTGGAAACTGAACGCAAAACAATCGCCGCCGGCGTTGAGGGTGCTGCGGACATACGTGATCTATGATTGACGCCAGGAAGAAGTTCATAGCGTGGTAGGCCCGGATGTTCTGCTCCCAGCGGCTGACCGAGCCCGGGTCGGTGAGCCGGGCCGGTCCGTATCTCTGGAAGCCACAGACCGGTTGAGAGATCGCGCGTCAGTCCGGACAACATTCAGCATTGCGACGGGCACCGACCGTGGCGAAGGACTCCCGGATCCTGTCGTACTGAGAACGGAGGCGCGTGGAAAGGGCCACCTGGAACGTCTGGATCTCGGTGCTGGGGAGGAGTCCTCTTTGGCCGCACAGCGACTCCTTCGAACAGCAGAATACACTGAGCGGCTCTTGACCTCCCGCCGCGGTGAAGTCCGAGCAGTTGCCAAAGTTCTTTTCATACGCGACAACATTTTCAACGCATCTTGGCTGGATTACTGTCAGGCATTTTAGTAGTTTGGAGTCAGCCAGCCTCCCCGAACATCTCCAATGTCTAAAATCAACCTTCTCTATCCCTCCCCGCTTTCACCAGGACTACGGCTGGTCCAGGACCGTCTGGTCCGAGAGTCTAAATGGAAGCTCAGAGTAGAAAGATTGTTTTTTTCCTGCTGCTGTTCCCAAACTGTGAATTGATCTTTGGGTGCAACTTAGACCAAGCTCTTAAGTGTCCATCTGTCAAGACCCGTTTTCATCCTTTGGAGGTTCGCCTCAGCCTCCGTTCTAGCGACTGAGCTCGGTCTTTGGCGCAGTGCGGGCGGACCTACCGCTTCCCTCCTCAGATTGTTGTTCATTTCCTCCATGTTTGTGTCGGCGTGGCCGTGCACGGAGCGTCCGTGGATGTAGTAGCCGAAACATCGCTGGGCTAAGAGCAGCACGGAAATCTGCAAAGACAAAAACGCGCTCGAGTCAAGACCGGCAGATTAAGACTCGAACGTACGATTAGACGCAGCTCACGTTGCTCATCGAGCAGAGGTCCACAAAGTGACGGATTTTGTCCTCCACGCAAATCTCGTAGAAGACTGTGAAAATGACCTGCGTGCACATTTAAGCGTGTGTCTCAATAAAGTTCTTTACCGCTTTTCCAGGTCAGGTAGCTTCAGGAGGGATACCCAGACTTCCCATTCCCCAGCCACTTCTTCCAGCTCTTCCGGAGGGATCCCGAGGCGTTCCCAAGCTAGCCGAGAGACATGGTCCCTCCAGCGTGTCCTGGGTCGTCCGCGGGGACTCTTTCCGGTGGGACATACCAGGAACACCTCACCGGGAGGGACCTGAATCAGATGCCCCAGCCACCTCATCTGGCTCCTCTCAATGCGGATGACCGAGCTTCTCACCCGTTCTCTAAGTGAGAGGCCGGACACCCTGCGGAGGAAACTCATTTCTTCCGTCATTTCTTAAAAATTGTTGAGATTTTTTTGGGTGGTGGTGTTGGTCAGGGGGTCCTCAAACTTAAAAGTACATAGAATCATGAAATATTTTACCCCGTTAAAACCTTTTTCAGAACTGCTCAAACCTTCATGTTGCGATCGTTCACTTTTAAAAGGGAAAAGAAAGCAAAAACCTGCACAAGTCCAATGCCGAGCCAAAGCGTCGCCGCAAGACCGAAGCGCACAGTCGGACTGTATGATGGTGGCCCCTCCTGCTGGGGGCACTCGGACGGTGGCCAGGGCTCCCGGACCGTGTATTCCCAGAAACCCAAAGCCTGGATGGAGAAGGCAAAGATTTGGACCAGCACCAAAAAAAACCAAAAAAAAAACGGGCGTGTCTGGAAAGTACTTTGAGGAAAAAGAGCACAGCCAGGATCTGAAAAGTTGGCCTGATCTTGCGGACGGTCTGGAGCTCGTTCCACTCATTGGCTACAAAGTAGGTCCTCCAAATGCTGACGGGCAAGAGATCCCGTTTCTGATGAGCCGCCCCTGACAGCAGAAGAGTGCACACTGAGTACTGCTTTGGTTCCGCCCAAAAGGAGGACTACCGCACTCATTCGATACCTGCCGCGGTCCGACTAGCCGCGGTGCGAGGCTTCTCCCAGTCGATGAAGAAAACATCCACAGAAAGCTGCACCATCAGCTGGTGGAGGAGCTGCACCGCCTGGAAGAACACAAGATCGGGTATGCGACTCGGGTCCAGTACGCACGCTCTACCCAAACTCTCCACAAAGATATGAAAAATTGTTTCATTTGACACTGTGCGATTCTTCAGAACTTTGGGATATTTCTTCGTTTTTTGGGTGTGATTGCAGACGTTTGAATGCCCATGCGAGCGTCGAGCGTTTCGGGACTTTCAGCACAACTTGCTGAAACAGGCGTTGGATCCATGAAACTCCGGCGAATGACAAATCTGATAAAATATGAAATACAAACAAATTTGCTTTGCTACGTGACTGACCTTGAGCGCAAAGGCGCAAACGACGTACGTCACAAAATGCTTGTCCTCCTGAGGGTTAAGCGGCAGGAACGCGGGAACTTGCTGAAGGCCCTAAACACAATTCAAGAACAAATTGCAAATAAATAATAATAATAATGAAAAAAAAAATCCAACAATTGGGCCTCGTATTGAAATTTGTTAGCGTAGCGCTGAGAAAACTTTGGCGCTCCAAAATCAACCACTCAGTCATTAAAATTGTCAACTCAATATTTGATTAGCTACAATAATCAATCAATCATCTGATTATTTAAAGACATAAATAAAGAAATACCAAAACTAATAATAAAAAAGATTTTCATAATAAGAGCATAATAATTTTTCATTTTTAGTCTTTAGCAGTGTTAATTGTGATTAATTATCCGAAGACTTGAATGCAAAATGTTCCTTTTTTAAAATACTGCATATCCATCCATTTTCTTAGCCTCTTATCCTCACGAGGGTCGCGGGGAGTGCTGGAGCCTATCCCAGCTGTCAACGGGCTGGAGGCGGGGTACACCCGGAACTGGTCGCCAGCCAATCGCAGGGCACGTGGAGCCAGACAACCAATCACACTCACGCGGCAATTGAGAGTGTCCGATTAATGTTGCATATTTTCGGGATGTGGGAGGAAACCGGAGTGCCCACCCGGAGAAAAGCCACGCGGGCACAGGGAGAACATGCAAACTCCACACGGGCGACTGTGGGATCGAACCCGGGACCTCAGAAGTGATTTGAAAATTCATAATTCTATCTATCGGGTATTTCACGAGATGACGGCGACCTTGTGAATCGTGAGACAGTAGAGTCCAGTTGCCACGGTGACGAGGACCAAAACATTGGCCACGTCTCCAGCGTAGAACAACAGGAAGGTCCAAACAATCTAGCGCCGGCGACGGGACGAGCAAAAGAGAAGACCAGACGACGCGCATTAGCGGCCCGTTCGCCACCCGTCGGGGGGGGGGGGGGGGGGGGGGTCGCCCCAGATTCACCCTCAGGTCCGGGGCCGCCGAGGCCGTCCGCCTCTGCCAGCTCGCCGTCTTCAGCACCGACAAAAGCGCCACCAGGCCGACCAGCGCGCCCGCCGCAGTCTGGGAAACAAGCACAGACAATATCGCCGTCGCCATAATCCGGATCGGCAAAGCAAGGCCACGCCCGACGTGTTCCGCGAGCTGCGTTCAATCGTGTTTGTCGTCATGAAATCCCGCAGTTGACTCGATGTCACCGATGCAGGATGACAATTTACTGGAATTCCCCGGTCTTGATTTCAGTTATGGATTATGGATGGCGTGCAGTTTTGGTCCAGTGGGTTTTGGCAAAAAATGCTACCAACGCTTCTTTTGAATGGTTCGTCCTCAATATTGTGCGGTTGAATGTTTGTTGCTCTCTGAGAAAAGATCTGCACTCTAGTAAAGTTATTCTACATATTATTAAAGTTCTAATTTATTTAGCATATCCTGCTTCATCATGCAGAATATTGAATCTGGATCGCTTTTATGCCAGAACATGTCCTGCAGGGGAATGTTTATATACTCCCCCCTGTGGCCATTTGAATAATGACGGATATTTATTGAAAATTTCAGAAAAGGTTTGAGAGGCGAGATGAGTGAGTAAAGCGAGGACGTAGCGAGAAAAATAAGCACAAAACAGAACATTAGCTATGTGAATAAACAAAAATGCAAATATGAAACAAAAAATACAACATTACATTGGAATCTGTTTTTATATGAGATAGTCGCACAGCACCCTGTGAGGGAGGAACAGGACAAGACAGGACGAGAGGAGATGGGACATGACAGGTTGGTACAGGACAGGGCAGTGCAGAATGAGACAGGATAAGAGAAGATGGGACACGACAGGGTGGGAGGGGACAGGACAGGACAGGACAAGACACGATGAGACAGGACAAGACAAGATGGGACACAACAGGGCATGGACATGGACAGGACATGAAAAGACAGGACGAGACAGGACAAGACACAACAAGGCAGGACAAGACGAGATGGGACAGGACGCGACAGGGCAGGATGAGACAGGATAAGAAAAGATGGGACACGACAGGGCGGGACAGGACAAGACCAGATGGGACACGACAGGTTGGGACAGGACAAGACAAGATGGGACACAGCAGGGTGGGGCAGGGCGCAACAGGGGAGGACAAGACAGGAGGAGACAGGACAGGGTGGGTCAGGACAAGACGAGACGGGACACGATAGAGTAGGACAGGACAAGACACGACGAGAAAAAGAGACAAGACTAGCTGGGACACGACATTGCGGGGGAGGACAAAACACGATGGGACACGACAGGACCGGATGAGACCGGAACAGGGCAAGCACTTTCCCGTTGTGTGGCGCAGGCGAGGCCCGCCGTGCTCGGACTCACATCGACCACGTAGGCCTCGTACATGTGCGCATCCTTCACCGTCGTCGTCTGAAAGAGGAAAACGTCACGCAAAACGATGTTTTCGGGACTCCCGACACGACAAAAACTGCACTTCAGAACGACGTGAACACAACACCGACTCACCGGATCCGGCGGCGTGCTGACGTTGGGATTCGAAGGCGCGTCCATCCGGTCACGAAGCAATCGTCCTCCGACGTCCGTGCAGTACTGCAGCCCGTGTACGCGAAAAGGACGGACGGCGGCGTTCAAAGGGGAACGCGTCAAAGTTGGACGACATCATACAGACACAAACAACGTGCAGTCAATCAGCACACGTTGGCGCCACGGTTACAACGACAACCGCAACTTTTTGCCATTTTCTTCTCTTAATTCTCTCCGAACATTAATAAGTATAAACTCAAAAGTTGGTTTATTCATTTTTTCCCCCAAATAGTTCAATTGTATTTGTTGTTTTTCCCGAAAATAAAAGCAAAAAAAAAAAAAAAAAAAAAAACCTTTGCGTGTGTTTCAGAAAAAAAATGAGGCAACTTATTTGGAAATGTCATGTCACAAGGCTTTCTTGTTTATGATGACACAAATAACAAAATGATGTCACAAGCAGGTATTGGCTCCTTTCTGGTTGGGCAGTTTGAAAATAAAATGCATTATTTTTATTTTGGAAGAGTCGTCAAACGTCCACGCAGACTGCAATATGATTGGCTGCCGCAGCCAAGGCGCCTGCACGTCGCAGCCAATCATCCTGATTAAGATTGATTAGTGAAGGCCGACGGAGGTCAGCGGGTCAGGTCGGAAACGGCGTGGTGTTCTAGCCACTGATCTCAAAAATCAAAATCAAAACAAAACAAAACAAAACTGCATAGCGCATACATATTTAACGGTATGTTGATTGGTTGAAGCCAGTTGGCCGCCATCTTGGTACTCCCAAAACGTGTGGAGGAAGTGATTGACAGGTTGGATTATGGCAGCGTTTTTCCTCAAAGTTTGGTATGTAGAATTAAAACTGGTCGTATGAGCTTGATATATTTTCAGTTCTGGTAACGTGAAGGATTTTTAATTCGATTTGGTATGCCAAAAAAGGCCAAGTGCAAAGGAAAGACCGTGACGAGCAAGAAACCTTGCATAAATTACCGAGGGCCCGATTTCCGTGACCCGTTCGCTGTGAAGCACTATCATCGTAACATAGCAAAAAACTCAGCATTTTTTTGGGTCATAAAAACATTCAATTTCAAGTCAATCAGTTCGATATATTTTTGGAAATAAGGACTTGCAATGGACAAATACATTTGTTGTCTCTGCGATAAAAAAATCCAAACTTGTTTCCTTGCATTTGAAAATCAAATTCAATTTGCAGAGTTCTGTATAATGAAATTCATTCAAAATGTCACAGAAAAATGTGTTTTCTTGCTTATCCACTGATGAAGTTTGGGAAAATATATTGGCGTGGCTTTTTCGCGTCGGCCTGTGAAGGTGAAGCCGAGAGTGAACAGTCAACAACAACAAACGGAAGCAAAACTTTGTTCAAGTGAATTAAGATAATCAGAAAAAAAAAAAAAATACGAACAAACTTTAACAGGGTCAAAGTAAATCTTTCCAACTTCCCTGTGGAACGTTTTCTCACGGCCACCAAACTGGCGATGAACGCACAGGTCAGCGCGTTTGTTTTGGGAGAATCAAGATGGCGGAAGGCGACTTCACTTTTGGTGGCCAATGAGCCATCCAGTCTTTTATTAATTTTGGTTATTTGTTAGATCAGTGGTTCTAGCAGCCCGGCTAACCCAAATGATGTCGACAATTTGTGGCAGATTCTTCGTGACGAATCCTCCGTTGACCATTCTGACAAGAAAAGTGCGATCACACGAAAAAGGAACACGCGCGCCGTACGAGACAAAACCGGACCGGCCCACGACTGAATCTCTGAAATCGGGATTGCGGTTTTTAACTGACATCAAAAGCAAGAAAAAGTTTTAGATTCTTCGTTTTTCGAGCCAAGAAAAAAAAAAAAGAACATATTTAATGGGTTAAAAGAAAAGAATTATTGATGCTTTTTGTGGATGAACATTGCAAACGGCATAAAGTGGAACGACATCAACATTGTGGATGGTTGACGGTGTGCTTTAAAACTTCACTTGTCTTAAAGTACCTTTCAATACTCCATCCTCACAATCATAAGAATTAAAAAAAAAAAAATCAAATGAAAACAAATTAGAACGTTGTATGTCAATAGATGCTACGCAATTACAATTATTATTTTAACAATCATTTCACGGCAATGGGAAAAAAACCCAGTACAAAGCAGCGTTGAAGGACAAAAAAAGAAATCGAAGATTTTCAAGTAGATCGGACGCATACAAATACATTTTTGCTGAACAAATCCTAAAAAAATATTGATGATTGCCTTTTGGATAACTAACGGTGACCATGCAGAGTTGCAATATTTAATGAGACTGCACTGCAAATCTTTGAAAACAACCAGCAGCTAAATAAAGACGGCAGGTCAACCTTGGGTTACAATCTCGGGAGAAATATGCACCCTAAAAGTTTGAAGGTAAAAAAAAAAAGAAAACAATCAAAGTTCCTCACGTGACACGAAATCGATGGGATGTCAAATGAGTTTGTAAATCATCAGAAACGCCATTCAAATACAACTACTTGCACCTTGTAACGAGTCCGTTTGAAAATACTAAAAATCCCAAACGTGTCGAGAAAGGCACTCGTGCGTCGGGAGCTTCCTTTACTAATAATTGATGATATTCTTTGCCAAATACACAAATATTGAACCTTCGGGCCTTTGACACAAAGGCAAAATTCCTGATTCCATCTTAACAGGCAGCGTGAACACTGAACTCGGTCATTTGAGGGAGTTTCATTCCATCCATTTTCTTTTGCCGCTTATCCTCACAAGGGCCGCGGGGAGTGCTGGAGCCGATCCCAGCTGTCAACGGGCAGGAGGCGGGGTACACCCTGAACTGGTCGCCAGCCGAGCCGGCGACCTTTCAAATTTCTCTCTCCCCAGCTGCTCATTTGGCACACATCAAGCCCAAAAATGTCATTTACAACTTAAAATATGTACCTAATATTTTGTCAATTCTGTTGATACCTGCTAAATGCGCCCCCCCCCCCCCGTTGTATTGTCAAACTATGTATTTTCTCGCCAAACTGTGACACAGAGGGATAAAAAGACAACCTGCAAAATGATTTCTTGCATGAGATTTCATAATGCGGGCAATCAAAAGTTACATTTTTTTAAATGGGAAAGACTGCATTCTCATAATCATAGGTAATGTGTGTCATCCAGCAATTTGAGTTCCATAATTGTTTCCAGGCTAACGGCACATTGAGCACAATTCATAATTTTGGACTTTCCCCACAGGACGCAAAGCAATCGACTGCTGATCATTTTTACACTTTGCCTGTTCTATAAAACGCGCATTATGAGACCCCTGCGTACATCAAATTTTATTTCGTTTGTCCATAACCGGCACAAATATTGGTGTTTTATTCCCTATGAAAAATGTATGGCATAATAACGTAAAACTTACCAAGAAAACTGGACGTGTCTTTCTACATCATGTGTGGAACATATTCCAAATAATAAGACGATTGCAAACGGATGGGTTGACAAAATAAAAATTAATAAGGAAAAAGAGATGCATGTTTTGACATTCTGTATTGTCAGCCAATTAAAAAAAATATTCAGTTTCGACATTTCAAGAATGTTCATCAACCACCTTCTGCAGACTCGCAATAATAATAATAATAATAATAATAATATTTAAAAATCACTTTCTGTTCCGGCTGCAACGCGGCTTAATCTTGTCTTTACATGCCTCCGACACTAGAGGGCAGTGACACCGTCTCACAGTTAAAAAGTAACGCCAACAAGGAAGAAGTCCAGCACCCTCGAAGGCCACTCCCAGTTGGGTGAGTGCAAAAAAACAAAAACAAAAAAACCAGACGATCGACGTAGAATTCTCAGAGAAGTTCCAACGAGACTCCAGTTCTCAAAGGGCCGAGTGGTCCGAACGCCACACCGGAGGCTTCGGCGTCCTGTTGAATGTCCACAAGAGGGCGATAGTCTTCACTTCAGATGGAAGATTCTAAATACACTCCCCCCCCCCCCGCCCTCCTCCCTCCAGCTTAACAGTGACCAGTTTTTTTTTTTTTTTTTGCAAAAGCATCAACGCAAATATGGCAGTGTTCATCGATCGTCCTCCGTCGCCGCGACTACGGAACTTTGCGTGCAATCGGGTAACATTCAACACACCCCGAAAGGAATCCAAGAAATCAGCAGTATCTGGCGGACTCGCATGGACAAAAATAATAATAATAAGAATAGAAAAACAAAACATCCATCCGTCCATTTCCCGAGCCGCTTATCCACAAAACAATTCACAAACTTCTCACAAGAAACAATCAATATTAACATTCGCTCTGCTTTGGGCAGAGTCAGGTCAAACCAAAGGGGGGGGTTGTAGGGTCACATGATCGCAGGGGTCATAAGGCCACAATGGTGCACGGGTGTTTGAGTTTACAAGGCAGCACTCCTCTGTTGAGTTGATAGAACTCCACCAACTGGATCAGGTCGGTGAATTTGGTGGCACTATCGTCAAGGCTGAAGAAGACTTGGCCGTCCTCTTCGCACTGGTGAGCGGCGAAAGGGGGGGGGGGGGGTGGGGTGGGAGGGTGAAAAGGTCAAACGTTAACATCAAACAAACAAAACATTCCTCTCACTGGCATCGAAAATCAGATAACACAAAAGGAAATCAACCGCTTACATTTGCATTTTTGGAAATCACCTAATCCGCCGTTCACCACGTGGGTGACATTCCAGATCCCCCCCCCATAATTCCCTCAAATTAACGACAATTATTTCACTCACATTTGGAAAATGTACCGGTCTGGTCCACCAGTCATACCCAAAGATATAACGTTACGGGTGTGTGTTTTGTTTGTAATTATGAGTGTAGCCCTTTAAGAGCGGAGTGGGGCGGCGTCAGGTAAACCAGGAAGTAGAAGTAGGCTTGAGCTTGCAGATCCTAAAACGTCAGGCTGTGGTTCACTTAGAGGCAAGGGTGCTCAATACGTCGGTGGATCGTTTTGGGTTGATTGCGTGACGGCGTGCCCCCCCCCCCCCCGAAAAAAAAAAGACCCTACACCAGGTGTGTCAAACGCATTTTTGTCGCGGGCCGCATTGTAGTTACGATTTTCCTTAGAGGGCTGTTATGGTGAAAACAACAAAATGCTGAATGGCCACATCATATTTACACACGAAATTTATGAACTTGTTTTGGAATCAGAAATCAAGCGTGACGGGTTTTTCCAACCATCACACAAAAATGCTTATATCTCAACATTATCATTTATGACATACGACAATTTGAAAATGTTGGGATCTATTTTCACAAGAATCACAGATTTTGACACCGATGACTTGCCTTAGTGGGCCACGTAAAATCATGTGCGCGGGCCGAATCTGGCCCCCGGGCCTTGAGTTTGACACCGCCTCGTCGCTTGACTCAGGTGTGGCCAAAACGTCGAGCGCACGCACGTAAATATGCGTTTTAGCGAGCTGTCCTTCTATTTACGGCAATCCAAGTGTGCGCCGCGCCCCCCCCCCCCCCACACACACACACACGCCAGTCTGGCTGCTTGAAAAAAAGATCTTGGGGTAAAAAAAAAAGTCTGGCCACCACTTGAGGGCTCATCTTTGAGGGAACATTGGTCAAGACTACACAAAATAAGCGTCGTCTTTCAATTTCTATGTATTTCTACCTGTGACAAATTTTACGTGCGTAATTTCTTTGTGCTCGACTGTGCAAATTAGCGAGCGCGATGGCGTACGCGCCCGTCAAGTCACAGTGACTGATTATTGATTGTATAAAAATCTCAAGAGTTTCATGCATGGGTTTCATGTTGGGAGGTACAAATCTATTTTTGTCCACTTGGTGTCGCCGTTCGCAGCACATTCCACACCTCGGTAAAATGATAAACGATATGTTGTACATGTAAATATGGTTTCCAGTTTGGGGAAAAACCTGCTCCATGCATTCTCTATATTCATTTATGTAGAAGGAAAATATTTGTCACCAAGCAGTACTCTTTACTTTTTCCTGTTGTCACCATCCAAGCCTCACTGCGGGCTTGACATACTTTATTATTGCTATAATGTCAAGCTATAGAGCTCGCGCACGTTACGTCACCATTTTCCCGTCGGCCATATTGCAGGTCAAAAAGAGCTGCTCGACAGTGTGGGCGACGTTGAACCGGAGCAGAATATTCATAACGCCCGAAACCTGTTGCGCTGTTGGTTGTTACAAGAGACGAGACAGAAATTCAAAGAGGTCATAATATGGAATACCAGCTGAAAAGACCTGAAAATATTTTCGCAGATATTTTGGCAATTCAACGTGATGGATGGTGCCCACCCAAATCCACACAACTGTGTAGCGATTACTTCATTTCAGGTAGGAATTATTATTCTCAATCTCAAATTCCCAAGAAGTATTTATAATGCCAAGTTGGCTCATTTGAGAAGAGAGTGTTTAAAAAAAAAGACAAAAAAAAAAAAGACAGGGAGTCGTCTCCAAGGTACACGGAAGCGTGTTGCGGCCACACGTTAAACTTCGGTAAACCTCTCCACGACAGACTTTTTTTTTTTTTTTTAAATATGCACTGTTCTCAAATGAGTCCCATGCGTATTTAAAAAAGAAAAACAAACCGTCAGTCACGGAGAGCTTTACGTAGGTTAAGGTGTGGCCGCAGCACACTTCCGTGTACAGGGGCCGAAGCCTATCCCAGCGGTTGATTTTCTTTTTTTAAATGGCCAACAATGCATATTTAAAAGAAAAAAAAAAAAAAAAAAGTCTGTCATGGAGAGGTTTACCAAAGTTTAACATGTAGCCACAACGCGCTTCGTGTACGGAGGAGCCGACTCGCTGTCTTTTTTTTTTCCCCCAATCATAGTTAACGAATGCGAGTTTCTGTAAAACCAGGGGTCATTTATTGAAATATTGAAAAAATTTGAGTGGCTCCATCACGATGTGGGATTTATTCTTGATTGAGAACAGATCCAGCAAGCAAGTATTTGTATGCGTCCAGACTTTTCTACGCTTTGGGACTCTTCCGTGTAAATCTCGATGACTTCCTCAGCAGACCCACGCTTTGCTCGACCGTCAATATGGCCAGTCAGGTGACTTCGGTGACGTCGGTGCACGAGCTCGATCGGCACGCCCGACAATGGAAATGCAAGCCTGAGAAGTGCCGTCGAAATCGAACTGTACCGTCTGGCGGAAAGCCGAATATGAATGAATATGACCCGTTTATTACTTCAGCGGTAGCTCGGTTTTTGAACTAATCAGTTTTCGAACAAAAAATGAGATTTTTTTTTTTTTTTTGCTTTGATTTTCGAACGAAAATCGGTATTCGAACGCCCCGACCAGCTGACCCACGCCGATTCGTTATTGTGCTTTCGAACGCACCCCAGAAAATACCGGAAACGACGTCACAGGCGCAACGCAAGCCGTTGACCCACACACTGCCTTGCACGCCAACGTGTCTTTTTTTCTTCCAATTTTCCCCCTCATTATTGCTCGTTTAAAGTTATTCTGCGCTTTTGTTCATAAAAAAGGTTTACAAGGCCGGGGGCCAAGTCGCTACAGATACGGCAATGCGCTGCCAGCCTAGCGTACTCTACTACTAAAGCTTACATTTTAGGCCAAAAATAAATATATTTCTTAAATCATTTAATTATATAAAGTATTTAAACTATGCATGTATTTCGACTATGCAGTTTAATATCAGGAAAAGCTAAAAAAAAAAAAAAAAAAAACCTTTAAAAAACTAATTTTTTTTTTTTATAGGCTTGGAACGCATTATTTCCTTTTCCTTTCATTGTAATGGGAAAACACACTTTGGCTTTCGAACGTCTTGTGTTCGAGAACCGAGGCACCACTGTATTTGGAATCGGATCATTACGAAGAACCAATTGAAGGTTTGAGCTAACACCAGCGCAAAGGTTTTGCCTACCGGTAGTATCTGGAAATGTTTGATTTTCTGGTGATGGCACAACGTGAGCACAAAAGCCTTCGGGTTACTCTGGCTGACTCGGAGCAGAAACAAGCTGCAAGAAGAAAACAAAAATCATCCAAATTTAGCTGGAAAGTTTGAAGAAAAAAAAATAAGAATAAAGCGTAAAGGGCATTTTTATGAATTTACCCATCGACTTGACCCTGTTGGTGGATAATGCGATGCGATTCTTCTCTGGTGATTCTGCCGTGGAACCACAGCTGGGCTATGTGGATGACTGGAGGGAATTATTTGCGATATTTAAGAAAGCCGCCGCAGTATTTTGAAAATATCGAGCCGGTGAAAACGATTGAACGCGGGCGTCCTGGCGTTTACCCGAGTTGAGTGAGGAGTGATGCAACGGACTATGGGAGCCCAACACGTTCATCCGGTGATTCCTCTTCTGCCGTACAAAGAAAAATGACACCATTAGTCGAGATTCAAAGTGTACGAGACACAATTTTTAGCATCGACTTCAACTGACGCTAACTGTCAAAAATTTCAATCAAATAAATGCTCGTTCGGTGGCCGCCACCATTTTTTTTTTTTTAACCAAGCAGTTTTTGTAAAAGAGCCTTCCGTTCGTCAATCTGTTCACACATCCAGAAACATGTATTTTAACTTGTTAGGGGAATACATTCCATAATTTCCGGCCTACAAGCCGTGACTTTTTTCACACGCTTTCAACCCTGCGGTTTATGCGTCGATGCAGCCAATGTGTGCATTTTTTTCCTCTAACGGCCGTAAAGTGGCCACTCGAGCGGAAAAGGTAAGAATGAGAACGGTGGAATATATGTGCTGAGGAAGTGACTTCTACCCGCCATGTTAAGGCTGTGCTAGCGTTAGCATTGTACTAGCGTGTTGCTGCTGTGTTATTGGCGTGTCTCAGTGATTTCTGCCTCTAAGTTTTTATTTATTTATTTTTAAACGGCCCTGTCAGAGCCGCGGTAGCGTTAGCGCCACGCTAGCGTTAGCACTGTGCTAGCGTGTTGCTGCTGTGTTATTTGCATGTCTCAGTGATTTTTACCGGTAAGTTTTTTTTTTATTTTTTTTTTTAATCAGCCCTGTCAGCGCCATGGTAGCGTTAGCGCCACGTTAGCACCGAGGTAGCGTAAGCGCCACGCTTGTGTTAGTACCACGCTAGCGCCACACTAGCGTTAAACTTTGTGTGTAAACTTTGTCTTTCTTTGTCAATATCTCGCACCGCCGCGGCTTCCGTATGTACCAAATGTTATTTCCTTTGCAAATGTACTGGGTGAGGCTTGTAACCAGGTGCGCTCTGTAGGCCGGGATTTACGGTAGTTATGAGTAAGTTTTTCTGACAATGAGAGCAAACCAGTATTTCATAGCCGCCCGCAGTAGATTTGTCAGTTTGAAGACATGAAGACAAATCCAGTTCTGCGAGCAGAAAGTTGGCTTACGATCCCTATTTCATTCCTTTCTTTCTTATTTATCAAGACCGATGCGCGTAATGATCGAAATTTAAAAGTGTACAACTGGATGAGACTCACCCTCCACGCATGGCCCTCCTCCACGGCGGCGCTCTGAGCTTCCACAGGGTTGTCGATCACCCGGCCTATCGTTCCCGAAAAGTCCATCGCCACCAGAGAGTTCTCGGACACGCTTCGCTGGAGGGAGGCGGAAGGGGGATTGGGGGGGGGGGGGGGGGGGGGGGTGAAGACGTTACAGTCAAAATCAGGAGCGTCAAAAAGGATCCGGCGGGATTGGAGAGTATATGGACGTAAAAAAAAAAAAAAAAAAAATGTACCACAGGTGCTGAGAAGTGTGAAAGTAGAGTTTTTCTTTGCTGCGGGATCTTGTAGTTCTGGTACAAAATAATCCCGTACTACCGAGATAAAGAGAGAAAACACAGAAGTTCGTCTTGATGAAGAAGAAGAAGACATTTCTTCATAGCAGTAGTTTTTGTTTTTTTTAAAATTAAACTGGGGTGCGGGGCAACCATCAACTATCATGAAAAGTTATCATTACGTATGAAGTTAATATTTGCAATCATTTGAAGCGAGACGAGATGGAAGAGTTTAGCTCCAATTTGAGTTCACGTCTCGTCCGCGAATATTATATCATTAAATTAATCCAATGCTTGCATTCTTGTGATTTTTTTTTTTTTTTTTTTTTTAAAAGGGGGGTCGGAGATCTTGTCTCGGACTATTCGGAACTTCTCGTCGAGGGCAAACTAATTGAGGCTGGATGGGACGTGCTTCTGCCGTTTGGAGTCAAGTCATAAAATCTAAACGTTGAAAAAGTCTCATGATTAGCAATTTATCAAGCCCTCTTTTTGCTGCATGGTAGATGTAATAAATTCACGCATCCATCGTTTTAAAATTATGTGAGTAAATACGTGTGAATGAAGTTTTGCATTAGGTGTTAAATACAAGGCCCAGGGGCCAGATCCGGCCCGCCACATCATTTCATGCGGCCCCTGAAAGCAACTGGCGCGTCATCCGTCACGATTGTTCGAATTTGTGTCAAAATTTCCAACTGTCAAGTGTAATAAATAATGTCATGATTATTGCAAGCTAGAACCCTTTTTACTTTAACTTGAAACTATAAACTATTATCCCCACTTGTGATTTCAAAACCCTGTTGTGGAAAAATGTAAACTAATGAGACGATTAAACATTTATACGGTCGAACCGGCCCTCGTGACACAAATGACAGGAAGAACCTTTCGACTTTGCGGACGCGAAATAATGAAGCGTATCAACGTTTTGGTCCTTTTTTTTTTTACACAAAAAGACGCATGAACACACTTGCCGGTACCTTGAACAATCGAAAAGCCGTCATCCAACAGGTTCTGCCTTGCTCATCTTCAGCACACAGAATCCTTAAGTCCTTGGACTCCCCTCTGCATTTATTGGGCTGCAGAGGAACAAATACACAATTTGAAATCAATACGCTCGTTGGTACGCTCGCGTGACGCGGCACCGAACCGATTCAAAGCGTTTTTCGGGGATGAATCTTATAAATGTATGCATGGCAGAGGCCTCTCGCGGGAGCCGGAGTTCAACCAGAGGCCAAGCGTTCCTCCGCCGGTGATCCCCCCCCCCCCCCCCGACTGCGCCGGCTTATCTGACGCTCACCTTGATGCAGAACTCGTAGTCTGTGGGCGCGGCGTGCTGCTTTTTGCCGCTGATGACAGCGAAGATGTGGCTGTCTTCAAGGTCTGCCAGGAAATGGAGATGTCTGGGCTCCTGAACACACATAATTCATATGTCAGATGATGACAGAGACAGAAACTGCCTTCAGTTACACAGAAAAACCTCAGGAACAAAAAAAAAATAAATAAATAAAACAAGCTTTGCAGGATTCAAAGCGTTTGAAAACATTTTTTTTAAAACTCTGCTTTCGCACAGACAGATGATCTTCTGTGAAATGAGACTTTTAAAGATGGAATATTAAAAAGAAATAGATTTGCGCTAACCTTTGAGGTTCCTTTTGTGGAACAATAAAGTCCTGAGCGCCGCAGGAACACGTAAACTTTCTTCCACGACTTTCGGCCCACCTCCTTTACGTAAAGGTAACCCTGAATCTCGGGACAACTGCTGGTTGTGAGAAAGCTCTGCAAAGGAGAAGAAATGAGCCAAGAGGACGTTACAGCATCATCGCGCAAGAGATTTACCCTCATTTCCGGCCTGCAAGCCGCAACTTTTTTTCACCCTGCGGTTTGTGCGGTGATGCGGCTAATTTGTGCATTTTTTTCTCTCACGGAAAAGGTAAAAATGAGACGGGTGGAATATATGTGCCGAGGAAGTGACTTTTACCGGCCCTGTTAGCGCTGTGCTAGCACGTTGCTGTTGCGTTACTGGCATGTCTCAGTGATATTTACTGGTTAGATTTAGTTTAACCAGCCCTGTTAGCGTTAGCATTACTATCTTTCTTTGTAAATATGTCGTATTTCAAGGTGGGCACTTGCGGCTTTTACGTACGGACCAAATGGTATTTCCTTTTTCAAATCTACTCAGTGAGGCTTGTGAAAAGGTGCGCTCTGTCGGCCGGAATTACGGTAGTCACCCTCGCATATTGGCGCCTGACTCAAGAAAAGAAATGGGATCAGACAGCATCCTTGAAGAGCTCCAGAATATATGCTTCCACATCATCCAGCGTTAAAAAGAAAAAAAAAAAAAAAAAAATGAGTTGATCTGTAATCAACTTCTAGAAGCCTCTTTAATATTTAAAGCTCGTCTGGCAATATTTTGGAAAATTGTGACAACATTTCAAAGGGCATCTTTACTTGCGATGTCCGTGAGAACAAAAGAGGCACTACGATGCCAAGTGTTGCCATGGCGATTTGACGCAGTCTGCCGGCAAATCTTCCAAAAACCCGCTTGAGCGTCCACTCGGGACGGCGCCCCAACTAGGAAACGTCCAAACGCGGACGATTCCCGACACAATTTGGGTTCGCGGAGCGGAACGTCTATGTGATTAGCACGGGGAGCCAAAGTGACAAATTTGGAATCGATCCAACGGTGTCTTGTGTCATAGCAATGAAATTCATGAGAATTCCTTGCATATTTTTTTTTTTTTTTTGTGTGAGTGCATATGCCACAAGTCTCCATAACTTCGAGGAGCGGAACTATAACGGGACTCCCGGTGTGACGGCTTGAGCGCTCCCGGTGCGGAAAAATCTCCTTGTGATTAACGTGCATGTGCGTATATTTTGTAAACTTGCGGCCAGTCTGAAACTTCCGCATTCGACAACTTGTCGGCGAGCCTTCATGTTCGCTTCGGACACACAGTGAACGTACATATGTGTGTACATCTTTTGATCAACTTTTGTTTATAACGTTCGTTAGCTCCCTCTATGTAGAAGAAGGGGAACTACGAGACCGGGGGATTTCCCAGTAAGCGTCTGCTCCGTGCCCAGAGTTCCCCTCTTAGGGACGCATGGAAATGAATCACAAGGAGACTTTTCAGCACGGGGGAGCGCTCAGACCGTCGCACTGGCTTTGTCCATTCCCGAAAAATGTCTTTTGTCCTTTTCCCCTTTCCATATCATTCGCGTCAGCAGTCCTTGAAGGTCGCGTGAATGCGAGCACGTAAAAACCACGTGAGTCTTTTTTTTGTTTTTAACTTCCTGGTTCCAGCTGTCAGGCGTGTGTCAACGCGGGATCAACACCAGTTATTATTGCCGGCGACGACGAGACGCGCCGTCTCGGGGGTCAGAGGTGAGGCACGTCAAGTTGATTTTAGGGGCGTGCGAGGCTGACGTTATCGACGGCGGGCGGGCGAGATTTGCACCTGCAGGAGTTGCGACGGTGGGATGGGACGATTGGTTTCCTGGCACCACGCAACCATGTGCTCCGGGAAAAACGTCTGTTGGGGAGAAAAGTCAGCAGGTGGCCGGTGAATAAAATGACAATAAACGAAGCAGAATTGCGATTACGACGACGGCGTCGGGAGCGGAATGAGCCGTTTCCGTTTGAACGAGAGGAATTACCAGCGGCGTTCGGAAGAATTCGTATTTGGCGTAGTTCTTCCGGAAGACGAATCTGCCGTCGCTGCTCATGCTAGCCTGGACTTCAACCACCAACTCGTGGTCCTCCAGGCAGCGCTCTGAAGGGGCGGCACAAACCACTCAAAAATGACATGTCACACTTGGTGGGGGGTCAGAAGCATAAAAAAAAAAAACAAACAACAAAGGTCAAACCCGCGTGTGGAAATGTGTTTTTCAGGGGAAAAAAAAAAAAAACAAAACTAGATTTACATTATTGCACATCTCTGAACTAAAAATTGGAGACTTGACAATCACATTTTACACATAATTTGACTTTGAGATTTTGCTCCGAAAAGTTGCCGTTCAACTCGCTGGATCTTCAAAATGAGTTCCCGCCCATTTTTGAATTTCAATAAACAAACCGTAAGCAGACAAATGTATATGAAAAGAGCAAAATATGTACACTTGCCGACAGGTTTATCTTAGAATTTCACGAGCGCACGCTGGAACGTCGCTTAGCGAGCCGAGAGTGTTGCGTTTGTCATTTCGGGGAAAAAAAAGATTTTGATTGCTACGTCGCGATGATTGAGCGGACATATACGACATCAAAATAGGAGCGATATGAGAAAAGCCAAGTATTAATAATCCTTTTTTGTGCAACTATGCACCGAAGAAAGCCAAAAAGCCGTCATCAGAGGGTTTTTAAATGATGACAGAGTGGACAGCAATTTCAGGGGCGTTTCATACGATTGTAATGAATTTTTAACATTTGGGGGTTTAGTAACATTTAACCAATTACACGTCGATGGGATTAAAAAGAGACTTCATTTTTTTGCTCTGCGTGAAAATATTTGTGCAGTAATACCTCGGAGGCCTTTTTATTCTTGTATTATTGTTTTTATGACAACTAAATGATGCAGATGAGGACGCCAATGGCACTTTACAGCAATAGTGCCCCCCCCCCCCGTTTTTTTTTTTTTTAAAGCACAGCAAGCTCAAAATCTGCCACTGGAGCAATTTCCTGTGATAAACATTCCCGTGAAACGACTCACCCCTGATTCACTCATTTTGAAGAGAAATGAAAGAAACTGCGGCCTTAATAGAATATCGGATCCCTTAAAGGCAGAAAAATGGCATCTGCTTTTGAGCCACTTGAGCAAACGAACCGTGACGGCGTGATCGAGGCAGCCCTGCTCGTACCCACAGAGGTCAAATGAGGTCAAGCGATTCACCCCGGCGAGTCTGCGGTCGGATGTCCCGGTGCCGACGCCAGAAGTGACTCAGCACGTTCCAACAGATGCACAAGCCCTCGTTAATGGATCCGATCCTCCCTACGGGGTCGTTTCGTTTACTCGAGCGGAACCGGTTTCTCGCTTCTTTCATTAAATCCGTTGCTATTTTCACGGACGCGTTCCGTTCTCCGGGCGTCACGAAATTTTCCGTTTCATCCCGTCGCCTGTCTGATGAGTCACTGGCGTTCGTGACAATGACTCACGGCGACAACGCGACCTCACCGTCTGGCTTTCCGGGCTGACGAGCGGCGCTGGTTGCTTCTCAAAAGGCCCGTTTTGTCCCGTTCGCCAAAGGACGACCCGTAGGCGGCCGCGGACGAGAACAGGACTCGGCTTCCGCTGCGGCCGGCTCGTGTCCGGCGGACCTCCTCGCTGGTCCGGCTCCCGAACAGGTGCAAAGTCGCAAAAACGTGAATCTCGTGTGTGTGACTGCTCTCATACGCAAAAACAATTGTCTTGTTCATCATCGAGGAATGCGGCCCTTGAAGAGAAGCCGGGAATCGAGAAAATGGACGCAGTATCGACACGCCTCACGTCTCGAAATAATGACGCCGACGCTGTCGTGAAACAAGTCTTTGTTTGAAAATAAAAATAATTAAAAAACATAAAAATCATACTGTATGCACCAGACGTTATTTATGTTACATGACGATGTGAAAATATCTTTTTTTTTTTTTGTGTATGACGCAGCCCCCAAAAAGTTATCCACAAAATTCTGGAAAACATTTCGAGCTATGTGCAATTTGTTTTTACAGTGCATTATTTGGCTTCTACCCAACAAATCTAACGTGTGTTGTTACTTTTTTCCAAAAAAAAAAAAAACAACTTTGAAGTGGAATCACTTTTGTTTGGCATTATTCAGTTGTGCTCATATGTTCGATTAGCCCGACACAAATTTGTAAGACGGTTTAAATTATTTAAAGAAAAAATGAAGTACCTGGCGACACTTTTAATTTTATTTCCGTGAGATTTAAATTGAACTGTCGAGCATTTCAGAAAAGCGTTGTCGCCAAACAAAACATAACCATGAAGAAATGAATGATGGTCGTTCGTCATCAGTCACATCCAAAAAAAAAAAAAAAAACCCCAAAACGAAACGATATTTCTCAAATTTTACCAGGGTGTGTAAACTTATGAGCACAACAGTATGTGACATGGAGTCATACGTAGATTGGACTGAAAGTGTAGGCTACACCTTGTTCATAACCTCTAGGCGGCGGTGGCATATCGGAACAAAGGTGTTCAGCTTTTTCCATAACTGATAGCGTACATTTATAATGTGAGAGGGGTTTTTTTTTTTTTAATATTATATTATAAAAGTAAACTCTGCGTCTCCACTCCAAGCTGACTGCACGCTTAACGTCTCAAAGCAGCGAGCAGAGTGACAAGCGACAAATGGAGCAACCATTACATAATTGTGAAATGATCCATCCGTCCATTTTCCAAGCAGCTTATCCACACAAGGGTCGCGGGAGTGCCGAACCTATCGCCCGAAGTTAGCTGGGATAGGCTCTGGCATGACCCTTGTGAGGATAAGTGTCTTGGAAAATGGACGGATGGAATTATTAATCCAGCATTGCGAGGAACCAGATTTTAAGACAAACTTTTTGCGCTTTTCTCTTATTTTTCATTTGACTCCATTTACATTTAGAATTTTTTTTCTTTTTAGCTACAATGGAATTGGGGGAAATTTGGGTGTTTCGATTATAATGTACTGTTATAGGGAATACATTTTCATAGTCAACGGCAATATTTTCAGTTGCCTTATGCAATCCATGATGTCAGTGATTGAAAGGATAACGCAGTATAGTTACGCCTACTTGAAAAAATGTTGCTCAATGAACACGAAAGTTGAAAGTGGGGGCACGTCGGCCCACTTCATAATTTCCCCGCTCTTCACTTTGTGAATTCAAATTCAAAACCGGGATCGATTCCGGCGCGCGGCGCTGGGCCAGAAGCGAAGCCGAGCGCCATTGCAGAAAAAAAGGGACTCTGCGCCAAACACGATGTCACCCAAAACGAATAAAGTTAAATACGTTTGGCACGACGTCGCCGGCCGCGCTCAGGAGAAAAAGTCATCGTGGCACCGTGGATGATGGCAAAAATGAATCAAACTCCAATGATGCAATAAATCTTCTTTCATAAGACGGAAAGTCAGCCGGTCCAAGCGAACATCTGACTGCAGAAACGTCGCTCCACACTCGGCAATTTGCTCTCCGCAAAAATAAGCGACTTGGCATTTGGCGAGCGGGCTTGTGCGCCCAAAGTCCGCAGGGGGAAACTTTTGCGTTTCCCAACCCTCGACTGGCCCAAAGGTCGTCGCGGGTTTCAAAGTCCTCCGACGGCAACAGGTTCACACGCCTTAAACGAACGCCGTGACGGCACTGTCGGATGCGCATGTCCAAGAGCGGAGAAGCCTGCGAAAAACCTTCACTCGTTGTTTTCAGTCTGAAGGTCTGACCTCTCCTGCCTCGGGGAGGCTTTCAACGTGCCCAAAACGGAGCATTCGAGAACGCCCATGGCCACTTCGCTGCGACACCGATCCAATTAGGTCAGTCAGAACATGGCCACTAGTAGGGCTTGTCCAGCGGCTCCAGGCTGCCAAGCGCTTGTGTTACAATCTTCATCAGCTTCAGCTTCTCATCGTTAATCTTCGCTCTGGCCTCTTTTCAGATTGTAGTTTGAAATCCTTCAGCGATGAGGAGACAAATTATGCATTATGTATTTATGTATATCCTTCGCGTAGAGCTACAAATGTGAAAAGCTCAGGAATTTGCACCCTGATAATTCTTCATTTGCGATTTCAAGAAGAGGTCAAACATCTGCAATGATTCTGAAATCAGTCCCCGTCTTTTTTTGGAGCAGCCATCTGTCGATATCGCACACATCTTTGCCTTTTTTTTTTTTTTTTTTTGTAAATCTCACTTCCTTAGCCACCTCACGCGCGACGTCAGCCCAAAGGCTCCTCCTTCAACTTACAGCATCGAAGCGACGTTTTGCTTGCTTCCGTCGTACGCATCGAGACGTTCAAAACGGCCCGGACCAGCTCAGCGGACAGTTTATTTGTGCAACGGGAAGCTTCGCTACACGCCCGCGTGAGAATACGTATGTCATACGTGGGTCGGCTAGGAAGGTGTGTGTTTCGCGAGCGGGGTTGGAGCCACTGACCTAACCCCAGCAGCGGGTGGTGCTCGACGAGCACCCAGCTGTCGTCGTCCACGCAATGGCTTTTGTAAACCAGGAGCTGGCAAAGGTCCTTGGCCGTCATGTCGGCCGGGATCTCCACCGCTTTGACCGTGCCGTCTTCGGTGAAGATCTTCACGATCTGTCAGGATGCACGACAAAATATTCAAGCGAGCGTTGCACAGCAAAATGACAACAACCGTGAAAATGTATAATCGGATTAAGATTGCCGCCTTCTATCTTAAGAATGATATGTGTATGTATTACAGTATTATACACTTGTCAGATGTCACTTCACGAGGTTAAAAAAAAAAAAAAAAATCACAATATTTTTACAGAACTTAAGCTCATTAGTTTTGCGATTGAGCTGGAGCCGATCCCAGCTGTTTCAGATCTTGGACCGGTTGCCAGTCCAGCACAGGGCAGATTAGCAAACAACCGTTCACGCTGATATTCACAGCCGGCACACACGAGACCGACGCTCATGATTTCGGAACCTGCGACGCGGCTGCGGAATTCGGACAAACCCAACAAAAAGCACAGGAGGAAACGGCAACAAGATTCGAACCCAGAACCTCTCGACCGGGAGGGAGTCGTGCCGACGACTCCTCCGCGCCGCCACGTGCGAAACGGACGACAAAAGTACACAGAGGGCGTCGGATATTCTGTCGCTCTCGTGTGGGTAAATATTGGAACCGAGATATTAAAACCCGCTCTCGTGATGAGGCGAGGCGGTGCGCTTCCACGTGACTGAAACTGCCAAAAATAAACACGATGTTGAATTCAAGCCTCTCGGGGAGTGATGAGGATGAGGCTCGCAATTGTCTGGCAGGTGTGCACGAAAGTACTGGCGCAAAAGCACAAATAAATGCAACACAATATTACACTTTACACTCTCCCAAAAAATATTAAAAAAAGCTCCAAATCCAAATCCAGTGTTCGTTCCGAGTGCACAGGGCATAAAATTTAAGGATAAAAGTCAGTTATAATCAATTATTGCTGATCACAGAAACACAAGCAAGCATCCAGGAAGAGGAAATAAGAAGCGACGGACACAATTTGAGCCTCTTTTGTCAATTTGTTGGATCTTGTAGACGTCGATAAATCGACAACTAATCGATGATCAAATTAACTGACAGCTATGACGATGGCGGTCGTGTTTCACCCAAAATCCTCTTATTTCAGCCTCTCAACAGGAAATCTTTCATATTTACTGCTTTTTGTTGCCCCCCCCCACCCCCACCCCGTGAAAACATTCATTAGCTTTTATCAAAACGAGATTTTTTTGCAAAAATCTCCACTGACATTTTTGTCCTTTTTCTGACATGTCATGGCCCAAACCGCCAACTGAATCATGATCAATTTATACAATAAAAAGAAAATTCTAGTCAGTTTCACCTGGTTCCGTGCAGCCAAAGTTTGACGGACCTGCAAGTGAACTTCGAGCAGCCTCACAAGTGCATCTGTCGGGTACGCCTCAGCCCCCAACTTAAGTCGCTCTCGCTCTCAAAAAGAACATCATCGTGGATTCTGCTCCGTGACGTCGCTGGCAGCGAGTAAAGACTAAATAAAAATTGCATTCCGATGAATCGATGGAATAACCGACAGAAGAATTGTTTGTAAAACTATTCGACAGCGGGACGGATTTAGAGCCAACTTCCTTCCGAGTTTCAGTTACAGGAAAGGCAGCGGGGCGACCGGTCCGAAAAGAAGCTCCAATAAAGCGGCTCAGAAAGAAGAAACCAAACCGTCACAAAGACGTTTAAAAAAAAAAATGTACAGCCCCTCAAGTGTATGCAAAGTTTTCAGCTCATTTGAAGCGACAAAGATGAATAATCAGCAAATGTTTGCGACGCACCGCAGGAGAGCTGTCGTCTTACCTCGACGGCCCGCAACAGGCAGCGGTCCGGGGAACGCGAAGGCATTTTTTTTGGAGGGGGGGCCCGTCCCGTCCCGTCGGCCCGGGACGCGAAAACCCAGCTGTCAACCTTCTCTCGTCCAGAAAACCGGGGGCACGCCGCCTCCCGTCACATGCCAAGCGCGCTTGGATCTATCCGAGCGGAACCCGAGACCCGTCGAGTCGGCCGGGTGTCGTGCGACTACTGAGCTCGCCGTGCCGGCTGAGGCTGACAGCTATCTCTCTCTCTCTCTCTCTCTCTCTCCACCCCTCCGTCCCTCCCCAAAAAGCGTCGCAACCTCAGCCGCGGGCTCAGAGGCGCAGCGGATCAAGCCACATGCTCGGCGACCAATCACAAGGCACCGGCGGGCTGATGTAATCGTTCCCACGCAGACGCGCAGTCACGCGCAGACGTGAAGGTCTTCCCAAACATTTCTGGCTGCCCAGAGAGAGAAAGATAGAGAGAGAGAGAGAGAGAGAGAGGGGGGGGGGCGGGGGGCAGCGAGGAGGAGGATAAATAAGAAAGTCCCCCCCCCCCCGCGCAAAAAAAAAAAAAAAAGTTTTCACCTTTCTTGCCACCCAAAACTTTTCGAGTGAGCGAGGGCTTGCCGGGGCTGCATGTTTTCTCTTTTTCGTCGTTGCCTTCCCCTTTTCCGTCCATCCCTCCCCCGTGGCTTAACTTTGAACTCCGGAGTCAGATCTCGCCGCCTCGCCGTGCGCCGAACAAGACTCATTACGCGGCGGAATGAAACGAAACGAACCCGCTCGAGGAGCCCCAACCCCGCCGCGAGCTTTGCAGCAAAAATTCTTTTTCCACAGAACGGACAAAAAAAAAAAAAAAAAAGTGGCAATCCCCCCCCCCCCACCTCCGCCAAACTCAGATATTTATTAGCGCATGATCCTTGACACGCCCTGTCTGGGAGGGGTGCAAACGGCCTTGGAGCGCGTGAGCCGATTCACAGACGGGGGAGAGGAAGCGGTGGGAGTGAAGAGATACGACTGGACTGGATTTACTGCAACAAGTGGAAACTTGGAGGAGGGGAAGGGGAGTCGGGAATGGGGGGGGGGCAAAGAAAGAGGAAACGTGGGGAAAACGAAGACGAGCTTGCGCAGGTTGTGAAAGACCTTCCGGTGACGCGGTCCGGCAGAATGTGGAGCGCGTATGCGACACAAGACGACGACAGAATTCCCCTCCAAGTACACGCACACACACACAAAACACCCTCATTTGCGTCATACTGACTTAGTCAGGCCGGCGGAGGGGGAAGGGAAGGGATGGGGGGGGGGGGGGAAATCCCATTATAGCGCAAGAACTTGTACTGCATGATGACATTTTAGTTTCAGTTACTTCATGAACCTCGACTTATCTAACACAAAAGCGTTGAAACAATTCCACAGTACGCCAAACCACAAACTTCCCCTTTGGATGAACGGCTTCAAATATCAGAATATCTCGATTGAAATGATGTCACTAAAAACTCAGTTTCCAGGCCTTGTTTGACCAAAATGGATTTTGTCACCGAAAAAGCGCGAAACTTATGTGACGGACAGTGCCTCAATCAGCTTGGGTCGGGTCATCAAAAATGTTTTGGAAATTGTGATGAAGTACAGAGCACAGATGACGTTTGATATTAGCTAGCTACCGTGGCGTTTTGTTAAAAAAAATGAAACAAAAATGCCAGATTTTGCCACAACTTGGGTCGGATTGGATCACACCTTCTTTCTTTTGCCACGGAGTGTAAGATTCTGCCAATTTGGATCAACCCCGACACGACGACACCAAGATCACTTGTCCTCATCGATATTGCAGTTATAAGCCAAGTTTTTATCAAATGACATACAGAAGATTTTCAGTCGAGCAAAAAAATAAAAAATAAAAAAATGCACTTTATCGACTGCAGCATTTCCATCAGAAGAATGGAGTAAAAGTGTGCTCGCCCCCATTTTTAACAACAAAAGCGACGTTCAGAATTGTGGAAACTAAAAAGGAAGAAAGATGATGAGCCACACAATGAAGTTATGGTGACAAAGTAGTGGAGGCTCCACTCAGGACTGAAGCAAGTATCTGCGAGCAACAGAGTACCACAGATGCATTATTTGCCGTGGAAAAGTACGGAGAAGGTCAGAAGGAGCTACATTGTGTCTTTGTGGACCTCGAGAAAGCCTACGACAGAGGACCAAGGGAGGAACTCTGGTACTGCATGCGCAAGTCCGGTGTGGCGGAGAAGTATGTTAGAATAGTACAGGACGTGTATGAGGGTAGCAGAACGGCGGTGACGTGCGCCGTAGGTGTGTCAGAAGAATTTAAGGTGGAGGTGGGGACTGCATCAGGGATCAGCTCTGAGCCCCTTCCTGTTTGCAGTGGTAATGGATAGGCTGACAGACGAGGTTACACTGGGTTACCCTTGGAATCCAGTTGATGTTCGCAGATGACATTGTGAAAGCAGGCGGAGGAACAATTAGAAAGAGGGAGGCGAGAGGAATGAAGATTAGCCCAAGCAAAACAGATATATGTGCGTGAAAGAGAGGGGCGGAGGAGGAAGAGCGAAGAGAGATGGCGAGGATGGACGACTTCAAATACTTGGGGTCAACAATCCAGGGGAATGGTGAGTGTGGGAAGGAAGTGAAGAAACGGGTCCAAGCGGGGTTGGAACACCGGGCGGAAGGTGTCTCTGCTAGGATGAAGCTAACCCGCTAATGGGACAAGCCGAAAGGAAAAGGAGAAGAAGCGTTTCCACAGAGGGTGAAGATCAACTGAACTCCTGTGTTGATGCAACATTGCATCGCATGGTTCTGAATCCGCAATACGAGCACGTCGGCGGTCCCGCTCGCTTTGGCACGCACGCCAAAGTCCGCGTCAAGACTTTGTTTCTGTTAACCGCTTCGGCCGCCGCCGCCGCTCGAGACGTTCCGTTTTCGGCACGTACGCCGTCGAGGCCTTCGGGTGGCCCGTTGCCACGTTGGCTTGTTTGAAGAGGCTGCTTGCTTCCACTCCAACTTTTGTCGTTCTTGGGAGGAGGGCAACAGGCGGGGAAAGCGAAAAGAACGGATGAAATGGAGGAAATGACAAAAAGGAACGCGAGGCAGCGAGTCCTCATTCGGATGAAGGAGCGCGGCAGGGCAGGGCTTCGCAACCTTTTTTGATGACTCAGGACTGATAAATGGTGTGATGTAACCCCCCAGGGAGGGAGGGGGGAGGGGCTTCACGCACAACACGCGTTCACTTCCGTGCGTGTGTGTGGGCGCACGTTGCACACATGCTGGCGTGCACGTCGTGTACATATATGGTCGTGTGTGCGAGCGTTGCACCTTCACGCGAGCACGATCCTCTCAGGGGAAGGCACAAAGACGCCGAGAGTGAAACCAGACGGGCGCAAAGGCACAAAGGAAAAGTAAACGGAGGTCTATGAAAAGTGGCGGCTTTGTGCAAACTCGCGTATGTACACAAGCGTGTGCGCGCACGCCCGGCGGCGCTCGCTCGTCCGTCCGTCCGTCGACGGCGGCGCCGGGGTTGCGTACGCATTACAAGTCGTTACATCAGATGCTGGTTTCTGGTGAAGATTAGACCTCCAAAAAGGTCATTACACACGCACACAAAGGTGTACAGTACAGATATTAGGATCCATCACATGTGAGGCGCTTAACGGGGGGGTCGGCTGGGGGGAGGACAAGCACCAGTGATGGCAAATTTGATGTGAAAAGGAAAACTCGACCCGTGTTAATGTGCTGTCTTCGCAGCACGTCTGTGCTCTAAATTGCCTTCATACACATTTCCACATGAAAAGAAAAGTGCTTTACGACGTGGTTATTACAGTTAAAAAAACTAATAAGTATTTGTACACCCTGCTATATTGCAAGTTCTCCCACTGAGAAATCATGGAGGGGTCTGAAATTTTCATCATAGGTGCATGTCCACTGTGAAAGAAATCATCTAAAAAGAAAAATCAACAAATCACAATTTTTTAAATGATTTATTTGTGTGATACAGCTGCAAAAATACAATGTTAATATTCGGTACAGTCGCCTTTGTTTGCAATTCCAGAGGTCAAACGTTTCCTGTAGTTGTTCACCAGGTTTGCGCACACTGCAGGAGGGATTTTGGCCCACTCCTCCGCACGGATCTTCTCTAGATCAGACGGGTTTCCGGGCTGTCGCTGAGAAACACGGAATTTCAGCTCCCTCCAGAGATTTTCTATTGGGTTTAGGTCTGGAGATTGGCGAGGCCACGCCAGACCCTTGATATGCTCCTGACGGAGCCACTCCTTGGTTTTCCCGGCCGTGTTGAAAGACCCAGCCACGACTGAGGGAAAGAACTTGTCCCCCAAAATCTCACAATACGCGGCCGCGCTCATCCTCTCCTTAATCCACTGCAGTCGTCCTGTGCCATGTGCAGAAAAACACCCCCAAAGCATGATGCAACCACCCCGATGCTTCACAGTGGGGACGGTGTTCTTGGGATGGTCTTCCTCCAAACACGGTGAGTGGAATTACGACCAAAAAGTTCAACTTTGGTCTCATCTGACCACAAAACTTTCTCCCA
The DNA here is from genome assembly GCF_019802595.1 of Syngnathoides biaculeatus. Taxonomy (NCBI): domain Eukaryota; kingdom Metazoa; phylum Chordata; class Actinopteri; order Syngnathiformes; family Syngnathidae; genus Syngnathoides; species Syngnathoides biaculeatus. Next base: position 1,592,625 of record NC_084644.1, read on the forward strand.
TGACTCCTCTGTGTCATCCAAATGCTCACTGGTGTAGGGATTTGCGACTTTGGACCCCGCGCGTGTTCGATAATCCAGGAGCATGTGACCAATGATTCGAAAAAGTCAACAGCAAATGGATTTATTACAAAGGAAGGTGCAATACGGGCGTCCGGGCCTTATCTAGACGTGTCTTCTGGCAGGATGGCCCAAAGAAGAAGACAAAATCTGCCCGGTAACACGAGGTTTTTATATGTATGGGTCCACGGTAAGAGTGGCGGCCCCCCCACCCCAACCTGGGCTGGGATGGTAAATTTTCCGCTCCTTAATCTGGGGTCGTTCGTCTCCACGGCAACGCCTGGGAGAGGAGGGGTTAGGGTTAGGTAGGTTAGGGTTAACCCTATATAGCAGAGTGTTCAAATACTTATTTTCTTCACTGCATCTATCGAGCCAAAGGAAAACCATCTGGCTGTCATATTTGATGGACTGGATCCTTCGCAGTGTTGACTCAAAAATAATCCGAGATCCACCATCCAGATCTGCGCTGCACGGCAATTTCCTGCCGTCTTCGCTCTGACATTTGTTTTGCTGCCTCCCTCTCATAAATGTAATATTCGGCTCAAATATAAGAAAGTCCCCCGTAAACACTAAAAATCCCGGGAATTAAACGCGCTGGATCCCGTCTTTCTTGGGAGCTAATCCGTGTGCCTCGTGAAAGTCCCAACTCTATTCAGGTCATCAGTCCTGGCAGGAGCCCCAAAAACTCCCGGGCCAAAATGCAGCTCGAGCTGCTTGGTCTTTGTCTCGGAAAGAAAACAAAAAGAGTCATCGCCTTTGATAAGATGATTTGGCAGGCACATCTTCCCATTGACGAGTGCCTCGTATACACCCCCGCCCCCGACAAAACTGCCGTGTGTGGTCCGGACCGCCCACGGAAGTCCGAGTCTCGGCGCCGAGACGGAGACACAAAAAGCTGAACGGGGCCCAGACAATTCGCCGTCGGCCGCTCGGGGGAGGAAGTTCGGCAGCGTCGTGACGACGCCACCGACGGGTTTTCCGATTCCGCCATTCGATTAAGACTCGACGTGAATTGGTCTAACTGGGCCGAATCGGTGAAAAGGAGGTCAGTCGGCATCTTGCGGCGGCGTCAACAAGAATGCGGACTCGTACTTGGAGACCTTTGACCATCTTTACAATTAGAAAGACCCCCCGAGACCGATTATGAAGCAGCAATTTCACAGCAGGACCGTCAGAAAACTGAGCTGTCCTATTTTAGAAAAAAGGACGGACGAGCGAAGGCCTGCAGTCTGCGTGACCTACATGAGTCCGACGGACCAGACCGGACCACGCCAGACGAGACGAGACGCCCGCAAGCTGCTCCATTTTGCTCTCGGTCGAGCACAAAACCGGGAAACAAACCGCACTGAAACGACTAAAATTCACCGACGTACAAAAAGCAGAACCTGCGCGGCCATTGCTGGACTTGAAAGGAAAACAGATGTGTGACCTTACCAAGAAGACAAATCGGGGAATATTTTCGGGGTTACACATGAGCCGCTGGATTCATCAGACCTCGCCCGCCATCTTGGTCGAAAGGTGCTTTCTAATCCGATCCTTCAGCCTTCCGGGAAGCGAGGTTGAACTTTTTCAGCTTTGTTGTCCCCAGCACGGAACAACCCCCAAACCCTTAATCACAGTTGACAGATGGACACACTTTCACATTCATCACGTAATCTAACCCTGCGTAAAATGTCAATTGGTGTGAAAATCATCCGACTGAAATATTACCATAACTATGTTCATATGCAAAAATAAAGGACAAACCGTAATTCCCGGCCTACGGAGCGCACCTGGTTACAAGCCTCGCCGAGTACATTTGGAAAGGAAATACCATTTGGTACATACATCCGCCGCAGCTGCGTAAAAGCCGCAAGTCCCCGCATTGAAACACGGGAAATTTACAAAGAAAGATGGTACACAGAAAGAGTTTACTGCTAGCACTAACGCTAGTGCCACGCTAAAGCTAATGCTAGTGGTAACAGGGGCGGTTCAAAAAAAAAAAAAAAAAACAACTAACCGGTAAATATCATTGAGACACGCCAGTAACACAGCAGCAGCACAGCGCTAACGCCAGCGCAGCGCTAACAGGGCCGGTAAAAGTGACTTCCTCGGCACATGTATTCCACCGGTCTGATGCTTACTTTTTCCGCTCGAGTGCCCCCTTGGGGCCGTTGGAAAAAAAATGCACACATTCGCCGCATAAACTGCAGGGTTCAAAGCGTGTGAAAAAAAGGCGTGGCTTGGAGGCCGGAAATTACGATATGTTATGATATTTATACATCACCGATGCATTTATTTTGGAGTGAAAAGTAGCACGGTGGCAAAGTCTCAGCATACGGACCCCGAGACGAGTTTGCGTACTTTCTGTGCTCGCGCGTCACCGCTTGAAATGAATTTCCCGTCGGCGACCAGCTGACCTTTGACCCCCAATGAGGACAAGCAGATGGATAACATTTTCAGACCGCTTATCATCAAATCTGGATTGCGGTTTTACGGCGGCTCGTTCAACATCACATTCTTGTCATGTGCACGTCCACTCGGCTTCATCTGCGTCCGTTTGCTGGTCTTGGTTTTATCGCGCGCTGCCTCCAGCGGGAATCAGACGGACATTTTCTTTTTTTTTTTTTTTTAATTATTAGTAGCCTCAAGGCACGCGCGGCCCTCTTCAAACGCGGTTCTTCCGTGGCACAGGCTCGCTGCAGATGTGATGCTGACCTATTTTTTTTTTTTTTTTTGTCAGGAAGCGTAGAAATTAAATTAGCGTGTAACAGGATCACTTTAAGCCAATGTGGTACTTTGTGTCAAAGCATTTGCATAATTGGGATAATTCTGACAGCGTTGGCCACAAAAGTTCTTTTCTCGATCTTTGGAGAACTTTTTTCTTAAAGGTCCACTGTCATGAAATGCATGATTCTTGGGATGATATTCATGGAAAAAAAAAAAGGCGGAATGGAATGGACCCACCCGTTTTTTCACCACAAAACACGATTTTGACGTATATGGCTTTGAGTAACTCCCGCCATGAAAATCCTCTCGAGGGATTCGGTTTTGGAGAAGAAGCAGGAAGTGACGTTAACAGCAGCAGCGCACTAAGGCCGGCTCGTCTGTTTCTACTAGTTTTAGCTGCTGGAAGGTAGCTGGTTGTTCCTTCGTGTTAGCCAAAATGCTGGATATTGTCCGAAAACTCGGGAGGACGGATTCACTCTTCGTACTTTTCCAAAAGACCCGGTTTGTGGTGAAAAATGGATTGTACTGGTGCAAAGGACGAGAGCTTCGTGGGTTCCAAATGACAGCAGGTAGGTGTGTATAGCGCTACTATAAAAAAAAAACAATAGTTTCAGAATGTAACAAAAGATCCCCGTAAGTAAGTTAGGGGCGCTAAATGCGTCGTCGTGCGCGTCGGACGGGCCTCCGCACGGCCTCGTGGATAGCTACAAGGGCCTGGCGTTAGCCCCGACGCGGAGGTGAATCGGGCGGGGGAGGTGGTTTGGCCGGGCTCTCCCCCCACCAGCTACTGGTGTCTGGGCACCCCACTTCCTGCGTAGGCTTGCCGGCGACTGCCTCCGTGTCCGCTTCCTCGCCGAGCTGGGCCGGGGAGCGGCCACACGGCTCCGCCGCCCGTCAGACTGCGCGTCATTCCGCCCGAAGAACCATCCGAATATTCAACATTATTTACAGCCGACCGGTGGAGCGGCCACAGGTTCAAACCTGGACGGAAATATTCCTCCGTCTTCCTGATCAACCCATACCGCTATTTCTTGAGGATAAATGCAAGAAAATCAGCGCCGGGCATAATGGTCTCCCATGTAATCGAGCGTTTGGAACGGCACGTAACACTTCACATCCGCCCACGTAGGTCATGTGACTGTAAATTCGTAATTGTTGATAAAAATCTTCTCTAACGCTATTAAATGAGAGAGGATTTAGCATCCCATTGTCAGGATAGAGTACATATGACATGGCCTATTGAATAGATCGTTAATTCAAACCACCGGAATTCCCCTTTAAGAGTCAGTGGCCCAAACTATTCCCCGCATTCACTTCCTCATATACACGATTCCGATTCCGATTGGGCCGTCAATGTTGACATTTGCCAACGCCGAAGTCTTATCTACTCAAACGGCATCATCAGTCAGAACGATCGCGACAGGCCGGCTAATAAATCACGCAAAGGCCGCAGGTCCGCGCGTGCGAGTTTGTGCGGCGGCATAAATACGGCCCCCGACACGCGAGATGTTCCAGACGCCGCCGCAACCTGCCTGGCTCTCCGCCAGCTAGCATTTGTTCGACGTCGGCTAAACAATTTGTAGCCAAAGCAACAAAATCCCCCTCGCACTCGATGTATGCGCGCTTGTGCGTGTGTGGGCGCACGTGAGCGAGCGAGGAGGGCGGCGCAGACGTATGCCGAGCCCGGCCCGGCCCGGCCCGGCCCGGCTGACAAAGGCTCATACTGTACTGTCTGAACGCTCTATTTACCTCCGCAACAAAGAGCGTCAGATGGCGTGAACGTGTGTGGGAACCAAAGCGGGTGTCTGTGCGTGCGGGGTGGGGGCCGGTTCTCCTCCGGATCTGAACCCGGATAAAGTGTGAAGCAATAGAAGGGAAGTACAGTACGTCAAATCACGAACACGCGCAAGAAATGCACACAAAGTTCTGCATCAGTCGCGTCAACCAAACCTCCAGTGGACGTCGCATTTTGAAGAACTCCGGATTAGCTCAAACGCGCAGATGAGGACGAGACGCAAGAAGGGAGTCTCATGTTCGGGGTGGCGGGCGGGGGTGGGGGGGGAGGCTCTCTCCCACACAGAGAAACCCAAATCCACGGGAGCTAATGAGACACAGACCGCAGAGGCAGGACGTGGGGATCAAGCAGCAGCGGAGCTCGAGGACATCCAGTCCGAGTACAGTAAATCCGACATCGTCTGCCGGCGCCGCCATCAAAAGAATATTCCCACACTAGAAGGGCCAGCGCCAGTCCAAGTTAAGGAAACGGATGGCCGACAACGGAGCGGGTCGGAATCCGCTCAAAACGCGACCGATCCGGTCACAAAAGACACATTTCAAAGGACGGCGATCGTCCTTCCACGTAGGCAAGACAAGAAAAACGGAATGTGCGCAAAGAAAGTGAAAGAAAATTGAATCATTTCAGGCCCTTCCCAGGGTGGGACTGCGACAAGTTGACACGCGGAGTTCAGCTGAGGTTTCGCAATCCGTCACGGAAGTCGGATCGGATGTCACGTCAGAGATGAGCCCGGCCCGCCCGCGATGGCGTGCTTTGACGGGCTCGGGGTTGAGGTCAGGCCTCTCGAGTTCTTCCACATCCAATCCAACTAAGCCGGCCTTCCCGGGCTTTAGTTACCCATTCTTCAGTACATACGCTAAAGCGTTGCGGATGCAGGTTTTATCCAAAACCTTCAAGGTCCACCGTCATGAAATGCATGATTTTTAGTATGTTATTCATGAAAAGAAAAAAAAAAAAAAAGACAGCAGGAATGGACTCATCCGTTTTTTCACCGCACAAGATGATTTTCTGTGGCTTTTTGTACCTCCCGCCATGAAAATCCTCTCGAGGGATTCGGTTTTGGAGAAGAAGCAGAAAGTGAGGTTAGTAGCAGACGCCCACTCAGGCGGTCTCGTATCTTTCTACTAGTTTTAGCTGCTGGAAGGTAGCTGGTTGTTCCTTCGTGTTAGCCAAAATGCTGGATATTGTCCGAAAACTCGGGAGGACGGATTCACTCTTCGTACTTTTCCAAAAGACCCGGTTTGTGGTGAAAAATGGATTGTACTGGTGCAAAGGACGAGAGCTTCGTGGGTTCCAAATGACAGCAGGTAGGTGTGTATAGCGCTACTATAAAAAAAAACAGTTTCAGAATGTAACAAAAGATCCCCGTAAGTAAGTTAGGGGCGCTAAATGCGTCGTCGTGCGCGTCGGACGGCCTCCGCACGGCCTCGTGGATAGCTACAAGGGCCTGGCGTTAGCCCCGACGCGGAGGTGAATCGGGCAAAATGCCGGCTCGTTGTATTGCTACATACTGCTCGAAAACTCGTGACGCTGGATTCATTTTTCATACTTTTTAAAGAGACCCGGTTCGTCGTGAAAAATGGATTGCACGGGTGCAAAGGACGAGAGTTTCGTGGCTTCCAAATGTTAGCTAGGTGTTTATACAGCTACTAAAAAAAAAAAAAATAATAGCTGGGGTGCGGGTGGGGGACGCAAGTAATCCTCTGAGAATGTAACAAAAGATCCACGTACAGTACGTAAGTCGAGTGCTAAATGTGTTGATGTTCCCGTTGTCTGTTGTCAACGAGAAGTGATCCGCATATCGTCTAAATCTGCGTAATATGGCCCCGGTCACTTGACTCGATTTTCTTCTTTGAAAAGAGCTTCCGTGTCCCGTAGTAGGTGGCACAAGCGTGTTTTCAATGGCGAATGTCCCGGCGTGACATCACGGACAGGAGGCGACCGCTTGGATGTCGAATGAGACTTCCGCAACTTTGCGCACGGTTGACGCGCTCTCCGCTCAGATTGATTTTTTCGAATGAACATTGGAGTGTTATATGTATTTTTCATGACAATATCTATTTTAGGGATGACACTTGACCCTGCGTCAAATCCATCCAGTTCAGTTCATTACGAAAGTCAACTCGACCCGTCTCAACGAAAGATACGATGAAAAGCAGGAGAGAACGCCGACAAAATGTGTTGAAAAAGAAAAGAATGAGCGAAGGAGAAGAGCTGAGGAAATTGGAAAGGCGGCCGCGAGCGACCAGCTCGCCCGGTCAATCCAGGAAGCTGGAAGAGCGCCGCTGTCCGCCGGAGGCTTCCACAATTCACTAAAACAAACACGAGAGGTTCTCGGCCCGCCGGATGACTCTGACGACGTGGACGAGGGGAGGCGGCACCTGCGTTTAAAAGCGAGGGTGGGAGCGACCAATAATGACTTACTTGACATCACTTTCAACACTCGACATATCTTTCCTGTCTCGAGTGCCTGCGAGGAACTGGTGTGACTGGCTTGGCGCGCACGGCGGCGCGAAAGCACCGTGGGAGGTTTTCACCCCCACCCGGAAAAGGTGCCGAAGTGGATTTCCACTGACCGACAATGGACGGGCGCGCCCAGTTCTGTAAACACGGCGCAGAAAACTCACAAAGGCAAAACGAGCGGCCGGGGGCCGCGGAGGAGCGAGTTGCGGAAGTGCGCACACCCGCGGGGGTCTACGTGAGCCTTTTCAGTGCGTACGCTGCAAACAACTGCAAACCAAACGAGGAAAGCGTAACAAGTGCACGAGCACAAAAACGGGGGAGGCCTTCATTGTCACTCATGTAGGCAGCGCATCAATTATCACATTCATCCATTTTTAATCATTTTGAGATTTCCTTTAGCGGACATTTGCAAACGGCTTTTACTTTGAAAAACAATGACGGGTATTTGTTCAGGTGCCACATTGGTCAAGCTCAATTTGGGGTGGTCAAAAGGGATGGAAATGAAGCGGTACGGTGGATCAGCTGGTAAACCGTTGGCCTCGAAGTTCTGAGGACCGGGGTTCAAATCCCGGCCCCGCCTGTGCGGAGTTTGCATCTCCTCCGGTCACTCCGGTTTCCTCCCACAGGCAACAATAATTGGACGCTCTAAATTGCCCCAAGGTGTGATGTGAGTGGGGCTGTTTGTCTCCTGGCGACCAGTTCAGGGTGTGGCCCGCCTCCTGCCCGATGACAGCTGGGATAGGCTCCGGCACTCCGCGCGACCCTCGTGAGGATAAGCGGCAAAGAAAATGGATGGATGGAATGGAAATTTTTGAAAAAAAATCTTTGGATACAATTCAATGATGAATCAACAAATAAAATAAGAGATTAATTCATCATCGATTATTAAAATAATTGGTCGTTGTCGCATCGAAACCATGCAAACACTTTCTGATTGTTGTCAGACAAGCATTGGTGGCTAAAAAAAAAAACATATATATATATATATATATAAATGCTCTTGATGGGTTAATATTTAAATGCGTGCTCGGTTTCCAGCACGAATAACAGAAGCGTCCCTCCCGTTTATCATTTACAACCCCCCCCCCCCCCCCAAAAAAAAATGCTGCACTTCCTGGTCCACACGGCGCCCTTAACGGGACGTCCGGGAATTCAAACATCAACAAAATTCCCGTCTCGCCTGCCTGCCCTACTTCATTGTGACTCATCCCACTTCGAGAGACGTTCATTTTGGACCTTTTGACCCGTTGATACCGAACTTTATCGCGGGCACGGGAATCTGTGCCACGCATGGAAATAAACAACACCCCCCCCACCCCCCCGCTAAAAATGACCTTGAACTTGAACGAAACCTCGGCGGCCGAGACCGACGCTAAGCAGGCGTAATTCATTTCTCGAGTCGTAATCTTAAGCCCCGAAACTTATTAATAGTAAGCCGGTTATATTAAAACTCAGGTAGGAATCCCTCGACTGGAAGTGCAAAAGGGATCAGGTGGGCGAGAGCGGCGGGCGGGACAACGGCTGTCGACTGGTACATTGCTGGAACCGGCACCAGCTGGTCCCATATTCACATCATTCTTCATCTATGAATTTGATGGATAGATAGATAGATAGATAGATAGATAGATAGAATCCTAATTTTTTTTTTTTACACGCAAGTGGAAACGATCCTGCGACTGCACGCAAACTTCCAGCGCAGCGTCGAAGATCACGTGCGAGCCATCCATCGGGAGGCGTGAAACGAGTAAAAGATGAGGCAGATGTTGGCCGGGGGAAATTCCTCAAATGTCCACGTGCGACACACACATACGCGACTGATTGATGATTTCAAAATCAACAAACGGCATCCAGCCCGGGGGAAGGCGCCGGTATTTACGGCAGATGTTCGTTTAGCGTCGGACTCTCGCTTACGTATTGTGCGGCGGAGGCTTCTCTGGGAGGAAGCGAGCCGGGACCGAGCACGGGCGAGCTGGCCGGACTGCAGAGCTCGGGGAAGGGGTTGGGGATGGCCGGGAGGGAGGACGTCCTCAGCTGCTGCCGCTCCTCCTCCTCTCGCAACCTCCTGGACGCCAAAGGGAGCGAGACAAAAAAAAAAACCATCACAACGTTTGCACGCGCCAAGTTCAGCGAACCCGCGACGTCCACAAGTCGGAACTTGTCTCGCGTCACAAGCGCCTTTGTAGAAAGTTCAGCGGGTAAAAACGACAACGAGATCACTCGGCTAACGATGATCAGCCCGGACGATTTGGATCGCTAGTTACCGTAATTTCCGGCCCACAAGCCGCGACTTCTTTCCACACGCTTTCAACCCTGCGGCTTATGCGCAGATGCGGTTTGTGCATTTTTTCTAACGGCCGCAAGGGGGCACTCGAGCGGAAAAGGTAAGAGTGAGACCGGTGGAATATATGTGCCGAGGAAGTGACTTTTACCGGTATGTTTACATTTTTTTTTTTCTTTTTAACCGGCCATGTTAGTGCTGTGCTAGCGTTAGCGCTAGGCTAGCATGTTGGAGCTGCGTTACTGCCGTGTCTCAGTGATTTTTACCGGTATGATTTTTTTTTTTTAAACCGGTCCTGTTAGCACTGTGCTATTGTTAGCACCGCGCTAGCATGTTGCTTGCTGCTGTGTTACTGCGGCGTCTCAGTGATTTAGGTGTTTATTTTAACCGGCCCTCTTAGTCTCTACTACCATGTTGCGACTGTGTAGCTGCCGTGGCTGTTTTTTTTTTTTTTTTTTTTTAAACCAGTTCTGTTCGTGCGACCATGTTGTTTCTATGTTAAGCTAAGCTAAGATATTAAAATTGAAAACTCTGTGTACCGTCTTTCTTTGTAAATATCTCGTGTTTCAATGTGGGCACTTGCGGCTTATGTAGTGTTATAACATAGAAATAATCAAAATAAAAGAAAGTTTCTTTCGGCTTGTCCCTTTCGGGGTCGCCACAGCAAACTTGATAAAAGATGCTGCTGAACCTTTTGCACTTTTTGTTTGTATTGTACAAAAAAATGAATGAAAAATGTACATTTCACTTCGATTAAAACTTTGGAAAACTATTTACTATGGAAAAGTTTAGGAAGCGACTAATTTGTTGAATTTTTCATTGAACTTTGTCTATTTCCTCCAATTAAACAAACAAAATCGACAAGCTACAAGTTTGAAAAGTTGTTTCATCAACATGCTAAATGTGTTGGAGTTTCAAAACGCAACTTTTATTATTTTTATCTATTTGAAACGGTTTGACCAGCGAAAAGCCCCATCGAGATTAAAAGAAGATTAAAAAAATAATTGTCATGGCAACCAACCAACAAAGACATCCAGAAATCATACAAATTATTGGAAATAAAAAGACAAAGTGAAATCTCATGAAAGAATTTGCAACGTGTTGCATCATCATCCAATATTTTGCCTTTTCCTACAAATGAATCACGGCTCCAAATATGAACCTCTCGTACAACAAGTGGAAAAAAAAAAAAAAGAATGGTCCATCTTTACTCTCCGTCTTTATATACTGTCGCACAATTATGAAAAATACTTCGCATTTCTTATGGGATTTATCAAATGCAGCCTGCTAAAAATGATCAATCAAGTAAAAATTGAATGCTTCATTCTGCAATCAAAATATGAAAGTTGATCACCCCCCCAACCCCTTCTTGTTATGACAAAACGGGAGCCCCCCCCCATCCAAAAAAATTAATTTGCAACTGGAGGGTGAAGATTCGAATCCCGCTGCAGGTAAAAGAAACATTGCCATGAGTTACTGGAGAGAGGCCGTGCTGCCCTTGAGCAAGGCAACGCCTTCTGATTTCTCTTTCCGTTGTTTGACGCGCTTCCAGGTTTGAATCCTGCAATTTCCCGATGAGCCGCCAAAGATTTTAAATTTTTGTTCCATTTGGATTGGGTAATTTTTTATTATTTTTTTTTTTTTTAAACCAACCCTGTTAGTGCTGTGTTATCGTGTAGCTACTGTGTAGCTGTCACAGCTGTTTTTTTACCGGTATGTTTTTTTTTTTTTTAATAATCAGCCCTGTTCGTGCAACCGTATTGTTGCTATATTAAGATAAGCTAAGCTAAGGTATTAAAACTTTGAAAACTCTTTAAGTGTACCATCTTTCTCTGTACAGACAGTGATGCCTCGGTTCTCAACCAAAATTCGTTCCAGAAAATGGTTCGAGAAGGGATTTGTTCCAAAGCCAAATCGATGTTTCCCATTACAATGAATGGAAAAAGAAATAATGCGTTCCAAGACTAAAAAATTTGGATTTCTTTCAGGTCCCGTCGCACGTTCGCCATTTCCGCGTCGGCATCCTCAGATGAATCTCATAAAATTTCCTGTTTTCTTTTGTGGTGACGTTAATATCATCGTTCTGGCCTCCATCTTGTAATGAAAGGCTAAAGGTCAAGGGAAATATGGATTCAATTGACGATTGCATATCCTGGGTTGGGTGTTAGTCAATTAAAAAAAAAAAAAAAAATCAGCAAGACCGCAGTCATGTCATGTCATTATCCAAGCTGCTTATCCTCACAAGGGTTGCAGGAAAGCTGGAGCCTATCCCAGCTAGCTTCGGGCGAAAGGCAGACTACACCCTGGACTGGTCGCCAGTCAGTCGCACCATCACTGAGCGGGAATCGATCGCACGGTGCCCGCACTTAAGGCAGGAGTGCGTACCGCTACACCAACAACAACTTTCTTTCGGCTTGTCCCGTTAGGGGTCGTCACAGCGTGTCATCTCACCATCAATGGCAAGACTGAAGCGTTTCCATTAAAAAAAAATAAATTGAAAAATCTATTTTTCCTTTTTCTTTTTTTGGTGTAATATTACAGAACGCTGAGGGTGAGTGACTTCAAAACTTGATGTTGGTATTCAATGAAAATGAAAGCATAATCTGACATTTATGGTATTGACGTGATGCAGATTTCCGAACAGCGCAAGGACGGGTGTAAATTTCGGATAAGGAGAGGCGCTGACACGTTTGAAACGGGGTGGGGGGGGGGGGGGTGGGACGTGTGGGAGTTGGGGGTGGGGGGGGGGGGTCATCTTTTGGAAGCTCTTTTGTGAGCGGCATCCGAGCTCATGTCGATTTCCGTCTGATCTTCTCGCCGTAACGAACAATCTCCAAGCCGGGGAGAAATGGCGGACCCCTGCAGCCTGCCCGTAATTTTCTGCACTATTCATCACGCATCAATATTAAATAAGACATCACTTTTAAGTGTTTTTTTCTCTTTTTTTTTTTCATTTTTTCCCCTCTCTCTTTTTTAAATTAGGCAGTCATAAGCTTGCGACTCCGAAGAGGGATGATGGTTTGACAGCCGATCATAAACTTTTCAGGATTTTTTTTTTTTTTTGGGGGGGGGGGGGGGCATTTGGAAAGTCATTGTGGGAGACTTTCTCTCTCTCTCTCTCTCTCTCGTTCTCTCTCTTTTCTCGACTCGTTTTCCGTTCATTTCTCCGCAGAAGCCGGGCGAGTTCAAAACGGAGCGGGCCTTTTGATGTGGTCCCATCTGAGCCGGGAGACCGGGGTTATCCCGAGGTCAGCTCTGAATAATAACAAGTCCAGGGCCCGCTCGGGCGAGGAGAGCCCGACTGAGTCCTTCAAGAGCGAATACTCCGTTACCCGATCACTTCCAGTCCAGACGGATCCTTCAAATCGAGCGCTCCGCGGCGAACGCGTACGAAAGAGCCCGTAATGAACGCCCGAGGGACGCTGTGAGCTGCGATTATTTAAAAAGCTGAAAGACGAGAATTTTGGACTTCGTGGGCTTGTTTGAGGCAAACGGGGCCTGACGAGAACCAAGAGGACATGGAAAGGCTACATATAAGGGACACAATTATGCATTGCAGGCATGCTCATATGCATACAAGCACATCTGTCTAATAATTAATCATCAGATTGTTGCCCCGCTTGGCGAAATCACTGCAAAGTGAAAACAAAAACAAAAACAGCAGAGCCGCTTCATTTGAGCGCCCTGAAAAGTTGGACGGTTAGCGATTCAACCGACCTCCTCAGAACCAAAGCAAAACTTTGGGATTTGAAACAAGATCTGAGACCTTAGCACACAGGTGTCCAACTTAAGGCCAGAGGGCCAGATCTGGCCCGCGAAGGCAAATCGTGTGCAGCAACTTCTCGGATATTTGTTCAAATCTGGAGCAACATTTCAAATTGTCATGTCCTAAATTTCATGTTGATAAAGATTTTTATGGTTTCATTCACAACCGGAACCACAATGTGACCTGCGACAAATTGGAGTTTGACACCCCTGCCTTAACATATTGTGCAAAAACACACTTACGTAAACATATCCCCTGTTAGCGCTGCGCTAACGTGTTATTGCTGTGTCTCAGTGATTTTTACTCGTAAGTTTCCAATGACGTCACCACCACCCTTAGACCAATCGGATAAATTAACAATGCGAAAAAACTTCACGCTTCACCTCTCACCCGTGTTCTCTGACCCCTATGACACACAAGATGGCATAATTGGAAACTTATCCATTAGCACAGTGCTAGCGTTAGCATTAGGACGGTGCTAGCATTAGCGTAAAACAGAAAAGGTAAGAGTGAGACCAGTGGAATATATGTGCCGAGGGAGTGACTTTTACCGGTCCGGCCCTGTTAGCGCTGCGCTAGAGTGTTACTGCCGTGTCTCGGTGATTTTTATCAGTATGTTTTTTTTTTTTTTAACAGGCCCCCTTAGCGCAGTGTTAACGTTAATGCTAGCACCGCCGCGCTAGCGTTAAACTCTTTGCGGAGCATTTTTCTTTGTAAATATCTCGTGTTTTAATGTAGGTTTCAATGTGGGACCTTGTACGTACCAAATGGTATTTCCTTTACAAAAGTGCTGGGTGAGGCTTAGAACCAGGTGCGCTCTGTAGGCCGGGAATTACGGTAATAACATTTTGAAAATGGATCTTTAAGCGTGGGAGCCATTTACCCACAGAAAACCAAGATGGCATCTAAAAATTGCCAACTTGTAATTTCATTGAACTTGTGTCGCTGGTCCAATTATGTGAAAATGACCCATAAGCTGTCCACTCCCTGAACGCACACCTTCGCGCATTGGCGCCGATCAGGCCTCTTCCCGGCCCGCCGGGCGGGGAACTCGGTACTCACCGGACCGCCAGGATGCGGACGGGCTGCGAGCGGCACAGGCCGGCCCGGGGAAGGTCGGCGGACGGCGAGGAGGCCGGCCGGCGCGGTTGCGCCCGAGCCCGACGGTGGTTGCGGTCCTGCGGGGAGGAGGCCGAGGTCTGTCCGTTTTCAAGAAGCCGTGTCGATTCCGTCTGCTGGTGCAAGCTCTCCGCCGAAGAATTCATGCCGTTCACCAGAGCCTCTAAATCAACGTCATCCTCTGGACGGCGCAAGATAAAAAACAGATTTGGTGCAGAGAACGCAGATCAATAAATCTGCAACAAAGCCCGAACCCGCAATGGAGAAGACAATGAAAGAATTTCTGTGTGTTCCTTCCAAATAGTTGAGGGATGAAAAAAAAAAAAAAAAAAAAAAAAAAGGATGCAAAAATTCCTGTAAATTGTTGGGACTTTTTCCCACGTCTATTTCCGTTTGTCTATCATTTCATTGTGGCGGCGAAGGGAATCGTTCACCTCCCCACTTTCATTTTCACTCATCCCATAAAAGAAAAGACCAAAACACTCATTTAGCAGGATTATCTTGAGGATAGGCAGCACGGTGGGGGCAACTGGTTAGAGCGTTTGCTTGGCAGTCCTGAGGACCGGGGTTCAAATCCCGGCCTTCCCTGTGTGAAGTCTGCGTGTTCTCCCCGTGCCTCCACTGTGAAAGAAATCATCTAAAAAGAAGAATCCATAAATCACAATGTATGATTTTTTTTTAAATGATTTATTTGTGTGATACAGCTGCAAATAAGTATTTGAACACCTGAGAAAACCGATGTTGATATTCGGTACAGTCGCCTCTGTTTGCAATTCCAGAGGTCAAACGTTTCCTGGAGTTCTTCACCAGGTTTGCGCACACTGCAGGAGGGATTTTGGCCCACTCCTCCGCACGGATCTTCTCTAGATCAGACGGGTTTCCGGGCTGTCGCTGAGAAACACGGAATTTCAGCTGCCTCCAGAGATTTTCTATTGGGTTTAGGTCCGGAGAGTGGCTAGGCCACGCCAGAACCTGGATATGCTTCTTACGGAGCCACTCCTCGGTTCTCCTGGGTGTTTGCTTCGGGTCATTGTCGTGTCGAAAGACCCAACCGCGACCCATCTTCAATGCTCTGACCCAAATCTCACAATACTTGGCCGCGATCATCCTCTCCTTAATCCAGTGCAGTTGTCCTCTCCCATGTGCAGAAAAACACCGCCGAAGCGTGATGCTACCACCCCCATGCTTCACAGTAGGGACGGTGTTCTTGGGATGGAACTCATCATTCGTCTTCCTCCAAACACGGTTTGTGGAATTATTGACCAAAAAGTTCCATTTTGGTCTTATCTGACCACAAAACCTCCTCCCATGACTCCTCTATATCATCCAAAAACATCATCGGCAAACTTTAGACGGGCCTTGACATCTGCCGGTTTCAGCAGGGGAACCTTCCGTGCCGTGCGTGATTTCAAACCATGACGTCTTAGTTTATGATCAACAGTCCTTTCATTTCTCAGTGGCAGAGCTTGCAATATTAGCAGGGTGTTCAAATACTTTTTTTCCCCCTTCACTGTAGCCGGGATATGGACTCCAGCACAGCAGCGACCCCGCTGTGGATAAGCGGCTCGAAAAATAGGCTAATCTTGCTTCTCGCCCCCGTGGCTGAACGTCCAGGATGAAAAGGTGCACGTAGCGACTTGCCCGTAGCACTTTTCAAACTCTCGGCGCTTGAGTTCACCGCAAAGGCATCATAAATTTGTCGGCATCTGCTCGAAATTCACCGGCTGCATTGAACCTTCTGCTTTTAGAGGTCTTAGAAACCAGTAGTCAAAAATTCTTTTTTTTTTTTTTTTGGGGAGGAGAAATCTGTCTTCAAAGCCCTTTGCGAAAACCTCCCGGCACATTTCAACAGGAACGCAGAAGCGTCATGTCTCAAAGTTGGGTGGCGAGCGCTCGTTTTTAATAGCTTCACGCTGTGAAAGTTTGATCTTGCGCCGAGCGAAGCGGCCGCAAACCGTTGCGCTTTCCGAGCGACGGTCCGCGGCGGGGACGCCGATTCGTAGCAGCTCGTTGCAAACAACTCGTGTCGTTCAGGATTTGATCGCAAATCGGGTGCACAGCACGAGATCGCACCACTGGGGGGAGGCAGGAACTACTTGGAAGCTGTCAAACTCTGTGGCGGCAAAGCAAAACTGACATGAGATGACCTGAAATTCTTACAAATATTTCTGAATGCTGTTAATTTTTTGTATTGAGCGGCACGGTAGCTCAGCTGGAAATCCTTGGCCTCACAGTTCTGAGGTCCTGGGTTCAATCCCGGACCCGCCATCTTGCCCATGTTCCCATTCAATCTGTTCACCACTGCTCCCTTAGTATTGATCATATTATGATGACGAGAGCAGCACGGCGGAGCAGCTGTAGAGCTTTGGCCTCACAGTTCTGAGGACAGGGATTCAGATCCCGGCCCCGCCTATGTGGAGTTCTATGTGTTCTCTCCGTGCCTGCGTGGGTTTCCTCCCACATCCGAAAAACATGCAACATTAATTGCCCCTAGGTGCGATTGTTTGTCTCAATGTGCCCTGCGACTGGCCGGCGACCAGTTCAGGGTGAACCGTTGACAGCGAGGATAGGCTCCAGCGACCCTTGTGAGGATAAACGGCTAAGAAAAATGGATGGATGGATGGATATTGTAATGGGTCGACGGGTGGATCCTGTCAAGAACGATTAAGATCATAATGATCACCCCCCTCACCTCGCCCCCCCCCAAAATAAAACTCTCGTGCGGAGGCCTTTCCTCAACCCCGACAAAGCCGCAGTAATGTGGACGCGTTTCCCCTGGAAACGTGTCAGCAGGCAGCCGAATCACAGGTGCCCGCGAATCGCAGGTGGTTAATCCGCGGCCGTTAATAGCAACACGTAAGCCGGGGCGGCTACTTATAGAGCGGCCGGGGGTGGGGGGGGGGGGGCGCGCTGAAGCGATGGAAACGGCGGGAAACGGCGCGTACGAGGCCAAACGTGAGGCGAAGGGAGGATTGCGCAAGACGGACAAACAAGCAGGACAAGCGGCGCTTTTCAACCAGGAGTCTGTGGACCTCTAGTGCTCCTCGGTGTCATTGCAAAAGCGATCATGACATTTATAATAAAAACTAGGATTATTTTACTCATATGTGACCTTTATGATCCCAGGACTTTATCATGAGAGCCTTTTTTTGTTTTGTTACACATGTCCAGAATAGGGGAAGGGGGGGGGGGGGGGGAATCCTTACTGTCCATCCCAAATGCGCAGGGGGGCATCCAGGACTCGAAAAACCATGAGGACCGCAGCAAGTTAGTGAACGTGCGATCAAATAAAAAAAAAAAAAAATCAAGCAGAGACGACATCAAGTACGTAAGTCGAATCTCGCCTCAGGTCCTTCTCAAGGTTCATTCGCGCCGGTCGTGACTCAAACAAGGCAGACGACACGTTTGAGGTTGAACGAGCACCAAGAGAACGGCTCAAGCCCTGACAGAAAGAAGAGCCGCCGACGGATCCAGGATTTGCCGGTCCTAATCGGTCGCGTGATCATAATCACCTCTGCGTGTCGCGATACGGCAAACAAAGGCGTGCGACGTTCGTGCGCACGTGAGCGACAAACCTTGCGCAAGCCGACAAGACGAGCGACAAGAGACCAGTTCTGCCCGGCCTTCCTTCATAAGCGAGCAAACACGCAGCTGTCACGACACGCCCGCCCGGCCTTAAATTATTACAGCCAATCATTTGATCCTCTTAAAACATCGAAGCAGCTCAAGCAGCGGGGAGCACACAAAGCAGAACTGCCGACGGTCGCAATTTGCGACGACGACGCAGTTGTTCGACTGAAACGTATTTCGGGAGCGAGCCACGTGGCCCGTGGCCCTCGTTAAACCGGATACGTCGGAACCGGATCCAAACTCGGGATAGTCCCGAGGCTTTCTGTCGTGATGGGTCGACCTTTTTGTCCGACCAAGATGGGATGTTGCGAGGGAAGACGTGAGGGCAGTCGGTGTTAAGATGGAAAAAAGTGACCCCCCCGCTGCGGTGGGGACTCCTAAACGGGACAAACCGAACGGAAAAGATGAAGATACGTGGAGACAATTCTGGACACGAAACACATTTTAGCCGATTGCCGGTCAGGCCACATCAGTCTTTTCTCCCGTTTGGCATGATCTTACTGGCAAAGCAACATTTTGGCGCCATCATTCTATCCAGAGTTACACATTTTGATCAAAAGCATTGCTGTAGAAAACAAACAAACAAACAATGAACAATGTAGTACACGAAGACGAGCGAGAGGAAGCACAATCGCCGAACTCGTGTCGAGGTCACAAAGAACAAACTCCAGCTCCTCGCTCGGAGTTTCCCCAGAAATAAAACTCGACTCTTCTGGAACTTCTCATCAAACGGCAGCGGCCCGAGACGGGCGGCGCTTATCTGCCGGGAGTCGGCCTCCGATCAAAAAGTCCCTCAGAGGTTAAAAGGGCAACGATTGGTGGGGCTGCGTTCGGCACTTTTTTCCTCCCTTTAAGAACGTTGTCATTGGTGAAATTGGGGATAAAACAAAACAAAAAAATCCTCCACTGTTCTGGGCAATTCATATGCAGTACTATCCAAAGGAGAAAACTAGTTACAGTACGTCTGAGAGGATCTGCATAGAATTCCGCCGATTAGGAAACGGAACAAAGCCGAAACAAGACCATTGCGGCGCCGGCAGATGCGCACGGCTCCGTGTTCGTCCTCATCTTTTATTCGGCTGGTGGCCAACCGAAAAGACGGTTTAACCACGCTGGCTTAGAAAAAGGAACGTCGTCAAGAGGTATCAAACGCGCGGAGAACATCCATTGACCCAGGGCACACAAGTGGAGCGAGCGGGGCGGGAAATTCCGGCCCAGCCGAGGGGCTTCCGTTCGAAAAACGCCGGAGACGCAGAGCGGGTCCAAAATGGAAAGCAGCGTACGGAGCGGTGACGACGCGCGCGCGCACACACACACACACACACACACACACACACACACACACACACACACGAAGGCGGCCCGGGGGGGGGGGGGCAAATGGAAATGTGTCAAAGTTGACGTAAATCACACTGCACCACATTATCAACGAGGGAGCGGCGTGCAACACATATTGCGGTATGAATCAACAGGCAAATCATATGCTGTACTGCGTGATTTTCATTAGTATATTATTCTTAAATGTTTATATATATATATATAGGGGCGGCACGGTGGATCAGCTGGTAAAGCGTTGGCCTCGCAGTTCTGAGGAACCCGGGTTTGATCCCGGGCCCCGCCTGCGTGGCTTTTGTCCCACATCCCGAAAATTAACTGGACACTCTAAATTGCCCCTCGCTGTGGTTGTGAGTGCGAATGGTCGTAGGTCTGTATGTGCCCTGCGATTGGCTGGCGACCAGTTCAGGATGTACCCCACCTCTTGCCCGTTGACAGCTGGGATAGGCTCCGGCACTCCCCGCGACCCTTGTGAGGATAAGCGGCTAAGATGGGTCGACGGGTGGATCCTGTCAAGAACGATTAAGATCATAATGATCAGCTTGACAGTTGACAGCTGGGATAGGCGCCGGCGCTCCTCGTGAGAATAAGCGGCAAAGAAAATTGATGGATGGATGTTTATGTATAGAGATGGACATATATTTCGATATCCATTGAATTGAATTTAATCAATACACATGGATCTCGCGCATGACCTAAGATGTGATACAATCTGCTACAAAGTGACAAATTTGGAATGAACGCACATTTTCCAAATGCTGCCCAACGGTGTCTTATGTCACAGCAAAGACATACATGAAAATTGCTTGTATTTTATTTTTTCAAAACGTAAAATTTTACTGATTGCTTATGCCACAAGTCTTCATAACTTGGGGGTGGGGGGGGCAAGAACCGTAACGGGACTGCCGGGTCAAGACGGCGGCCGTGGAGCACGTGACGCCAAGGCTCCATCGAGCGTTCTGTACGATATCGACGCTGTGGGGGTGACAAAGTTTACGGGAGGTCAAATGAAATTCACCGGAAGGAAAGAGTGCGCGCCTCTGCGACAGAAATTTCACCCAAAAAGCAAACAGCCCGAACTTTTATTGACCGTCATGCTCGTCCGAACTTCATAAAAAGTAAAAGCGTGTCCACGTTGACCTCTAACAGGATTTGATTCCGTTTAGCGGCTGGAAAGCATTTTGGGAGTCCTCGCCGCGATGAGTGCAAAATATACAAATTTACTCTCAAAGCGCAAAATTGCGAGCAGCAGACGTGACGCTGCCGCAACGGCTGGTGCGACTCCAAAGCGTCACTCGGCTCACTTTTGTCCTCCAAAGAAATGAATCAATGACTGTGACTGCTCTTGGATCATATTTAAAATCGGCAACTTCCTCACTCCGCCGTTACGCTCCCGTAATCTGGGAGGAATGCGGGCGACTGCGACATGTTGCGCTTTTCCCTACGAGGACAAAACAGGAAGAACCGGGGCCGGGAGTTGTGAGTACGTAATTAATATACATTGGCATGTACTGTATATATCGCGCAATTGTTGTCGCTAAAACCAAGACCAGGCTAATTTATTATTATTTTTTTTTTTTTTGGTAATGCTTTTGAACCATCATTGTCTTAAAAGGGTCGACAACAATATGATATGCCTTTGAATTAATTTTCTAATGAATACTGATTTTCGGACGACTATACGACCAAATGAACTAAATTAGACTTTAATGGTCTAATCCAGAGGACCTACTGTTTATTTTATTTACATACCACACAAATGTAGCTCATTTTTCATGAAAAAATATTTGGAAAAATTCTCAACACAACAGAAATGAAATAAATTAGCGCCAAAGTGCGCGTTTTCCTTGTAATCCGAATGCCTCCGACGTCCGTTTCAAACCGAGGCTGCGATGAAGTTGCTTCCGTGCGACGTCGCGCCAAGACAAGACCAGTAAAGAAAATCATACACGCTGGAAGTGGGATCTCGAGGAGAATTATGAATTATGGAATGCTCTGTGGAAGAGATAAGAAGTGAAGAGGAGGAATTTTCTTCATCTTCCCGTGTTTGAAAAACATCCCGTGCGGGTTGTAATTCAACCGGATGCGTTCGAACCGGAATCGTCAGGCCTTCAACACGCGTGTGACGACGTTCGTTGGATAAATAAATAAAGTCAAGGCCGTTCATCTGCTTCCCGTCTTCTCCTGGGTCGCCCCGGTCCAGCCAAATCGGCGAAAAAAAAAAATGACAATGAAATTTCTGCTCCATTTATTTCCCATGCCGTGGGCCGAGCGTTCTCATTCGGCGGCTGAATCCTCGCAGATCGACGACCCCCCCCCCCCCCCCCCCGCCGCGCCAATATTGTGCTTAAATCTCATGCTCCGATTGTCCTGGACCAACCCTGTGTGCCACAATTAGGTAGAGCGCGCAATTATAATGGCACGCTGTGTCCGGCGGGATCCCCCTTTGAACTGCTCAAGTGTTTAAAGCGGAAGAGGAGCAAATACTAGAAAACAAGCGGACCGGCGGCACAGCCGACCCATCCGGGCCACAGCGCCTTTGGTGACCTTTGGGCCCGCAAATAGCGGTACCGCTTTCTGTGACCCCACAAGTTGCACATTCAGCATTCAATTAAATCCAAAAAAATGTTGTCAAATATTTTAAGATAGTGATTACAATAAGTATAGTCATTTTTGTTTAAATTCACAGATACAGCGTACACACAGATCTTTTCATATCTGAATATTAACAGTAAAGATACTTTACTGTAGATAAGATGATCATTTCAATGTACATTAATAGCCCATTGAAAATGTACAGTACCGTAATTTCCGGCCTACAAGCCGCGACTATTTTAACACATTTTTAACCCTGCGGTTTATGCGGCGATGCGGCTGAATTGTGCATTTTTTTTTCCTAACAGCCGCAAGGGGCCACTCGAGCCGAAAAGGTAAGAATGAGACTGGTGGAATATATGTGCCGAGGAAGTGAGTTTTACCGGCCTTGTTAGCGCTGTCCTAGCGTGTTATTGGTGTGTCTCGGTGATATTTACCGGTAAGTTTTATTTTAAGTGGCCCTGTTAGCGTTAGTGCTAGCGCAACGCTAGCGTTAAAATCTTTCTGTGTACCGTCCTTGTAAATATCTCATGTTTCAATGTGGGCACTTGCGGCTTTTACACGGCTGCGGCGTATCTACGTACCAAATGGTATTTCCTTTACAAATGTACTCGGCGAGGCTTATAACCGAGTGCGCTCTCTAGGCCGGGAATTACGGTACTCAATTTTTGCCACAATGTAAACAATAAAAACGCAAACGCAACATACCTTGATGGCTTGGCGAATTGTGGTTGGTTGATGGTTGGAAGGCCGGCCCAATCAGATTTGCTTGTCTGTGATTGGTGGATCGATCTCGATTCTCCTGCTGATCGAGACAAAATTAGAGGGCAAAAAGAAAAAGTCAGACCTCAAAGAATTGCCACGGCCTTGCACAGCAGCCACAGTTAAAATATTGCAAAATTACAAAATGAGGTATTGTATATGAAAGTATTAGAATGATAAAAAGATTGTGCTGGAGTAATAGTACAAATAAGAAGAAATCTGCAGTTACAAAAATGAAGTTGTACTATTCAGTCATGGAAATAATTTTCAAAATTAGGACTTCATTGGTATGAAGTCATACAAATTGGTACAACCACCCCACGAAGAAAAAAAAAAAAATCTGCAACTACATTTTCTCTTTTATATTTTTGCGATTTTGCTATTATGGCTAGCTTAACACCCCCCCCCCACCACATAGTCTTTTTTTCTCCCTGAATTGCAGTAAAGCTTCATGTAAAAAAAAAAAAAAAATGGAGGTCAAGAAAACAAAAGCAGCAATGGGTACTCCCCAAAAAGTTTGGATCTTGACAAATTCGAAAGTAAATTACAAGCATTTCCAACCCTGCCTCTCATCTCAGATATTGCACGGAAACATGCAATTCACGACTGATATGCAGTACACACAGTACAACAAAGCAAACGTTTCATTTGGATTAATATCCCATACTTACGAGTAACCCCGCACAAGCCCTCCAACGAGCGTATTTAGCGTGCGGACAAAGCCTAAGGAGAGGAGCGCCAGAAGGTCCCGGGAGCCAAGACTGATGACGGCAGATCCCGTCACGCTCGCGCAAGTGCTCGTCTTATTCTGCCTAAACCAAACTTTTCTTCAAGGCAACGGCCCGTGACACTATTGAGCCCTCCGGGTTGTTCGTGTCTCGTCTTTACAATGCAAAGTCAGTCCGCCTGCTTCTGGTAAGGTGCCACTGGAACTAGAAAGTCCAGTACAGTACAGTACAGTATATCCTAATTCAAACAACCGGGCTCCTTTGACCTTTGCGCAGTGCCTGTGGCATGCATTTCACACAAAGTACAAGATCCAGTTGCTGGCACAAGGACTTTGCAAGTCAACCTTTTTGGATCGACGATGTTCGGTTACTCCCTTGTGGTGGACTTCACATCACATTTACCGAAACGTTCAATTGACAGTTGTTGTTGTAGCCAAGTACGACGGTCGTTATTCCGTATCAAGGTCCAGAAAGCGAGCCACACCGGCCGGGGCGCTCCAAAGGTGTTCAACAGTTGAAGAGATGAAGCGTATTGTGGGGGGGGGGGCGACGTCAGACAATGGGCATTTATCGGCGATGCTGATATTGATGATGATGTTGAGGTTGTGACACCAGCCCGAACGGCGTTGCGATAGCGTCGATCTCACGGGCCACGGGAGTTGTCTTTTGGATTCGCCCGCTGGAGGCGGGTAGCCGCCCGACACGATGTTGGGTTTGTAGCCGGCGATCCCGTCGGCTACGGCAAGTTTGATGGCTCGCCGAGAGGGCACGCCTGGAGTAAGTACTCTGCATCGACGGACAGCCGGTGAATGGACTGCTCCATCGATGGCTCGATATCTCGGACGGTTTTGCGCAACGCTCTGGGGCAAGTACGAACGGTCAACCGTTGAATTGACTAGTAAAACTACCAAATGGGAGGCCCCAAGTCCTAACTGTATACATTTTAAAAAAAAAAAAAAACTGTAAACTGTATGGACTGAACAGTTTTGCAGTTCTCCCCCCCACTGTAGCGCATCGGTAGACGTGCGGCGCTAAACCACTCGGTTCGCTTCCGTCGTCTTGGGTAGCGTCTCCGGCTCTGCGGCGGGCCTCCCCTGTGGCCCGTGAAGCCAACGCATCCACAGCTGAAGGTTTTGGACGCCCCACCGTGGTGCTCGTGGTCCCAATGGTTAAGAATCACCGGTATAAAGGGAGCGCTGATGGAAAATCAGGACTCCCAATACGGGATATAATCATTATTCATACGCTCCTAGCCGGCGAGCATTGTGTCTGGGATGCCATGAAAGTCACGTTGTCAGTCGGTATGGACGTTTCACAAAATAGCATTGACTGACTATATTATCAAAAGATTGCTGTTGTTTTTCTTCATTACTGATTTATGGGAAACTCTCTGACACTGCATCCGACCTCCGAGCACTTCAAATCTGCTGTCTCGCTGTCCACTGTTGACCATTAAGTAGCGCACTTCATTTTGCTTCCATTTCTTCAAGATAAGACAAAGTTGAAAAAGAATGACCCCACTTCACCGACTTTCAAGAAATCTACATTGATTTATTTTTTTTTTTAAATCCTTGTGATGTGTCTGTTAAAATATGATTCTATAGCTTCTTTTCCCCGCATTTCACTGTTTGCATATTTGAACTCGAGCCATACAGTCACTTGAAGCAAGATGGACATTCCCCCAATTAAAATTTGCACACTTCAACAAGTGTTCACCCGCTATAACCCCTCGAAGCCCTCCAAGTGCTGCAGGATCAAGAGGGAGTCCGGGGAGGACAAAGTACATGAAAACTTCAGAAACGCCCGGCAGAGGAAAAGAGCAAACCCTCTCGGCCCATCCGGACCTTTCAGGGTGTGGACTGAACTGCAACGGCGATCTCGCCACGCACGACCATTAGCGATACAAGAAGTCACGGTCGTCTTCAGCCCAACCGTATCCAATCATTTGTCTCAAGTTTAAGCTCCGTTGCTCGGACTGAAAGTGGAATTTGCTGTCGTAATGAGACTGGCATCATTGTGATGTAAAACGATAATGAAGTCAACAGAGTGCCTGCAGGTCCGGCTACCAGACTGTGACTGATGCCTTGCGCGCTCATCCAAGCGGCCCAACGACAACGGCTGCCTTGGTGGGACGGTAGAGCACAAATTGTAAGAGCGTGTGCATTCGGGTCAAGGTTCAACGCCACTGAGCAAAACTAGAGGGCCTTTCATATCTTGAATGGTGTTCCATCTGGAAGTAAATCCAAACAAACAATCTACCGCTTTTCCGGGTCGGGTCGCGGGGGAAGTAGCTTCGGCAGGGATACCCAGACTTCCCTTTCCCCAGCCACTTCTTCCAGCTCTTCCGGAGGGGATCCCGAGGCGTTCCCAAGCCAGCCGAGAGACAGTCTCTCCGGCGTGTCCTGGGTCGTCCTCGGAGTCTCTTTCCGGCGGGATGTGCCCGGAACACCTCACCTGGGAGGCGTCCGAATCAGAAGCCCCAGCCACCTCATCACCGTCGAACAAACATTTTGAAAAATACCTTCTGATCTCTTTTGTGGTTCCTGCTGGGCTGCAGCAAAAAGGTCCACCTAAGCTCATGCCTGTTAGTACCCTAATTCTCGGCCTCCAGAGCGCACCTGGTTATAAATCTCGGTACACAGAAAGAGTTTAACACTAGTGTGGCACTAGCGTTAGCGTCGAACGCTCTCTGTGTACCGAGGCTTTTATCTAGGTGCGCTAACGCTAGCGCCGCATCACCGCATAAACCGCAGGGTTGAAAGCGTGTGAAAAAAGTCGCGGCTTTTAGGCCGGAAGTTACGATACCGTACGAACTGACGGTATGTGTAGTTTTGCCAAAAGATGACTCACGCTCAAGAAAAGCAGATCAGTCTCGACACAAAATCCCGAGACCGTGACGAGCACATTTACTCAGGGATCAAGTCAAAAATGGAAATGATCAGAAAGTTTATTGGGCATTTTATAGACGCTTTGCTGCTTGTTCAAGTTCATCCGTCAACTTTTTAAAAAGTTTAGTCCAAGTGTGCGAACACCGGTTCCATGGTTGACGCTTTCTTTCTGGTGGGTATTGCTTTTCCTGCTGCATTTCCATAAAATCTATTTTGTTTGGGTTCAAAAGTTGAAACAATCATCCCCTGAGCGAAGCTCGAGAGAACCGAGAAGAATCCGCCTGGAAATTTACCTGATAGTTGGGATGATGCAGGAAATAATCGGGACATCCGGCCACGGCCATCCTTCGGCTTGTTCCGTATAATCTACTTGTTCCGATGAGTCCCAGTGGGAAGATGGACCTGCAGAACAACAAAAAAATAAATAAATAAAGGTGAGTAAAAATTAATTAGCAAAATAACAAGAAAGAAGGAAATCCTATGTATTAAATATTGTAGAGAAGTACACAAAATTTCATTTTAATTTTTATTAATCCAACGTAAAAGGTCTTTCCACGATCATCAGTCCTGCAGGGTTGGGTTGAGGTACAAAGTATCTGCACCACATACTGTAGTTCTGTCGTGCCACCAGTGAACAAACACCTCTGAACCCGAAGTCCAAAATACACCCCAGGCACCTCTCCAGGTCTTAAGTTAGAACCCGAGCGTCTATTTGGAGTCAAGCTGCTCGGGCTGAGCGCTGTGAGCGCTCCTATGCTGCGGTTCATGACCCCCGTTGATATTCCAACAATACGGCCCGCCGTCAATTCAAAGTCGCTTTCATGCTTTTCTCTTCATGTGCGTCAGTCGCTACCGTTAAACGTTGCTATGACGAGTTATGTAAAACGAGCATTTTGAGCAGAATTATGCGCGTGTGAACTTTTTTTGATGATGTACTCCCAGTTTGCATCATTAAAAATGAAAACTGACTCAATTAAGCAAGACAGGGTCGGATGTCAAAAATCGACTGACTGAAACACAGTTTGCTGTCATCTTAGCCTATTTTTTTCCTCTTCCAAGAAATCTAGAGAACATTGGGTTTTTATAGAAGGTCCAAAATTGCTCGCCAATGATCAGACCGTGAATGAAATCTAAACAAAGACCTTGGCAAGTGTGCGTCGACGACTGCTGAATGGGCGTCCTTGTCATGAGTGTGCATCAGTATGTGTGCATTGCTGTGTAAATGCTTGTGTGGTCCGGCCAGCTGGCATGCGAGGCCGGCTCGTCGTTTACACGTTATTTACAGACGCACAATTCACAACAAAAACAAAACAAATGAACATCAGCCGAAACTCCCCAGGCGGCTCCTCATTAGGCGCCGCGGATTCCTCCGCAAGCGGCACTTGGACTCCATCTTTATTAGGAGTCAGAAGTTGCTCGGTATTGACAAAAATGAGCTTATACAGCAAACATTAGTGAACGGAAAAACAAATACAGCTTTTCCGCTGCATAGGACATGCTTGGCACAAGTCTACGTCTCTGTTTTCCACTCCAAAATGCTTAGGAGAGAAACAACGCGTTATAAACACGTCGGTCGGATGCGTTGAAACACGGAAACAAAAAAAAAAAGCAAGCGTCTAAACGTTTAGTTCTCAGGGAATCTCCTGTATTTATTTAGTGTCTGAGAATATTGTCGTCGGCCACAGTAAGAAGATACATTTTATCTGAGAGGAAACGGGAAAGCAGACTGAAGCCTGGCAAACGTCAGGAGGAAAATGAATCGAGAAGTCAAATCAATTTGCCCGACTGTGTAAAGAGATATTAAATTAAACTGAAAGGGAGAGCTTTCGTCATCCAGCAAGAAAATGATGACCCAAAACATTGGGGCGGGAAATAGAAGGCTTTAGATTGGAGAAGTCAATGTTGTGGTAAAAAGGGAGCCAAGTCTAAAGGCGAAGCTCTCAATTTGGCAGTCGATCTACGTTCCTGCCCTCACCTATGGGCACGAGCTGCGCGTCGTGACCGGAAGAACGAGATCCCGGATGCAAGCGGCCGAAATGACTTTCCTCCGCAGGGTGCCCGGACTCTCCCTTCCAGATGGGGTGAGAAGCTCGGTCATCCGGGAGGGGCTCAGCGTCGAGCCGCTGCTCCTCCGCATTGAGAGGAGCCAGACGAGGCGGCTGGGGCATCTGATCCGGATGCCTCCCGGACGCCTCCCTGGTGAGGTGTTCCGGGCACGTCCCACCGGAAAGAGACCCCGAGCACGACCCAGGACACGCCGGCGAGACTATGTCTCTCGGCTGACTTGGGAACGCCTCGGGATCCCTCCGGAAGAGCTGGAAGAAGTGGCTGGGGAAAGGGAAGTCTGGGGATCCCTGCTGAAGCTACCACCCCTGCGACGCGACCCGGAAAAGCGGTAGATAAAGGATGGAAGTCAATGTCCAGACTTGAACCCTAAAGAGCGAGCACTTTACTTGGTAACGAGTACATTGAAGGGCGTTTAAAATGTCAAAACATCAACAAAAATGAAGAATTTGCAGTCGCCAAAATCCTGCAAAGGCATTACAAAAAAATACAAATGTGTGTTGACATCATTGGAACACTGAAGAGATGACGGTATTGTTATGATTTGCAAGTAAATATTGAGTATTACCTACCCCGAATGCATTGTAAAAGCAGAAATCTCTTTGGTCTTACTTTTGAAGGTGCGTGTCGGCTCGAGATGTAAATGTCGTCGCTCTCGTCACGTCCATCCGAAACGTTTTCTCCCAGCTGAAGAAACCGTTGCAATACTTTTGAGAGAGCATGAAAATAACACCAGGTTGGACACGAAAGAAGGAGAAAAGGATCTCTACAGGTTGGCCAGACAGAGGGATAGAGATGGGAAGGATGTGCAGCAGGTCAGGGTGATTAAGGATAGAGATGGAAATGTGTTGACTGGTGCCGGTAGTCTGCTAAATAGATGGAAAGAATACTTTGAGAAGTTGATGAATGAAGAAAATGAGAGAGAAGGAAGAGTTGAAGAGGCAAGAGTGAAGGACCAGGAAGTGGAAATGATTACTAAGGGGGAAGTCAGAAAGGCACTACAAAGGATGAAAACTGGAAAGGCAGTTGGTCCTGATGACATACCGGTGGAGGTATGGAAGCAATTTGGAGAGATGGCTGTGGAGTTTTTGACCAACTTATTCAACAGAATACTAGCGGGCGAAAAGATGCCTGAAGAATGGAGGAAAAGTGTTCTCGTTCCCATTTTTAAGAACAAAGGGGATGTTCAGAGCTGTGGGAACTATAGAGGAATAAAGTTGATGAGCCACACAATGAAGTTATGCGAAAGAGTAGTGGAGGCTAGACTCAGGACAGAAGTAAGTATCTGCGAGCAACAGTATGGTTTCATGCCTAGAAAGAGTACCACAGATGCATTATTTGCCTTGAGGATGCTCGTGGAAAAGTACAGAGAAGGTCAGAAGGAGCTACATTGTGTCTTTGTGGATCTAGAGAAAGCCTATGACAGAGTACCAAGAGAGGAACTGTGGTACTGCATGCGTAAGTCTGGTGTGGCAGAGAAGTATGTTAAAATAGTACAGGACATGTATGATGGCAGCAGAACAATGGTGAGGTGTGCCTTAGGTGTGACAGAGGAATTTAAGGTGGAGGTGGGACTGCATCAGGGATCAGCTCTGAGCCCCTTCCTGTTTGCAGTGGTAATGGATAGGCTGACAGATGAGGTTAGACTGGGTTACCCTTGGAATCCAGTTGATGTTCGCAGATGATATTGTCATATGCAGTGAAAGCAGGGAGCATGCAGAGGAACAATTGGAAAGATGGAGACATGCACTGGAAAGGAGAGGAATGAAGATTAGCCGAAGTAAAACAGAATATATGTGCGTGAATGAGAAAAGTAGAGGGGGAAGAGTGAGGCTACAGGGAGAAGAGATAGCGAGGGTGGACGACTTCAAATATTTAGGGTCAATCCTCAATCCAGGGGAACGGCGAGTGTGGTCAGGAAGTGAAGAAACGGGTCCGAGCGGGTTGGAACAGCTGGCGAAAGGTGTCTGGTGTGTTATGTGACAGAAGAGTGTCTGCTAGGATGAAGGGCAAAGTTTACAAAAACAGTGAAGAGGCCGGCCATGATGGACGGATTAGAGACGAGAGGTGGCACTGAAGAAACAACAGGAAGCAGAACTGGAGGTGGCAGAAATGAAGATGTTGAGGTTCTCGCTCGGAGTGAGCAGGTTGGATAGGATTAGAAATGAGCTCATTAGAGGGACAGCCAAAGTGGGACGTTTTGGAGACGAGGTTTGAGAGAGCAGACTCGGATGGTTTGGACATGTCCAGAGGCGAGAGAGTGATGTGGTGAGGATGGAGATGCCTGGCAAAAGAGCGAGAGGAAGACCAAATAAAAGGTTTATGGATGTGGTGAGGGAAGACATGAGGGCAGTTGGGGTGTTGAGAGAGGAAGATGCAGGAGATAGGCTAAGATGGCAAAAGATGACACGCTGTGGCGACCCCTAACGGGACAAGCCGAAAGGAAAAGAAGAAGAAGATGAAAATGACAACGGCGGTGTAACACGACGATTCCTATGATCGACATGTTTCGCCCATCTTGAGGTTCGTGTCCTGATGCGTTCAGCTGGAACATGACAAGGTGATCAGACCTGAAAAGAAGCCCGAGGCCAAGTCTGGGCTATTTCAAGTTAAGCCCAATTAAAATAGTAGATGGAAACCTCGTTCGCAGGGGGCAGGACGGGAATCGACGGCTCAACTCATGAGAGCTGAAGGCTAAGAAAATTCACGTTCGTGTGCAAAATCATCACGTTTATCAAGATTATTATTACGGAAAGAGACCCAGGGGACGACCCAGGACACTGTCTCTCGGTTGGCTTGGGAACGCCTCGGGATCCCTGCGGAAGAGCTGGAAGAAGTGGCTGGGGAAAGGGAAGTCCGGGTATCCCCGCTGAAGCTACTTCCCCCGCGACCCGACCCGGAAAAGTGGCAGAAAAGGGGATTATTCCGACATTGCTACAAATGCATCCGGATAATGACAATCACACTCGCCGAGATGGTTCCAAAATGTCCCCAATAATACATAATTCAGCTACACTGTCATTTTGGTGTGACGTCACTGATGCTGCAGTGGTACACACACGCCCGACTTTGGTCCAGGCCGCGTGGGATCAGGTCCCGCTCAGTGATGGTGTCGATATCTGCCCTGCGACTGTCTGGCGACCAGTTCAGGGTGTCGTCCGCCTTTCGCCCGAAGCCAGCTGGGACAGCCTCCGGCTCTCATGTGACCCTTGTGAGGATAAGCGGTTCGGATAATGGATGGATGTCATTTTTATCACATTTGAAACCAAACCTTGCAAATTTGAGATATTAAATATTTCAAAATGTTTCAAATTGTAGCCCACCTTTATGACTTTTCGCCGACTTACTGTGACTTACATACTATTCAATTCTACATCTGCAGTCGACAAAGTCCGGCCACAATTGTGCCGGTACCTGCGCTGCCTTCTGCAATATTTTGTAGCTCCATAACACAAAATTCTTTATTGATGGAGATTATGTAGCGCGGACATTAGCTTCCATTCTATTTTTGAATAACCAAAACTCCGAACAATCGTAACTAACGCGTTGTAGTCCCGCCCTGCCACCCCCGTTGGAGTCCAATAAAAACACCCAGAAAAGAAAAAGGAAATATTAAACATACTTTACATTACCTTACATACTGTATCGAGGCCCAAACTCCTCTCTCATTAATTTTGAGTCTGTCGATTTCTTTGGTGCTGAAAGAAAAGCTATCTTACAATTTCGGAAGGTATCGCAGCACTTACAGTACTGTACACGTTAACTTTTAGTCACTGAAGTGATTAAAATGGCATAAGAATAAATACCGTATTGGGGAAACGCTAACCGGTTGATAAGGCCAAAAGAAAGAACAAGAACCCTGAAATGATATCTGTTTTTGGGAGCTAACAATAGCCCTTTGTGTTGCTTTTGGATTACGCCGTCGCACGCACTGGAGGGTGGGGGGTTTTTTTTTTTTTTCATTTTTTTTTCCCCACTGCACGATAATAAAAACAGCTCCAAGTCAGCTGTGCAAGCTGTGTCAACGTCTCCCTTTGTGGACAGAATTGTAAAAAGCGTCCAGTCGATCGGATCGAACACTGGGCCGTTCGGCTCCGTCCGCTCAGTCATCTTTGGATTTTTTGCCATATCGGATATTGGCTGAGAAAAAAAAAAAAAAAAAAGGATGTGCGATACGGCAACACCTCCAACCCCCGACGGGAATACGTTCCAAATAAAAGTGTGGTGACCTGTGCGGTACGCAGTCCGCCGCTCTGAACGACCTTTGTATCATATTTGATTGTCGAGGTCCAGTCGCGAACGTTTAAATCATCCAAAAATCTCGAGATCATTTCTTTCGGGAAATTGACGGGACGGACACCCCTGACATCAAACGACCCGAGTCCACAAAAGAGTCCAACTAGTAACCGAAGGCATCGGCACCACGCCACATTGGCTCCCTCCTTCTTCCCCCAAATCCGCCCCCAGAACATAACCTTAATTGAAAAAAAAAAAAAAAAAAATGGCACCGTACTGTACCCCAACAGAGGCCAGGTGGATTGTTGCAGGGTGCATGTTTTTTAAACTGCTTTCCATGAGAAATTGGAGGGTGATGCCGGGAGTCATCAAAACTGACCTGACCTGACATAAAAGTATGCAGCCGCAATCGCAAATTCCGGAAACTGAACGGACATGTTTTACGGTCTTCTGAGTCAAGCTTGCACTCAAAAGCTGCAACAACGCACCCACATGTAAAACTCGAACAGTCTCGACAATCGTCAGATGGCATCCCATAATCAAAATCGCGTGACCTCGCCGGGTCAACATGCATGCTTCGAGGGCGGCACGGTGGCCCTCGCGGTTCTGAGGTCCCGCTGTGACAGTCTGAGCGCTCCCGGTGCTGAAAAGTCTCCTCGTGATTCATGCGCATGCGCGTATATTTAGTAAACTTCCAGCCAGTCTGAAACATGCCCACGCCCGTTGGACAACTTGTCGCCGAGCGTTCGCGTTCGCGACGGACGTCTCGGAAAGACGAACACAGCCGACGTACATATACGTGGATCTCTTTTGATCAACTTTTGTTTTAAGGTTAGGCAATAACGTACGTGAGCTCCCTCTATGTAGAAGGAGGGGAACTACCAGACCGGGGGAATTTCCCAGTAAGCGCCTGCTTCGTACCCAGAGTTCCCCTGTTGGTAACGCATGCTCATGAATCACAAGGAGCCTTCTCGGCACGGGAGAGCGCCCGGACCATCGCACCGGGTTCGATCCCAGACCCGGCTCACGTGTTCTCCCGGGTGGGCACTCCGGTTCCCTCCCACATGCCAAAATCAGGCGACATCAATTGTACACTCGAAATTGCCCCGTCGGTGCGATTGCGAGGGCGGCCGTTTTTTCCTCCAAGTGGCCTGCGGTCGGCCGGGAACCAGTTCAGCCTCCTGCCCGTCGACGGATTGCGAGGATAAGCGGCGAAGGAAACGGACAGACGGTATCGCAAGTGTCTCTGAAATGGCTTTTCATTCCAATAATCACCTTTGAGCGGCATGCGAGACAAACGAGTTTGCCGCTTGTTCGGGATCCGAATCTGCTTTCTTCCTTCCTGCCGCAGTTGAACAGAGCATCTCTGTTTTCGCTTTGAATCGGCCGATTAGACGCCAGTCACTCCTCGCTGGATGCGCTCGTTGCACATGTTGATTAGTCATTAATTGGCAGCTTTCATTATTTGAGAGCAGCAGCGTAAAGTGGGGCGATAAGCGAGGGTCTGCCGTCATGCCGGGGGAGACTGAATAGCACCGGGCCGATGAGAGGAAGGTCTTCTTGGAATCCTAATTGGATGCGGATTTCTGGAGAACCGCAATAGCCAGAGGAATCCTCTGGACTCGTACGAGTCGGGGGTATTGGGAACCTCCGAAGGGTTAGCTAGCTTACCTTAGCCAAAGAACAAAAGTACTGGAATAGAATCATGGGCATACAGTCACGGGTGTCCTTGGTCTGAACACGATCCAAACCGCAAGTGGCACTATAAACAGCAACCGGTAATTTTAATATTTAATCCAGTGTGGAAGAAACGCTGCAGATGTGTGACCGCGACATTGTGGGGCTGGGGGGTATGTTGTGAACGCCAATCATCTTACATATGCTTATGAATGCTAACATGAATCTGCTTAGGAAGTACCGTCGACCCTGTTCGTGAGGCTTATAAAGGACCGAGCCCGACTGCAAAAAGCAAAAATCGGAAAATAATTGAGATCCTGCGCCATCGGGTGTCGAGTTGCCGGCGAGATAAACGTCACAAACTTGCCCGTTTCAGTCATGTTTGGACCAAAACCAGACCAGAAACTTGACCCATTGCACACTCTTGAGGTTAGACCGGTAAGCGCGGCACCGCCTGATGTGCTGCCCTTTTGAGAATTATATTTCTTGGAATTTCTGATTGAAGAGCAGATTATGCATTGCAAAGATTATTAATAGAGTCCTCATATTTGCAATAAAAAGACGAGACACAGAAAAGAGTGCCGTTCACAACCCAGACAAATGTTAATGATCAAAATGGAAACTTAAAAAAAAAAAAAAAAAAAAAAAAGACCCCCCCCCTCCCCCATCTCCTCTCAAATGCATGTCCGCCCAAAGTGCTGGAACCACGCCCCGCTCAATTGTCAACTGCCAATCAAAAACCGGAGAAATGAAGCCCACTTTTGTGCAGCAATTATTCATAACTTTTTTTTTTAATCCTATGCGCCCCGACAACTTTGAGCAAGCACAGGCAGAATCCAGTTCCGAGCCAGGAGACACTGACAGGCCTTAGAATCAACACTGTTCCTTGGGATTTTTTTTCACCTCCCATTTTGATATTATGAATATGTACCAGTCCACTAACACGGCAATTACCACCAAGGTGAAGGCATCGTGAGGGAGGCTGGACTCGTGCCCTTTCCCCCCTAAACCAGCGGCCTTTTGAGCTATGCCCAAAAACCCGGGAACACAACATGCATTTTCCTATGCGATATCTATGCTCAACAATTCAGTACTACACAGTTGTAGTAACATTAAACCTCGTATTAGACATATATCACATACAATAAGTATCCTTTAAACCTCGGTGATGCATTTAGGAACAAATTGCAAACTTCCATCCATCCATCCATCCATTTTCTGTCGCTTTTCCAGTCGGGTCACGGGGGAAGTAGCTTCAGCGGGGATACCCAGACTTCCCTTTCCCCAGCCACTTCTTCCAGCTATTCCGGAGGGGATCCCGAGGCGTTCCAAAGCCAGCCGTGAGACTTGGTCTCTCCAGCGTGTCCTGGGTCGCCCCTGAGGTCTCCTTCCGGCGGGACGTGCCCGAAACACCTCACCAGGGAGGCGTCCGGATCAGATGCCCCAGCCGCCTCGTCTGGCTCCTCTCAATGCGGAGGAGCAGCGGCTCGACACTGAGCCCCTCCCGGATGACCGAGCGTCTCACCCTCTCTCTAAGGGAGAGACCGGATACCCTGCGGAGGACGGGATCTTGTTCTTTCGGTCACGACCCACATCTCGTGCCCATAGGTGAGGGTAGGAACGTCGATCGACTGGTAAATTGAGAGCTTGGCCTTTCGACTCAGCTCCCTCTTTACCACAACGGACCGATACAAAGTCCGCATCACTGCAGACGCCGCACCGATCCCTCCATTACGAACTTCCTATCAAGGGTTTTTGAGTCTAGTGACTGATATGCGTCGCGGTCAACTCGTCTGACTTTGGCGTGGGCAGCGTGCATTCAGAGTTCCCACTCGAAGACAACGTGAACGTGAGTGCGAAAGGTTGCTTGTCCGCGCCTGCACGTGCGTTGCGACTGACCGGTGAGCCGTCCGGGGTGGAGTCGGCTGGGATAGGCTCCGGCCCCCGCCACAAATAGCGCACTTGAAAAGGGATGGATGGGTTTTTAAGTATCTTTCAAAACATCCAAAACGTCGTACCCAAGCGACAGTATTTGGAAAATGAACTCGGGATAGAGTTCACCTGGAGATGAGGCTGACAAAAAGGAGTCCGAGTTGACGGTCACTGGATTCTATTTCAACTCCGGACAGTCCAAAAAAAAAGGGGTTAGTTGCTTTCAGGTCCAGTCAATTGATGGACATGCACTGCGCTGCGGTGCCCCAGCAGGCATTGGGTTAATGTCATTACGTCAAGGGGGGGTATAAATAGTGTTTAAGCCTCCGCCAATGGGAGGTGAATGACTGGAGGCTGACGCAAGACTCGCTGGAATGCTGCCCAGAGCACAGACCAAAGCTTTTATAGCTCCAGTACCGCTCAATAGAATGCGTCCACCACGTTTATGCTACCTCTAAGTACAAGCACTTAACTGAAATGACGTACCGCCATGTCATTGGAACCGTCCGTCCGTCCGTCCATTTTCTCAACTGCTTTTCCTCGCGAGCCCGTCCCGGCCATCTTCGGGCGAGAGGCGGAGCACGCCGTGAACTGGTCGCCAGCAAATCTCGGGTCACAGCCAGACGCGCTCGCATTCACACCTACGGGCAATTCGGCGTCTTCAGTCAACCTCACACTCGTGATTCTGCGACGTGGGAGGAAACCGGATTACCCGAAGAAAACCCGGACGGGCACGGGGAGAACGTGCGAGGATTTGAACCAAGGTCCTCAGAACTGTGCTGCCTCACTGAAACCATACATTTCAAATTCAACCGTTGTGTCGATGCTAACGAGGTATAAAGTATCCAGGAAGAACCTGAACTGGTCGAAATGGTGTCTATCGGAGCGCAACCGGCCTGTTCTTCTAAATAATGCGAGATGAGCTACAGGTCCTCGGACTGCGGGAGCGCCACAAGACGCCGCCATAGGTCCGCTTGTTTTTCCATTGTGTACATAAATGAGTTCCCATTTGGACGTGACGAGGAAAGCCAAACATGCGCACATGGCGACCACACGCACGCGGCACAGGGATATGCGGTCACTTTGTGACACATTGTTATCATATTTGCACCGCGATGCATTTTATTGTCAATTTTATGAATCTGTGACAGTCGTCTTGCGCCCTAATTTCTCTTTCAATAGGCTTTGATCCACTCATTTTTTCTTATTCTGGACTGCTGATAAAAATCAGCTTTCTGCGCATCTGGTGCAACCGACTCTTCATGTCATTCGATATGAATTATTATAAGTGCACGTTGTCCGTAAATAATAAGAAACATTTTAAAAAGTAAGAACAAGGGTAATATACGTGCGCCCCCCCCCCCCCCAAAAAAGCTCATAAAATCCATAAAATGAGATGTCACTTGACACATCACTCGTCTAATTGAAATATTTTGGGCCCCCCAAAAATAGTTGCAACTTTCCTGCGATTTATCAAGACAAAACATGTTTTGAACGCTGCAGCGAGATAAGTATACTTTGTGCGTATAATTACGAGCGA
Source organism: Syngnathoides biaculeatus (assembly GCF_019802595.1). NCBI lineage: Eukaryota > Metazoa > Chordata > Actinopteri > Syngnathiformes > Syngnathidae > Syngnathoides > Syngnathoides biaculeatus. The sequence continues at coordinate 1,630,199 of NC_084644.1, forward strand.
CGCGTTGCTGTCAACAGGCTTCTGGCAGGCAGAGATCACGTCGGCGCTTCGCGAGCGCCGACTTGTAATAGCAGGCCTGCCGCGGAGGGCCCGAGCGCAAACCGCAGCCGCAGCCGCAGCCGCTGGCCGTCTTGCGCGCAGCGACGGGCGACTGCGACATCACTGAACCAAAGTAGAAACCGACGAGAGAAATTCTCCTTGGTTACGGACGGCAAAGCGTTCAAAACCTTCCTCCTTTGTGTTCAACCTTGCTGCTTGCTTGGGTGAAAACTTTCCACGGCTTTTACATTAAGCGCATATCGCTAATAGGCATCCACAAAATACATTTTTTTGGGTGGACGACATAATATGTCCAGATATGACGTTTCCACACAACAGTGATTTGCTTCGGGTGTCAACGTCTCCGACTATCCGACGCGGACACGCGACTAAGTGAAGAGCAACAAGCACCGGGCTCCCGATAATCCCGCTTATCCTCACAAGGGGCAGGAGGCGGGGTCCACCCTGAACTGGTCGCCAGGCAATCGCAGGGCACATGGAGACAGACAACAGTCGCACTCACAATCACACCGACGGGGCGATTTAGAGGGTCCAATTAATGTTGCACGTCGTGGGAGGAAACCGGAGTGCCCACCCGGAGAAAAGCCACGCAGGTACGGGGAGAACATGCTAACTCCACACAGGCGGGTCCGGAATTGGACCCGGGACCTCAGAACTGTGAGGGCAACCCGTTCCAGCTGAGCCACCGTGACGCCCTCCCAAATAATTACTGGAGGGAAAAAAAAAAAATACATTTAACGTAGAGGTGATTTGCATTTTTAAAAGTGTTTTAATTTGTATGGCGGTCCATCAAAATATTACTTTATGTGAAAGGAGTCTGTGGTGGAAAAAAAAAAAAAAAAACACGTCCAACATGAATGTGGTACCGGGGCGGCACCGAATGCCAGAGACAAATTTCCTTGTGCGTTGTTACATAGTTGTAGTATAGTAATAAAGCTGATTCTGGAGTGATACTCAAAGAGGAGTACAAGTATCACAAGTACAGCGATGCCTCGGTTCTCGACCACGATCTGTTCCAGAAAACGGTTCGACAAGAGATTTGTTCAAAAACCAAAATTGATATTTCCCATTACAATGAATGGAAAAAGAAATAATGCGTTCCAGGCCTAAAACATGTTTTGGAAAGCATTTTTTTTTAGCTTTTCCTGATAATACACTTCATAATAGAAATACATGTATAGTTTAAATACTTCGTATAATAACATAATTTAAGAAAGATATTTATTTTTTGCTTAAAATGTTTGCTTTAGTAGACGTACGCTAGACTGGGAGCGCATTGCCGTATCTGGAGCTACTCGTTTTTTTCGGGCGGGGGGGGGGGGGGGGGCGGGGGGGTGGCATTGGAATAGACAATAACAAAATGCGTCGTGGGTGGGTCAGCTGCTCGCGCCGCGCACATTATGTTATTTCCTGTTTTTTTTCGGCGGCGTGGGAATTCATAACAAAGTGTGTCGTGGGTCAGCTGGTCTGGCCACCCGCATTATGTCATTTCCGGGTTTTGTTGGGGGCGTTCCAGTACCAATTTTTGTCCGAAAACAGACGCAAAACAAATCTTGAACTTTTCGTTTGAAAACGGGGACGTTCGAGAACTGAGGCTTGCCTGTACTATGAGTGTGCCCAGCCTTGTGGACCCGCACACCACTCGAACTCGGACAAGAGCCGGCAGGATTTCATCGGACCCTCCGCCTCATCCAGCTGCTTCCGTCGGGGTGGCGCTACCGATCTTCTTCCCTCTTGCAATAAAATTCTTAAAATCGTTGAGCGGCTAACTTACAATTGCACAGCAACATGCTGCCAATTCTACGCCTGGAGTTTCCTGTTGGGCCCATCACTACACAACTGGCGACTTTAAACCGCATCCACGCCTTGAAGTCTTGACACCCTTTGCACAAACGATCCCGGTCGCTCTGGTGGGCATTCTAACTGCTTCAAATGCAAAATCTTTTGTGCAACTGTGATCCAAAAATAAAATTAAATAAAATGTTCCCTGCCAATTGAGTGTCTGTATTGTTTTTCACACTAGGACGGCTACAAACTATCAGCAATTCCTTGTGTGTTGTTTACATATTTGGCCAACAAAGCTGTTTCTGATTCGAATTACATCTTTAACAAGCGTTTCTTTTTAAATATTTAGATTTTTTTTTTTTTTAACTGAAATATACAATAATTTAATTAATTAATTCAACCCTAACTAACCCTATTACGGTGTTTTGAGAACCACTGAGCCGCTCTCCATATGCCAAATATGCAAATTACATATTTAACAACTGCTTCTTTTCAAATATTTCAATTTTTTTGACTGGAATATATAATATTTTAATTAATTAATTAAAGCACAGTGTTAACGTTCAAACTGCACAATGTTACAGTGATAATAATATTAAATATACTTGCTTTTTTTAACACTATTATGTCTGTGCATACTGTGTTTTTGTTTTAATGTTATTGTGTTTTGTAAAATTATATATGAAAACTCATAAATATATTGTGATAAAAAAAATATATATACACTTTTTTTTTGTAAAGGAACGAAACTTTACTTATAGTAAACAGTTACGCCAACGCTACTATTTTGTACCATTTAGTTGTTGTTGGTTTTTTTTTTGGGGGGGGGGGTACTCGTTGTTTAGATATGCCAAATATGCAAATGAGAGCGTGTGCCGAAAGGTCTGGAAGGTCACTCAAAACCAAAGTCAGTCGAGCTGGACTCCAGTTGAGGACCCCCAGCCAGCAGCCACGCGGTGGGACGAGGCAAGCATGCCCTGCAAAAACGGGGGGAGGAGGAGGGGGGGGGTGGGGGTCCGCAGGAGTGCCGATTGGACGCAAAATGAAAATGAAAAAAATAATTAAAAACGAAAACGAGTATCTCCTCCTTGACTGGTGTTACGCAATCGTCAACAAGTTGACGTGCTGGCAGCACGAAGGCTCGACTTCGACAAACTGGGAAGCAAAAGTCCCCCAAAACAAAACCGAAGCGGGCTGCAACGACGGGACTTTCAGGTCGAGTTGAGGGGCGCGCGCGCACAACTCTCGGGGGAAGGTCGGCTTCCTCCTCCGGTGCTTTCCGGCGGTACCGAACGCGCTCGTCCCGGTCGTAGCACTCACCTCGCGGCGGCCGGCAGGACGGGCGGGCGGGCGGGCGGACTCCGAGCCTCGCGGGTCGGGTCGGGGCGGGCCGGTTCAGGCCGCGGCGGTCAACATTCTCTGGCCGGGCAAAAAAAAAAAAAAAAAGACGAGCGGGACGGCGGAAGACAGAGCCAAGAAGGAAGGAAGGATGAGTCAAGTAGTTGTGAAGGCCGAATAAAAAACAAGAAGAAAAGAAAAGAAAAAGAAGAAGAAGAAGACTCGCAAGTCAGATCATCTCGAGCGGCCGAGCAGGAGGACGCGCACATTTCACGTGCACGTGCACGCGCGCGCAGGCACGCAGGCTTCCTCTGCGCCCCGCCCCCTCGAAGCCTGGCCACGCCCTCCGCGCGAGGGCCGAGCAATGGTGCGTTCAATGGTACTGGGGAAAAAAATCGCTTAATAAGGGGGGGGGCTTACTAGCACTGAAAATGTTGAAAGCGGTGGGGGGGGGGATTGGTACGGAAGCGTATTACTGCCACACACACAAAAAAAGTTGTTTCACATAATTATGTGAATCATTTCAAATTATATGGAACGTATCATAATTGTGTAACGTGTCACATAATTATGTGTAACGTATCACAATTTTGTGAATCATTTCACATAAAGGTGTGGCAGTAATATATGGAAGCGTATTACTGCCACAACAAAAAAAAAGTCGCGTTTTACATAATTATGTGTAACGTTTCACATAATTAGCCTTGCTTTTCTGTGCTTCTTTGCATTGCAAAATTAAAAATAAATTCTACTGTTAGGCCATACAGTTTTAACGTACAGGATAACTTTTTTTTCAATTTACTTTTCAAAAGCTCATTTTAATATTCTACTGTCAGGTCATATAGTTTTAACATCGAGGATAACTTTTTAAATTTACTTTTCAAAAGATCATTTTAATAATATTCTACTGTCAGGTCATACTGTTTAAACAGACAGGATAACTTTTTTTTATTAATTTACTTTTCAAAAGATCATTTTAATGAGATTCTACTGTCGGGTCATACAGTTTTAACATACAGGATAACTTTTTTTTTAAATTAATTTACTTTTCAAAAGATCATTTTAATAATATTCTACACTTTTTCTTCTTCTTTTTTTTTTTTTTAAATAGCAAAGTACCATCTTAGAAATAAACTATTTGTAGTATTGCAGCACAGTCCAAGGTACTTTGCTATTATTTTGCGGTTGTCTGGCACCCCATTTTTGCCCTCAACACACCGTCCAAGCCTCAGAGGCGCAATTCACGCACTCGACCGCAGCGGTGAGACGTTCACTCTCCTTGCAATTCATATCGCATCGTATCATCATCTCCTTGGAGATTGCCACCAGAAGTATTTTGAGCATCAGAGGAATTTCCCACTAGGGGAACTATTATAGGGTTCCTCCTCTTTTTATGTCCCCCCCCTCCCTGTCCAACGTGCTGCTCCACATGTTGCCGGATCTGCAAGCGGCAAGGCTTGAGAGTCATGTTGCGCGGCCGCATCGATGAGTCAGGCCGGCGGGCCGCTGCCGGGAAAAGCAGCCGGACCGTGACGAGCCGAACCCGAGCCAGGGAGGGAGCGAGACGTTAAAAGATGAGATTTCACCAGGCCGGCCGTACTAGTGGAAATGACACCAGTTCCCCCACCCCATGGGATGCAAAATCCAAATCGCTGCAATGCACCTTGGACTACTCCAAGAAAGACGTTACACAAAGCCACTGATGCGATTACAAAATGATATATTCAGTCAAAAATTAGGTCGACAAAATCATCGTGCAAACCTCTCCTGGGGTGGGGCAAAAGATATGAAATGGGGCGGTATAAATCTCTCGCCGTCAGCTGAAAGAGCTTCTATTCATATATAAAAATAAACCAACGGTGATAAGTCGTTTGTTTACAAAATATACAACGCTAACTGTGAAATCTCCTCTATTGTGTGTCAATACAATCGTCCAGCACAGAAGAAAAAAAAAAAAAAAAAAATTTGGAGTGAGACAACTAAAACAAACTTCTCGGGCGTTTATTCCCAGGATAGAACAAACTAAAGTTTTTAGTTTAAAAAGGAACATAAATTAAAACTAATATCTGTTGACCGCACTCGTTTTATTCAGCAGCAGGAAGCAGTTTACACGTGCAGACGGACGCTTTAGTGTCGTCATTTCAAAAAAACGTGAAATCTAAACTCGCGCTGATGGCAGCAATCGTTTCAAAATCAAATACTGTACAGCTGCTCCAAACTGTACACGTTTCACCGCGGTATCGAGTGCGAGAAATCACACGCGCCGAGCTACCCGTTTCCTAAATGTGCGAATATTGCAAAGCCGCGGCACACGCGAGCCGTGTAGTGTTTCTTCGACGACTAACATCTCTGCCCGGCGGTGTGAACACTTCCGTGGGTAATTGAACAAAACCAAAAAAAAAAAAAAAAAAAAGAAAAACCAGAAACGTCAAAGACAATTCAGATCCTCATTGCGAATGTGCTGCGCTAGCGTTAGCGCGGCGCTAGCGCACCTGGTTATAAGCCACAGTACACAGAAAGAGTTTAACGCCAACGCTAGCGCCGCGCTCCCATTCAAATCTTTGATGTGTACCAAGGCTTATAACCAGGTGCGCGCTGTAGGCCGGGAATTATGATATATATATATATATATATATATATATATATATATATATATATATGTTGATATAAGCATCCCTGCAGAACAAGCACACGAAACAGCAGCACAAATTCAAAGTTGGAAGTAGCATTACAAGCTAGCAGGAACTCGGGGCTCAAAGCATTTTTTCCCTCCTTCGCACCAGCATTACTGTAATAGTTGGCATTCTTTAGCACAGCTACAGAAAATACACTCTGAAGTGTCTTTTACCGTGTTAAGGACATACTAACTTGAACGTATTGCACCACATTTGGAATTATTATGATTTTTTTTGTACATAGTAACACTGAGCGACACGACGTAAGGCATCCAAATCTCAGCTGCGGAAGACAAAAATAAAAAGACAAACGGAACAAAAGAGCACAAATCATGTCAAATGTGAAATATTCTCCTTTCGTTGGCACTTTTTCTGTCCATCGTGTTCCAGTTAACAACCTCCACGAGCGGAGTCAAGACAGTTTTTTGTGTTTCGCCGTCGGGCAAGAGGACATCCTGGGAAAAGGGACAGTTTCAGAAGCACCGGACGCGAAGCCAAGAACGAGGAAGAAGGTTGCGAGCTGGAAAACCGTTTTTTGTTCCCGATTATCCGCCTCGGTCACGCCACCGAGGACGGACTTAACGTGGCCGCTTTTGTAAACGTCCGTTCCAAAGCGCTGCGGGTCAAACACGAGCAACTGGGGAATCTTGGAAGTGTTCAATTTCTAAGGAAGACTCGAGGACGAGGACGAGGTCGCGTGCATCGTTCCCATCCTGCCGTTCACTTGGACCGTCTTGGTGGCCACTGCCACCTGCAAACAACACACAAACACGCACAAATGACGGCGTTTTCTCTTCGGACAACCGATTGGCGACCAGGTTGGGAAATATTTTGGCTCTTGCGTATTTGCGAGAATATCCTGAAAGAAAAACTACGCAGAAACTGAAAACATTTTTTTTTTTTCCCCCGCTGTCTAAATGGAGGGTCACATCTATCTCGGTTTTAGTTTTGACTTGTCGATAACTGAATGCGTCTTCCTTCCGTGGACAAAAGGGAAACTTTGATCCACGGGGATGCGCGAGAGAAGCACTACTTTTGACCAATTCCCTCTCCTGAAAACGTCGCTAAAAGTCTTTCTCGCAGACGTCTACCTTTTTTAACTTCTCGGCAGCGGCTCCGGAGCGGATGGCCTCCATCATGGCCTCCCTGGCCGAGGCGGGGTCGAAGACGGCGTCGGCGGGCTTCGACTGGCGCAGGAGGGGCGGAGGGGGCGGAGAAGCGCGAGTGAAAGAAATTGCTGCGGGAGAAGAGGGAGCGTCTGGCCTCTGCTCGCCCGACGCCGACCTGAACTTTTCCAACTCCTCAGCAGCTCCGGATTTTGTCTGAACGGGGGGAAAAAAAAAAAAAAAAAAAAAATCGTGTGAAAATATACCGAACGTCAGACGCCCTCAAAGTATAACGGCTGTGAACTTGGCCTTCAAACTGGAAAAATTCATTAGTCATTATTCATTACACCTACTCGGAGGACTGCGTGATATCGGGAGGAAAAAAAAGGACGACAGACGTGAAAACCAGCACGCAAAATTACACCCAGTAGAAAGTATACACAGTCATTTGTATCAAGTCGACCTGTGTTTGAAGTTTTGAACTTCAAAACATACTGTAGTCATTTGCACATTCCTAACACTATTCATTTTTTTTTTGTTTTTTTTAACGACGCTGTTATTTTACACCTGTTTTAACATATACGCACATTAGTATTGCTATATTTATGTATAGGTTTAAGCAAAACATGCTTTCGTGTACACCAGTTTAGCGCGACGTTGTGCTAACCTTATTAAAATGTCACACCAGGTGACTCTGCCGGTCACTTATTTATTCCGCTGGACTGACTGCACATCAGCACTTCAACATCGCGCAGGACCCTGCAAATTTGACGCACTGCACCGACGGTGCGCAAACCCCGCATTGCGCAGCCCCGCGTGGAAGCGTAGCTGCCGACGGTGAACGGCACCACCGTTCGTTTGGAGGTGACGCGAGACAAACGATTTCCTCGTGCAGCGACGGCGACGGCGTACCTTCCTCAGCCGGCCGGCGCCGCTCTGGGCTCGGATGGCGGCAAGGAGAGCGGACCTCTCGTTCTCGTCATGGGGGGCCTCCTTCGGGTTCCTGGCGCCCGATGACGATATCTAGTCACGACAAAGAGGAACATGGAGGTTATTTATGAGTCTGTCTGCCAAGATATTGGGGTGGGGGTGATAAAAAAAAAAAAAAGGGTACCGTAGTCTATTAGTGTGTAATCTTAGTGGTAACTTTTGGTTTGAATCTTCCACACAACTAGTGCTGGGGGGGGGGGGGGGGGGGGTTTGAGGGGCGATCTCACCTTCCTGAGCCTGTCCTTGCCTCCCGCTGCCTGGATGGCCTCCATGAGGTTGCTGTGCAGAGACGTATCCCTCTCAAAAGATCGACACACTACCGGCTTGAACTTCTTGACCGGTCCAAATAGGTTGAGAGGTGGCGGCGCAGGCAAGACGTCGCTGTCCGACAGACTACGTGAAGGTTCTGGCTTCGGGCCAGCCGCCGGACGTGTTCCCGACGGTTTGGCAGTTGTGCGCGGAGAGCCGGGACCTGGATGGCGGTTCGCTTTCATCTCTCGACTTTCCCGTTCGTTTGTTTGAGCGGGACCACTTGCCTGAAAGTGTTTAATCCGGTCTGAAACCGGTCCGAGCGACCAGGAGCTGTCGCCGCCGCTCCCTTCCTCGTTATCTCTGATTTCTTTCTGGTTTTCCGACATGAATTGAGGGTCGCTCATGGACCTCATAGGACCGGGGTGGCAAAGACCGGCCCTATTGGACTTATTTTCTGTCAGGGATATCTTGGAGGACTGGCGCGGATTCACTTGTACGGAGTGACCGAGTGTATGGAAAGCAAAGTTCTGCGTTAAAGGAGAGGACACAATGTTGGGTCTTGCGGATGCCATCGGGGTGTATCTGTTGATGGCCGATGCCACGTACTGGCTTGACGTACGTCTGGTCGGCTTGAGGAAAGGAGGAAGATCCGAAGGGAGTGCCTGTTGCGGTTGTTTATTACGGTCAAGTGCTGAACTATGAGCCATTTCTGCTGGCGGCTCATTTGTAATATTCATGCATTTACTGATTATTCCGGCGGCCTCGCTGGGCGGAGCACTTTTTGCAGCATTCGTAAACGTGTGTTGTGTTTTCTGGACTTCTCGTCTGTCAGTGGTCAACGTAGTCCCAGGTGCGCGAGTACTTTTGATGCTCTCCGAGGCCACACTTGGGCTACCGGGACGAGCGCATTCTTGCCTTTGGCTGCAGCTCCAAAAGGCTTTGGCTTTTCCGACAAGAGGACACTCCTCGCGTCTGGTAATTGCGCACTCTGTTGCATCGCGCACTTTGTTGTGGTATCCGCGCATTTTCATGATGTTTCCTTGCTCATCGATTTTAATCGCGCCGGCGGTTAATCCGGCGGCCGCATTTTGCGACGCGCCTTGCGCGACAGACGGCTTGGGGGGCACCACGGTGAAGGTTTTCATACCGAATCGAGAGGTGGGGTTGCAAGTGACTTTCCGGGGCACCGAATTCGACCTGGAAATGTGGTTGTCGACTTTTTCTGCAGACGGCGCTCGCTGGCTGGCTTGAGGCGGGCCAACGCCGTCCTCGTGTAAACGGCGAACGCTGCTCTCCATCGACGCGTCCGATCCGAGCGTTGGACTCGTTGTCGACTCCAAAGGTTTGACTGCTAACCGTCCTTGTGTGTCCTCTCTCAGATCTTCCTTTGTAGAGTCACTTGACGCACTCCCCAGCGTGATCCGATAGTGATCGGGTTTAACGTGCACGCCGCTACTTTTTCTCGTGCAAGCGTTGTTGTTCTTGTTGCACCGCTCCACGGGGCTCTCTGAACCTGTGAAATACATTTCAAAAAGAAAAGTGACGCGGCGTCAGATCTGTCAAGAAGCTTCCACTTGGTGTCTTGATGTGACACGCTCACATTGGCTAAGCACAAAAAGTTGATTTATTCCAAGATTTCTTTTGATTTAAACCTATAAAAATGAGGTACGCATAACTGGGAGGAGTCATTGGATTCGCGTCCACTTTCGTGGTAGAAATTGCTTCAGTTTGCCTCAAACGATTTTATGAACCAAGGTTCCAATAATTCATGTGAAGGCCAAACTGAAGCTCGATCATTTGTCTCACCTTTACGATCTGCTAACTTCATGCCAGAGACAACAGCTGCATTACTGTCTTCCAGTATTTCATCGATGGCTGTGACGGGTACAATCATGTCCACTGCAGACAGCAACACACCGGGATTCGTAGATATATATATATATATATTTTTTTTTTTTTTTTTAATGTGAGAGAATAGTTTAAAAGAGGACAAAAAAAAAAAACACTCACTAAAATAAAACAATTGGATTAATATTATCTATTGCAAGAGTGACTCACGGGAGTGAAAATATTATTTTGGGAGATTGAAAAAAAATATAATCAATTCAATGGGAAAACAGTTTCGTATAAACAACAACATTTTGAGGCAGTTCGAATATTACATCATGGCTTGTCGCCTTACCTGGAAGGTTCGCTTCTACGTTTGCCCGATAAAACCGTTTGCATTCCTCATCAAAGTTGTTGCTTAGTTTTCCGGATTTTTCCTCCGGTCTGCTGTGACTGCAAATAAGGAAGGTAGACAAAAAATCTAAATCAGTCAACTTGATGGCAGAGGGCCGCCACCCTCGCCAGTTAGGCCAGTTGCTCACTAGATTAGATTTTCTTTTCGTATAGATCCAGAACCTGATGTAAGTAAGTTTCTCTCGGCTCGTCCCGTTAGGGGTCGCCACAGCGTGACATCTCAGATGAACGTTCATATTTGTTTGGCACGGTTTTTACGTCGGACGCCCTTCCTGACGCAACCCCTCTCGGCCTCATTGGGATACGAACTCACGACCGCTGGTTTACCAAACCAATGCTCTAACCCACTGAGCTTGGATCCAGAACCTGTGCAGATTTGATACGCTTTGAGGGCGAGACGGCCCATTCTGCCAAGTTACCGACATTCCGGCCTCAACAAGACAGCCAAATCAAACTGAATTTGTCTGCCAAGATACTTGGAAAGGTTTGTCGTCTAATAATTCCGATCAAAAAGTTTGCTTTCTAGGAAAAGGGCTTCGTACATAAAATGTCTTGAACCGAGACTTTCCCCCCCTAAATCTCCATTGTTTCATTCCATCCATAAATGTTCCAAAAAAAAAAAAACCCGCTTTTGATTAAGGACAGAAAAGCACAACAGTGCCACTTTTGGGTAGGAACACATTGTGACAATTAAAAAGAACAAAATGCTGACAATTCAACAAAGGAGCTGAGACAGATTACGGTCCGGTAAAAATACTGGCAATGACATCAAGAAAATGCCCCCCCCCCAAAAAAAAAAAAAAAAAAAAAAAACAAGACAGCCAAACTGTTTGGCAGATGAGACAGAAAAGTCCAAAGCAAGATTTGCTTGAATACACACACCTCGCTTGGCATTCAAGTGACCAGAATACCCAAGAACGAGCGCAGGAGAGAAAGTCGACGTCATTGAAGTTGCCGATACAAATTGAATTTCCCTTACCATGTTTCATGACTTTATTTACCTGACATTCGATCCCCAAGTGGCACATCCTTCATCGCTGTCGCTGGAAATGTCTCGGACAGGCCCGGGCAGCATCTCCGCTGCGGCTCCGCAATTTCTCTCCAGAAAGAAGGTCCCGTTCGGGGGTGTGGGTTGGGCGTCGGATGGGGAGCTCACCAGGCCCGAGTCCTCACCATCTACCGTTCCCTCAGAGGCGGCGTAACCTTGGTCTGGTAGACTGCTGCCGCCGCTGCTGTGTCCCAAGGACAACGTCTCACAATCGGCGGTTTCAGTTTCTGGGGCTTGGACGCCGGCTGCCGCTCTCTTTGTCGAATGGAGCCAAGCTGAAGGACAAAAGGGACCAGTTACGTACTCACCAGAGTCACTCGCCATCAACGTTATTAGCAATTAGTAAACCTCAGCAGCAAAAAGAATTCCAACATCCACAACGGTCCAAGAACAGAAAAATAAATCTGTTTGAGCTGCAGGACTAGAAATTGATCGTTCTTGGATGGTACTGTTGGAGTTCTTGCAGCGCTGAAGGCAAAAACAAGAAACACCGGATGCATTTTCACCATCTTGCACAGAGAAAGTATTAGTTTTCATTCTGACGCCACAAACACATAAATCTGAAAACACAAGCCAAATATGTACATACGCAGGCCCAGAGCACAACCGCTTGCGGCTTGATGAAACACGCTTCATGATGTGCGACTGGACGCAGTGTAAACACATCCTTTTGATTACATTTCTTCACAGAACCGTTTTCAGTCCCGGGGAGGACGCTACTGCTTCGTAGCCTCTCATCTCTCCAGTACAGTTCTGCGGAACGGCGAGAGACCCGATTTACCCTCGTCACTAACTTAACTTCTCGGCCAGCAGAATCATTTGGCATTTATCGGCTTTTTGGGTTAGGGTTAGGGCTAACGGCACAAAACGGCGAGCTCATCGCTTTCAATTCTCGGAAATGAGAGCCTCCTTGATTATAATGCGCCACTTGCCGGAACTGATTTGTGTGCGCGCACATCCCCGATCTACTTCGTTGATGATGTGCTGCTGAGTCACAAGGTGAGCCGTCATCATCCTCGCCACTCATTCCCAGCAACAGCTGAGTCATGCAATCGGGCCACGCATACGTGCACTTGTGCGCACATTCCACGTCCCGCAGTATGAAGTCGGCCTGTCGACGTCGACGCCAGCGGGGGTCACGTCTCCCCCGTAGCGACCTCGGACATGTGCTGCACGCGTCGGGGTCTCATTTCATGAGCTAAGCATTATTTTGCCATGCGCTATTGTTGCAGATGCGGTGCAAATTACTCCTGAGTTATGAAACACAAACAACTCAACTTTTGACACCGAGAGTTTTCCCCACATGCACATACGAAACCATCTTTTATTTTCACCACAAAATTCTACGTCTGCAGATTCAATGATTCGGCTCCCTGTCAACATGACTTTGTTTGACGTAACTGAAAAACAATTACCACACGAGCAAAGATTCGTAATATTTTTCAATAATACGCGTTTAAATTTCGGTACCGTAATTCCCGGCCTACAAGCCGCAACTCTTTTCACACACTTTCAACACTGCGGTTTATGCGGTGATGCGGCGCTGGCGTTAGCGTACCTGCTTATAAGCCTACTGGAATTTCCAGCCTACAAGCCGCGACTCTTTTCACACGCTTTCAACACTGCGGTTTATGCGGTGATGCGGCGCTGGCGTTAGCGTACCTGCTTATAAGCCTACTGGAATTTCCAGCCTACAAGCCGCGACTCTTTTCACACGCTTTCAACCCTGCGGTTTATGCGGCGCTAGCGTTAGTGCGGCGCTAGCGTACCTGGTTATAAGCCTCAGTACACTGAGTTTAACCTAGTGCTGTGCTAATGCTAGCGCCGCAATAACGCTAACGCTAGCGTTAAAACTCTGTGTACCGAGGGTTATAACCAGGTGCGCTCTGTAGGCCGGGAATTACGGTAATTCCTAATAGGAGATGAATAAAGCAACAGTAATGGGGAAAAAAAAAATTGAAAACAAATGTTATTCATAACATCCAGATGAGAACAGTGTTACGATCTTTGAAACTGATCATCGGTCTTAAAATAACACATTTGACCCAAATTTATAGTCTACGGTCTCAAAACCAATTCAAAACAATCAGTCTCAGATTGAACACTTCAACAATTGATCTCTCTATATCCAATCATACTATTGACTGATAAGATATCATAATGCACAGCATTGGCATAGCGCCATCTTCACGTCACTCGAAAGTCAACATCATCTGGAAGTGATGCAACTCGGGTGGCGCTCGTATGTCATTGCAGAACCTTCTGACCGCAAGGTTTCTGCAGCATTTGGAGGGGAGCAGAGAAGCGCCACATCATCAACAGGAACCACACGCAGACGGTCCGGATCGGACGTGACTAGAAATGTGATTGTGAACACGAACGGAGCAAAGATTCTTTTAATAATGACAAAGGTGGGGGGGGGGGGGAGGGGGGGGTAGTTGACACAAAGAAGCAAGGCGGCTTGACAAAATGGAAAAGAAAAAAAAAAAAAAAAGAAAAGGTGGACGGTGAAGAGTCAGAGAAAGACTTCAAGAGGTTTTGGAGCGCAGGCTTACAGGACCACAGCAGTACACTAGAAAAAGGGAGGAGGACAGAGGGTGAAGAAAAGAAAAGACCGCGATTACGACAGGAATGGAAATGAGCTCACACAGAAAGAAATACAACAGTGGGCCAGCTAAGAAATACCAAATGAAAACACAAAAAAAAAAAAAAAAGGAGGGGGAGTAACGGGTCAAGAAGCCTCGGAGTGTTTATGACACATTTACTACGCGATCGTAAAGCTCCGTCACCTCAATCTGAAACGATTTGTTTTTGATGATGCCCAGACAATGAATTCTGAAAGACTAATGGGGACCGACAAAATACCATCTATGGTTCCAAAAATATTGTTTTTGGACTTGACCTTCAGTTGGCTTAAGCAGAGTCAACTATTCCTAAACTAATCTTGTTTCATTATGCAGCTAATGAATTATCAAGCCGTCTATTTGCAGTGCTGTCAAAAGTACTGCGCTCATTCCCAAATAAACTTTCTCCAATTTTTTTTTTTTGCAGTTTCCCCATTTTGATGTTTAAGATCATCATCAATTTTTAAATTTCAAAATGATCTGGCAGTGTGTGGAAAAAGTAATGCATCCCTAAACCTAAAAACGGCTTGGACCATTCTCAACAGCAACACAGTGAAATCAAGCGTTTTCTCATCTTTCAGATCTTTGTGGAGATATTTTGGACAGAATTGGTGGGATTCCCTTAAAAGAAAGGGGCCCCAGTGAGGATAAACGAATAAATGAGTGAATGTAAAGTCTTTTTTTCATGTCACGACACCGCATTTCACATGAATTGAAGTCTGGACTTTGACTACGCCAGTCTATTTTATCCATTTTTTATTCTATCCATTCACAAGTTGACCTGCTGCTGTCTTTTGGATCGTTTCCCGTTGCAGCACCCAAAGTGCGTTTCACTTTGATGTCACAAACTGACATTTCCCTTCAGGATTTTCTGTTAAAGAGCAGAAAAATCATGATTTTTGTCAATCACAGCAAGTTGTCCAGGTCCTGAAGGAGAAAAGCAGCCCAAGACCATCACAATACCACCGCCATGTTTTGGCAGTAACAAGACACCTTCCACAAAGCTCATCTTTCATCTTGTCAGTTCATATCATCTTTTACACACGATGAGCCTTTATGTTCTTTTTGGTCAGTGGTGGTTTTCACCCGAGAACTCTGCCACGGATGCCATTTTTGCGCAAGGGAGACTCTACAAGATTTCCAGAGCTCTTTTGTGGCGCCCTGGATTGAGTCACTGCAGTTCTCTTGGGGTAATATTTGCAGACTGCCCACTCCGGGGACGGTTCACTCCTGTTCCAGGTTTTCTCTGCTGCAATCCTAAAGCTCTAGAAAAGGTTTTTGCTAAGACTGACGGGTGTCGCATTAATATTTCTCAACTATTCAGGAATTCTTTTGG
Source organism: Syngnathoides biaculeatus (assembly GCF_019802595.1). Lineage (NCBI taxonomy): Eukaryota > Metazoa > Chordata > Actinopteri > Syngnathiformes > Syngnathidae > Syngnathoides > Syngnathoides biaculeatus. The sequence continues at coordinate 1,645,654 of NC_084644.1, forward strand.
ATAGTGTCATTTTGTTGGAGCTTTTTAAAATCTTTTTTTTTTTGTTGCAGCCTTTTTAGATTTTTGTCAGGACAGGTTCTGTTTAAAGGATTTCTCGATTGAACAGGTCTAGAGGTATTCGGGGAGAGGTGTGGTGTAAAAGTTGTGATTAACCACAATTAAGTTATGATTTAACAAGGGGGGCGGGGGGAGAGATAACTTTTTCCACACGTTACAAGTTTTTGTCCTTAAAAACAGTATTTTAATTATACTTGTCCGATGTTTACGTTTGTTTGATGATCCTAAACAATCAAGTATGAAGAAATGAAGTATCTTGACACTCATCAACACCGCAGTTCCAGTTGCTGATGTAAAGTTTCCTCCGGAAAGTAGCAAGTAAGCAAAAAAAGAAGAACCCATCTGGCACCTACACTGGGAAGCGGATCCCTCCACTATCGGGGAGCCCTGTGCGGCTCTGCTTCTGGCGGCTTCGCGCGACAACGCCGGTGTGGTCGACAGGGCGGGGCGTTCCCGGGCTGGGGAACGGCGGGGCTTGGGTGGCGCCGGGAGATCTGTTGTTCCTGGAAGTGTGACAAATGGGACGGGATCAATATCATTGCACCAGCACAAAGCAAACGGCACGAAAAAATGGTCCCGACAAACCTCGACACTGCCCAATTTTATGGTGAAAAATTTTCATGTCTCTGCAGGCACGAAGGTAAATATAGTTGCTATTACTGTTGGCGATGCATTTAGAGGCATCTTGATATTTTGGCATGGAAGACAATAACACTGTAATAAAATGTGTTGTGTATTGAAATCTGCCGACATGAAATATTTCAGGTTCAGTGGAATCCTGAACTATCTCAGTGCATTTCAGAAGGAAAACAGGTTGAATTTCAGGAGCCCCACGCATCCGTCCCGTCGGACTATTTGTGCCAGAATAAGTCCAAGGTGGATCCTTGCAGGATTTACACGGTGCCGCTAGTGACCGTTGGATACGTAGGACTGCAATGCTATCAATCCAGACGACTCGCGAGGGTAACGGGCGCAATCGCACAATTCAAGAACGCAATAATCCATATCCAGCCATCCGGCATCCCTCGCAGGGCTGTATCGTCTTACTCAGCAGGTAGTGTTGATGTGCTACTTGATATTTGTACTCTATTGTAGACGATGCAGGGATGAGATGACGGACCATCCTCTCTCTCATAACCCACCCTAGACGCAAGTGTGACTCATGTCAACACAGTAATCGCGGCAGCTCTTTCAAGTCCACAGACCCCCAACATTAGCGAGGGGGGCTCTTTTCACCAGTCCGAGACTGAAAATCCGGCAAACTCCTCAGGAAAGAGAACACTGTAGTTTTCCCGTCTGTGTTGTCACGCGGTTTGCTCTCTCCCAGACCGACTAACCCCATCAAGCTTTAGCCTCATCCCTTTGAAAGGCCTCCATCGCCGATTCTTCCCGCTTCCGAAACCTTCCCATGCTCCATCCCTTGAACTCTCTCACCTTGCTCAGCCCCGTTTAAGGTCTACAACCAACTCTATCGTCTGAGCCTCCGTCACACGTGACAGCCCCCTGCTGCAGTCTCGCTCTGCTATGCAAAGAGCCGCGATCAATAGAGGTCTTGCTGAGGTTCAAGTAGATTCCCTTTAAATCTGTGATGGATGTGTTTGTCTTTGCATCTGCCAGCTTTGAGGGATTACGTGAGTGGCTGCATGCATAAAGGAGAGAGGGGCAAAGTGAGGGGAAAAAAACGAGGCATTGATAAGTGTGGGCAGGAGAAGAGGAATGCAGGGTTTCAAAAATAACATGAAAATCAGCTCTACGAGCTACTTACAATAAGCATGAGGGAATCTTTCACCAGGTCAGAATTCTTCTACTTTACTACTTACAGACGTTAGCAACACAAGCGTGTAAACCTTCAATGTCACCGTCTCATTATCCAAACATCCAGGAAATTCAAATCAATTGGAACCTTTGAAATCAATGGTTCTCAAACTGAAAAAAATGGAGGGATGCAAACTGATGAATAGGAAATCACAAAGCCAATAAAGTGATAACCTTACTCAAGCGACCTTTGTCTCCGAAACTTCCAACTTTGGCTGTCCTTCCCTCTATTCTAATCCTATCCAACCCGGTGACTCCGAGCGAGAACCTCAACATCTTCGTTTCTGCCACCTCCAGTTCTGCTTCCTGTTGTTTCTTTAATCCGTCCAGCATGGCCGGCCTCACCGCTGCTTTTGTAAACTTTGCCCTTCATCCTAGCGGACACTCTTCTGTCACATAACACACCAGACACCTTCCACCGGCTGTTCCAACCTGTTTGGACCCGTTTCTTCACTTCCTGACCACACTCGCCGTTCCCCTGGATTGTTGACCCCACAGTATCTGAAGCGTCCACCCTCGCTATCTCTTCACTCTTCACTCCTGCGCCCCTTTCATTCATGCACATACACTCTGTTTTACTTTGACTAATCTTCATTCCTCTCCTTTCCAGTGGTTGCTTGAATCGTCCGCCTTCTCCCTGCTTTCACCGCAGAGCAGAATATAAATCTGCAAACATCATAGTCCAAGGCGATTCCAGTCTAACCTAGGTTTATCCATTACCACATCAGATCCCTGATGCAGTCCCACCTTCACCTTAAATTCTTCTGTCACGCCGCCGGCACGCCTCGCCGCTGTTCTGCTACCCTCATACACGTCCTGTCTGATTCTAACATATTTCTCCGCCACCCCAGACTTCCGCATGCAGCGCCGCAGTTCCTCTCTTGGTACTCTGACAAATAGTTTCCCCACAAGCAATGATCACAGCTCTCTCATAAACATCCATGCCTAACTTCATCACTTCTGTATGTAGTTTGAAAAAGGTCCAAAATGTGAAAGTAAGCGCAGTAAAATTTGAGTCCTCCGATAATTCACTTTCAAGAGCGACCAAACGAAATGTAAATCCCGTTTGTTTGCTTTGCACGACGCTGTGTCGATATTTACCCATCGTGCCGTGTCTGTTGCTCTTCGCTTCATCCGGTTTAAGGTCGGGAAGCGACTCGCTGTCGGTCCTGGAGATGCTGGTTGAAACAGAGCCACTTTCCAATTTGCCCACCAGACATCGGTCCTCATCCGATTCCTTCATTTTGGCGCTGGAAGGTTTCGCAGGGAGTTTCATGTGCACTGACCCGCTTGCCGTGCTGTTGGTGAGGCTGCTGTACCGGGAAACGGCGTCATCTGTGTCGGGATCGGAGTCCAGGCTGTGGCTGAGCTCGGAGCTCGAGTCCTGGAGAACTCGGCTGTCTGCAGCGCTGCTGCTTGTCGTCGGGGAGGCACCGACGGGTGCCGCGGTGAAGCCGGACGGAGGCTGAACCTTGATCTTCAGGGATTGCGTCTTCACCGTGGTTTTTACGCTGGTGGAAGAGATCGTGGTCGTCTGCACCATCTTTGTGCAGAAGGCTGGAGAATGTTTTTCACGCGTTTGGCTATCAGGGGTGGGAGAAGCGGAGGTAGATGCGGAATAAGGGTCGAGGCGGACGGAATCTGGGGTCGAAGGAGGGGCCGGAGCCTTTCTTTTCCTCTGTTGGCTTTCTGAGCTTGAGCCCATCTGATGGAAAACAAAACAAAAAAAAAGTAGTCGGGAAAAAAATGTACCTCAAATAGTTGAAAAACATTTGCATTGAGATCAGTTATACTTGGAATCATTGACTGCAGAATCCAAAATGCCATGATCGTAAACATATAGGAACACTGTCATATAATGTACATATTTACATTCATATAAGCATTAGCAACTAGTGAAACAGTTAATACTAATCAGCAACGACCAAAATAAAACCAGCGACACGTTATCGATATTTGCACCTGCAGATCATCTCCGACTATCACGCAACTGAAATCGGACAAAAGTCCTCGGGCAAGCTCGACGCTGCAGTGGAGAGTCCTCTTTTCCTCTTCACAAAAAAAAAAAAAAAAACATCTTCAATCTTTTAATTTTGGGTGTGTGACAAATTTGGCAGAAGAGCTTTTTTTTTTTTTTTAAAATCTCAACTGACGACAGCAAAACACGCAGCAGACGTCAACAGTAGAAGACGGAGCCGCTCCGATGGCTCACCTGACGAAGGTGGAAAGTTCATTTTGGGGCATTCGAAATTCAATGCACCACTCTCGTGATTTTATTTTATTTAAACCGGTTTGTAGCCATAAATCAGCCTGTTAAAATGTCAGTGTCAAGAGTGAACTATCAAGCAATTAAATCCAAGTGGAGTTTTGGCAAGCCGCTCCGCGTTTCGACTCACAACGCCAACAACATTCCTCTGAAATTTTCCGACAACAAACATTCAAATGTCCGTCGGTAATAAAAATCAATTTGATGAAGTAGTTCTTTGCATCACAATCAGTCATTTTAGAACTGCGGAGTTATCGTATTTATGGTGGGAAACAAGACAGCGGGGACGTTACGTCATGCACTCTTGCTAAATGAACGTTTTAATGTTTGGACCATTGATCACCCGAGGGGTGAATTGACGAGCCACTGACAGATGGATCGCCAGCTGGGATCAAGGTAAAGTTATGCAAAAGTGCCAACAAAATACACAGATTCAAAACACTTGCTTGTGCCTCATCAGTCTTTGACACATATCACTAGAAATGACCAAAGAAATATGGCCAAGAGGTAAAGTCATATGAAGTGACGTCCAGGCTTGCGGGCGCGCGGGCGCACTGCTTCTACTTGCTAAGAGCGATGAGAGGGACGGGGGGGGGGGGGGGCGGGGGAATTAAGGAGTTGAAGGACTGGTTGGGCTTCACGAAGTCGATCATACGTGAATCAAGGTGAAGGATTACGGGCAGGTTTCGACACCGCATAACGTCTTTCTAAGAAAACCCAATTGCTGATCTTGATTGCGGAACACCGAAAACGTGCCTGGAGCCGCGCGCGGTGTTTCATCACGCAAGCAGGACAAGATGAGCCAGTTCAGAGCGAGACTGGCTCTTTGCCAGCAGGTCTAGGTTCAGCCGTCAGCTCGATAAAGTGGCTGCCTGGCGTGCTGCGTTCGAGCTGAGTTGCCGCCCCAACTGCTCGCCTTTCACCCCTGGCGGTCCGCCCCCACTCCTCCGCCTGACTTGCACTCATACACATATGAAGACCGTCACGTACTGTACGAGTGGATGTGGGCCAAAGTTGAAGCTGAAACGGATGAATGATTTTGCGCTGGAGCCAAACGTGGCCCTGTCCTGTGTGGAAGCATCTTGGCGAGCGCAACATGACCCAGCAAAACCCACGCTTACGCCAACGCTCCTGCTCGTGAACACTTTCAAGCTCGCGACTGGACCTCACCAGCTTTTGTTTCATCGGCTTCAAGGCCACAAATCTGAAATTGCGGAAACGACTCACAAGTTTATGCTTAGCTTGCATTCCACGGAACATGTGGCCGACCCGTGTGAGAACATGGGTGGGTCATAGAAGGGAATTGTGCCTTAACGCAAAAGCGTGAAGAGTGCCCTGACAGGACACTTGTCTGAAATTGTTCTCTCTGTGGTTTGGGAGGGAAAGCCCTCCAATGTTGGAGCATGTTGATCAGAGAGGACCACCCACGGAGGCTTCAACCTGCTGGCGTGACCGGTCGTCACTTGGGTGAGGGGGGCAACACGACGGCGCCACTATGGAATGTGAAATGGAGCGTAAGCTTATAGTGTAAAGCAATATCTGGCTACGGCAACGTCACTTACACGCGATAAAGGTGTGCATACTCATGGAGGAGTGGAGCTTTTTTTTTTGCCAAGTCACCTCTTGTGTTCACGGATCCAAAAATGATCAAACGCTGCACATTTTTTTTTTTACGTCTGAAGTGTAGAATGACCTCTCAAATGACCATTCGGAAGCAAGATGTGCAGTCCGGTTTCACTACAGCACCCAGGTCAAGGCTTCTCAAACAGGATATGGGCTCAAAACGGCCAAGAAAAAAAAAAAAAACACACTAATTTTTTTGGATTCGGCCCGAAAATCAAAGGATGGGCTCCAGCGTTCCCGGCGACCCTTGTGAGCATGAGCAGCTAAAAATAAAGAATACATTTTTCATCCCGCTTAACCTCACTGGGGTTGCGTTCTTGAGCTGGAGCCGAGCGCCCCTGGGCGAGAGGCGGGGTAGACACTGGGGCTGATTTCTAGCCAATCACAGGGAACGTGCAGGCTCCAAAAAAGAAAAACAACATTCATACTCACGTTCACGCAAATAGACAATTTAAGTCCAAGTGTTGAATAAAAAAAAAAAGCCTGCAAATTCCATACAGGAAGGTCGGAGCGTGGACCGGTCCGTAGGCGCGCTAACCACTTGTTCACCATGTGGCTGGAAATTAAATATGTAAACCAAACTAAAAAGAGTTTCGTTTGGAAACAATTCAAAACAAAGTAGATGTATTTGGCAATCTAGAAGATATCCTTGCCCGTTTCCCCCTAAATTAAAATTCACAGAAAGTGTAATTTTCCACGAGCACACTTGTTTTCTCTACGACATCGTTAGCTGACTGAGGAGAAACGACCAAAACTAGAACAACAAAACAAGTGTATACAGTAGACTAACCTTTTAATATTCTGTTCCTTTGTGGAATTATTGCCAGTCAACAAGTGTAGCTCAAGAAAGAACGCAGAGCAAATGTATCACAATGAATTCTTACAATTAAAAAAAAACAACAATTCTGGTGAGCAAAAAAAAAAAAAAGGTACAGAAAGATAATAACAGGACCACTATCGTACAAGGAGGGATAAAAAAAAAATACTTGTGGGGATTGAGCCCCAGCTAAGCATTCATGGAGATGAAAGATAAACGCTGTTCAAGACAAGTAATGGCCTGACTGATGACGATGAAAAACGAGCCTCCCTCCGCTGTTCGAGGTTTATTTCTCCGCAGAGAACCGGGAAGGAAGACGGCCGGCTCGATCACAAAAGCCGCGCAGGCGCACCAAAGAGACGAAAAGTGCTTTGCTGTCACCCTCCCATTAATTGTTGCATTGCTAAAAGCCAGAAAAAGCGGGAGAAAAAAAGAAAAATTGCAGTCTGAGCTGACAGAAGACAAATCAGGCTAGTTATTGTACATACAGGCAGCATTACATATTTCTAATCATGAACAACAACAACAACAACAAAAAATCATTACTTGGTTACTCTTATGTAGAATCGTGACTGTGGCTGCTTGTTTCTATGTGGCCTTGACAGTTGCAACCAATGCTAAAAGAAAAATGGACAAAATGCTACAAGAGGATATAAACATTATTTTTGATCAATGAAGAATTAGTTTCATTAGATTACGCTCTTACACATTCCTGTGAAGTCCAAACCCGATTTCATGCTGTACATGATGTTCCACCGTAGCTGTAAAGTAGCAGCACGAAAACCTTCTTTTTACTTATTCTATTGTCATCTTCTCATGTTTCCATGCAACAAGACCAAAATATTTGGGGTTTTCATTGTGGCGCAGAAAAGCGCAAAATGCTTTTGATCAAATAGTGCCAAAGACGACAAAGCTTGCCCCAAGAAGCACAACAATAGAAAGTTTTTGCGACCTTAAGCGTTCCAAAACATGATCCAATTTGGTATCACTCGTGCATTTTGTTCGGCTCCAAAATGTCAAGGCACGAGCGAGGCACGCGCGCTTCGGCGCGACCTTGCTATGCACGGACAGCCATGAATATCCATGAGACGGTCAGACGGCTAACAGTTCAGACAAGGTATTAGAGCAAGACAGACAAATCTATTATTAAGCCAGTCAACAAGTCCTGAGGCGACTCTCTCAATTCCTTCCCTGAGCTCGAGCGGCAGACTCGTGTCGGTAGCGTCCCACTGTTTGAACTGCGGCATTTCCGCGGCTCTTAATCCGACGGGCGAACGGATTCGCTTTCTCTCGTTTGAGTACATAAAGTGCGTGACGGTGACAAATAAACGAGCAAAGTAGTTCAGTCGCGGCGGCCACAAATAGAAGCCGCGTCATGAGATTGTTTGAACTCAACTTTCCCAGTATGTCTAAAGGTGGTCGCATATGAATAACAGCGTAATTATTTCTTGTTCACTCTCTCTCTTGACATCTGGAACTGGCTGTTGTTGCTTCCACGCTAATTTTGGTCACCTTGTCTTAAGATGGAACCCAACTCGAAGCATCCAAATAAAAGCCAGTGTCAAGCAATGTTCCCTCTAATTTATGACGCGTCTGAGCAAACAGACGAAGGCCGTGAGCGCCCCCTTTGACCACTGTGAGCAACATCAGACGTCTGCACTGCGGTCAGATCGGTGTCATCCATTGAAGTTAAAAGGTTCAGATTGCACTCCCATCAGAACATTTTTAAGAATAGTGTTGCGTTTTTGCAAACTTCCACTGAAAATATCCACGGAAAATACATTACAATACAAACACATACCAAGCAAACTATTAACTATAAATTTAAAATACAGAATTAGCTTTTTGGCCAACGCATCGTCCGTGCTTTCATCCTCAGTCAGGCTGTGCCAAGGTGGAATTTTAACATTATACACCATCTCATCCTGCACTTTCTACTTTGGCTTCAGACCAGAGCTTTCTCACTCGAAAAAGAGAAACTCTCGTCCAGTTTCACCACTTTTTCTTCTATTGTTCACATGCCACGGTGTTGGTAACTATGAGTGTACCGCTTTAAAATGGAGCGGGGCGGTGTCAGGTAAACTCGGAAGCAGAGTGTGTGGCGGACCAGGAGCTCTTTGTGAGAGGCAGTGTGCTGCCGTGTTTAGAAAAGAAAAAAAAAAAAAAAAAACACATCAGGCAGTAGTTCACTGCGTTGGCTCTTGTTTCCCTCTGCGCTGAGAGTGTGCGACAAGTTCGCAAATGCGCAGTTGCGCAGCTCAGAGGGAACAACGGTGTCAAGTACAGAACCCATAGCAGAGCTGTGCCATCCAATTTATGAGCTGATGCATTTGCAATAATTAGGACTACGTGAATGCTTCTGATTTAGTATCTCAATCCGATGCTCAACCTCTAATATAAAGTTATACATTTTGAAGGGTTTGACAATTATTTGAATGCCTCGGATTCACAGCATTTTCATTAACGCGAGCCAAATGAGTGTTTCCGGCTGTAGTTTTGTTGGGTTTGGTTTTTAGCAGAAGTTAAGACACTTTTCTTCTGTCCTTGATAAACTACAATACATGGGCGGGGAATACTGTGTGTGTGTATATATAAAATATACATAATCTTTCCAGACAGGAAGGCGGAGCTTTACAGTTTAACAGTGCAACCCACTTTACTCACGTTTTCCTCTGACGAACGTTATCGTGAAACTCACCTGATAGCCCTCCAAATGATTTTGTCGCGTCGCGGTCGGGGCCCCAGGAGGCGGCGCTGGGGCTCTCCTCTTCTTGGTGTCACACTTGGGCGACGTCCTGAAAACATTCATGACCGAACGAGACTGGCCCAAAGCACTCGGCTGAGCCTCTCTGGCGGGAGCCGATCGGGTCGCGTTCTGTGCCTGGGGATGTAAACCAGGGAGTGCGATCAAACTTCCACAATATTTATCAGAAAATACACACAAACGAGTAGGACATAATACATTTGTTTATAGGAAAATAACCATCATCTAGCAGGCAGTTTTCGAGTGGTGCAACAGGCTCTGCCTCCTTTTCGCAATTAAGCGCATCTGATATTTGTTCAGGTTTATTTAAGAACATATCTGTAGATAAACACCGCGTGGCCTTCGACGACTCACTTGGAGAAACTACGCTTAGCTTTTTTCATTTATGTTGAAAAGTTTCATCAGAATGTGAAATTCGGCTGCTGACAGCCACGCCGACACATCTGAAACTCTTTGAATAAGAACAAAGTCCAGGAAAAATGTAAATTATGAATCTTGCTCACGGTGCTGTCTGATTGACAGAGTAAGAGAAGGAAAAGTTGGAGGCGGGCTGCACTGACGGAACAAAAATAAATAAATAAAGCGGTGCCTTGATGCCACTTCCATTTGGACCCCCGGAGGGGAAAAAAAAACAAAAACAAAAAAGTGTTCCCACCTCGCCATAAACACGATGTTCAAAGTCACCTGAACTCTGTCTGACTTTTTCACCTGCTCTCTACTTCCTTCGCTCCGCGGTAAACAATCGGAAAGGTGTCAGGAGCGAGAGATGAAAACAGAACTGGGGAAAATGCGCCCCTGCATTTGGGACGAATTCAAACACAAAAAATGCTGCGGTGAGACTCAATTCAAAATCCGACTCCGCTAAAACCTCGAGACGAGTCGGAGGGCCCCCGCCGTGCGCCCCTGTATTTACGACAATTCACTATCTTGTGTTTTAGTCACGAGCCAAACATTTTAGGGGATAATCGAGCGTCAGCCTTTTAAGACCACCCCCGCAAACACGATTAGGTCTCTAAATGAACAATTACAGAGAGGAGGCCGGGCTTTTAGCGCTGCGGCGGCCGAGTATCGAGCAATATGATGCCCGCTCACGGGAGTGTGCGTGTGCGCAAAGACACGCGCGGTCACAAACAGATAGCCATCGCCTAGAAAGTCAGATATGGATAAGCAAAAAAAATGCTCCCACGACTTGACTTTCCAATCAATTTTCAAACTTTGTGTACAACGTAGCCTAGGTAACAATTGACTTTTTATCGATGGAACAAGAATGACAGCTATTGAAAAAGATCCAACGGCCACATCATGACGTGAGGTTAAAACTGGAAGAAGAAGAGAAGAAGTCCATGCTGAGAAAGAAAGACGCAGAGGCCAAAGAAAGTTGAGCGGAAACTTTGAGGTCGGCACGAGTCAGGCAGCCGATAGAATCCGACGGCAATCAGATTTGAGGTCCGCGGCTAGAGAATCAAACCGACGTCATCAACAGTTTGAACGTTTGAATGAATGATAAACTTGGGGGCTGAATCCCCATTTTTAATAGAGTGCATGATAACATTAGTTTGAAATGTTCTGACGTTTGAACTTGTGCCTACTCGTGTACTTTGTGGTAATCTCCTGCCCTCTAGAGGACACAGAGATAATGCACCCGTGTTACGCTTCATTGCAGCCGTACAAATGCAGCAGAATCCATTTTAAATATTGCACAAGTCCCACTGACATTAACACCAATTCCATTTCCCAATCGTTTTTCTTAAGAGCACTTTTGAACGAATACTCTTTTAATCACAAGAGAACTTTCAATTGGCTTTCTAAAAGGCACCTGTTTAATTTAAAAAGTCAAAATATTCAGCGGGTTAATTAGAATCATTCATTCTAGAACTATTTTACACGAATACAACTTATTACCACCTTTTTACATTTTTAAAATGTATTTCAGGAAAATATTTTGTTATCGTATTGGAATTTTTTTTTTTTCCCCACAGATGACTCAACCCAAAGTTTACCGTCGTGTGCGGATTTTATGTACTCGGTACCTTCAGTACAAATTAACACCAACCACAATATGTAGCAGTGATCGTCTAAAATAAATTAGCTACTGGAAATGTGTGTGCAAATTGGTTCCTCAATATAAAAAAATTGCTAGATGTAGATATTTGAAACGAAATTTAACAAGATTCTGTTATGCACTGGCAACACTTACGGCGCTGCGGTCTTCATTTGGGATTATTTTATTATAAGGCTCATCCATGCTCACAGGCGCGCTCTCGGTCTGCAAACGGAAGACACAGCAAACGTGCAAAAT